>NC_072482.1:75835074-76486949 GCF_027574615.1 Eptesicus fuscus | reverse complement strand
GCAAAGGTGGGAAGGGGTTGAGTTGCTTGGAACAGCGTGTGAGAAGCTAAGTTTCCTCCCAATTCCGTACAATGTAACCACAACATTGCCAAGTTCTGATCTGCATGCATATCAAGATTATGGTAAATTTCACTTCTCATTTTCCTCTGCAGCTAGTTTATGCAGAGGAAAGCAACACATAGTATCTTTCCACCCCCCCTACCCCCCACCTTTCCCTTGAGAAGTCCATAATCCGAACAACACGACCTTCACCTGTGTGTCACTTGTGAGAGGTCACTGGAAATTGAAGAAAAAGAAAAGAACAAGTTTTAGGGTGAAACATCTTCAAAGATCACATTTAAAGCATTATTCTTAGCATCAAAGCAAAACTGTGTTTTTATTGTGAGTAACATTTTTCTGGACCTCAGTTTTTTAATCTCTGAAATAAGACCGAAAGTGCCTGGCTAAATGTAAAGAGGAGAATGGAAGACATGTGTAAAATCAAGGTACCCGGCAGAAATGTGCAGATACATATAAGATTCTGCATTCTTCCACATAAGAAATAGAATAACACTTCCTCAATTTGATCGCAGAGGTAAACATAAATTAATTCCCATAACAGAGTCTTTAAAAACACATATATATAATAAACTGGTAGAATTAGCTTTGAGGAAAAAAATTTTGACTTCTAATGCAGAGAATACTTCATCTTTGCGTTTTCTTCAGAATTTTTGGAACGTGTGAATATGTTCAGTGGGCAACAAGCAAACAGAAATCTCAAATCTTCGTCTTGGTTTGGAAGAAGTAGAAATAACATAAGTATTGGCCACTGAGCCTCTGTGGCTTTCCCAAGAGACAAGATGTGCTGGGCGTGGAGCCTTAGATTGTGGAGGAGCAAGATTACAGGGCTTGGAACAAAATATTGTTCTACATGGCCCGACAAGGCATGTTATCAGATACTTAGTACTGGCTGCCTACCTGGGCAGCGCACCAAAAAGGACAAGAGTGTGGGATAGAGGAAACAATTATTTGGAGGCTGTTATTCAACACTTAAGAGCCATGTGAGGGAGCTATGGCACAAAGTCTTTTTTTTTTACTGCAGTCTGTACTAAAATGTCCACTTCTGCTTTTAGGAATATGTTATTTGACTTGAATCATTATTTTAAAAGCTTAAAATAAAAACAATGGAGATAATAGGAACAAACAGAAATGATTGTCTACCATTCTTAGTGTCAGTCACTGGGAGAGCTCCGAGCTGCATTGCTGAGGGGCACAAGAGGGATTTCGCCTACCTACCAGCCACAGCTCCCTGTTCAGAGGGCCCTTCTCCCTTGGAAATCGGAAGCGTTGGACACTTAGGAGGTGATTAGATGCTGGCAGGTCCCCTCTGGCTTGGAGCTAAACAAAATAAACAACACTAGGGACTCACTGCAACATCTGAGAGCTTTGCTTTGATAACCAAAAACTTGAAAAGGCTTCGCCACATAGGTTCACCAGTTTGCTCTTCCACAAAAGCTGGCTATCCTGTCCGCCTTCGTCTGATTTTTTGTTTATCCTAAAATTGACTTTAAGTACAAACCTTTCTGTGTGTGGATGGTAACACATAGAGTATATGCGTGTCTTTCCTGACTAGGGGTCAGGAAAGATGCTCCTGGAAGCATCTGCTGTTGAAAGTCACAGAACAAATACAACATTTTAGAATGTAACATGACAAATAACTTTCTAGAAACTGCATTTGAAAGTCTGTTCCTTTATTCTGGGCTGTCTGCTTCATTCTCATGTACAGATAACAACTTCTAATGGTGAGTTTTTAAAAGAGATTTTTATGCTTCCTTAATCAGAGACTGCGAAACCAAAGACTTTGGCAAAACCAATTTTGACATATGAAAAATTTTCTGTGAAGTTCTATACAACTGCTTTTAAAAATTATTTATGACATCAAAGCCAAATATAAGTATTTATAGACTTGTCAGATTAGTTTCTTCTAAGAAGACTTAAAGAAGTTCTGGTTTTCTTTTAAAAAGCACAGTGTGTGTTTTTTTTTCTAGAGAATTTATTTATTGAATCACAAATATAATTTCTGAATTGTTACTCTTTAATATTTTCAGAAAGTTATTTTGTGTCAGTTATCTGCTTTTAAGAGTTACCCCAAAGCTTGGTTTTCTCCTCCTTCTCCTTTATTCATTGAGAGACCTTGGTAACATCATCATCACCATTATCATCACCATCAGATCACTCACTGGGAACGCATTAGGTACCAGGCACTTATGTACATTATTGTAACTGTCATTACAAACTTGAAGTATTTACAGGTGAGGCTCAGAAAGTTAAATAAAGCTTCAAGGGCCCAACGCTAGTATATGATGGCTCTAGAATTTGAACTCAAGTTAGTCTTCTTCAAAATTTCTCACTGCCCCTAATTCTAAGATTTGTAAAATTAACAAAAATCTAAAACATTGGCTGAGTATGGTAATAGTAGATTTATAAGCATTAATATATCCAGTGGAGCAAATCCTTAAAGTGCCCCACGTTTGTGTCAGAATCTCTGAGGATCAGGGGCTCCACCACACCATAAACTCTGTTGGTTTTTGTTCTCTTGTCAAAGCACTTAATTCCCTGCCAGAGAATAGTTCAAACATGTTGGAAGAATCAAGCTTCCTGAATTGAGCAATGCATACTTTGGTTTAAAATTGATATAACAATCGGAAATTCTATTTATCCACTGAATCATGTTGATTACACACCAGAGTCTTGTTCTTTAACCACACTCATCTCTCTCTCTCTCTCTCTTTTTTTTTTTTTCATCTTCAGCATTCTCACAGCTTACAAAGCAAATTTCTAAACAGATATTCAAAGGGATGATTGGACTTAGGTAACTTGATAAAAATTATAAAGGGGAAATTGATTTCAAAGACAACTCTAAGTCTGGAATACATAAGTAGTATCCAAATTCTTGATAATGAAGTCATGGTATTTAATATTTTCAGACAATAGAAACGAAAACTCAGAATACAGAGATAAAAACTTTCAGAATATAAATAGAGATAAAACCTAAAAATCAGAAGCAACTATGGAGAGAAAGTGAAAGACAAACAGGAATGTTCAGAAAAATCAGATAACAGTGATCCAAAAGAGACAACCCTCAGGACAGAGGAACTTACAAAGATAAATACTGATGTAAAATAATCAGGGCACAAGGTTACAATTCAAAGTACATTTTCCAAATTGCACATCCTGTTTAAAATGTGTGTTTTGGAGTTTTACACGAGCCTGCTGCAATGGGAAAGCACACTGGGATTGGAATCAGAGGTCCTGGTTTAGGATCTGGCTCAGCCATTTGTTATTTATGTTTCCTTGGACAAGTTACTTAGGGCTCTGTTCTCTGACGTATAGATCAAAGAGATGCTACTCAATGCCTTCCAGTGCTAAGAACTCAATCTAGCAATAAGAACAATTTAGAATGACACCTTATTAGATGGCAAGATGACATTGTCTTACCAATTTACTGATACTGTGCTAATGATAAGCTGCACAGGACCTAATAGCATTCAGAGAACGTATTCTTTTAAATAGTAGCTTTACCCTGTCGCTTAACAACCTTATTTTGCTAACATTCTGCCAACATCTATCTCTGTAGATGTTATTGCATACAGGGCATATTTGATCTTTCTTACTGATTGGAAACTGACTATGCAAATAAAAGGTTGACATTTTAAGGTCTATTGTTGTTCTTGAGGTCTAGATGAAATCAGTGCACAGCTGATCACTACTGTAATTTGGGTCCTCTGTAGAATATACTTTAGCTTTTTGCTTGAATTCTCCCTATAATTGCCAAAGCCATAAACCCTTTAATTTCAAATACACAATAATGCATAAAAGTATAGTGCGGTAGTTAGGATAAATTTTAAGATGGTTTAATGGAATGTATGTTAGAAAAAAGTAAAGGTGAGTCTGACATTGTAATGTTTATATAGGTTTTAAGGTAACATTGCTTTCTTTTTTTCTTCTAACAATGAAGAAAATATTTTTTCCACCTGTTTTTGTGCTTTTTAAAAAATATGTTTTTATTGATTTTAGAGAGAGAGGAAGGCAGAGGGATAGAGAGATAGAAATGTCAATAAGAGAGAAACATCAATTGGCTGCTTCCTGCATAGCCCCCACTGGGGATGGAGCCCACAACCCCGAATCAGAATCAAACTCAAGTATTTACATGAGAGTCAGAATCAAACTCAGGAACCTCTTGGTTCATGGGTTGACCCTCAACCACTGAGCAACATCAGCCAGGCTCTTTCTGTGCTTTTAAAATGCAAACAGTCATCTCTGCCAATTACCCTTGAGCAATATGAAAACAAGTCCTCTTCCCCCTTTCTGATTCTCCTCTCTTCTCTCTCTCTCTCTCTCTCTCTCTCTCTCTCTCTCTCTCTCTCTCACTCACACTCACACACACACACACACCTGAGCACATTAGTGGAAAGTACAGGCATTTCTCATGTAGAGGATAATTGCTGTGGGCACCAGGAAGGAGTCTGAGAAGCTGGTTTGAGGAAAGGAATCACAGATGGGAATCAGTATTACTTTGAGCAGAATTGTCCTTTACGGCTTGCGCCATAACTTTTATCTATGAGATCTTGAGAAAGTTATTTAAACCCTCTGAAGTGCTGTCACCTATTCTGTATTGTTAATATAAAAATAGTATTCATGTTATAGAATTATTGTCAGTAAAAAATGAGGGGATTCAGTTTTGTACTCCATAAGCTCTCAAAAAAGTAACCTTGTTTGTTCTATTTTTCAGAGGTGCATGGGTGGATTTTTTTTATCAAGTTAAAATAAGGGACTATTCAAATGAATAAAAGTAAAAAAAAAGGTAAATGTGAAGCATTTATAAAGATTATGAAAGAGATTTTGAATTCTAGAATAACATGTTTAGAATACAGGAATTACTCAGTGCAGATCAGATCATGAACAAACCAGATCTTTTTATCTTCATAAAGAAAATGTAACTGATTAATCCTTTAGAAAATGTTTTTAGATATATAGAAGTATTTACATGAGAGTCAGAAAAAATTAACTTATTGAGGAGGCTGAGGCAGATTTATAGCAGAAGTGAAGCTAACAGAGGTTGGTTTACAAAATTAAAATGGTCCCACAGTGCCATGATATCCACTTAAAACTTTTTTTTTTTTTCGGTCAGTTGTCTTAAGTTGGAAGAATTTTTTATTGGTTTTCTCAGCCATCGTGATGTGGGTAGATATTAAAAGCATCAGGTGTCAGCTAATATTAAAAGAATCAATAACAAGAGTCACAAAAAACCCTTAGTGAGTGAGGGTAGAGCCAGAACAGTAAAGCGACCCATGTGTTTTATCTCCAAGGAGACCCAAAAGGTGGTGGTCATGGAGGGAAGGACCTGAGTCAACAAAGACTCCTGCATTCACTCACCTGTACAGGACGTCTTAGTAACTGCATGACTCCAGGTGGGGGAACAGGACAGCAGTTCAGGATTAAGGAGTTTCTAGTCCCAGTGGGAAGCCTGGTCAGACTGGGCCTACGGAGGTGCACAGAGAACAGGTACATGGCTTACTTAAGGTGGTTTGAAAAGCAGGAGATGCCACCATGACACAGAGGATATGGGGCCCTGATATGATGAAGAGCCCTTTCTACCCTATCTCTCAGCTTTGAGGCTCTTAAAGATATGATGATCCTGTCTTTTTACTGATCTTTAACATTATTCTATCATACCTAAGGATGTGCATGCATGTCTGTTTATGTTTCTCACAAGCTGACTAAGAAGTCACTTTGATGAGGTCAAATGTTGCATAGTTAGAACGGAAAATATTGATGTATTAGAAAATTATACATTCTATTAGAAAACAGGTTTTTGAGTACTTTCATACAGTAGAAAAAGATGAGAAGTTGGTAGCAATGTAAAATTTATTTCTATTTTTAGATATATAAATATCATCTACCTTCTCAATTTGCTTCCAGGGTTCTTGTTAAATTAATTTTGCGATATAATTAGACTTTAAAAAAAAGTTTATAAATATAAAATCTGTATTCTTCTATATTACAAATTCTATTTTCCAGAAAATTAACATTATCTTTGCCTTTATCCATGATACATAGAGGGAATTAGGGAACATGGACAAGAAGAGATAGTACATGACTTTATAAAATCCTCATTTATTTGGACTTATTTAATACATATCAGAATCATACATTATAAAGACAATTTATATACTCTGTATATAAATATAAAATAAAAGCAGGCATATTGAAGGAATAAATAATAAAAACAATTAAAGCAGTCACCAGATTTCAGAACTTTTTTCCCCAGTTGTTTTGATCATATTTTTAACTATTTTTCAAAACGTATGGTTTTAAACTTTTGATATTGCACTGAAGATAATTTGTTTCAAATAAGTGCTTAAGATACAAATGCTTAAGAGGCAGCAAACATCACGTAGTTTGTTATCATGCCACAATAAAAATTCTCAGTTATTTACCTAAAGTATAAGTGAATAATTCTTTTTAACACGCATTTGGGATTTCCGTTTTACCGATACAGATACAATAGAACATTGTTTATTAAAATAAAATGCAAAAGCTTTGGGCTTACATTCTAAGTTCTTTACTGCTTCTTGCTTTTATTTATTAAAATAGCAAAGGTGGAAATACCAGGAGCAAATGGGAGCACCGCTCCGAGGGAACTCAGGACAGGAAGTGGCCCAGACTCCTCACGGCCACCCAGCAACCAGGCCCCGAGAATAGCAGTGTGGTTTTCTTAAGGGTAAATGAATTGGGTGCATCTTATTTCCATGTTCCGGTTGCTCTCTTTCTTTAAGATTTCTTTTTTTTTCTGTTTCTGTTTTTTTTTTTTTTTAATAAGTCTTTTAAAGTTATGATCAAGAGAGAGGAAGGATAATAATGGCTAACATCGTTTGAATGCTGGGTGTCAGGTACTTCATTGGGTTCTTTATCTGTAAAAGCACTTGTTCTTTTCTCTCTGTTTATTGCCCTAGACAGAAAACAAAGGTTTCCAAAAATTACAAATGACACAGAATTAGGAGGATTTAGGCAATGCATTGGAAAATAAAAAGAATTAGCTAAAAGTATTTTATAAGCTAGAAAGATTTGTTGGAACAAAGAAGTTGAAATTCAACAGTATCAATGAAAAAAAAATCTTACATTTAGATTCAAATAGTCAATTTCTTGTGTGGAGAATGATAAAAACCTGATTTGGTAATGTAAAAAATACCTTAGGTTTTAGTGTAAGTTTATGCCACCCAAGAGCATGGATCTGCTACTGAACCCCTCACTCGGTCGTATACTCTATTAATTGTAGTATAGCGTCCAATCCGGGGAATTAATAATGTAACCTCACTGGCTGCAGGTCAGGCAGGAAGTGAGTGCACTATTGAGTCCTAGGCACCACCTTTTAGGAGAGAAGTTGACAGCCAACTGGAACGTGTTCAAAGAGAGGATGGTGGAGGGTCTGGAAACCATATCATACAAGGAATAACAAGGAATGTGTTCATTTAACCTGAAAAAAAAAATGACAAGTTGTATTAGAAGTTTCAAAGGCTGTTCTACGGAAAAGGAGGTAGATTTTTCTGCATAGACACAGAACTAAAAACGAATGGAGGTAGTCGCAGGAAGGTAAATTTGGGTTCACAGGAGGAAGTAGTTTTCTAACAACTAAAATGATCATGAACAGGCTGACTTAACAATGGTGAGTTGCTGGCCACTGGGTGTTGGGCAGGGTCTGTGTGTCCACCTGTCAGAGAGTTAGGAAAAGAGGGTCAAAGCTGCAAAGTCCTTGTGAGTCTGAGGCAGAATCTATGACAATACTTTTGTTTACTTCCTACAAAATGAATAGTCAGGGCTTCAGGCAAAATTTTCTCCTTTCATAACTAAGGCCCATCTTCATTTCCATAATAACCCATTCAGGATATTTTTACGCCTTCAGTCTCTAAAGCTGAGGTTTCTCCCAACACACACACACACACACACACACACACACACACACACACACACACTGCCACTTGACACATATTTTACATCTTTCCTCATTGGCCACCTCTTAATTTTTAAAAAGGGACCAAGGTCAGTAGATGAGTAACAGTGGAATACATTTAAGGCAAAGTCACAGTCAGCAACTGTTGCAGAAATGTTTCCCCAAGTTTATTTCTGACTCTAACTGCAATAGTTCATGACCCAGCTTGGTGCACACTAGCCAGGCTGCTGCCTTGTACCATGTGTGGGAAAAGGTATACTAGAGACAGAGTAAGATTTTTTGCTCCATAACAAAAATCGTGAAAATGTTGCATTAAATTACTAAAAATGAAGTTGCAGATGTGTGTGCGTTTTCTTGGGGATTATAAAGTAGAAACGTAGTCGACAAAGGACAGACTAAAATGTACTATTGTCAGCATTCTTCTGTATACAGTTTTTTAAAACTTTTGTGCACGCGTATTAGTGACTATTGTATTCTTCAGTGTGCTTCCTTCATTCACAACGAATGGGAAGACCTCATCACAGATTTATAAATTGAGAAATGGACACTGTAGAGATGACACTTTTTCCTCTTTAATTCTTCCCTCTCTCCTCTCTTCCTCCTCCTCCTCCTCTTCTTCCCCTTCCTTCTTCTCTTTTTCTTCTAACAAAGGGGCACAATTATTCTTATAGCCCTCCCACCCTAACCCCCAGCTATCAGTCTAGAGATTAAGAATGTATTTTTAGCCGAGACCAGTTTGGCTCAGTGGATAGAGCGTCGGCCTGTGGAGTGAAGGGTCCCAGGTTCGATTCCGGTCAGGGGCATGTACCTTGGGTGTGGGCACGTCCCCTGTGGGGGGTGTGCAGGAGGCGGCTGATTGATGTTTCTGGCTCTCTATCCCTCTCCCTTCCTCTCTGTAAAAAAATCAATAAAATATATTACAAAAATAAAAGAATGTATTTTTAGTTTAGGTCTGGCATTTCAACTTTTCCCCTGGGTATTGCTGTTTGCTGACTTCACAACTTTGCAATGTCTCTTTTTTTTTCTTTATGTAAAGCCAACAGGACAGCATAAGCTCCGGAGAAAGGATTAGTAAAATTTCAAAAAGTCAACTCAGCATGTGTCAAATTATGAATGCAGAAAGTTTTCCCTGTTGTTGCGTGGTTCCGGCCGGGCTGCCCTGGCCGGGTGGCTCAGCCCGGCTTGTCCTGTGTGGTTTGGGGCCTTTCACTCGGGGGCAGGTCATTAAACGGCTGGTGAAGCAGCGGCACATGGTTCTGCTATTTTCAAACCACAACAGCCTCTCAGGAATCCAAGGGCCATAAAGACATAGTTCTGATGCTGGCTGACAGTGGCATAATTCATGAACTCCATAATTTAAAGGGATTTCAATGCAATTGTAAAACTAATAAAAAGTGAGCTGCTTTGAGGGAAACACTGGTACCTTTTTTAATCAATTGATTCTACCACTTTAAAAATACCATCGGCCTGGTAGCTCTCTGTGTGTGTGTGAAGATAAGTAAGCTCCAGTCTGATGCCAGCACTTTCAAGTAAACTCATAACATTGCTCTTGGACCCAAGAGAAGAAAAAGAAAAGAAGAAAATTCCAGAACAATTTGTGGCCTATAGCCAGTAACAAAGTGTTTCTCCCTGTACCTTTTTTATCATCCCCCCTCCCCAAATGTTGATTATGCCCAAGTTAAAAAAAAAAAGTTTTGGTAACTTTCTAGAAGGTTTAGATTTCAGTCTGGATTAAAAAAAAAAAAAAAAAAGCCTCAAAAGAAAGGCTCTCTTTAATCAGATAATTGACCCGTCAGTAATTGTAGCCTGTCTGTGACACACCAGTTGGCAGGTACAGGGGTCCGCAGCCCTGAGCCTTCGCCTCCATCCCCCTTCCCTGCCCCCTGGGACTGTCAATGAGCTTCCCTGTCTTACTGATGGTCCCCAGAGAATGTCCCCAAAACATTTTGGAGATCAGAAAAGGAGAGTCAGCTGTTCGAGGGGACCGTGCAGATGACTGTATCATTCCATCACCTGGGGGCAAACCTCCGGCCCCATCCAACAGCTGTCTTACATCCAGAGCACCCACGTTTCAAACGGATCCCTGGGTTCCCGAAATCCTGGCTCTCAAGTTTGTTTGGGAGGCTTTGCTGGGGCTTTAAATACAAGTACATTAACTCCTCTATGTTAACTCCCCCGTCATGAGTAATGGCAGTTCAGAAATGCCCTCTATAATGTCACGTCACAAAAGACTCGGAAAATTATCCCTTACCTCCATTGTCTGCCTGTTTTCTTTTATTCCTTCTCTACTCCTCACGTTCCCTGGCAGCCATGAATGAAATGTAACATGCTAAATGACTGACATCCATTAAAGCTCCTCGACAAACCTTGGCCTGAGTTTTGAAAGGCCCTTGGAAGAAAAAGGATTGTGTGCTCTTTGAATCCTGGTCTGCTGAACGGCTGCCAAGTGAGGGCTGCTCCATTCAAAGGGCTGAGTGAATAAATGAGAATAACATCCTTGGGGACCCGCAGGATCGGTTTACTCTGAAAATGCTCAGCTTCACAAAGGGTCAGAGTCACAAGGTAAATGAAAATGGCTAGGAGGGGACTTTGATGGCCGAAATACGGTAACCGTAGAGGACTTGAAAGAAAACTTTATTTAAAAAAAAAAATAATAAAGGGGAGAAAAAAGAAGCGGGGGTGGAGGAACCTCAGAACTGCAAAGTCAATTGGTAAGAATAAAACGTTTCGACAGTGACACCCATGAATATTTGTACATGATGCACGGGCAGTACATAAATCTATGCGCGTATGAAAATGAATAAGCTCTTTCTCCATCCACATCTGTAAACACCACGAATTAATTTTATTTTACACATGAATAAAAACTGGGTCGAGCCTGTTAGCTCATTTTCTTGGTGGGTTATAACCTAAGTACTCAAATTTTCAACTTAGTTGCAAGCGATAAAATCTAGTGAGCCATCAAACATGCTATTTTTTGGGGACCATTCCTTCTCCCCCCCCCCACATGCTATTTCTCATTTAGAATGATTTCTAATTGACCACTTTAATGGAGGTGCATTAAAAGCAGTTTCTAGGCAAGGAAGTCATAAAAAAACACACACACACACAGGAATTCTTGACACGTATCTACAGAGACACTGTGTGGTCCCCATCACAGGATTACTTCCCAGAAGACCCTCACACTCCTCCACTCTTTTTCAGACCACCTTTAGATGTGTAAACTCTGGTAGTTTAGAGAAATCCTACGGGGTTAGTCCATCAAAGTATTTACAGTGAAGATGGAAATGAAGATCTGGTCCCTCCTTTTATTCAGCAAATGATAATCTCGACAGGGGCAGTAGCTGAAGTGGATGAAGGCTTGTGGCAAGCGGCTGTCTTGCCTCTGTACTATGATTTTCACAGAGATGATACGTTATCATACAAATTCAAGCTTGGAGGGATGTCATGGGTTGAACAATGCCCCCTCCCCATCCACCACTTCCCTAAAAAGATAATGTCCACCCAGAACCTGTGACTGTGAACTAATTTGGAAAAAGGATCTTTGCAGATGCACTTACATTAAGGAATTTGACATGAGGTCATCACGGATTAGGATGTGCCCTGGATCCAATAATGAGTATCCTTAGGAGAGAGGAGAAGGAAATGTGAAGACAGAGGCAGAGGTTGGAGTCATGTGTCGTTAAGACAGGAGTTGCCAGCAGCTACCTGAAGCTGGGAGGGAGGCATGGAACAGATTGCCCTGCAGAGCCTCAGTGGGGACCATCCCACAGAGACGTTGATTTTGGGCTACTGGCCTTCAGACCTATGAGAGAATCAAGTTCTGTTGCTTGAAGCTACCAAATTGGTGGTAATTTGTTACAGCAGCTCCAGGAAACTAATACAGATGACAATGGCTGTGTGCTGTGGCAATCATGAGGCCATCCAGCTTGGGCTTGCTGCTCTCTAGTAACAGGGAAATCCATTCCTTTGGGCAGCCCACAGAATTACTGGGTCACATCGGCCATGGAGGCGCACTCTGCCCAAGGCCTCCCTGGTTACCATTTTCCCAGGAGAATGCTCTCTGGTTTCAATAACAAAACATGCCAATCACTTCAGAACAACATTGTGTTAGATGATGTTTGTAAAGGAAAAAAAATTGTTCTTCTAAACTCATACTGTATGGGAAAAGACTCATGTTATATTCCAAATACAATGGGTATCAGCGTCTTGTATAAAGGCTGCTAGTGTTCAGTAAGCTTCTTTACTCCACACAAAGCAGCTGTGTGTTAACAGCAAAATTAACTCTCCAGTAATTAGGAATTAATGTTTCAGCATTTTTTAGCCTAACTTACTAGTCCTTTTCTTATATATAGGAATCATCATGTTTTAACAATTTGGTTGGTGTTTTGGGTTAGTATGAAGCACATTTAAATTTTTTCCATTTAAAAATAATGGGAAACTGTCTTTCAGTGATTGTTTTCTTTCAGAATGTCTGATTTTCAAGAATGGATAATGCACGTTGGGCAAGAGAGATACGTACTTCTTTTTATTTGTATATGTACAACTTTTAAAGGAGCATGATTGTAACCTTGGAGAAAATATTTTGGTAAAAGATGTGACTTATTATCTTTGCCTAATTATCGGAATTAGGAACTTTAGGGAGTGGCCAACTTAATGTAGATTTAGGATCATTGAGTGGTTACAAGTTCTGGTATATTATTCTTCAGTTTTCATGTATGGTACTAGCTAAAAGAGACTTTTGAATAAAGGTAACTTATTTAAAAGAAACTGTTTTTAGGACATAAAATATTAAGAGAATACATTTACTAAGCTTGAGCTTTTGGGAATCAGGTTGGTAGCAGAAAATGTTTTGTATTTAATTATTATAAAAAACTTAAGGAATACAATATTTGAGGAAGAGTTTCAAGTATGTCTAATTATCAACAAAATGTTTTTAGGTGTCGGTGGCCTAAAAAAGTTAGTGTGTTTTCCTGCTACAATAATTCCCAAGGAGCAATATACTATTGGAAAAGTGGTGGAAAGTGTAAATTTATGAAGCAGGAGTCATAACCCAAGTTCATATGTAGATATCCATTTTATGTTTAAAACATATATGTGGAAGAAATTCTAGTTAAACACACACACACACACACACACACACACACACACACACACACACCCATGACTGGTGTGGCTCAGTTGGTTGAAACGTCATCCTGTACACCAAAATGTGGCGGGTTGATTCCTGGTCAGGGCACATAACTAGGTTGTGGGATTGATCCCACAATCTATGTTTCACATCAGTGCTTCTCTCTCACATCAGAAGCACTCTCTCACATCAGTGCTTCTCTCTCTTTAGAATCAATAAGAATATCATAGATTATTTAGTGTGGATTTAACATAATTATTTGTTCTCAAAAATCTTATCTTTTTTAGAAAAAAGTGCCAAATAAGACTGACACATGGAGTTCATTACAATCTCGCTAATGGTTTCAATCACATTCATAACAGAGCTGAGTAGGCAGAAAACACTTCAGGACCCGTGTCTCCAAGCACAGAGTACGCAGAGACATGGGCTTCACACACAGAGGAAATCAGTGCCCAGATGACTGACGGCTTTGCTTCTGCCATCCATACTTCTTACTCAAGGATAAAGGTTTTCTTGTTTTGTTTTTCAATTTAGGCTCTCTGAAAGGCCAAAACAAAGTGCTGGTGAGATAAATTTTATTGATTTTTTTATGCTTAGTTCTATGAGAAATTTATAGTAAAGTTTGGATGTAATGCAATGAGAACACTATATTTCTTTTTTGTGGCATGATACATTTTCAAAATTTACTCGTTGGCACGTGGAGAAAATAAGAAAACGATTTATCGACACTGGCAGTACACATTTGTGCTTGCTCTTTCTTTTTTTTCTTGCATTCAAATATGATTGAAAGTTGACATTTATCTAAATGGTCTTTAAATTCTAATTTTTATTTTTAGTATTTTGTTAGTTCTTCATATACTACTTAATTTTGTTAACACGAACAAATAAATAAGCTATCCTTCTTGTTTCCTTTGGGGTGTGGGGGTTAGTGAAAAGGAGAACTTCGTTTATTAATTTCTTTCCACAAGGATGCTCTGAAAAGAATCAGAGTTTTGAAGCTTATTTGAAGCTCTGAGCTCTGTTGAAGTGCAATGGGGGAATTCTTTGTCTGTGTGTGCAGTTCTGGCCTTCAGGGGGCAGCCAAGTGCAGCGAAGCTACTAGTAAATGAGTGGGCAGGCTCTGCCCTGTTTTCTTGCTACCTGAGTAACCCTAGTTCAGAAAAATGCAACAAAAGCCAAAGTAAGCACTTCTTCCCTATCTGTCCCTGCGTGGAAGAGAGCTGAGGCAGCCATATTTAATCAACACTGAAGTCTCCCCCTGGGTGATGTTCGTGCCCTTCTGTAATATTTTATTCTAAGCCATTTCCCAGACAGCATTATTGATTCGTGCCATTATTCTCCCCCAAGCTCCAGGAGCTTGTGCAATGTGATACCAACTGCAGCTTTCCTCGTGAACATAACCTCAAAACCGAAGAGTAAGGTGACTGCCTGCCACACTCAGATGCGCCCAGGTGGCATGTTATGCATGCAGTGTAGTGTAGGCATTTAAACTCTTACAGTTAGACATCAATGCGTTGTAATGCATTTGCAAAAATAGAAAACTACCTCCCCCCCAAAAAAAAGGGAAAGAAAAGGGAAAAAAGGAGTTTGGCATTTGTTTCTTACGTCTGCTTTTTTACTTCACTGGTAGACTTATGCTCATAGTGAGCAGATATTGTACTTAGGTATTCTGTGTGGGTGGCTTAGATGAGAACCTCCCCTCCCCTGGAAGTCTCATTAGCAACAATAATACATTTATTTTCATCTTGAATAGAGTTTTGAAATTCTTTCTTTTATCTTCTCTCAGAGGTAAAGAAGAACAGTAAATGTTTTCCTTTTTCTTAATGACAGATGCTGAGTTGTAAGAGGCCTGGTTGTTGGATGGATAAGTGAGGCAATGAAGGAAGTATTGACAGAAGGAAGGAAAAACGAAGGAAGGAAGGGAAAAATGGAAGATCCTGTAATATTCATTATTCATCAGAGTTCTTCTCACTTTCAGTTTCTCAAAAGCCACTTCAAATTAGAATCCATTAGCATTCTTAAAAGTGTGTATTCTTTTATTTGTCTTTTAGATATAGTATCATAAATAGTAACAAATGCTCTCCACGTCACTCATCATCTATACCCTTACACACATATCCTTGGGTAAAGGTCTACAAAATAGAGCCTAGGTATTTGCAATTTTAGTACCAAGTTTTTGTTTTGTCTTGGGCCCCGTGCAGTAATGGGGGTTGAGGTGCTTTCCCCCACTCTTGTTCTAATTACTGCATAAAAGACAGCTTCTGTGGTACTTACTAAAATCTACACTGGCAGTTGTATGCACTTCAGAAATCTTTTTGTCTAGTTCAGTTTAAGTTTACAATTGGAATTTATCATTGTACAATAATCATTATCAATCTAGAATGCCGCTTGCCACCTTTTAAAAGATAAAGTTATTATGTTAATAATTTGCCTAAATACCATGATAGAGAATAAACCAAGATAAGAATAATAACAATACTACCAATTGTTGAACATCTATACTGCAGGCATCATATCAGGCAATTTTCATCAACATCCCAATTTTTCACAAAACTGTAAGAAGTAGGGATTATACTTAATTTAAATTTAAGATAAGAGAGGTTAATTATTATTGTTTTAATTATGCCACTCAAGATACTTCAAGGGAGGTAACAGTTTTCTAAAGAATAATCTATAATAATAAAAGCATAATATGCTAATTAGACTGGACATCCTTCCAGACAACCTTCTGGATGAAGCCAGGGCTGCCAGAGGGAAGCTGGTGTTGGCAGCCAGGGAAGGAAGGCCTACACTTGCACGAATTTTGTGCATCAGGCCTCTAGTTATATAATAAAGCCAGGATAATTCTAAAGAAAAACATTAATGTAAGATACTTGCCTTACCACATATGAAACTATATTATAAAGACATAGTCATTAAAAGTAAATTATTGGCACAGGAATGAGCAGATTGATAGGACTGAAAATAAAATTCAGTACAGCTTGGAACTAATTTTACTGAATTCTCCATAAATGACAAATGCATGGCTAAGTGTTCTATATAGTTTTTTTATCTCTTAATACTCACATGGTCCTAAGAGGCATTATTATCTCTACATTTTAGAAAAAGAAACTGAGCTTAGACAGATAGATTTAGTAACTTGTCCAGAGTTACACAGTTAATCACTGTGAACATGTCTTCCTAATTCTAGCATCAAACTGCTTTACCATTAAGTCAAGTTTCTCCCATATATCACGGAATTTAGTACACGATAAAAGTAGCATTTTAAATCAGCCAGTGGAAAAACAATATGTTATTCAAAAGCGGTGCTGGGATAACTCTATAAGTTAAAGAAAACATTAAATTGAATATAAATTCCAGATAGGTCAAATAAATAAACAGTGAATCCATAAACATCTTAAAAAGAAATTAGGATAGAATACTTTTATATTCTTGAGAAGGCCATTTTAAAGTATAACAGGAAAACTAGGAATCATAAATTAAAAGTTAATAATGTTGGTAAATGTTTTAAACTTTTACTACAAAATATATATTAAACAATTTAAAAGGCAAACAACATATTAGGAAAATATTCACAATATATTTGTCAGACAAAGTACTAAAAATCTTAATATATAAAGAGCTCTTTAAATCAATAAGAAAGTAATAATTGGTACTTTAATTGCAAAGTGGGCAAAGTTTATGACTAAGTAGTTCACAAGAGGAGAAATAAAAATGGTAAAAAAATATCAGAAATAATCAAAGAAAAGCAAATTAAAACATGAATGAGACAGCATTTTTGCCCATACATGATTAGAAAAGACTAATGTTTTGTGTTAACAAATAGTTTGTGGAAAAAAGGTATTCTCTTATTGAATGAAAAATAAAAAACATTACTATTTGTCCTATGAATTCCAAAAATCTTAAGTTAAAAAATAGACAATTAAAATATATTACAAGATATGTAGAATGTTCAAGTAGATTTATTGCTGCATTACTTAAACATCTATCATGAAAGCATTTTTGTTAGACTTTATAGTATATGGATACAATGGAATATTATGAATCATAAAAGTGATGCTACAAAGCTATATTTATGAGCATGGAAATGTGTTCATGATATTTAAGTTAAAAATGCAAGCTACAAAGCAGCCATGAACAATCATATGTGAATACCAATATATGTCTAAAGAGAAATCTAAAGGATAGTCAAAACATTATTAGTATTACAGTGGTTTTTTAAACAAATCTTTATTGTATGTAAATATGATGATGTTCTATGTTTACTACCAGGAAAGCAGTGAAGCTCCTTTCCTTCTGGGATACAGTTGGGAGGATATACATGCTCTGGTTTGGCAGCTACCCTCTTCTCTTTTTTAATTAATGCTAATATGTTCTACTCTGCCATTACTTTGGTTTGTACAAGGCTCTGGCTAGTCATGACCCATGCTGTCGCGTTGCCATTTCTGCATATATCTAACTGACCTTACTGCTCTCTGAGTATTTCTTACTTAAAATCACAGAGAAAAGGAATCTGATTGACACAAGCTATCTTCTTCTCTTCAATCTAGACCATGTCAAATGTCACTGGTAGGTTTGTGGCTTGGCTATCCTTAGGTCAGATGCTCACTCAATATAGTCATTGGGACTGATTAGGGTATTTCATGACACCCAGGCCACCCAGGCCAGTCCCTCAAGTAACAGTTCTGAGCAAGGCCATTCCTTTTACAAGGGCATTCCAGTGGTCAGGCAGGGATTATCCACTTGGCAATGAAAGCTATCATGTAGTGACTATCCTATTTACTTCCTATGACTATTTGTTTAACAATTTAAAGAGCCAGTGGGGACAAAATTACGAGGATTTCTTCTGTGTAACCTGGGAAATTCAGAGGCAACAAAACCATATTCAGAAGGGAAACTGATTTTTTTCACTCAGTCTAGAAAAAGTTTGACATTGGAATAATGAGATGTCATTACCAAATTTGATCTCCAGGTGCAAAATATTCAGACCATTGAGCACTCTGGTGTACAGTTTTAAGAGCCATCCAGAAATTCTTCTCAGCATGTGTAATATGATAATATTTCACTTCAAGAAATGTAATATGTAAATCTTTACAAAATTAAAAATCACAGAAGATAGAAAAATAGCATTTAACAATGACAGTTTAAGTAATTGAATGTAAATTTCTTTAATAAAAATTTATAGCAATATTAATTTGTCCATGTTGTACCAATTTAAAATTTGAATTTCTTATAAATCCTATAAGGCAGTGGTTCTCAACCCTTCTAATGCTGCGACCCTTTCATACAGTTCCTCATGTAGTGGTGACCCCCAACCATAAAATTATTTTCGTTGCTACTTCATAACTATAATTTTGCTACTGTTATGAATCGTAATGTAAATATCTGTGTTTTCCAATGGTCTTAGGTGACCCTGCTAGCGGTTCTCAACCTGTAGGTCGCGACCCACAGGTTGAGAACCGCTGCTGTAGAGCCTAAGACCATCGGAAAACACAGATATTTACACTACGATTCATTAACAGTAGCAAAATTACAGTTAAGAAGTAGCAACGAAAATAATTTTATGGTTGGGGGGTCACCACAGCATGAGGAACTGTATTAAAGGGTCGAGGCATTAGAAAGGTTGAGAACCACTGCATAAGGCAATGATTTACACTGACCAATTCCTATGATTTACTATCTCTAAATATCTTATTACAAGTCACATCTTACTGATTCATAAACTGAGATAAGAAATTTAGGTAATGACCCTGTCCAAATTTATATATTTAATTATTTGCTTGAACAAAGCAAAATCAAATCTTGTATAATTACGCAGGGCGTTAATTTGCATGGCCAATGTCAATAATACTGTGAAACTTCCCTAAGTAAATAGAAGAAATGTTTCTATTTCCTTTTAAGGCCAATGTTTTAGCCCAAATTTGAGGATTCAATCCCATGATATCACTCCTTTCCAATTATATTTATGAAAGGTTTTAATGCAAGTAAACATAATACTCTAATTTTGTCATTCCATTATTTCAAAACCATGATTAAAATTCCCAATGTATCTTGGAGTATGCTAACACTAGGGATAAAGATTAAAAGATACAACCCCCTAATTTGATGGAATTTGAAGTTTAGCAGAGGAGACAGACAAGTAAATAGATTACAGCATGCACTTTTCTAGAAAAGTATTCAGGATGTCATGGGAGGCCTGGACATTATTCCTTTTTTCATTCCTGTTGGGAGTCATCCATCTACTAATATTCTCATGAACATTCAAGTGTTTCAATATCCTGGTTTTGAGTGTCTTCTCAGGGTAGAACTGTAACACGTTTCTGGAGTTAATCCCTAGTCTACACATATACACACAAGCCCTTAGGCATTATTTCTACAGATATGAAACATGACTTTAAATTCTTGCCAAACAATACTTCTGTAGTGTTTCTTGTTCAATGAGAACTGTTGTATTGAGTTCTGACAGCAATAAAGGTGTTTCATCAATCCATCTCATGAAGTAGTGGGAGCCATCTAATGCAACCAACGAAACACTTTATAAAGTTTAATATTCTCATTTTGTTTCCAAACACTCACTAAATACATGAAATATATTTTTTAACACACACATTGTTGATTTTCTGTAGGGTAAAAAGAATGTGCCTTATTTAAGTAATTGGTATCCAATCTCCTACACTCATCCTGTTTAAAATCCCTTCTTTTTTTCGCCTACTTTTTAATATCAACTTACAAGTCATTTTGCAGTTCCCTGGGTGTCTTTTTGGTAGATAAAAATCAAGTAATACAAAAAGTAAAAAAAAAAAAAAAAGAAAAAAAAAAGGGGAAAAGTGAATTGATATATGAACTAAACATTTCCTTGATGGGCAATGAAAAAGACTTAAGGAATTCTCTTGATGATCCGTTTCATTTCCTAGTTATACAACTTAGAAAAAGATAACCTCCCAAAGAATCCATTGAGAAAGTGCTCTTCTAACCTAATTGTGAGATTTCAATTTCAATTAAAATAAGACTTTCCTCCACACAGTCTGAAATTGAGATTAAGGCTGAAATCTTTCTCAGCAAAAGCTGTGAGCCAGCAGACTCACCCTGAAGGACAGAAAAAAATGGTTAGCATAAAAACCCTGAATCTTCAGAAAATGTGTTACTTTAAGACAAATATCAGGCGAAAGACCCAAGAGCTACGATGTCTTTTGGGTATACAAAACACAAATGATAGCCACTTGCTTTAGCCCAGCTAATAAAAATATAGTTAGACTATAGAAAATAAATGTTTCTTTCTGAGAACAAAATGGTAAGATATGTGAGTTATTAGAGAATTAAAAGCTAAGTAATTACTTGTACAGTAGTAGAAAACATAGAAACCTGCCAAGTAAAAATGCCAAATGTGTAGAAAATAGAATAAAAATATGTTATTAATAGAACATAATATAATGTAGAAACCAAATGCAAGATAAAAAAGTAGAATACTAAACAGAACAAAGGGTAAACATTTGAGAAAGATAATAAGCGAGCATTTCCCTAAGTTAAAAGACAAAGGAAGAATACATTGCATGTGGCTTAAGGTTTACATGACTTATCTTGAATAAAATATTATGCATTTCTCCAGAAAAGGACTAATGTTACGTTTTGATTCCTTTCATGACGTCTGGGGAAAAAAGGGCTAAGTGGAGATTATTAATATCTATGTTTTGAATTGTGTAGTAGTTAACATGCTCCTGATTCGACTGCAATCTTCTTTTCTTGTCTTCCTTTTTCCTTTCTTTCTCTCTCTGATTTCTTTTCATTTTAATGAGAGGATGGGAGAATGGATGTGCATGTTTCCAATTGTGCCCCATGTCTGCCCCTATTTCATTTTTCAGCCCGGGACAATACCCACTTACCCATCTGGAGGTTGGTGTCTGAATTAAAATAGTTTTATTGTTGAAGTTTCCTTTTAAAAAGTTAGAGTAGTCCCTATCAGCTTTGGGGTTAATGATTTCTTATGTATGCTGACTCAAGTCCTACTAAGATAGAATAAAGAAATCTTTGACCTACATCTTCCTCTGGAACATTTTCAATTAAATTGAGAGAAAATGCAGCAATGAATGAAATTGGTAAACAAGTTTTCTTAAAAGGAATTTTAAAAGGTTTACTAAAACCCCTGAGAGAATCTCTGGTCTGTTATTATGAGACCTGTGGCTGCCTCTTAAGTGCTTTGCTCCCAATCCTGATATTTGCAGGCTACATTTCCCAGGCTCTCGTGTCCTCCAGCTTCTGGCTGTTCTTGACTGAATGGGTGGCTCTGGTGATTTGTGGGTGGGAGAAGAGAGAAGCCAGGGTGTTCCTTAGCCCATCCCTCTGCCTCTGATGGCATCTTTAGCAATGACTGCTTCTCCTCCATGGCTCCAGTCCCATCAGACTTGCTTACCATTGTTTCAGCTTCTTCTGAGTAAACTTGAATCCTGGCTGATACAAGAGCATCTTCTCGAACCCTCGTGCACTGTTGGTGGAAATGCAGATTGGTGCAGCCACTCTGGAAAACAGTATGGAGGTTCTTCAAAAAATAAAAATGGAACTGTTGTATGACCCAGCGATTTCACTTCTGGGTATATATTCGAAGAAACCCAAAACACTAATTGGAAAGGATATGCACCCCTGTGTTCATTGTAGTATTATTTACAGTTGCCAAAATATGAAAGCAACCCTAAGTGCCCATCAGTAGATGAGTGGGGAAAAATGCAGTGGTACATGGAATATTACTCGGCCATAAAAAATAATGAAATATTACCATTTGCAATAGCATGAGTGGACCTAGAGGGTATTATGTTAAGTGAAATAAGTCATTCAGAGAAAGACAAATACCAAGTGATTTCACTTCTAAGTACAATCTAAATAACAAAATAACTGAACAAAATAAAAACAGACTCATAGATACAGAGAACAGACTGATGGTAGCCAGATGGGAGAGGGAGGGGGTTGGGTGGAAAAGGTGAAGGAATGAAGAAGTACTAATTGGTAGTTACAAAGTAGTCAAGGGGATGTAAAGTACAGCACAGGGAATATAGTCAATAATATTGCAATCACTATGTATGGTGGCAGGTGGGTACTGGAAATATTGAGGGAACACTTTGTAAAGTATGATTGTCTAATCACTATGCTCTACACCTGAAATAATACAAAATAATGTTGAATGTAAACTATCATTGAACAAAAATTAAATAACACCTTCCCCCTTTTTCTAACCACCCTACCTGTGACAATAATTTCCTTTGTGTTGCTAATTTCTGGGTTTTTCGCTAGCACCAGTTTGGTTTCTCAGGTTCTTTATCTCTTGTGGTATAACAAATTCCTTGCATTAAAGTCACTTGAAGTAATTTCTTTCTTCCTGGTTAGAAATCCAGATCTAGCTTAGTTTTGAAAGTCATTGTTGTTGAATGAATTTTCCAAGGATTGCATATTTCAGGGGGAGAAAAAGGCTAGGTTATATCACCAATATTGGCTGAATATTGTAAAAATTAAAAAAACAAATCAATGGTTATTTTATTCTACATGATACCAAAGAGCCAGGTTAAGGGATTTATTTATTTTTCATATTGAGTAATGTTTTCTGGATTGTGTTTGTGCAATTTTACCTCGTAGTTGTTGTCTCCCCTATGGTTACCTAGAGAAAATCTACTCAAATCACAGAATTTGAATTGAACGCCCAGTTTGTTGTCAACAGCTTCCTGTGGACATTTTGACCTCAGTCATACTGCATCAAAAATGGGTCATGTTGGCTATCTGAAAAAAATTAAAAAAAAATATATATATATTTTTATTGATTTCAGAGAGGAAGGGAGAGGGAGAGAGAGGGAGAGGAGAGGAGAGGGAGAGAGAGAGAGAGAGAGGAGAGAGAGAGAGAGAGAGAGAGAGAAACATCCATGATGAGAGAGAATAATTGATTGGCTGCCTCCTGCACTCCCCACACTGGGGATCGAGCCAGCAGCCTGGGCATGTGCCCTGACTGGGAATTGAACCATGACTTCCTGGTGTATAGGTCGATGCTCATCCATGGAGCCACGCTGGCCGGGTGGCTGTCTGAAAAATTTGAAATGGTCAAATTTACGGTAGTTAAGAAAAGGAAGTAGAGAAAAGGAGAGGAGGAGAAAGGAAAAGAAAAAAAAAATAACACCTTGAAACACCTGGGTGCTATAAAGGGTGCCCCTGTCACAAATGGATACTTTGGGCAAGTCATTTAACTACTTGGAGCCTCAATTTAACATTAAGGGATGTGCATGAGTTCAGATGCAGCCTGTGAATGATAGAATAGTGAACTCATCTAGTTTTTGTTATCATAAATGTTAAAGGTCCCTCAGTGGAGCTGCTCTAAGTTGTCCCGGTTTGGTAATGCAGGAGTCTGTGGCATCCTTAAAGTAAGGTTAATTTTATTGTTTTCTCTGCTGTCCGCAATGCCACTGAGGTCACACAGTTCAAGGCAGCTGCTAATGCAGATGCTTACTCAGGAGGTGTGGGGTACAGGCTAACAAGTTTCCACATGTTGTCTATGCTGCTGGACTGAGGACCACAGTCAGAGTGGAAAAATATTTAATGACCGTAACGTGGTGGTGGTGGTGGTGGTGGTGGTGGTGGCGGACTCACAATGTGCTGGAGCTAGCCACCTTCTACTGGCTGGTGAGAGCCAATGGTCAAATTTTCAGGAACACTGGGAACTGGTTGTTCAGTACAGTCATTATTAACAATTAAATGATGTAAACACAATCAAAGGCAATAGATAGTTATAACTCAGGACACTCATTATTTTACCACTTTTCTCAACTACTGATGCTCTGGACTTTTTTTATGTCTGCTGTGGAAATACTCTCTAATGGGGTGCTTCTACTCATCTCTTCCCATCTCTGCATTCAGTGGTGTCAAGTTGAAACTTGAAATCGATCATGGTGGGAATATTTACACCATGGAAACGGGAAAAAGTTACAAATCAGGACTTTTCCCCTGAAGAGATTGTTGTTAAAACATTTACTAACATACCACTCTGGTTAACCGATGTTGCATTTACACTTTACATTTTAGTTTGAAAAAAATCTGGTTGTCATTCCAAACATAAAGCCAGTGGTTCTGAGTGTACATATCTGTGTTCTTATTTTGAGCTTGGTGTCACTCTGTATCTGCTAGTTATTCATAAGAAGGAGGAGAGTATAAATAGAGTGATGCTAGACGTGTCCAGTCTATGCTCATACATAAGTGGCTACATATATGAAATGTCAGCTTGCTCTCTTGTTTGGTCTCGAGCATCCCCTCATAACAGTCATTTGTTCTGCATGGTCTGGGCACAGTTTCATATTTTGCCTTTGGCAGCTGAGAGCTATTATTGGACCCCACAACATCTGTTTCAACAACAGTGGGTCCCTGGTCAGAAAAAGTAATTACAAAAGAAGTCAAAAACAAAATGTCATAACTTATGTTGTACATATACAGTAAACATGGTTACCGGCAAAAGAAAGAAAACCCTTTCATATGGTTGGAGTTATTTACAAAACGATGACAAGTGATGAAAGGCCTGAGCCGTATTTTGAGTTTGAGGCTACATACAAGAGAGGATGCTAACTAGCCAACTTTCCTGATGTGGGATGCTTTGCAAAGGTTGTGCTAATTGGCAAGACCATTCTCCAGCGTGATCAACTATATGAATAACAACATGTAATGGGTCCCAAAACATTCGCTCAGTCCTGCTGGTTCCTTTTTCCATCAAATTTTCACTCATCAAGATAGAAGTACAAAGTGCTGGTGATTTCCTGGAAGGCTGAATCGTTTTTCCTAACGTGGCAGCAGCAAGAGCAGTGATGTTTACATTGGGCTGATGAAATGCAAGTAATAGACAAAACATAGAGAGTTGTGGGATCAGGAACCTGTGAAAATTCTATCAATTTTTTTTTTTTTTTTTTTTTTTTTAGTTTGCTGCCTAAATAAGAGATGATGGAGAGAAACTCAAAATCTCTTTTTCTTTCCCTACAGGACCATGCTTCTAGTTTTTTCCTTGAAAATTGTGCGTGCGTGCGTGCGTGTGTGTGTGTGTGTGTGTGGGTGGGGGGGGGGCGGGGGGCGGGTTTTCTGCTTTTGAGCAGCACAACTTTCTTCCTCCTAAGATTTTTGAGCATTTAGAAGAAAAACAATGACTAATGCTAAAACTACAGTTTTTAAAAACCAATCAATAAATGTCTTCTCTATGGATATATTCTTTCCTTCAGGACTGAGGCAGAGTTGGGTCATGAAGGCAGTTGTGTTCAGTTTTATTTTTAAGCCTCTGGGCCCCACAGAACAGCTGCATGACTGCCGGGACCCCCAGGGAATACAACAGACCTGGTCCGTGCTTTTCCTCCCACCCACATGAAATTTTTAGTTTTTTTTTTCTAAAAAGGCAACTACCCATTTCCATGGTTGATTGCCTCTATCCCAGATAGTTTTGAAACTGGTTATGCCTTAACTTAGTGGTTGCCTTTCACACTCATTTTGTGTTTAATGGCGTGAATCAGCATGACTGCGAGGCAGTGGTGCATGAAAGTTAAGGACCTCGACTCCATAGGTTGGAATCCTGGTTCTGCCACTTACTATTATGACTTTGGCTAAAACACTGATTTGTTTGTTTGTTTTCTAAACAACATTTATATGGAACTTGCTGTACGTCAGACAATATTTAAGAACTTTATAGATGTGAACTCATTTAACTTCACCACCTGAGAAGAATACTTTCATTATTCTCCGTTTTTCAGATGGGGATACTGAGATACAAAAAGCTAGTGGGGTACATTGATGAAGAGTGTAAACTCTGGAGTGGAATTGCCTGAGTTTGGATTCCAGATTTGCTATTATCTGGCCGTGTGACCTAAGGTAACCAAACAACAACACATCTTGCCCATCCTATTACCATCATTCATTGATAGAGAGATATTTAAAAAAAAAAGTCAATGGAATAGGAATGACATGTCAGAATAAATAACTGACTCTTAAGTGGAATAGATTTTGTTCTTTAAGCAAACCATTATATTCTCCTTTTCTTATTTTGTAATATACTTAAAAAAACTTAGCATGGTCTTGCACCAGCCTAGACTGGTATCTGGGAACCAGCATTTCACTAGTCTATCTTTGTAGTATCATTGTTATTATAATTAATACTATAGTAGGTAGAGAGGTATTCATTGCATTTTTATGATTTTTGCCTCAGTCTGCTAAGAAAAGAAAAAAGGAAAGGCATTATCTTTCAGACAAAGAAACTTAAAAACCCACATACTCTTATTTGGAGAGGAGTAATACATATTACATTACTTCCATAATATATATATAAATATATATATATATAAATATATATATATAAAATTACAAATTTAGTCATTCCAGAAAACACATATTCATAGCATAAATTTTACTTTCCTTAATTTCTGGATACCACAGAGCATGTCTGTGAACAAACAGAGTATCTGGGATTTGAGGTAGTTCTGCTCTGTAGGTGTATGCCGATCTGTAATGAACCATGGCTACATACATTGCACTGTACCACCCCTGCTGGCAGCCAACCAGAAAGCCCCAGAGACTTCTGGACATAGCAAACACTGCCATGAGACTGTGCCTGGCTGTTTTCCTCTCTTTCTGGAAAATAAGGCCATTTATGGCTGTCCTATCCCAAGGTAGCAGAAATGTGGTAATCTATTCTTTTTCAAATAAACTTTCCATAATGTATTCCACCAAGAATTGCTAAATGCTCTTGACCTTCATCAAACAGTGGTAAGGCTACCCTCTTTTCTCTCAGCTATCTTTCACAGTCAGAAAACATGTCAAGATAAGATAGAGATTGTAAAGCTCTTGCTTTTCTTGTAGGAATTGACTAGGGTGCCGAAATTATGCCCTGGACAAACACTTTTAACACTGGGACAGATTGGATAGATGTTGCATGTTCAGTAAGTGGCATTCTTGTTGTCTCATTTAGAAATTTTGAAAAACAGCAGATTCTTTGTTGTTTTTATTCTTCTATGTTTTTTTAAAAAATATATATTTTATTGATTTTTTACAGAGAGGAAGGGAGAGGTATAGAGAGCTAGAAACATCGATGAAAGAGAAACATTGATCAGCTGCCCCCTGCACACCCCCACTGGGGATGTGCTCACAACCAAGGTACATGCCCTTGACCGGAATCGAACCTGGGACCCTTGAGTCCGCAGGCCGAAGCTCTATCCACTGAGCCAAACCAGTTAGGGCTACCCTTTTATGTTTTTATTTAGTTTTCTTTTTAAACTGATTCTTTTGGAATTTCTTGGATTATGCATTTATTCAGAGCCGTTTTAGCATGTACATTGAAAAGGAAATGTGTGGGTTTCTCTTAAGTTCCCACTGTGGACATTTGACTGACATTTAAAAAAATTCCATTCATGTTTTGAGATTAATGGAAAAATCAGTGCTTTAAAAAACTATTTTATTTCCAAGATGTTTACCTAACAAAACTGAATATAATTTAGTGTAGATAACTCAAAGTTATGTGCAGAGGGACTAGGGGTAAATGGTTTATCAGACTCAAACTTTTGTAGTTTTGCATGTGGTCAGTAACTTTGCTGTGCTTCTCCACTGGAGTGGTATCGGGAACAATTCAGTTTCAGATTTCATGTTGGGGGAAGATAATTTGAGATAGTAAGAGCATAACCACTCTTTTTAGACTACAGTTGACCCTCGAACAACATGGGTTTGAACTGCATGGGTCCACTTATGTTTTTTTTCCAATAGGTAATGTAAATGTATTCTTTCTTCCATATGATTTCCTTAATAACATTTTATTTTTTTGACTGTATATTGGTAAGGTTTCCTGTCAACAGTAGGCTTTTAGTAGTTAAATCTTTTGGGAGACAAAAGCTATAATAGATTTTTGACTGAGGGAGGTGTTGGTGCCCTCCCACCTTGTTCAAGAGTCAACTGTAGTTTTTTACTTTTCCCACTTTTCAATAACACTTTTGTTTTATTTATTTATACTAACAATGAAATGAAACAGAAGAAAGAAAAACACCCAGACTTTTTTTCTAGTATCCATTTTTCAGTTAGCTTTACAGTGGTATAATTCTCTAGCATCTTTCTTAACTCTTTGCTCAAAGCATGACTTATTCTTACTTTGAGACTCCTTTACACTCCGTCAGTGACCTGGTCACTTGCAGCTCTCAGATAGAAGTGGCGATAGCTTGGATCTGGTCCTTGGCGAACTTGCTTATATTGAACCCAAATCCATTTCCTTGAAACTTTGACTTTTGGATCCCACAGAGTAAGTGTAATCCCTTTCTCACGTGACAAAACTTATTTGAAAGCAGTGATCACATTCTACTGAAGTCCACTCTTAAGGTTTAAATCTCCAATTCTTTTAAATTTCTTCAGAAAGTATAATTTTGAGCACTATCTATATTCCTAATTGCAGTCCTTTGTCTTCTGAATTTAGTCTTCCTTACAGCCTGGCTCCCAGAAGTGAGTACAACGCCCAGGAATGTCTGGTCAGGGTAGAGCACTGATGTGTCTCCCTCATTGAGGAACTCAAATTTTGTGAATGGGGCATGAACTTACTGGTCACCTAAGCCATTTTGGGGAGTGTTGAACTTACCGGCCACCTAAGCCAATTAAAGCATTTAGATATTTTTTATGTTTTGCTGTAAGCCATATATATTACCGTATATACATATATATATTCTTTTTTTTTTTACCAAGAATATTTTATTTTCTATCTCTTGACTTGTTTTGTAGCAGGTGAAAATTTGCTGCCTTCATTCTTTTAATCTCCAATAAAAATGTAGAAAATGACAGAACTGAGAACAGAGCCCTGTAAATGCCCCTGGACCTCCCTCCATGGTGCTATTGATTAGCATTGCTTTTTCACCTGATTAATAATCCACTTAACTGTAAAGCCCTCAGACCAATCCACCAATTTTGTCCACAAGATCATTTCTCTTGTCCATGGGTTACTTCCTTAAGTGAAAAATAAATCTAACAGGCATGACTCCCCCCTCCCCTCCATAAACACATCTGTTTTCTAGCCATTACTCCTGCATGGTACTTAAATGCTCATCACTTCTCAGCTATTCTCATTAGCTGGGCAGCAGAATCTCTTGCTTGTTCTCCTATCACATGTCACCAGGTTCTTGAACTCATTAGAGAATAGATGGTGTTTCTGTCATGTTTGACCACTTCTTTTTCAGCTACTTTCATTCTCTCTTTTAGCTCCAAGATCACTCTTGTTTTCAGTCTTTCATCTTTTTAGCATTATCTCAAGCAAATAAGTGAATTTCTTTTATAATGTTCTTTTTCCTAGCAATCACTAAAATTCTTCCTTAAACATAGAGATTTTTAATATTATTCTTTGCAAGCTTTCAAATCAAAGATTTGCAAGTTTATTATTTGTCCCTGCTGAAGTCTTTCTTCCATCTTTTATGTTTTCATTGTTAAAGCTGACTTCAACTGGACTCTTCTTAGGTATATGTTCCTTTTTGTTCTGATTTTAGCTTCTGAAGGCTCATACTGAGATAATGACAGTAGTATCTCTGAAATGCTTGAAGTCTATTTTTATAAATTCCTTCTAGGCCCAGCTACTCTACGCTCTCCTGAGGTCTAGGGTCATAGATGAGACCCCTTTCTTTTTGATTCCTGAGACTGTCACATTGCTTGTCAATTTCTTGGTCCACAGAAGTGGTGCTTATCATTTGAAATCTGGGGCTCAATCTCAGGGCGCAAGTGTGTGCTCCTGCAAAAATGCAAATAGTAAAGCTATCTTAGCATTTTCTTTGCTTCTTAGTCTTTAGGCTCCACTTTTTATATTTCTACCTTGTTCTTTGAATGGTTTAATTGAGGGAGGAAAAAAAACAACAACCATGAAAACACTATACAAGTAGCCAAGCGACTATATTCTAGACATAGCTGAGCCACGAACCCAATGTGTGGCCTAGGACAAATACTTGGCTTCACTGGGCCTCAATTTTTTTCTCATAAACTGAGGCAGTTGGGCAAGACTGTTCCACCTCATTAATACTACAAACTTTATTTTTTTAAATTTATTTTTTACATTAGTAGGATGATTTTTTAAAATTGTTTGAAGTATTACATATAGTAGTACATATGTCTCCTTTTTTCCCCCATTGACCTCCCCTCGGCCTCCCCTACCCCACAGTACATGCCCTCACCTGCCCTCCCCCAGTGTCTTGTATCCATTGGTTATGCTTATATGCATACGCACAAGTCCTTCGGTTAATCTCTTACAGCCCCCGCCCCCCGCAACCTCCCCTGCCTTCCTGCTGTAGTTTGACAGTCTGTTCAGTGATTCTTTGCTTCTGTATCTATTTCCCCCCCCCCCCATTTATTTCCTTAAAAAAATCTTGCCTCTGTAGACTAGAAATAAACATATAACAAAAAATGTTTAGTCCCAATTTCAATGTCCAACAGTTCTGAGTCCCCGTTTCAATGTCAAACAGTTCCTTATGTGTACATGTCAGCAATGATATCTGGATGGTGGGCACATGGTGGCAATGCAGGTCCAACCCTCTCTGGTTTGGTCCTAGGCAACCTGCAGCGATGCACAGCTGCTGACTGCTAGCATGGCAAGGCGTCATCAGCGTCTTCCATCTCTGGACTGTTTCTCCTCTTGTCTTCGTGGTTGGAGCAGACCTGTCAATAATCCTACAAACTTTAACAATGAAGCCTGAAGAGGTTCTCTTGGCTCTGGACCTTCATTTAGGATCGTGGGTTACCCTAGTTCCTGAACTTTAGGTTTCTAAAATTCTGCACATTTTACTTCTGTTATTCTCAGTAGGGAAAATTTTTAATCAAGGAGAAAATTGAAAAAAGAGATAATTTTGATGAAATAATTAAAATGAAACACAAGGTAGTAAATTAATGCAAGCTAATATTCCCTTCTCAGGAATTTTTGGCACCAGAAATGTTTTAAATTTAGAATTATATGATGTCCTGGGAGAGCTTTGAAACCAAACATTTCTGTAACAGAACAAACATTTATAGGAAGTGAGATAATAAAGACTAATTAATAAGATTGATATTTCTTCAGCAAAACATGAATATGCATATAAAGTAGGATAAGATTATAACACTTTATTAAAAAATTTAAAATATGTTTTTCTTGATTTTTTTAGAGAGAGCAGAAGGGAGAGAGAGAGAGAGAGAGAGAGAGAGAGAGAGAGAGAGAGAGAGAGATTAGTTGCCTCCTGTACACACTGATGACCCTTTTTGTACATGGGAGGATGATCAACCAACTGAGCCACACTGGCCAGGGCAAGGTTATAACATTTTAGTTAAGATCAGGTTTGCTACCCATACTTATAAAAAACTTTCTCTTTTCATATTTTTTTTTTTGGATTTAATAATTTTAGATAAGAGATTATGAGCCTATATATTAGGAAAATATTGGGTCATAGATAGTGGAGATCAAAACCAGACTTATTTACTCATTTTTATTTTTACCAGAACAGAAAGATGGGAAATTGGGTATGATATGTATTCACTTGATTTTATGAAATTTACCCATGAGCCTTCAAGTGAATTAAATATAAGTGGCATCCACTGAGTGCCTCTCCAAGTAGAATTGGCTACTGTCTCATTTTTGCTCCCATTGTATACTAAACAATTTTTTCATTCATAAATATTATTGAACTTGCACTAGATGCCATGTCCTGAAATAGGTAAATCTATCTAATCCTATCTAATAAAAGAGTAATATGCAAATTGACCATCACCTCAACACACAAGATGGCTGCCCCCAGGTGGTCAAAGATGGCTGCCCCCATGTGGACACAAGATGACCACCACAAGGTGGCCAGCAGGGGAGGACAATTGGGAGAGACCAGGCCTTCAAGGAAGGGCAGTTGGGGGCGATCAAGCCTGCAGGGGAGGGCAGTTAGGGGTGACCAGGCTGGCAGAGGAGGGAAGTTGGGGGCGACTGGGCCTGCAGGGAAAGGCAGTTGGGGGGGGGCCCAGGCCTGCAGGGGAGAGCAGTTGGGTGTGACCGGGCCTGCAGGGGAGGGCAGTTAGGGGCAAACAGGCTGACAGGGGAACAGTTAGGCATCAATCAGGCTGGCAGGGGAGTGGTTATGGGATGATCAGGCTGGCAGGCAGAAGCAGTTAGGGGCAATCAGGAAGGCAGGCAGGCAAGCAGTTGGGAGCCAGCAGTTCTGGATTGTGAGAGGGATGTCCGACTGCCCGTTTAGACCTGATCCTATGGGATTGGGCCTAAACGGGCAGTCGGACATCCCTCGAGGGGTCCCAGATTGAAGAGGGTGCAGGCTGGGCTGAGGGACACACACCCCCGTGCATGAATTTTGTGCACTGGGCCTCTAGTAATAGGATAATATGCAAATTGGTCAGGATTCCAGCAGGTAATGACCGACCAGCAGGCTGCGTCCTCGCCCCCTGGTCAGGCAGCTGCAAGGCCCAGGGTATGTAGGATAGGATATGAGAGGAGGGGATAAGAAAGGAGAGGGAGAGGAAGGCAGGCCTGCATGCAGACAGGCCAAGAGGAGAAATAGAAATACAGAAAAGGGACAAAAAAAAAGGTGCAGGAATGGAAAAAAGAAGGAAACTCGTGGCTGCACGCGGGAGGGGTGGCGACTGCAGGAGGGCGAAGCAGGTGCGCCCAGTGAGGGGCGGGGTACAGGCAGCATGGAGTGGTGAGCCCCGCCCAGACGTGGGAGGATGGCAGTGGCCCCCGCTGCAGGCCGTTGGTGGGGAGGTGCCCGTGGGTCCCAGGATGGAGGGGTGGATGGTCCGAGCCTTCCGGGCTGAGGCGCTCCTGCTTCACAGCAGCAGCACCCGGGCCATGCGGGCCTCAGCCACCCTCGCTGGGCTGGGCACCCTTCGCTGGGAGGGGAGACACAGCTTAGTTGGGGCGGAGTCAGACACTAAGGAGGGTACACCTTTGGTCCCCAAGGGCTGGACCCTAAGACTGGCCAGGGTTAGATTGGTGGCGCATTAAGTGTACTTTGTTGACTAGAAGTTGGGGCGTCCCAGGCAGGGAATGGGAAGAGGACTGTGGCGGGGAGGCCGGGGAAGGGAGGCCGGCAAAGGCCTGGCCAGGGCTGGGCCCTGGGCTGGGGGTGAACACCCCCTGAACAGAAGCTTTAATATCAAAGTGCCCTCAGGCGGGGCTGGAAGCAGGTCCCAGAGAGGAAAAGGGAAGGTTTAAAAGAGAAACCAGTGAACATGGTGTGTGTGTGTGGGGGGGGGGGGGGGCGCAGAGGGAGGGGAGAAGAGGGGTAATACTAGGGAAGGAGGAGGGAGGCAAGATTCAGGCTCACAAGTGAAAGGCGAATGGAGCGGGTGGTGGTGGGAGGAGTAAGAAGGAGACAGACACGGGAAATGAAGGGAGAGAAGGGAGGAGGGAGGGAGGGAGAGGGGCCGCGGGAGGTTCAAAGGGAGGGAGGGAGAGAAAGCAGGAAAGAGGAGGATGCTAAAATGGGGTGAGGCCAGGAAAATAGTTAAATAAAAAGAAGAAACAGAATGTAAAAGTGGGGGAGTTTAAAAGGAGGAGTTAGTAAGAAAATTAAGTACAGGGTGATTTTTTAAAAATGTAGTCAGACATCCCCTGAGGGCTCCAGGACTGTGAAAGGGCACAGGCTTGGCTGAGCGCCCCCCCCCCCCCCCCCCTCACCCCCCCCCTGTGCACGAATTTCGTGCACTGGGCCTCTAGTGAGAAAATAAGAATGAATATGTCACTTGCTTATCACTGACCTTATTGAACTCACCACTAAAGAAAAGAAAAGAGACATTATGCCAATGTTTTCCAATTACCAGGGAGACATAATTTAGTCTTGTGTTTCAGGGAAGAACTTTTTGAGAACATGCATTTAGACCGAAACCTGAAGGATAGCATGCTGTCAGCCAAATGAGGAGGGTAGGAAAGAGTCAGTGTTCCAGGAAATGCATATATATGATGGGACCTGTGGATGGAAGAAATCTATTCAGTGAGTCCAAAGAATCTAATAAGGTTGGAGTACAGAGAACAAGAGAGAGAGTAGCTGGAGAGGTGGGTTAGAAGTCATAGATAGTAGAGGAACATGTAAGCCATTTTAAAGAGTTTGGACCTGTTGGTTACCATGTCAGTCTTTCTACTGATGAGTTGTTCTACGAGTCATGGACCATATTCTATTCTTTGTATTCCAGAGCTCATCCCAATTGCTAGCATGTAGTAAATAAATATTTACGGAAAAAAGGAAGAAACAAAGGAAGGATAATAAAGAGGGAAAGAAGGGAGGAACGGACAATAACGAATTTAAGAATGGACGACTAAATGAAAACAATGAAGAGAACTTAAGTATGATACGTAATGCTAACCATTTTTTAAGAGCAGGGAGATGATTTCACAGCTAAGCATCCAGAATCTGGGTTTTAAAATAAAGCCTTAACATGCTCTATAACTTCAGGCACAAGTAGCTTTGTTCTCAAGACCTATTTCCTCTTCTACAAAATGAGATAGTTAGCTGTCATCTCTAGCTCTGAAATTCAATAATTCTATAAAAAGAGCATTCAAATGAGCGTGGGGCAGACTTCTATCATTCAGAGCACAATTGGTTGTAAATTGTAGTGTGATTCTTGTGGGTGCCACATCATGAGGAAAGGATCCTGGGAAGAGTCTGTTTTCAGGAAGGTATATGCCCACACACATAATCTAAACTTTCTGATTCATCTTTGATTGAATATTCATCCTACTTCTAACAATATAGTTTGAAGGAGCTATTTTTCTTCAAATTTATATTCAGGAACACCCTCAACATTTCTCAAATTACTAGTGTCTGTTAAGACAAGAACAAAACAAGAATGTTAAAAATACATGGTGTCTCTATGCCATTGCCACAAAAATTGGACAGCCAACTTGCCAGGGAAGGCTTTCTTTCCAAGGAAGATAATTTGCATGCGAGGCTCCATTCAAGTACTTTGAAAATATGTCCAAGGAAACATAGCAGTTGAAATCATTATCAAAACTGGTTGTGTTTCATGCTAAATCATGCTTATTTCCAAGACACTTGGTAAGCTAGAGGAGAATCAGGAGACGGTAGTGACTCTCACTTTTAGTTCTCAAACATGTAGGACACTTTGATTATTCTCTAGTAATCTATAGTGACTTGATCTGTTCCCTGTTTATCCCTCTAATGTTGGCAGGTGAAATGTACATTATTAGGCTTAGAACTTTGAAGACCCTTTGTGGGTGTATGAGTAAGACAATTTTAGTAATTAGTAGACATTGTAGTTGGCAGTTGGGAGAACAGGCTTAGGAGTCTATGAAACCGGTGGGCTTGATTATCCTTTTTTAAAAATTAAGTTTTCTATAAGGGAGATGCAAGAGAAGAAATTTAAATAGGGGAAGACAAATATCAATATCTTTCTTTGCATTTATGATACAGTTGAAATAGTGAGCTACTGAGGCAAGAGTGGAGAGGTTGAAGTCCAATGTCACTGTAAGGTCTTACTCACACGGCATGACCTTGGGGAGTTCAGTTGATATCTCTGGGCCTTGTCTCTTCTGTGATGAATGAGTCAGACCACATGAAGCCCAAGGTGGATCATCAGTTTGAAAATCCTAAACTCTTATTTTCTACAAATTCAGGAAGACAAGTTGCTTTACATACAAAGATTTTACACTTGTATATTTTGCTTTTGAGCAAGAGTTTTTAAAAAAATGTTCTCTTTGTTTTATTTGTGTTAAGGAACTGAAGATCTTTAACGTTGGATTATTACCCTAGGGAATTTCTATATACTGACAAAATTTGCTTCATTGTTGGATAGGGTAGTTCAGTGGAATTGCTAGGGGATGTGAGAGTCTCTGGCTTGGAGGCTGCTGAGCCTGATGAGCAGTAACTATCAGCAGTTACCATCTGACAGTTATTCTGTGGCTTAAGGGAAATGGCTTGTGGTCACAGTCCAATCTCTGCTGGACAGGTATCCACATCATAAGAAACCACCACTGAATTTGGCATCGACACAAACTATTATTGGCAGCAAAGAGAGAAGACCTGAATCAGCATTTAGTCTTGAGCGTCCTGACCATCTAACCTGGTCACTCCAGGTCAGGGCTGAGAGAAGCATGTTTGCAGGGTAAAATGGGAACAAGGAAGAGGTCATTGCCTGAAAACACTGGGCAGTCTTATGGATAAAATGATCTTTTTGATTTCTAGGCTTCCCAACTTGGCATATTTTTATGTACTTAATTTGATAAAGAAAAGCAACTCTCCCCTTATATTGAATGTGATCTTTTACTAGATAATTAAAAGATATAAGAAGATACTACAGACCACTAGTTACTATATAACCATGTGTCCAAGCACTCAAGGTTGCATTAAGCACAGTCCTTGTGCTGAGAGAGCTCACATTTTTTCCTTTTTCTTTTACAGGATGGTGAAATGATGATGAGGAAAAGCAAAGAAATCCATGCCACAAGGTCATTCAGCAGTGAAAGCATGCCTTTCAGAGAGCTGGCGGGTTCATGGGCAGTTTACTGCTGACCACCTCAAGGGCGACAGAGTCCCTATGGTGGTTCTATTGAGAGTGTGGCATTCTTAAGGCCTTATTTTCCTTAAACGTGATGTCCCAACAGGCTCTGGCATCTACTGCAGAGAAGTATAAATGGCTTATTCTTCCAGTAGGAGTTCACTTTGTTTCCTTCACTTCTCCATATCTGGTTATTTTTATTCAGCACACAGTAAACTACATCTCTGAATGGAGAGGGCATACTAATGGATCAAAGGTGTTCCAAGGGCATTGCCACCAATATGTCAACAGTGGCATTTACCTGGCCCACGGGGCCCAACAGTCATTAAACAGGGTAGCAGTCTGGGGCGCCAATGAGCTCTACAGTATTATAGTTAACCTTGACCCTGGTAGGTGGGTGCACCTCCCGCTGGTCAATAAATGAGGTAAATTTAATGGCAGCCTTTGAGGTGAACCAATGTTATATTCCTTGGCCAGGGCTGAAAATTTGGCTGGCCATTAGGAGCAGAGGGTGATATTTAGGAGTGTGGAGAGGCAGGCAAAATGCTCATAAAGAGCTTGGAAACTGCTTATAAACGTGGTTGAAAAGAGACAAGGCATTGGAAACAAAAGCAGATTTTCCAGACCAAATCTCTGAGATGCAATTATATATATTTTTTTCTGGAGACAAGCTCTGGTTGAACTGTGTGGTACAACTGCTAACAGCCTTTGCCAGAAGGAGTCAAGTAAACATGGCAGAGAAATGTTTTGTCCTTTAGGGAATATTGACTTTTCCTTTTCTTGTGACTGGTGTTTTTTTTTTTTTTTTCAACCCTACCTGGAAACAGTTATAGTTGTTATAATCATATCAAACTAAATGCCGGGAAATGAATTAGCCTCGAATGTACTTAACATTAGCACCTGGTATTGTCAATGTATGTAGTCAACATAACTCAGAAAAATTAAAGTATTGTGAGGTTTTCCCTGTTATTTATTTATTTTTTAAATCTTTATTGTTGAAAGTATTACATATGTCCCCTCCACCCCCTTGACCCTTTCTAGCCCCCTCCACCCAAGCTTTATCTTTTTAATTGACATGTATTTGCTTAATGTCTATGGATAGTAGTAATTTTTGGCATTTGAATTTAAAATGTTGTACCTGCTTTTTATATCAAATCAAATACAATTTTTTACTAAGTTTCAATACCATTGCAAAGTGAAAGGAACATAGTACAATTGTAAACAAAAGGAGTAGGATTGATCTGATTAGAGGAATAAAATCTAATTGCTACCTTAAATGTAAATGATCATGATTGAAGTAGTAGAATTTGATTTCTAATGACTCACAGTACTTAAAATATATCTACCTGTTGTGTTATTCCATAACAAAAAAAATCATTTTCTTAATTTCTTTCATCTTAACTGACTAATATTTTTACTTTCAGAGTTTTCTCTGTAAATGGTTTTAAACTAAAGGAAGGGTTTGAGAAAGGCTCAGTAAACTCTTAGTGTTTTTTTATCACCTCAATACATATTTAGGAAACTTAAGGGTATATATTATGTAATATCTTGGTAATTTAAATTAGCCATGTGTAAAAGAAACATGTGGCTTCTACTAAATACCCAAATGCTTCCCATTTTATCAGTCTACTTGCTCACAAATGAGAGTAGAACTCCTTGACATTTTGCAAATCCTTCCAACTTGAAGCAAGCTAGGAGTTTACAGTGTTTATGCCAATAAAGCATCTGATTAATGTCGCTTCTCTTAAAAATCAGCATGCTCACTTAAGCCTCAAAAAGGCAGTGTGTTAAAAGCTATAATGGAGCAACGATGTGCGTTTGGTTGATTTTCCACCTCCTGGTTAACAGCCCTGTGGGCTCTACTTCACAGGTTTCACAGCATTCTTACCTTCAAGGGCCACGTGGTAACAGCTGTGGATACCACCAGGGGGTGCCAAAGGACAGCACCTGTTTGCATAATAGGCTAAAGGACACTACAAAAGGAGTCAAAGAGAATGACCCAAAGCAAGAAAATGAGTACTTGGATCCCCCTTGGGCCATGGTGGAGTATCTTCTCATGTTAATGGATTGTACAAAGAGACTTCAATCACTAGAGATAGACAGGATGGTGGAATTCATTTGGCAAACCTCCTTATTTTATACACAAGTCTTCTGAGATCTAGAGAAATTAAAGAATTTATCGAAAGCCTCCACTGGTGGATTGTAGCAGAACCGGGACTTGTACTGGCACCAGAACTGAGGTCTGCAGATGTGTCTTTCGGAGCTTCCTCTGCTCCACCATGCTATCTCCTCACAGTGCATATGCTGTAAGTTCCCACACTGCATTTGACCTGCCCCATGGTCCTTTTAAACACTTGGGTGGTTGGAAAACCATCTCCTTCCCTGAACCTCCAGGTTTTAATGACAAGATACTGAGAATTTTCCCTTCTTTCTCCTTCCTTAGAGATTCTTAGGGAAGAGAACAGAATTTGCTTCGAGGACTATGTGTTCTATTTATGGAAACCACACACTCCTTTTGGGGTGTGTTCTAATTCTTTCCTCACTCTTTATCTCTGCTTTTCCAGGCAAACCAGCTGCAGGATCTTTCTTCGTTCTATAGTCAGGACCCTGTTGGCCTCTTTTCAAAACTAACAAAATCCCTCATGCCAAAAAATACATTAGGAACTAATATTTTAAAATATATTAAAACGTCCATGAAGTAATGCATGCGAAAAACCCATTTTCAACTGATACAGATCCAAAGTCTTCAGGTAAAACCCACGTTCCGGCTTTGTGATAGAGCCTCAGCTTTCTCCATAAACAACCAACGCCAGGTTCATATTATGCATCTGGTGAAAAGCCCACTGCACAACATTAATTAGAATTAGAATCCTAACTGAAACCTTTTAGAGGGCCTATTGATTTTAACATGCTTGGTCCACAGAGGCGGCCTCAATGTGTCCACTTCCTGTTAACTTGACAGCTGCTTTGTTATGACCAGTGCTTGGACTAACGAGGTTACAGCTGTCAGGGTTGATCAACCGATCCAAATATGACCAAGGAATTGGGTAGCTGGTTTCAGTAAATTTGTGCAAATGTACAGATTGGGTGGGCAATATTTACACGGGTGACTCAAAACAAACTTTCAGGAATTGAGCCAAGTCTGATCTCACTAGTTCTCAGCTTGACCTTAGGGAGATAAGACACAAATTACAGAAACAGGAGATGAAATACAAAAGCATTCAGAGCTCTGAACTACCCATGAAAAGCCCATTTATCTCCAGCGTGTTTTCCTCTTAAGCAAGTATCTAATTTAATTTCTAATGCTTGAGTCTGGTCATTCCACAGAAAAGTTCTCAAACTATCCTGCTGATTCAGCTTGGAATTGGTGCGTCTTTCACCCTTGCCCTGGGACTTTATGTAAGAGCTCCCCCTCCCCCAATCTGTGCACCGATGAGAGCATCCAAAGTCAGAGCCACGATGGCTGCACATCCATTTTGTTATGAAAACATCATTCTATTAATATAAATACAGACTGCATTTGCCAGGGCTAACTAGAACAGGTGCAAAGTCTTTAGATGCTTGCTTGCACTGAGAAATGAAAAGAGTGGACAAACAGTTTTCTGTGGTGGCACTGCTGGTGTCAATGTAACATTCATCTCTGTTGCATTCCTTGATGCGCATGGAAGGGAGCCCGGGAAACTCAATATGACTAGCTTGTAGGGTCGAGAGGGAGGAAGGAGGAAGAGAAAGATAGTGATGACATGGTCTCTAGGCTTCTGTTTATGCAAATACTCTCCTCTTGATCTGGGGCTCACATGGGTCATGTATGGAGTGCATTCTGTCAGATCTCCTGCTGCGTGTTAGGGTATGCTGCCAACATCAATATTCTGCTGATTCTGAATTTAGAAAACAGCTTAAAGGTTCCTGATGTTTCTCCTCTTCCTTTTTTTAAAAAAAACTAACATCTTATCCATGTGACTGCCATTGTGTTGCTGGTGGTTTCAAATTTACTTTATAGTTTTCCAGGCAAGAGAAAGTCATCACTGACAGGCATATTTGGGTTTCTGTATCTCTCAGCAGAGTTATTTCAAGATTTCACTGTCTCATGGAGTGAAAGTATTAAACCAGTGTGCTCTTTGTGCAATAGTCTTAATCAATAAACAATAAATACTCTATGTGATAGTTGTGGATCTTAATTCTTTGAGGGAGCTGATCCTCAGAAGTGAGTTCCTCAGGGCATGAGTGTGTCACACACACAAACATACATAGATGTATGTACACAGATACACACACTCATATATAGTAGTTTGAGATTTCAAGATGGCTCCCAGGATTCCTGTCCCCTGTGGTACATATCCTGCTCAATCTTCCCTCTTTGAGTCTGGGTAAGACCTGTGAATGTAATGGGATATTATTCCTGAGATTACCTGCTGTTATATGGCAGAGGTGTAGGCATTTTGAGATGTCATTAAGGTCCCTAATCAGTTGACTTTGAGTTAATTAAAAGGGAGATTATTCTGAGATTAGGTCTGACCTAATTAACTGAGACTTTTAAAAGAGTGACTGGGTCCCTTCTTAGGTCAGAGATATTCTCCTGCTGGTTTTGAAGAAGTCAGCTGCCATGTTATGAGAGGGCCAATGAGAGGGCTGCATAACAAGAACTACAGGGACCTCTAGGTATTTAGACTGGCCTGATCTGACATTCATTAAAAAAAAAAAAAAAAAAAAGGGACCTATGGCAGCAAGGAACTGAATTCAGTCACAACCATGTGAACTTAGAAGTCAGGACCCTGAACCTTAGATGGGATCACAGCCCTGGTTGAAACCTTGATTTTAGTCTGATTGAGACCTTGAGCAGAGAACCTAGTTAAGCTGTGAGATGATAAATAGGTATCACTTAAGCTGCTAAATTTGTGGTAATTTGTTACACAGCAATAGAAAACTAATATGCCATGTTCAGTACAAATTATATGTAGGCTTTGAATCAACAGGACTGGCATTCTCAAGAAAGGGAAAAGTGTACGCATATTGTGCATCCCACAAATTACCTGTTACAAAGAACATCCAATTATAAATGGTGGCAGTGGTTGTTACAATCTTCTTGTCAAACATCTCATTTTCGTCTCTGCCTTAGGGTTAGTAGTTCCTCTTTCATTTCTCAAAAGGGATAGTAGTTTGAATTCTGATTTAAGGCTTCAAAACCCAACATCATAATCAAGATGCATTGTATTTTTTGTTATGGGGTTAAATAATTATTCATGAAGTCTCCTAGCTTTTTCTCTGTGCTACCTTCTAAAGAGAAGGCTGCCTTGTCACCAGGCTAATCTTTGGGCTTTATGGTGAAGAACCAAAAGGAAAGGAGACGGAAAGGGTGACAGGATGCACAAATGCCAGGGCTGGGTATTTTGTTTGGAGGAATTTGCTGTGGCAGGGACCTTCCTGCCCATGAAAGCAGAGATCCCATATCCCTGGTGCTAAGAGCATTGTCTGGCATGTAGTTAGTATTAATAAATATTTTTAAAATAAATTACATTAAAAATACATAGATGGCAGGCAAAAGTGGGATATTGAAGAGGCATTCTCTGCTCTACAAAGTCCCTGTTTGGTATTAAAAATTGAAATAAATGACTGAGGTTCTTTTGAGATGACTTTTGTGAACTGGACTCTGTTCTTGCAACTATGATGCACTCAAAATCTAAGCCTTAGGGGCCAGAGATTTGTAAACACCCATCGGTCACAAATCTTGAGTGCTTATGACATTCCTGCCACTGCGTCCTTATGGCCAATGTGATGTTTGAGAGGCAGGTCCTGCCTTAGTGTTTCTGATATCGTAGGAGGTCATACCAGGAGATCCGTCCTCAGCCTTGATTTTGATCTCATAATCTACAAATCCAATTTAATTACTACTATTCTAATCATATACAGAAATTTAATTCTTTAAGGAAAAAAGAATCAGGCATGGTTTATATATGAAGCAATTTTTTTTTTAAATAAAGCACCAACATACAATTCGTTGGTAGTGATATATGAAAAGGGAAAGCTGTTTGTTCTTTTTAGAATAAGTGTTAGCAAGCTACAACCTGCAGGCCAAACCAAGCCATTCCTATTTTTGTAAATAAAGCTTCATTGAAACATAGCCACATACATTAGGCAATTAATGTAGTAGTTATGGCTATCTTCATGCTACAATGACAGAGGGGAGTAGTAGAGACAGAGATTTCTATCTGTTCCTTTTTAGAAAAAATCTGCTAATCTTTATTTTGGAAAGACTTCCCTTATTTATTGTTATCATGGAAAAAAATCTCTATGGCAGATTGGTCATTTAGGAAGATTTAGGAAAAGAAAACGTGTATACAAATCAATTTGGAAAATGTCTAGCTCTGAAAACAGTAATTAATAGTAACTGTGCTTTTATTATCAAGCTAAGAATGTGCAATTATTATTCAATCCCATAATAACTCTATCAGGTCCTATTATTCCCATTTTACAGATGGAAAAACTGAAGCCGAGTTGGGATAAGGAACTGGCAAAAGACTGTTCCTTCTTGCATCTGGTATTCAAACCTATGAATTCATGTCTGTCTGGATCCAGAGACTGGATTTAAATATCACACTACAATAATGTATCAAGACGACACATATTGGTATCTCCTACATTAGGCAATGAAAAGAAAAGAAAATCATTCTATTTTGGGGCCAAATGCATATTTAGGGGTTAAAAATATACACAAAATGGTGTGGAATAAAAAAATGGATTTATTTTACGCAAAAAACATAAAGAATACAGCAATTTTTTCAGCATGGTTTACCTGAAGCATCTTATTTTGATTTCTTGTCTTTGAGGAACAAGAGCTATTCATCAATGCAACAAATGTTTACTGAGTATTTACTCTGGCTAGGGGTCCATGGCCACGGGTTCCTTTCCTCCAGGTGGAGTTTTCTTTTCACTGCTAGAACAATGGGAAGATGATATTTGCCAAACTGACTCCTATCTTAGGCAAGAACTTATGGTGATAAAGACAGGGACCTCTCTGAGGTGACTTTCGTAAGATTCACGTGACAAGGAGTCTCCAGCTTAACCAAAGATATCAATTAGCAGCCCTCAGTAAATGCTAGTAGAATAGGATTGATTTGCCTTTGAATAAAAACAGGCTTTCATTACTAAGGTTTGGAAAAAGTCTCTGAAGGCCATGAAAATTGGGGATTAGGAAATATCAACTATAGTTCTCAACCAGAGAATGATTTTACCTCCCACAGAATATTTGAAAATGTCTGTAGACGTGGTCACAACCCCAGGGGAAAGTGCTGCTGGCACTGGTGAGTGGAGGCAGGAGATGCCGCAACATCCTGCAATGCACAGGGACAGCTCACAGCCAAGACTTATCCAACCTAAAATGTTAATAGGGCAAAGGTGAAGAAACTCTGGCTTAGACGTTTTGAGGGCAATAGAGCACTGATCCAGTTTAGGTAGTCACGTCAGTAGAAGGAGAGAACAAGTCTCTGCTCAAGAACAAGCTTGGAGGCACCTGAAGAGTATTGTGCTGAGGGAAAGAAGCCAGTCAGAGAAAGACAAGTATCACAGGATCACGCTCATATGTGGAATCTAGTGAACAAAATAAACTGCTGAACAAAATAGATCCAGAGACAGAGAAGCATGGTGCAGATTGTCAAATCTCAGAGGGAAGGCTGGGGGTGGTGGTGGGGGGCGGGGAGGAGAAGAGTTCAACCAAAGAACTTGCATGCATATATGCATAACCCATGGACACAGACAATAGGGTGGTGAAGGCCTGGTGTGGAGGGAGGGGGCAGGCTAGAAGGGGTCAATGTGGGAAAGAGGGGGACATATGTAATACTTTCAACAATAAAGATTTTAAACAACAAAAAGAACAAGCTTATGAAACAGATAAATCTAGGCCGTATGTTTGTAACTACCACTATTTGTGAACATAGAATGAATTTTTAGGTTCACCTAATTTTTAATAGCCTGGAAATGACCATTAGCATTTATACTAATTTGCTAGGACTGCCATAACGAAGCACTGCAAACTGGGTGGCTTACATCACAGAAATTGATTGTCTCCTGTTCTGGAGGCTAACAGCCCAAAGTCATGGTGTCCATGGGGTTGGTTCTTTCTCAGGGTCGTGAGGGAGAATCTGTTGCATGCCTCTCTCCGAGCTTCTGGTGGTGTGCTGGCAATCCTGGGCTCCTGCAGCATCATCCTGATCTCTGCTTTCATCTTCACACGGCGTTGCCCTGTGTCTCTGTGCCCAGTTCCCTTTTATATGAGACTACCAGTCATGTTGGATTATAGCTCACCGCAATGACCTCCTTTTAACTTGATTGCCTCCCGATTAGACTCTGTCTCCAAATAAGGTCACATTCAGAGGCACTGGGTGTTAGGACTTCAACATATTTTGGTGGGGGGAGGGGGAGAGGAAGGGGACCTAATCCAACTTGTACAGCACCGTAGGACACTACTATTTTAGAAATGGCCAGTTCAGTGGTTCCACGGTTCCACAATTTACTGAGCAACCACTTTCCTTTTAAGAATCTAGGAAGGCAGACATTTTGAAGAGACTCAGTGGGAAAAGATTCAAATGGACTTTCACTGTAAAGTGATAAAATTGATACAAAAAGGATTTAGCTTTCAGTTCATTCATGGCCCCGTTCTCTGCCACGGTAAGTGATCTTTAAACTCCCTGTAAGCATTCAGCAATGTCTAGTACCTAAGCAATGAAGAAGATAAATTTGCTTGCAGAAATGCCGCATTTGTCCTGAAACTGAATATGAGCAACTTAATTTGTGCTTCAAGGGGGACCGAGTTGGGTAGACCTGCTTCCATTATTGCCTGTTCATGTTTCTAAATGGTCTCCCTGCAGCCTGTGGCCACCTCTGGTGGTCAGTGGGGCGCTTCAACAAAAGAGCCCAATGTGCTGGCTGCAATTCTGCCACCCTAAAGTGACCAGCCAAAATTACCTGTGACCTTTCCCAGGAGCGTGAGCAGAAAATCCTTTTCAAAAGAGGGAGCGATAAAGAAATTTGGACTTCACTCTTTCATGGGTTTGCTCATAGGAATGTTTATTGGCGAGACAGTAAGAATAAACCCAGTTATTGGAGAGGGAGCTGGGAAGTTGACAAGCATGGCTAAACCCAGCAGAGAAATTTGATGAGGAAATTAGATGCTGTGTAGATGGTGTGTAGTGATTAGTCTTCTGAAAGCCAGGATTATTATATAAGTAAGTGGGGGAAGGGCAGCTCATTGTGTCCGGCAGCCTCCATTTATGCAGGTATTCTTCCAGCTGATTCGAACCATAATGCTGCATTTGTTTATACATTTTTAACAAACCCTTTTCTCTTAATGAGATGAAACATTAAAGCGGCAGTATTTTTCCTTTAAAACCAGATCTCAGCAAAAGGTATTAGGATTAATAAAAATGTGCAGCTAAAACCTCTTCCCTACATTTATTTTAATTAAGGTAATGCATTTTAAACTTTATATATTTCTGAACATTTGGGTTTAAGCGCACCTATAGCAATAAAGAATCCTGGCCCTACAATCACATAACATAGGAAAAGAGAAGCATCAAAATCCCTCTCCAAGAGAGCATTTTAAAGTATTATTCAGTGGCTTCTATCCCACCCAGCCTAAACAGCTTTACTTTGCAACCTCCAATCTCACATAACCGTTCATTCTGAAGGCTTTTCTAATTTTGCCTTTACTCAATTAATCAAATAAGATAGTATTTAATGGGCTTACCTAGCACAGTACCCGGCCATAATAAGTGCTCAATAAAGTGGATTATCCTCTCCTTATTTTAATTCTGGTCTTCACCCCGATACCATTTCCATAGCCATACGCTGAAAGCAAAGATGCTGTATGTTGGCAAGAAAGGGTCAAAAAACACCCACCTCGGCTGTCCACACAGTGTGATGGCCGGTGCTGTGCTCAGCACCCTCCCCATAGTCACATGCAGTCAGGCCAGCTGCAGATTAAATGGCTTGTGTAAACTGCGGTAAACAAATTTTATATGTGGATTTCTTTGACAGCCGTTATGACCCTTTTGTGGGAAAAAGTCAACCTTAGCAAGCTAGAAATTCAAGTGACTTCAAATGTGGTCCATGCTTCAGCTTGCACAGACCAATATTTCTGTCTGAAGTTGCAAGATGCAGGGAGAACACATTTTTCTGCCTCATCTGAAGCATGAAACTAACAAAACTACACTTGGGATGCCTCCCAAAGCTTAAAACCAGGTCATCCTTGAATTTTGAAAATCATGATTTCATCTGGCCTATAGTCATTGTTTTTAATGAACTACGTGCAAGTTGTTGTTTGTTTAAATACTGTATCCACTAGGACACTCAAAAGGGAAGGAATGTAGATTAGTAATGAATTAGTTTTCTGGAGCTTAATTAACTAATAAGAACAATCAATTCTTGTCATAAATAAGACATGCAACAGAGACTTCTCCAAGTCTTACTGTATTGAAATGGAATAGTATTAGAGACTTTCAGAGGGTGGAAGATGTCATCAAATTAATAGATTTTCCTCCTCTTTCCTAAATACAACCCAATATTTTATATATACAGTGAGAAAGAAGGCACAACCCCTCCCCCCAAAAAAAAACCACCCAAACAGACCCAAATAATTATTTAGTAACTTCTGCCCCAGTGCACGGATTTGTGCACATTGAAAGGAAATTAATTAAAAGGTGGTCAGCGGGGCAGGACTGGGCCAGACCGGCAGGACATGCCCTGGAGTCAACCTTCCGCGGTCCCTCCCCAGCCGGCAGCACCTGGGGCAGCTCTGGAGCTCGAGGGTGTCTGTGGAGTGAGTGCGGTCCCTCCAGCAGGTAGGGTCTCTCAGCCTGGCCTGTGGGGATTGGGGTTGAAACTGGCTCTCCAATATCCCCCGAGGGGTCCCCGATTGCGAGAGGGCAGTTCTCGGGTGATGGACACCAGAATTGGGCTCCCTCCTCTTTGGTTCTGGGTTGCATCACCTGAGAACCTCTGCTGCCAAGTCACTGCAGCTTGTCAGCTCCTGCATTGAACATCTTCCCTCTGGAGGTCAGTGTGTGTCATAGCTACTGGTCGGATGGTCAGACGGTTGCTTAGTCCAGCGGTCACCAATCTTTCGGACCTCACAGACCACCGGTTGGCGACCGCTGGCTTAGCCTCTTATATATATAAATGTTGATGTTATATAAATTAAGTTAATGTGCTTAATATAAAATATATTTGATGTATGCTCTACACAGTTTATGATATTGCAAATAATTGCTAAGATCTTGACATATCTGTACTCACTTATTCCTTGCAACAATCTAAGAGGCAAGAAATATTTTAAATCCCATTTTACAAATTAGTAAAATGAGGCCCAGAGGGCGTAAGTAATTTTTTCAAGATCATACAGCTAGAAAGTGGAGAGGTCAGATACAAACTCAGGCAGTTTGGCTTAAGTTCGCATGCTCTTGAACACCATACTACTTCTTAATGCTTAATGGAAAGAAACCGAGGGGGAGAGAGAGAGAGAGAGAGAGAGAGAGAGAGAGAGAGAGAGAGAGAGAACCCTATGATAGATAAAAGTTCTCAGAAGAGCAATCTAAAGTCAACAGTCTAAGCTTGCTCTTTAAGAAACTAGAAATACAGGAGTAAATATATCCAAGAAGAAGAAAATAATTAAAAGTAAATATCAGAAATAAATGAAATTGGAAACAAAAACAATGGAGAAAATCAACAGATCAGCTTTGACATGAAAATAGACAAAATAGAATTAGGGCCTATTCGTGCATTGTACTCATATAATTGATTTTATTTTTGATTCATAAATTGGAAAATCCATTTATAAGATCTTAATGTAGTATTAACCCTTTACTAAACCATAAATCATATCTAGTCACTGTATAAACTATGTAGTTTATATTATAAGCTTGAGATTGTTCCTTGTGTAGTCCAACAATTTTATATTTAAATAAAAATCATGTGTTTTGAATATGTATAAACATTTCATGAACTCTGATTCTTTATTTCATAGTGGTTTCACATATTGCCAAATTAATTGTTTTAGGCATAAAAATTATCAGGGTTTTCTGAAGTGAACATCCTGCTTCACAAAAGATGCGGAAGTGCAGTGCCATTGAATCAGTCACAAATGCTTGCTTTGTTTTTCTTGCAAACGCTGCCAAACCAAAAGTGTTTCAGGGGTTTATTTTACCTTTAAATGGAAGGACCAATTCCTTGGAGGGAAATTATATTTTGCACATTACAGTTTAGAATTATGTTTACTTTATTTTATTTTTGCTGCAGAGGTATTGTGACCAAACAATTTCTCTTTACAGTCACTATTTGCCAAGAGAGCCTTGAAAATATTGCTCATTTTTCTTTCTGAAGACTCTGTTATTTCAAGTATGTTTTCTCTCTCCATTTTCTGCCAGCCGTGCAAATTTTTATAAAACAATATGAATCTTTTATGACTTCTTCAGTCATCTGAGTTATACCAAGCACGAAAGGCATAAGAGATATCCACTTTGGATACTGGCTCAGAGAGGGAGCAGCATGCAAGCCACACAAAAGAAACCCGATCCTCTAACAGCTAATTAAAAAAGCATTACTTTCCACCAGGGCTGACCTCCAGCCATAGAAAGGATAAAGATGGCTGTCTGTCAATCATGTTTACCTAACAAATTCTGGCACGGGATCATGATGAATGGACAGATCTAAAAAGGGACGATATTGCTCAGAACTCCTTGGTACTCTTAATACCACCTTTAAAGAGGCAGAAGACCTCATCAGTAATTTGAAACCCCTGCCTCAGTGCTAGGGATACACCAGAGCTAAATTTGCCCAGGACGGCAGATACTACGTACAAGAAGGCAGGAGGGACATATTTTCACATCCGCACGGATTTTGATGTAAGCTTATGTAAGAGATCAGAATGAGTTCATGTACTCCAATGCTTTTATTCAGACATTTTAAAATCTATTTCATCACTGGAGGGTAAACCAAAGACATAACAGTAGTCTGTTTTTGTTCTTCCCTGGAGTTATCCCAAAATCAACTGGCAGGAAGAAATCCTTGAAGTCGTTTAGTTCATCCCTCTGTTTCCAGGCAGGCCAGCACTATCCTTCTCTCCTTCAGTCATAAGAATATTAGGAGAAGGTGAGTCCATAATTTATTATCATGACTATAGGTTTTCACAGCCAGGAAAACCTATACTCCTGAGTTTAAACTAAATTCTGCCGTTTTTAAAAGCAGCACTGTATTTCATCCTGCTCTTCATTTAAAAGAAAAAAAAAAAAAAGAGGAAAAGCAAGTCTTTACTACCATCTATAAAATACCGCCTTACAACTTTCCATAGAGGGGACTACCTGGTAAAGGTGTGGTTAGCTCCGAAGGCTCTCTGACTTGTGTTTTTCAATACAGTTCTTATTCCCTATCGCCTCTTCTTGTCATTCTTGCAGAGTTTACTTTATCTGCTTTAATACTTACTTTGGACTACAATAAGAAAAATTTGATTTTGTCATCCTATATAATAAAAGCGTAATATGCTAATTGTCCGACAGATAGGTGGACCATTTGGTCGACCGTTCGACCAGTCGCTATGATGCACACTGACTACCAGGGGGCGACGCTCCAATTGGTAGGTAAGGTTGCTGCTGGGGTCTGGCCAGTCAGGACTGGATGAGAGGGCCAGACATGCCCTGGAGCCCACCCAAGGTCCCTCCCCAGCCAGTTGGCCCCCATCAGCCCCGATCAGGACTGGGAAAGATGGCCCCAATCGGTCCGATCACTGGCCAGTCTGAGGGACCCTACCCGTGCACAAATTCATTCACTGGGCCTCTAGTTAATTAATAATAATATTGAAAATAACAATAATGTTACTAATAAAGAACAGTGCATAGAAATATAAATTGACTGGCTATTTGGGTAGTTTTTACCTGTATTTTTTGAGCATCAAATGCTGTATCCTGAGATGGCATGATGGCAAAGAATCATCTGACCAAGTGTGTTGTTGGGACATCCTCATGGTTCTTACTTCTTTGGGTCCTATTTATGACTTTTGGGTTTATTCTAATTATTTTGTTAACGTAGGCTGAGACTGTGATTTATCATATTTTTTTGTACCATCTTTGTGATGATTATTTTTTCTGTATTTATCTTTTTATGTTTTACTAGAGGCCCGATGCCATGGGGAGTGGGCCTAAGCTGGCAGGCGGACATCCCCCAGGGGTCCTTAGCACTACCGTGAAGGTGGGAGAGACTCCTGCCACTGCTGCTGCGCTCACCAGCCGTGAGCCCGGCTTCTGGCTGAGTGGTGCTCCCCCTGTGGGAGCACACTGACCACCAGGGGGCAGCTCCTGCATTGAGCGTCTGCCCCCTGGTGGTCAGTGTGTGTCATACAGACCAGTCGTTCTGCCGTTCGATTGATTTGCATATTAGCCTTTTATTATATAGGATACACATATTTGATATATTTTATATGATGGTAGTCATACTGCATATGTAATTTTCTCACCTCTTTTTCCCTTTTTATTGAATTTATTGGGGTGACACTGGTTAACAAAATTAGACAGGTTTCAAGTACACAATTCTACAACACATCACTTGTACAGTGTACTGTGTGTTTACCACCCTAAATCAAGTCTCCGTCCATCACCATTTATGCTCCCTATACCCTCCTCCACCTCATTTTTAAAAAAATCAGATGGCAGATGTTGAAGTTTCTATTTTGGATTTATTCCAATTAAATATTATTTATTATATTAAAATAAAATTTTAATTCTTTGGTCATGCTTCTTCTGTAATACATGCATATTTGTTCTTCACATTTCCTTGGCATGCACATATAGCTTTTATAATACATTTATAATTGTTTTATAATTTTTAAATGTAAGTTAGTTTTGTCTTTTCACAGGCAAGAGTTAGTAGAGTGGGGCTCTGGTTCAACAATTCTTTGGGGAATTGCCTCAGTTTATCACAAGTAAAACCAGACATAATAATAGTACTTTCTCATAGGATGGTTATGAAGATTACAAGGATTGATGGTTGGAACAATTTCTAATATATCATAAGCACTGTAAATATAGTTATTATCAAGAGCTAACCATCCATTTAATGTTGTAACAATATCATTAAAAAGTCTAAGCAATCAATGAAAATACAGAATCTTTTGAAGATAATTTCTGTGTTTTTGTTCAGTTGCATTTGTCATATATGCTTCTCTTTTTCTCCACTTCTGGCTGATATTTAACATAAGCAATTTTTTAAAAGTTAGACCTGACTTCAGCTATATGTTTCTTCATCATTTGCAAAACTATTATCTCAATTATTTCAATGTATTTATAGTGCATACTTAAATACTTGCTTTGCAGAGTCAACTTATACTTATTTAATTCTTCTGATTTGTTAGATTTGCAGTTTATGAAAAACATGATCAGCTTAATTTGATTTATTGGTCTCACTCATCACATTAAAATTTTACTTAATTGAATGATTTTGATCCTCATAAATAGATTGTGGGTGGTAAGTTTCAATATATTTCCAACTTTTAGCTATAATTTTAACAGTCATGATCTGTTCCATGTCAGTTCTCCTTAAACTGGAGATGTATCCATGCCAAACTTTGGTCTTTTTTTTTTTTTCAATTGTTACTAAGAGATAAAATTGCAATCATCTAATTATTCTAGTTGATGAGATTATAACATTTTAAGTTTTGCATGTCCACAACCCATTAGTTTAGTGTGCAAGGAAATGAAATGAGGAAATGGGGGACTTCTACTTAGTGATATAAACTCAGTGTTATCTTGGGGCTGTGTGTATGTTTGAGATTTCCTTGCCATTCTAAGAAGGGAAAGAGACTTTAGATAATTTATGACATATTAATGATGCCTAGTTGAAATACATCTGTAACTTGTAATGTTTAATAGTGGTGAGAAACTTTAATTTGCCCTCTCTTTTACCCATGTTATAAAAAAAGGGGAGGGACTATTTGAGTTTAGAGAAAGTGGAACACTAAGCAGGGAATAATGTGTGGCTCCTTCTTTTTATTTGCTTTCCAGGAGCTTTACCCTAAAATTCCTCTAAATGTCTGTCTTCATAACGGCTTTTGGCATTGTTATTTTTGGGTGACCTAATAAAGAATGCAACACAAGAAATAAGTGTAAAAGTTTTGGGCCCTGTGGACAAATATCTGCAATCAATCATAAAATTTACAACAGATACTAAAAGGAGAAGTGATTTTACAGAGAAAGGTTCTAGAATGGCATAATGTAATCATAGGAAAAGACTCTGACTAACATTTAATTCCAGTGTACTCCAGAGATGCAACGGATATTTCATAAATCATCTACATTAAAATATCATGTTAAAGGTTCATAAAAATCGAGGCAGTAATGCATGTAATTTAAAGTGCTTGGCTTAAAAATGAAGTCACTCTCTTGAGACTGATAAGAAACATAGTGGTCTCCTACACAAAATTTCATGATAAAACTTGTTTCATCTGAGAATTTACCATAGTAGAAGATATATTGAAGTGTTCTATTGGTAACTTGTACACTTAAAAATCCAATGAGTTGCTTCCCATACCATGCCACTCTTGCACAATATGACCATCCAACACCATTCTGAAGAGATTGGGGCAAGAGCAAAAAGTTGTCCAGGTTGAACTTTCAAGGAGGAGGAATACAGTATGGTAGAAAGTGATCTGCATGTCAGACAACCCACGGATTGGCCATATTGACATCTGCAATGCTTTATATAAAAATGTTAAATGAATATTTCAATTGAGGTATCGGGGCAATCAATGTCACAATTCAAAGACCATGAAGCAGCATTTTCCTTTTTAGCTTTATGGAAAATTATAAACATTTACAGAACTAGATGGAATTGTAATGAATCCTTAGTATTGAACACTTGGCTTCAACACATGGCCAGTCTTGTCTCATCTCTGCATTACTTTGAAATGAATTTCTGACATCATATCGCTTATTATATAAATACCTTAGTATAAACACTAACAGATAAGGATTCTGTATGCTTAACATAGCCACAATACTACTGCCCATATGAAAAATTTAACTATTTATATATATAAAAGCCTAAGCAACCAAATGACTGAACAACTCAACGACCGGTCACTATGATGTGCACTGTCCACCAGGGGACAGACCCTCAATGCAGGAGCTGCCCCCTGGTGGTGCATGTGCTCCCACAGCAGAAGTACCACTTAGCTGACCAATGGGCACCAGACGTAGGGGTCACGGCTGGCTGCCACAGCCTGGAGACTACAGCAGAGTGGCAGCCACCCTACTGAGCGGTGGCAGGCACAGCGGGGCCAGGATGAGCAGGAGCAGCAGGCGGTATTAAACTGCCAGTTTTGGCCCAATCCCCACAGGCTACACCGAGAGACCCCACCAATACACAAATCTGTGCACCAGGCCTATAGTCTTTTCTTAATATCATAAAAATATCCAGCCAGTGTTTACATTTTCCTGATTGCCTTGTAACCTTTTTATTGATAGTATGTTTGAATTAAGAGCAAAACAAGGTCCATGAATCATATTTGGTTGATGTGTCTCTTTAGTCTATTTTAATTTATAGGTTTTTCCTTGTCCTTATTTTTCCCCATTGTAATTATTTGTTGGGAAAAAAAAACAACACTGGGATGTTTGTTCTATAATTTCCCACATTCTGGATTTTCTTGGTTGCATTCCTGTTTAATAAATTCCTCTATCCTCTTCATGAACTGATGATAAGTTTTAAATGCTTGAATAACACCACATTGAAAAAGAAGATGGCCCAAAGCTAATCCTCTTAACCCTTCACTCACAAAGAGTATAGAAAGAATAAGGGTTAGATATGGGAGCAGATGTTTGAAGAGAGGAATTGGTATTCTATGAGTCCTTTTTCACCTCAAATCAAGAGAAAAGGACTTTAATGAGACCACTCTGAGAGCTTAATATAAAACCCCTGCGTTTAGTTTGTACGTTGCTTGAAAAGCTGAAAGGCCCAGCTTCTTTGATGTGGAGCCAAGGAGAGCTGGCTAGGCTGAGATCTGCACTCCTGAAGTTTGTCAGACTAGAGGATGGGTGAGTTGGTCTTGTGGATCATAAGTGTGAAAGAAAGACATGAGATTAGTTTAGATTCTAACCAGAAGACTGACAGAAAGAAGGCAGTGGATACAGATAGGGAGAAGAAGGAGCAAAGAGATTTGCCAAAAATACAGCTAGGTTTTCCTTTGATAACAGAACTTGAAGGAAAGACCCGGAGCCTTTAATGTGCTATGGCCTTTTAGGGATAGTTCTCCCAAGGACTGATGAAAACTAGCAGTGAGAGTCAGATCCTGCTTTCTGTCTATTTCACTGTAGAATTAGAAGGAGCAGCTTGATTGGAGAGGTATAATTGATGCCTTGAGATTGAAGCACATGGGAAGAAAAAAAGTTACAAGAAATGGACTCAATTATTGCTTAAATGTTTTCAATATGATCTAAAATCATGAAGGCACCTGAACTTAATGGTTTTCCTTACCCCAATTCTAGAATATAAGCTTCATTCGGGATAGGAACTCTTGCCTATATCAACAGCAGCTATTATAACAGTGGCTGGCATGAATAGTTGTTCAGGAAATATTGGTTAATTAATTTATTACTACTTTAGTCTATCTTTATGTTTGATTTAAATCTCCAGTCACTTGTGGAGAGGTTAATTTTACTGAAACCAAAGTTTTGAAACACAGAAAGTGCTGTCATTTTACTTGGAAAAACAAATGTGCTTTGCTCATCCTCAGCAAAATAGATTCGTATACTCTAGCAGGATTGCAAATAATTTTAAAAACATTTTAGTGACAGTTCACATGTTAAATTTAAAAAATTTTATCTTCCTTGAATATTAAATGCATAGAGAAATAGAGCTAAGGGCTGGGAACATTTCTACACATTTGAGTACATGTGCTTGTTGTGAAAAAACAAACAAACAAACAAACAAAAAAACCCCAACACCACAATTATCAGATTCAAAGAGTTATTTATATTTCTGGTAACATGCTTGGATTTACAATAACTGTGATTTGAATATCTGCATCAATGTAGGTTTTTCTTGTATTTTTTTAAAATGACAAAGTTGTCCAATTTAAATACAATTTTTAAGAGATGTATGAAGTAAGTTTTATTTGTTTGCATTTTCCTTGAATGGGGCCTTGTCAAGCACTTGGGTGGGTTCAACATTGCTGAAAGTTTGCCCTTGATTGTGACTGCCCTCTACAAGTGTAGGAGAGCAGCCAGTCTCAACACATGATTCTCGGGGTTCATTTGAGGTTTTGATGGCAGCGTGCAAAAATATAGATATTCATTGTTGTTGGTTGAACATCTTAATTGACATTTTTCTAAATGCTTTCTGACTATATGAATTATATCTGGATATTGAATCATTGGTACAAACATTTCCTATTTTGAAGAAACTAATTAGGTCAAAATGACTAATTCCCAGTTGCAGAGTCATGAACACAAATTATGATTCATGGAAGTAGGCATGACTTCATATCCAGGACATGGTAACGCTTTATTTGTGTGCGTTTAAGGAAGACAGGGGCAGAAGTTCATTTGCTGCACCTGTTACAAAAAGTTGTGAAGGCAAGTAATAGTCTGGAATGTTCTGCGCATCATGCCCAGTGGCACTTCAAGAATGATCGCATATGCCAGGCACACGCTGGCAACCCCGCTTCTCAGTCTTCCCATGACTCACCCGAAGTTAGTACAGAGCAGGAAGAAAAGAAGGGGAGGGACTCAAGTCACCACTGGAATCAGACTTACAAAAGGAAGCTGTCGAGGTGGGGATAAAGAATATATTTTTTCTCAGTTTTATAATACTGAAAATGATAGGTTTACATTTGTTGATTTAAGAATATTTATAAAGTGTATACATTATTCTCATTAGTTATGCTTCTAAATTTGAATCACGGTTATCTGCATGCTACACCTATTTTTTTTTAAGCATTGGCATTTTCTGAGAAGTTCAATGCCTATAGCTTTAAACAAATATTTGGTTCCTAGTGTTTTCTAACTTCCATATGCTATTTCCAATAAAAAAACAAAAATGTAGGGGAGGCAAGCATTGCTCAGTGATATCCACCTGCTTACTGCACACTTATGGAAGTGTAGAGGCTACAGGTTATATGCGATTCCCAGGATGCAAGCTGCAGTGGACATTGGTTTTGTGATGTAACTCAAATCTATGCACTTACTTGATTTGGTTTTTAAATAAACCATATAAGGATCTTCTTTTCTTGTAGAACGTGTTTGGAAAGTACACAAAACTTCAGTAGTTTCATTCTATTCAGTTTAGATAAGCAGCCAAAAAATTCAGAAGCCCAATCCAAAATTATTCTTGGTTTTACTTGCCAAAACATCAGATTAAATATCACATAAGAATAGGCTTTCTTAAAAGATTTCTGGGTCAGGACTTCCTGACTTTGACATGAGACAAGGACACCACAATACTACAAGTAGCTGACTCGGATTGGAGGATGAGTGGTACCTAGAAGTCTAAACTAAAAATGTGATTTGCATTTTCTATCTGAATAACCCGTAAGGATTTATTTTTGTCTATCCACATAACAGCATCAGATTTAAATAGCATTCTCTTCTTAATGATTTTATCTTAATAGTAACAACAAATATTTAATGGCTTATATATAACTTTACTCGAAGTTTGTTGAAATGCCATTTTTCAATAAACAATTCTTTGCCTTAAGTAGAATACATACCCTTTAACCACTTGATCATTACATTTCTTTTTCATGCTTCTGTGTGGTATAATTTTTGCACTTTAAATAGTACACTATTAAGACATGTGGAGGATATTTTTGACTATATCAGACCTATGGGTATTTGGTTTTTAAACATATTATGGTTTCTTAAAAGGTCTGGTATTGCAAAAACAAATTTAGAGTGAAATTACTCTCTTAACTATATCCCTGAAATGGTTTGATTTCTAGCTGTGGATAAATCCTAGTTCCTTTAGAGGTTACCTCTCCCCAGTAATTAGACTGCCAGTGCACTCGTGCTGACAGTTCCTGCAGTGATTTACGGGGTTTGGAATTAAGGATTTTCTCATGAAGGATTATTGCTGAGTGGTTTCTAAGGCCTCCAAGTGCTGTGAAGACTATGCAATTAAAATTTGGTGCTTATCAATTTTAAGCCCTATCAGATATTTATGTTCTTTTTTTCTATAGTTTAAATCAATTATATTTTAATTAGTTACTTTAAGTTTTTCTTCTAACTGAAATAAGCCAGCCTGAAAAGGATATATATATAGCATGATTTCAACTACATGACATTCTGAAAAAGGGAAAACTTTAGAGACAGTAAAATTGATCACTGGTTGACAGGAGCTCAGGGAAAAGGGGAAAGGATAAATAGGTGATGTAAAGGAAATTTTTAGGGCAGTAAAACTATTGTGTATGATACTGTAATGTTACATACATGACATTATGCATCTGACAAAACCCATAGCACTTTCCAGCACAAAGCGTGAATCTTAATGTTTGTAAATTTAAAAAATTTCTAGAAGGTTGGGGGATCTCAAAATGGAATGCAGACTGTAACAAGAGAGTATATCTGTATTACAAATGTATGAAACAAACTCACGGAAGAGCATGGGGGTAAAATATGCTGACGTAAATAACTTTGGAAATGAGTCCACAGGACTAAAGATAAAAGAAACTGTACATAAGTACTATACTCTAGTCAATAAATGTGCTTCTCAAGGGGGTACAGGTAAACAATTCTGATACTGATCTATCTATCATCTATCTATCTATCTATCTATCATCTATCTATCTATCTATCTATCTATCTATCTATCTATCATCTATCTATCTATCTATATCTATCTATCTATTGGAACTGAAAAACTAAGTAAATGGATGGCAGATGGTGGGAGTTGAATTTCTCCCTGTTTAGAGTGGACTCTAGAGATAAACCAGGGGAAGAGGCTGGAGTGATCCATGGGGTAATGGCTTAGAATTGGAGACAATCAGTATGAATTCATATTTAGCTTTATATAGATACAAATGGTAACATATAGACATATTTATAGATATATGTATTTTACAGGGATTAGCATATACATACATATTTCTGTGCTTTGTTAGCTAAGAGGGCCTAGAAACAATATCCTAGTTTCAAAGAACATACGTAGTGCCCAGATCTTGGTTTCTAACATAATTCTCCAAATGAAAGGAACCAGGGCTCCTTTGAAAAATGACTGTAGGTTTGGGGAAGGAAATACACAAAGTAAGCCTGGAGTATCTTGTAGGGCCAAGAAGTAAGGAATGACCCCAAAACAAAACAAAACAAAACAAAACAAAACAAAACAAAACAAAACAAAACAGACTGTTGAATCTCAGATGTAAGGTGGGGTGGGTGGGTGAGAAGAGATCAACCAAAGACCTTGCACGCATATATACATAACCCACGGATAGACAATAGGGTGGTGGAGGCCTGGGGTGGGGGGCGGGGGCGGGCTATAAGGGGTCAATGGGAGAAAAAAGAGGATATATGTAATACTTTCAACAACAAAGATTTAAAAACAAAACAAAACAAAGAACACTGACCTTTTACCTTATCGTCTTACAGACTCATTTCCAAAGAGCTCCCAATGGCCAAAGTGGAACAATTTGAGTAATAAAACATAGTTAAGTAGCACTGGTTATATTCCAAAATATACAGTAGATATCCATGAGTCTATATTTATATAAATAAATAATTGGATAAATTAATAAATGTGGGAGATGAAAAAATATCTCATGTGTGGAAAATTTTCAATGAATTGATGTAGCTACTTTGCTCTCAAGAAGGGGAAATCTAACTCCCCACACGTCAAGTGTGGTCTGTGCACAGGGACTGCCTTTAGAGCACAGTGTGAAAAGGAGGATGGGCGGGGAGAGGAACTTTACAGTGGAGAAACCTGACAAATGCTACTAAGCTACCTGAGGAAAAGTCAATATCGACAATCGTAACTCCGTTTGATAGCACTTACTTTTGACATGATGAGATGATTTTCCTTTGTGATCTTCTTTCCCCAGGTCCCAAACCCCAGTTTTGTCTTGAGAAAATATCAAACGAATTCCAGTAGAAAGGCAGCCTGCACATACCTGGCCAGTACTCCTCAAAACTGTCAAGGTCGTCAAAAACAAAGTCAGTCTGAGAAACTGTCACAGCTAAGGAGACAAAGCAATTAAATGTAATGTGACATTCTGGATGGGACCTTGAAACTGTCCAAGGACATTAGGTAAAACTAAAGGAATCAGAATAAACCACATACTTTATCTAAAGTAATATACCCATATTAGTTCATTAATTGTAGCATACATGCCATCCTAGTGAATGTGAGGCGTAACTGGTGTGCAGTCATGGGAACTCTGTGCTATCTTACAATTCCTACGTAAATCTAAGATAATTCTAAGAAAAATAAAAGTAAAGTATACTGAAAGGAAATTACATAAATACACATGATTGTATTAAAAAAACACACAAAAGCAATTGAGAATGATGAAAAGTATAAAATGAAAGTTCCTCAGCCTCTATTCCATTTTAATCACTAGTGATAAGAAAACTAACATTTCGATTAATATGTTATCTACTTTTCTAAAATTTTTTTCTGGGCATATATAAATGTGTGTGTGTGTGTGTGTGTGTGTGTGTGTGTGTGTGTTCTTTTCTTAGCATATGGGAACATATACCAAGTGTTCTTTTCTTAGCATATGGGAACATATACCAAGACTAGTGGTTAAGGGCAGGGAGGTAATATATAAGCAAGATTTACTGTTGTCAGGCACTGTTCTGTTAAAGGTAGTCAAAAGGAGTCAGATGTGGAAGGACTGATACCCAGAAACAAAACTGCTGTGGGAATTGTTCAGATGGTGAAGAGACAGATTCGATCCTATAGTCTGTGAAGCTGTCCAGTCCAGCAGAGTGAAGAGACAGATTCGATCCTATAGTCTGTGAAGCTGTCCAGTCCAGCAGAGTGAAGACAGTAGCCGCTCTGACATCAACCTATCCAGACAAGTCATCAGCCAGGTGCCTGACCTGGAAGGTGAGTCAGAGGCAGGCCGCCTCAGGATTAGTGTCAGCAGTTATGGGACCTTCGCTATGAAAAGGGGCTCAGGTCAGAATTCTTTTCCATAGGATGGACGTTGGCCAGAGCTGGGCAGATTCTCAAGCCAGAGACTTAGGTATAAGAAACAGCTAACTTTCAGAACCAGGATAAAACACTGGACTGCTGTAGTGACATGATGTTGAGTTTTTAAAAAGTGGTTTCTTTCTGATATATTCAAGGCAGATTGGCCTTAGAAATCTGATGTGGTCTAAGCATGGAAGATGGAGATTCAGCTGAGGGAAGGAGAGGAATAGTCAGGTCTAAGCAGGGCAAAGTTTGAATTGAAGGTCCTTTGTTTGTTTTACAGATCAATATGCAATGGTGGTGAATGCCATTTAGAAAAGTGTAATTCAATTTTAATTTTTTAGAATATATTTTATCAGGTTTGGCAATAAATTTATGCTGACTTTGTAAAATGAACTGGAGAGATTTCTATCCTGTTCTGTGGTCTGGGATAGTTGAGCAATGTTGGAATAATTTTAAAACTTAGCCTTATTATTTTAGTGGCAGATTACTTTTAAAATCTTTTGTGTTTATTGCATTTATTTCTAATTTTTTATAAATTTGAGGTACTTTACAGAACCCAGTTTCCTATGAAGGAGACAGAGATTGGAAGATTGGGAATTGGAAAAACAAATGTTGAAGATTCAAGAGAAAAGAGCAATGGAGTCAAGGCCAGAATAGCTTCTTGAGGGCTGTTCTATAAATACTTTTGGGATTTTCAAAAAGACATTGCTTAAGGGGAAATCTTTCTGTCTTTTATTTTGATTTTGACCTAAGCTCTCTTTATCTAAATTACATGATAAATATAATTTATTTATATTTATGTAAATAATATGATGTTTTGGAGTAAGTAAATATTTTCAATCCTAGAAAAGTAAGGCTTTGGTAACCACAGTGACCTTGGCAATAAGTGCAGTTTAGAGTCACTAAAAGAAGGTGTGAGGTTCCGCAGTTTTTAAATGATTTGTGAGTCATGTCTCTTTCTTATAATGGGATGACTTTGGCCAACTATATACATGTAAAAGCAGGGAACTGACAATAAGTTGCTTTTACTGAAGTTCTAACAATGGTTTCTTTCTGTCTCTTGCACACACACATACACACACAGAATTTTCTGATGTGCAGAATCTAAGATATATATATATATAAGATATATATATGAACAACATTGCATTTGTTTTTTAATACAACAGTTTAATACAGGAAAGTTTCTTAAATGCTTATTGTGTACTATGCTTATTAATGCTTTTTATATAGGATCCTAGGCTGAACATGAAAAAATATAGTTAGTGTTTACTCTGGTTCAATTTAGGTAGGAAACTTTAACCCTAAAATTATTTAAAGAGAGAGTCTGGATTTATCATAACAGACTGCATTAAATTTTAAGTTTAATTTTTATTGATAAAAATTTAAAGCATGCTTTAATTGAAACATGAGAATATTCTAAATATAAATGAGTTGATGTAGAAAATAAAGATGATTTAACATTTCTTCTGTATTTCTAACTTGTGTGTTACCCATAATATGAGATTTCTTATGTGGGAAAAGGCATAAAGCTATGGTCTTTGGGGCATGGGCTCAAGCCAGATCTGCACAGCCAACTCCGGCACACAATGAAACATATTAAATGTTTTCTGTGCTTTAAGGCAATTTCAATTTAGAAAGGAGTTGTATATATTGATTACTTTGTCTTTATATTACTCATATTGCCAAATTTGGGTTATGATTTCCTTGCGGAAGTCAGAAAATGAAATACACAATTTAATTGCATTTTCTAAACAAAATATGTAAACAGATTTTTGTACATTATATGCATTCTTTACATGAGAACAAAAGGCTTAACAATATAGCTATGTCTATTTCAATTCTTTCACAAAAATTCCACAATTTAGTAATTGCACACATATTTCTAAGCATAGGTATTTTATTAATAATACTCTCAAGTAAACCATATTTAACCAGTCAGAAAACATTTTTAAAGGCATACTTATTTTGGGTTTGAACAATGTTTAGCATGTGGACATGACTGAATGTGTTATTGAGATTAAGATAAACTATGTGCTAAAATGTGATTTATATTTAGAAGCTAGGCTTAATCTCAGTTTGAATTCCACTAAATATCTGTACAGCATAAAGGTATGTTATTCATATATATTCTGTATATAACAGTTGAAAAACAATTAATAAAACATAATTGAAAGACAATTATGCTATTCTTCGGCAGAACAAAAATTGATGGTGTTTTTTCCCACATCTATTGTCCCATTTCTTCTTTCTAAGAATGCCCTGATTTTCATTTATATATCTACCTCTCTTCTGGGAAGCCCGGAAGCTTAAAAGAAAGCTCACGTCTGGTCTAAGGCAATCCCATTATCCTTCCCACAGGAACAGGTTTAGAAACCCAGGGTTAAACCAATGAGGCCACAGCAATTATTTTGCTTGTGACATGTGACCCAGTTTGGGCCCATGAGACATAAGGAAAGATTGCAGAGGTGTCCTGAGAAAGAAGTCTTTTCTCTTTGAAATATTTTGTGGTGTACAAACGTGAGACCTAAAAATGCAATATAGCCAGTTAGTCACCAATTTGTGGATATAGCCACATACTGGGCACAGTTAAAGGCATAGCAGGAAAATGGAAATAATTGCTGGATTAAGCCAATTATATCACTTGCTCTCCCTCTGTAAGTCTTTATGGAAATTTTTGCATGGTTTAAGTCAGTTTGCATTTTCTCATCAAAAACATACTAAATTGAGCCCTGACCTGTGTGGCTCAGTTGGTTGGAACATCATCCTGTACACTGAAAGGTCATGGGTTTGATTCCCGGACATTGATGTTTTGAATTACTCATAGTTGCCCAGGGTATGCCATGTGCTCTCTCTTTCTCCTTCCCCCTTTCTTTCTCCCTAAAATTAATGGAAACATATCCTTGGGTGAGAATTAAAAACAGCAACAACATCCTAAATTGATACACTTACAAATGCTGAAATTAGAGATTTCAAATTTTCAGCATAGTTCTAGTCCCAAGAAACTTAATTATTTTGGAAAAAGGCAATTCATTAAGCATTAAAATAAATAAAATTTATTTTTAAATATGTTAAGTGTTAACAGACTTACAAATCATAAGAATACTTTGTGAGACCATCAATGCTGATTTGGGGTTTGAAAAGTATGGCCTCCAATTTTGGAGCTAATTTTATCAGTATGGAATTCTCAAATTTTGGAAAGACACTAGAAGCTCATCATCAGAAAATTATTAAAACATTTTCCATCTGTTAAAGGTTATGGTATCCTTGCTTTAATCCGTCATGAAACAATTACTAATAAATCTTGTTCTCTCACTATTCTTTTATTCAGTTTCATAACAGTAGCTACTATTTAATAGTGAACAACAACACAGCTTTTTGTAAGCCACATTTAGCTATAAACCTTCTCACTCATTTAACATTCAATTATTATTATTATTATTATTATTATTATTATTATTTTAGTAAAATATCCAGTCTGTGTTAAGAGGGTGCTAGCCGTCGGTATCTACCATGTTGCAATTACAGACCCTGACCTCTAAGAGCTTTTTGACTTCTAGCTTAGACAGAGAAGGAAATGAGCAATTAATTCAAAGTTATAAGAATGCTATGGGGCTAAGTATAGAGTCTTATGGAAACACCTGATTGGTGGCATGTAATCCAGACTTGGGTAGTTAGAGGAGACTCAGGAAAAGTGATGTGTAAGTTGACACTAAAAGGCCAAGAAGAAAATAGTCATCTTAACCGTGTGACGTTCTCAGAGGAGGAAAGTGTAGAAGTGAGGTTCTGGGTGGAGCAAAGTCCACAGGCACAGAGAGAGGAGAGCACATGGCTCATCCTGGGCAACTCTGAGCAGTTCAAAATGCTGGAGCATAGAGCACCTTCACATCACAAGATGTCAGGTTATGAAGGATCTCGGAAGCCTGCTTATGAATTTGAACTTAATTTTGAGGACAATGGGAAACTTTGTGAAGAAGAAACTTTTGAAACAGGACTCATTTAGCACAATCACTCAAAAGGGATGTAGATCAGGGCAGGGAGACCAGTAAGAAAACATTTGCAGTAATTTGAACAAGAAATGATGGTGGCCTGAGTTCTTTCAGGAAGAAAAATGAACAGGATTTAGTGATCAATTGGGTGTTGTGAAAGGTCGAGGTGTTAATTTAATACATTACTCAATGCATTAAATAACTGGCAAAAGACTTACTTCCATAGAGTTTCTTTAGACTTGAACAGAAGTTTTATTCATAAAGTTATCAAGACGTCTATACCCTGGGAAAGGGAGAATACGTAGAACTGCAACCCCCATATAATAAGCTCACTCCGTCTTCAGTCACTGAAAAAAGAGCTTTGTGCTTGAGCACAGTGGACGGGGCAGAAGACATGCATGAAAGTGTAGGATTCTCCTCCCCAGGGGTTTCTAATGATCACAATCTCATCAGTGCTCTTGAGCTCCAAGGACAGGAGTGACCCCTGGCACAAATCCACGATGGATTAGTAGCTACGCATGTGGCTTTGAACTTCAGAATAGCAATGAGGTCATCACTGTTGCAAAATTTTAAAGTAGTAGAAAATGGGAAAACATGCATTTCAACTTATAATTAAAGACATTTGAATTAAGGTTGTTTGGGGGTACTTGTAACTTGAAGAAACTGTTAAGAGAAAAGGGGAAACTAAAGACAGAGGTATAAACTCAAAAGCAGTTTGCTTGAATGAACTAAGAAACCACAAAGGAAAAGAGAGAGGTCAATACATTCTTATACTGCATTTCAGTTGCTTTTGTATAACAATGTATCCTTTGCAGTAGTTTTTTTCTTCTTCAGTTTTTCTGTGTAGTACATATTCTCTAATAATAAAAAGAAGAGGAAGAGAAAAACCATAGCCTCCATCACAAAAACTTTTCTGATCACAGCACGTTGTTACTCAATCTCTTAATGGACCGTTAAAAACAAAAACAAACAAACAAACAAAAACAAGTGTGTGAACTTCTGTTATGTCCACAATGTATAAAACCCTTTCCTTCCAAGGTGAGATATTCTACACTTTATATATTACTCCCTACTATTTAGAGTCTAAAACGAAAAAAAAGGTGATCCCTATAAAAATTTGTCTCAAGTTAAATTTTTCTTGTTTATTTTTTATTTTTTTGTGTGACTATAAACACACACACACACAACACACACACACACACACACAGAAAAGAAACATAGAACAAAAAATGTTAAGTTCAATGATTTGTTACATTGTGAACATCTTCTAATCATGATCTAATAGGAAACAGAAAACTGCCAGGACCCAGAAGCACTGGTTGTGCACCCATCGCTATCCCTGCTTCCACAAATTTCCACTAGTATAATTTTTATAGTAATTCTATTCATGCATATTTTTATAGTTATACCAAAAACACTATAGGTTAGTGCCAGTATACATTATTTTAGTCTGGAGTTTTTTATTCCACATTATGTTTGCAAGATTCATCCATAGTATTGTTTGTACTTAAGAATTCATACAACTCGTAAGAATTGAATGGTTATGCCAAACTATATTTACCTATTCTAATTTTATGAGATTTTGGCTTGTTTTCAGTTTGGGGTTATTAAAAAAAATGCTGCTATAACATTCTCAAGCATTCTCTATGTGCACATGCACTCATTTCCATTGGATATATGTGTAGAAGTGGAATTGATGCATCATTAGATAATGTGTAAGTTCAACTTTAGTAATTAATGCCAAACTGTTTTCCACGGAGTTATACCAATTTATACTTTAATCATCAGGTCATGAGAGTTTTATTTGTCCCAACTCTGTCAATTCTTGTGACTGCCAGTTGTTTTATTTTATTTTTTTTTCATTTTCTTAAACTGTTCTTGTGGGTATGTAGTGGTTACTCATTATGGTTTTATTTGCATTTTCCTGATTACTAATGCAATTGAACCCTTTTTCATTTTTATTAACTACTTTCAATTTTTTCTTCTTTGAAGTACCTTTCAAATCTTTTGCCCATTTTTCTATTGGAATGTCTTTTATTTTATTTTATTGATCAGTAAACATCTTCTAGATTCAGTATGTGAGCCCTTTGTTAAATACATGTATTACATATATATAATCTCCCAGTGTGTATGGAGTGCCTCTTTTTTATCTTCATAATGTCTTTTGATAAAGAGAGGTTGTTGGTTTTAATGTACTCTATTTAATCTTTTTTTTTTTTTTAATTTCTTTATTGATTAAGGTGTCACATATTTGTCCTCATCCCCCCATTCCCATCCCACCCCTCTCCCCACGCATGCCCCAATCCCCTGTTGAACTTAACCGTTGGATAGGCTTATATGCATGCATACAGGTCCTTTGGTTGAACTCTCCCCCTCCCCCCACCCTCCCCCTACCCTCCCGTATCCTCCCTCTGAGGCCCGATAGTCCGATCGATGCCTCCTTGCTTCTGGTTCTGTTCTTGTTCCTCAGTCTATGTTGTTCATCATTTCCTCTAGATGAACGAGATCAAATGTCACTAGATATATACTAATAAGAACTGAATGTGAGACGAGCAATAATATTTATGCTGACAGGCAAATGAATCAATCTGTAGCGAGCTTCCCCCTGGACCAACAGTTCTTTTGAGACCCAATTTCGATGTCCAGTAGTTCCTTATGTGTACATGTCAGCACTGACCCCTCAGCTCTGGGTGGTGGACAAATGGTGGTAATGGAGGTCTGACTCCCTCTGGTTTGGTCTCGGCCGATCCCAGGGGCACGGCGTCACCTGGACTAAGGGGCACGTGGCCTCACCCATACCCAAGGGGCGCGTGGTCTCACCCGGGCCTGGGACCCAGCCTCACCCGGATGGATCCAGGGGCGCACGGCCTCACCCGGACCCAGGATCTGGCTTCACCCGTACCCAAGGACACTTGGCCTCTCCCAGACCCAGGGGCACGTGGCCTCACCCGGGCTTAGTTGCACAAGGCCTCACCTGGATCCAGGGACACATGGTCTCTCCCGGACCCAGGGAGGCTTGGCCTCTCCCAGACCCAGGGCCACTTGGGCTCACCCGGGCCTAGGTGCACGAGGCCTCATCCGGATCCAGGGACGCATGGTCTCACCTGGACCCAGGGACGCTTGGCCTCTCCCAGACCCAGGGGCACGTGGCCTCACCCGGTCCTAGGTTCACGAGGCCTCACTCGGATCCAGGGACACATGGTCACACCCAGACCCAGGAACGTTTGGCCACTCCCAGACCCAGGGCCACTTGGGCTCACCCGGGCCTAGGTGCACGAGGCCTCATCCGGATCCAGGGACACATGGTCTCACCCGGACCCAGGGACGCTTGGCCTCTCCCAGACCCAGGGCCTCTTGGGCTCACCCGGGCCAAGGTGCACGAGGCCTCATCCGGATCCAGGGACGCATGGTCTCACCCGGACCCAGGGACGCTTGGCCTCTCCCAGACCCAGGGCCACTTGGGCTCACCCGGGCCTAGGTGCACGAGGCCTCACCCGGATCCTGGGACACATGGTCTCACCCGGACCCAGGGATGCTTGGCCTCTCCCAGACCCAGGGCCACTTGGGCTCACCCGGGCCTAGGTGCACGAGGCCTCACCCGGATCCAGGGACACATGGTCTCACCCGGACCCAGGGACGCTTGGCCTCTCCCAGACCCAGGGCCACTTGGGCTCACCCGGGCCTAGGTGCACGAGGCCTCACCCGGATCCAGGGACACATGGTCTCACCCGGACCCAGGGACGCTTGGCCTCTCCCAGACCCAGGGCCACTTGGGCTCACCCGGGCCTAGGTGCACGAGGCCTCACCCGGATCCTGGGACACATGGTCTCACCCGGACCCAGGGACGCTTGGCCTCTCCCAGACCCAGGGCCACTTGGGCTCACCCGGGCCTAGGTGCACGCAGCCTCACCCGGATCCAGGGACACATGGTCTCGCCTGGCCCCAGGGGTGTGTGGGCTCTCCCAGACCCAGGGGCGCTTGGCCTTGCCCGGGCATGGGGTCCAGCGTCATCCGGGTCCAGGGGCACTTGGCCTCACCCGGACCCAGAGTCCGGCCTCACCTGGACCCAGGGGCATGTGGCCTCACCTAGACCCAGGGACGTGAGGCCTCACTTATACCCAGAGGCGTGTGACCACACCCGAGTCCAGAGGCGCGCAACCCCGCCCGCACCCGTGTCTCAGCGGGGCCCCGTCTTCCCGATCCCAATTCCTGCCGGTCAATCCCCCCTCAGCAATTCCCCTGGCCATCCTTCCAGAGCTCCAGTATGGCTGCTGCAGAACTCGTCGGGCGGCGGCTCGGCGAAGTTCCGGTGCACCCGGTGCATGGCGGTGGGCCAGTCTGGCGTCGCTGCGTCGGCCCTTGGGTCTGCATAGGTGGCCGGTCGCCGAGCATGCGCACCTGGCCGCTTCCGGGGCGCTGAGATTCTTGACGGACTCAGAGGTCAGCAAGCGCGGAGTCTCCCACCCCATGTCTCATAGGGGCTCGTCTGTCCGTGCTTGGCTGCCAGTGGAGCCGTCCCCTCAGCCGGAGACCGCCGGGGGAACTGCGCCGAGCACGTTCCAGGCCGCTGTTGTATCGCCTGAACCATAGTTCTTTTGTGTCGCCTGAGCTGTAGTTCTTAAAGTGTGGTCTTTGGGTCACCGGCATCAGCATCATCCCACATACCCCTCTTTTATTCTAGTTGTAGAGCATCTACTCAGCCAGCCCTATGGTGGTCTTGGATGGTGTCTGCTCTGCTCTCTTGTCGTAGTCTCAAAGTTGTTGTGGAAGGCAACAATCAGGCTTCCGCCCTATGCCTCCATCTTGGTCCTCCTTTGTATAGTTAAGTCTTGATTGTTGTTGGTGTCACTGGGGGGGCTCTCTTTGTCTATAAAGGAAGAGTTGCTGTGCAGGAGACACGTTTATGGGCCGGGTCTTGGTGCAGCAAAGCTTTGGCGCTCACTGAATATTCCCGTTGAATGTGTCCCTTATGCACGTAGTTGAAATCTGGTGTCATCTCCCACAGACCACTAGATGCCCTCGTTTCTGGGTCTCCAATGGGGTGTAGATCAGCTACTGCCTTAGGCACTCAGCAAGGATTACAGCAAAAACTGTAGTTTCTTCCTCCTGTCTGAGTGGCCCTGGAGCAGTCCGACTAGAACAGCAGATCATCTGGTCCGCTGCCAGAGGGCAGGCCACCCACATGCATAAGCCGTTGCTTGGGGCGCAGGTGTGCCTGCAAGACTTGCGGGGCAGGTCTTCAAAACATGCGGGGCGGGTCCCAGGGCGGGGCGGGGTCTCAGGGCGCCAACAGGCCATGGTGCGGCGAGCCTCGATGGCTGTGAGTGTGGTCCTTCTGCCTTCCATGTATCTAAGTCCCCTCGTTCCGCACTCCAGCGCAGCAAACACTGATTGCTGGGCGCACCTCTGCAAGAGTCCCGCCTCTCCCCGCAGGCATCTGGGTCTCCCGGGGTTCGCCAGAAGATGGGTTTCAGGGTGATGGAGAGCTAATCTCCCTTAGGTTTGGAACAAAAGCCCCTTTCCCCCGCCACCAGCCAGACCCACGCACCTCCACACCTCATCCCCTCCGATTTCGCTGGGTGCGAGGCAACAGAACAGCCTTTAACCTCCGCCGCCATCTTTTTCAAACTTCTCAATTTGTACTTCTTAATCCCTTCATTTCAGTCAACTCTACTGAAGTCTAGCGCCGCCGGGAGGTGCACGGAAAGGGCGCCTGGGCCTCCGTCCGGTGCGCGGTGCGCGCGTCCTGCGGAACCAGGCGCGCGAGGGCTGCGCGGCTGGGACGGGCGCTGGGCGGCCGCCGAGCTCCAGGCACCGCCATCACCGTGTTCCGGACGTCGCCGCCGCGGCGTCCCCCCAATTTATACTTTTTAATCCCTTGAATTCAGTCAACTCTACTGAAGTCTAGCGCCGCCGGGAGGTGCACGGAGAGGGCGCCCGGGCCTCCGTCCGGTGCGCGGTGCGCGCGTCCCGCGGAACCAGGCGCGCGAGGGCTGCCTGGCTGGGACGGGCGCTGGGCGGCCGCCGAGCTCCAGGCACCGCCATCACCGTGTTCCGGACGTCGCCGCCGCGGCGTCCCCCCCAATTTATACTTTTTAATCCCTTGAATTCAGTCAACTGTACTGAAGTCTAGCGCCGCCGGGAGGTGCACGGAGAGGGCGCCCGGGCCTCCGTCCGGTGTGCGGGGCGCGCGGCCCATGGGACCAGGCGCGCGGGGGGCTGCGCGGCGGGGACGGGTGCTGGGAGGCCGCCGGGCTCCGGGCGCCGCCGCTGTGGCGGCGTCCCCAGCGTCCCGGGCCGGGCGGCCTGCGGGGGCGGCGGAGTTGCGAAAGTGAGTGAGTTTCCCAGGGTTTCGCCCGGAGTGGGGTTCAGTGCAATCAGAGCCGGTGCTCAGCGCACTCCGGAGCCTTTATCTCCTTCCTGCCAGTGAACTCCGGCCAGGTCATCAGCCGCCCCCTCCTCTCCGGTTCCATCCTCCCCGCAGGCGCGTGTGCTCGTGTCTCCGCCCGTTTCTCCATACCTCAGGCTTTTACGGCTTCCCCGACTGTCCCCGTGGCCTTCTCCTTCCCCCCAGCTGTGGGCATTTCAGTCCGCCAGCTCTCCTGTGGTTCTGGACGATGTCCGTTCTGACCTCTAGTTGTATTTTTGAAATTGTTGTGCCCGGCTGCAGGTTAGGTGTTTAACCTATGCCGCCATCTTGGTTTCTCCTATTTAATCTTTTTCTTTGTGTGTGGTTAATGCATTTTCTTCCTTTTGAAACATTGTTTCTTACTCTAACATCAAAAATATTATCTTAAAGTATATTCTAGAATGTTTGTTACTATTTGCTGTTCACCTTTAGATCTAAAATCTACCAGAAATTTATTTTTTTTGTGTATGTACAAGAATAACTTCTCTTTTTTATAAAATTGATATCCAATTGTCCCAGCAAAATTCACTCCTCACTGCTTTACGGTACTAACTTTTTCATATGTCAACAGTCTATATATGCATACATCTGTTTGTGTGATTTCCATTCAAATTAATTGCTCTAATATGTTCATTCACCAATAACTCACTATTTTTTAATCCTCTCCTGAAGATATGTTTAATGATTTCAGAGAGATTGAGAGGAAGGGAAAAAGAGAGAGAAAGAAAGAGATAAATAAAAACATTGTTGTAAGAGAAAAACTTCGATTGGTTGTCTCCCTGCATGCACCCCAACCAGGGATTGAACACACAACCCAGGCATGTGCCCTGACTGGGAATCAAGCCCACAACCTTTTTGGTATACAGGATGATGCTCCAACCAACTGAGCCACCCATCTGGGACAATGACTCACTATTTTAAATATCGTTGTTCTATATAGTTAGCATTCATTTAGATTTACCCACTTATATACTCTTTATATTGCTCTCCATTCTTCTAGGTAAACTCATTTTCTTATGCCTGCATCCCAAACTTCCATCTGAACTTATTTTTTAAATAGTCATAAAAGATGACTATCTTTTAGTACAAGTCTTCAGGAGAAAATTTCTCTCAATTTCTGATTGTCTGAAAAAAATACTTACTTCTCCTTTATTCTTGAAGTATATTTTACTGGGTATAAAGTTCTAGGTTAGTGGAATAATATTTTTATTCACCTACATAAATATATTATCCCACTCTCTTGTTTTTATTTTTTTCTATTAAGAAGATGGCTCTCTATCCAAGCATTGCTCTTTTTGAAAGAGAGTCTGCCTTATTTCTCTTGCTTTCTTCTTTTTCAGGTGGTGGGTGGGGTGGGTTCAATGGGTTTGCTATGACACACCTAGGTATACATTTATTTTATCCTACTTATGATCTGTAGGAATTCTTAAATCTGTCATTTAATATTTTTCATCAATTTTGTAAAGTTCTCAACAATTATCCCTACAAATATTTCTTTCACCCACATTTTCTCTTTTTTCTATGTTAATGTTTCAAATACCTATATATTAGAATTTTCGCCACTTCCTCTAACTCTTGTGTCCACTATTCTGTATTTTATTCTTATTTTCTCTCTTTTTCCATTTTGTTTCAACTATAAATGATAACTTTTAATTATTGTATTTTATAATTTTATTTTCTAGAAAATAATAATGCACTTCTCTTTGTATATTGAAATTATATCTAGCCACCTTGCTACATACAGTCACTTAACTTTTCTAACATTTTGTCTATACATTGTTTTCTAGGTAAACAATTTTATGTCATATGCAAAAACCTTTCTTTCCTTTTGAGATATTTAAGACATTGAGGTTGGCCACATAACTTGTTTTAGCCATTGGGAAATTATTAACATGATGAAAGTGGAGGCTTAACATACAGGTGTACAATTGGACTGGTCTTTGAACTCCTATCTTTAGCCTTGAGAAGACCATGCTTTAAATAATCATTGGTCTAAAGAAGATGAAAACACAAGTTGAGATCTGGATTCAATCCATAGCTTAAAGCAAGCCCAGCTAGTCTTAGACTATATAGACAAACCTTAGCAAAGTGAGAAATGAAGGTTTATTATGGAATTCCACTGAGATTGTGTGGGTGTTTTGGCAACAGCAGACTGATGCAACATTGAACTCTTAGTCATGGGATAGTGCTACAATTTTAATGTTTCTAACCAATCTTACAATCTACTCACCTTTATATTTATCCCTTATTGTCATTTACCTGTAAAAACAACCCTCAACCATACTCTCCTGGTTCCTTCCTGCCTTTATATTTTTTCCACGTCTAGCAATTGTTTTGGTATGTAAGCTATTTTCTCTCAAAGTGGATGTTTTAATAAAAAAAAATACCACCATTAGAAGCTGGCTGGGTTAACAGAGCCAGACATTATGAAAACTATAGCACAGGTAGACAGGGATAATCATTCACATGGTGAGAAAAAAATTTAGATGAACAACTATTAATTTCCAGACACTATTCTAGAAGCTTTCACATGCATTTGCTTATTTAATCTTGCCAATATTTTATTGTTATAGGCATTTTTCAGAGCTAGTAAGTGAGAGAGTCATGATTTGGGTCATGATTCAGCTCTAACTTCAATGCCTATATTTTCCCTACCAGACCCATATTAATCAAAGTGTAGTCCATGGACCATACACCATCGGCACCATCTGACAGAACTTCTAAATCAGAATCTGCATTTTAGCAAGCTCTCCAGGTGAGTCTCATGCACATTAAAGTTTGAGAAGCAGTGCATCATTGCATATGATCTTTGCAGCACATGTGTACTGGGAGGACTTAGAAACATTTAACAATGACCCTCAGAAAATTGGTCTTAAAAGAAGCTTGATAAATAGCAATAGCCTAAATCTCTCAGCGGCCTTAAAAACAAGATCCAAATGGGGCTTCGATTTATGGATTTTCTGGTTAATTTTGTGACTATCTCTTTCCCTCATCCATACTAGAAAACCTCAAGTTAATTGAATAAGTTATAGTGGAGGATTTTTATTAAGGAGCCCCTGTAGGCTAAACATTGTTTTAGGCAAGAATAAATAATAAGACATGTTTCATATCCTTAAGGAGCTGTTAATATAAATGGAAAAAAACAACAACCAGTGATGACACCAAAAGAAAAGAACATGGGAAAAATAAGAGCACATACACAATGATCTGGACTAGAAGTAGGCACATTACAGAGCTATGTGTTTTATGGGAATTGCTGGTGGTGTCAGTGACCAGAGCTACATGAGTTTAGATCTTAAGGCTTCCTGCAAATGTGATTCCAATCAGCGTTTTAAGGGAAGAACTGTGGTTCATAAGGCAGTAAGTACTGAGGCATTTCATTAAGTAGAAATGACAAAAGTATTTATATAGAGATGGGGCCAAGAAAAATCATGATCTGTATATGGAAGTGAAGATATTTGTCTAGAGACAAATAATGAGTTGACATCAGACTCGGTTAAAAGTTCATGCTTAATCAAGTATGTCAAGCATAGGGAAAGAAGGTAAGGAATAGCAGAAAAGGAAAGGAAAAGGGGAAGAATGCTGTATGCATATGTATTGGTCTGGGTTCTCCAGAGAAATACAACCAGCAGAACTGAGAGAGAGAGTTTTATTAAAGAATTGGCTCATACAATTATAGAGTTGGCAAGTCCAACCATTTGCAAAGTATTTTCTTTAGGCCTTGAACTGATTGTATGAAGCCCACCCACATTATAGAGGGTAAGTGCTTTACTCAAAATCTACTGATTTAAATATTAATCACACATAAAGTCTGGACTGGTGTTTGATCAAACAAATGAGCACCATAACTTCGTCAAGTTGACACCTAAAATTAACCATCACAGCATATGTAGAGTCATTAAAATTGTCTACGGTGTCCTTTCAGTGCTGGGTGGAATAGGGTGATTACAGCCTATGTCACTGCCAACATTTTCAGTGCAGGGTGTGGTCAATGAGCTTGCATCAATTATTATTATACTTAGGAAACATCTTTTAACTGCATTTTAACTATTAAGATTGATATTAATAGTTATCCAGTGTCAATATCACAGAAGTTGACATGGCATTCCATTATAGTTTTTTTATTTTATTTAGTTCTGGACACCATGATTTAATCAAAGCAGAGTTCATCCAGAGTAGAATGTCCAGAATAGTTTTCTGTTGAGTTAAGAAGATTAGGAGGATTCAATAGTTGATTGTTAAGAAAACACAAGAGAAAATTAAAGCTATTCTATGTTGCTTCAGAGTACTGAGTAGGACCCATGAGTTAGAACTACATCAGGTAGGCAGAACTTCTGAGCAAACATAACCGCACTGAGCCAAGCCAACTATCTAGAAAATCATTCCTGGAAGCGTTGAGCAGAACCTGGCTTACACTTTTGCAGAGGTAGTATGGAGGAGTTTCCTGGGTAGGATTTCAGGTTGTCTATTCTGCCTCTAAGATGCTGTGATTCAAAGGCGGTGTTTTTGCTTTGTCATTTTGCTGCCAGTTCCTCGGCTAAATAAATATTTGGGTGTGAACTATGTAAAAAGGAACCAGGAAACTTTGGAGCATTTAGCTGCTCTTTTGATCTTTGTGTTTGCTTTTCGATTAGCAGTTAAGAAAGTGAGTGGAATGGTGGCCCTATGGGTCACTTTCATTTTCTTTATGCTTTTCTGCATTTTCCAAATTTTCTACAATGAATGTGTATTAATGCTATTTTTAACAAAGCAAAGGGAGTGGGTACAAGGCTACAGTCTACTTTATGTTGACCACAAATGAGCCTGTGTATAGAAGCCTTCCGGCCCTTAGAATAGTGCAGGGGTCTGTGAGACAGCAGCTGGGAGGCAAGAGGAGCCAGAACTTTGCGTAACCTCTTATTTTTTTAAAAAAGTCCCATCGTGGTTTTGACCAGTATTTTTTAGCATACAGCTATTCCAGGCCCCCTATTTTCTAGCAGATTCATAACACCAAAATTAACATGTGCTTTTGCTTTCCTTTCTAAGTTGGAAATGTCCAAAACTCAATGTCCCAGGGTGTGTCAAGGAGGTAAAACCTAGAGGGTGGTGGAGACTTTGCCCAGTGTTCCCTTTTCTGTGATGTGACAGGAGGTCAAGCACTAGGAAGGGCTTAGCTCATGCAGATTTCACTGAGATGTAGTTGGGATATGGAGTGTAGCTGAGTGGAAAGCCTCTAGGGGAAAGAGATCTTCCACTTGTTGCGTGTTCATTTCAGGTTGGAGAGATCATCAGGCAGATATGAAAGCACACTGCCAAGAAGCAAGCTGGCTACCCTCTTATACCAAGGCCTCTGTGTCTCAGTTAATTGCAGTACCAGCTCTGCAAACTCTTCTCCTAAGCACGGGCAACATGGGTCACAGTTAGCTACTGTTCTCTTTTTGAAAGAGATCCTGCTGGAGATAATGAACTCAGTGACATAAGAACTTGAACACTAATGTCTGGTATAATTTACTGCTACATAAATACGTGTTCATAAGTCCCAAGAAAGACTTTCAGCAATAGATTGCCTCGGGACTTGAGAGAACTATCGGCACTAGAACCTTGAAACTCTTCTTTAGAATAAGGCTTTAGTCCTGTGAACGTTCCCCAACTGGTCAACTAAAAGTGACTTTTCAAGCTCCCAGACTCAGCATCAAATAAAACTAAATAATAATTGGCCAGTAATCGCAATCTTGTTCTTTTTATCCACCAGGAAAAAGAAAAGCCAAGCTAAAGGTTTTATTTATCATTTATGTAGTGTATTAAGAAGCATACATTCAAACTTTGAAAAACTAATTCAAGAATTGTCTTAATTATGAAGATGATGAGGCATTAAAAGAAAAAGTCATTATTGTTGAAACTATTACATAAGTCACCCTTTTTCCCATTGACTCCTTCTAGTCCACCTCTATCCCCTCCACAGGCCTTCACCACACTATTGTCTGTGCCCATGGGTTATGCATATATGCATACAAGTTCTTTGGTTGATCTCTTCCCACCCACCCACCTACCCCCGCCTTCTCTCTGAGATTCAGCAGTTTTGTTCCATGCCTCTATGTCACTGAATCTATTTTGTTCATCAGTTTATATTGCTCATTAGATTCCACATTTGAGTGAGATAATATGTAATACTTTCAATATTAAAGATTAAAAACAAGAAACAAGGCAAAGCAAACCATATAGAAGTCTGCTGAAAACATTTAATCTGTATATGCTAGTTCAGAAAGAGAAGAGGTTAGACGATATATACTTTAAAAATACTGCAGTTGAGCATCAAACTAGGAGGTCAGGGTTCGATTACTGGTCAGGGCACATGCCTGAGTTGCAGGCTTGATCTCTAGCATGGGGCTTGCAGGAGGCAGCCGATCAATGATGATTCTCTCTCATCATTGATGTTTCCATTTCTCTCTCCCTCTTCCTCTCTGAGAGCAATAAAATATATTAAAACAATTACTGCAAACAGTATTTCCTGATGACTGAATGTGAGAAAAGAGAGAAAGATGAATCCAAACTTGGGGGCCAGAGCAATTGAAAGAATTACATGCTATTAATTAAGATAAATACAACATTTATGGATTTTGAAAGAGTGACATTGTAGGAAAAGGGACAGATTGGGAGTTCAATTGAGATTCATTAATTACAGGCAAATCGATAGAAAGCCTCATATTCAGGGGAAAGGTATGGATGGATAGAGAAATTTGTGAGTGGTGTTTAGCAACTGAAATTGATCTAAATAAAACATAAAAACCCTAAGTACATGGAATCAAATTGAGGGTTGAGAATATTTATTATGAGATCTTTTTTTCTCCATTTCTGTTGTCATTTTAAGGCCATGTTGTTCATGACGAGCTGAGATAACTGACTAAATTCCAATAAAGAGAATGTGGGTTTTACCAGAATAAAAAAAAAAAAAAAAAAGAAAAAAGAAAAAAAATCAGATTGGAAAATTCCATAGCACTGCCAATTTCAGAGCTGAGGAGAGCAGTTTCAGTACTTTCTCTGGTGTAAAGATGGACTGATTGCTTTTATGCTGAGGCTGAGAGCTCCATGCCAACCAGAGAATGAGCTTTCAGGAGAGGTGGAGGTAGGGCAGGGTGATGAAGTCACTGAAACTCGCCCCTTGTCTTATTTCTAATGTGACTTGAAGCTAGAACCTGTAAAGTTGCCCACCTTTGTCAGGTTATTATTGTTTTTGTTGACTAGTTGAAAGCATACTTAAGTGATAGGCTTCTATAAATGAGCAAAAGCTATGTGTCAGAATAGTCTTTAGAGTGTTGTTATAAGCACCTTAAATGTACATCAATAGAAAGTTAGTGAAGTCCTTTATCATCCATTCTTAGAATGGACTACAGCGTTGCTCTGGAAAAGAATGATAGAGATCTGTACACATTGAGATGGAACAATCACCTAGACACAGTAAGTGGAAAAAGCAAGGGGCAGAACAGCATATATATTTCAATCCCTCAAATTGAAGATGGCAAATGTTGATGAAAAGATTAAACTTAAAAAATGCACTACTCAAAATTTAAAAGACTAGATAAATCATAAATAAAATTTAAATGATTAACATTTTAATTTTTGGTGCAAGTTTGTAGCGTTTATACTTCTAAAATTACTAAGGCTGGAAATTGCACAAAGAATTTGGGACAATGCAGAGAATGCCTTACTACATTAAGAAACAAAAAAGATAGATGGATAGATGGATAGATAGATAGATAGATAGATAGAAAGATAGATGGATAGATAGAAAGATGATAGATAGACATGTACACATGTACATACATAAATCCTCATATATGTATTGGCTGATATATGTGTATAAGATACCTCATATACAGTGGTAATCTAAACTGCTTATCCCAAAGGACAGGCAGAAGTGGAGGCAAGGCAGATTGTAGGACCGAGGTAAAGGGGATGGGTAAACTTTTCACTGTACACCCCATTTTAATGTTTGAATTTTTTTGTTTAAAATGCCATAGGATGGCTATGGTATTTTAAAAAAATAATATGAAAAACATAATAAAATGCTGCGTGAAGGAATGGTTTGAGAGGAACTTTCTTGTTCAGGACAGGGATTGTTTAATATAGTTTCACCCATCACCAGCATGTAGAAAGCACAAAGTACCTGTTTGTGAGTTGGGAACACCAATGAACTACACTAAATGCCCCCTCAACTAGAAGAGTCTGCCTTAGAGGAAAGTATTTACTTTCCTGGCAAGGAGGAAGAGGCAAGCAGAGAGTCCTATTCCTGGAAATAAAGTCTAGTTATCATCTCAAAGAAGTATATGAATTTTGGGATATCTGTGACTTTCTATATTTGCTACTTCTTTATTCCCTGTTTTCTTCCCCAGTCAAAGACAACAAACCAGGTGAAAGAAAAGATCTCATCCTTGGTGATAATTATGGAAGGAGAATGCTCAGAGGACCTTGTTTGCTCTGTAGCAAGTCTTGGGTGAAGGTGATGGTGGAGAACACGCAAAGAGACAATGGGTTGAGTTGGAGAAAGGAGAGCAAGCAGGGGTCCTGTGGCTTGTTAAAGAAAGAAAATTCAGCCCTGGGATGGGAAGTGGTCCTCAGGTTTAATCGTCTCCTTTTTGCCCTCTATCCATGAGGCCTAGGTGATAAATCTTCACATTTCAGACTTGTCAGGCTTCTGCTCTTTGGCCTCCTTTTGTGGGTAAGAATTACCACAACTTCAGTTGCTTTCTGCAGTGATCACTCTCTACTCAATACCCCTGCTCCAGTCAAGTTCTTCCTCCCTGTGAAGCATTATAGACTAACCAGAGGGCCCCCAGGGCTCTCCGGACCACACTTGGGACAAACTCTGGCTCAAATGATGCATGACTAGGAAATAAAATACAGTATATCAAATAGTTGTCCCCACTTATCATATCCAAATTGTGACAGTTACAAGGAAAAAATACAGAAAACTCAGTAACACAATATACCTGCCTTAAATATTACATCATCTTTCAGGAAAGGCAGCCGCATTTCTGTGATGTATGGGATGTATCTTAGTTAAGTGAGTTCTTTGCCCTTGGGTTTTGAGCTGTGGTATGCCATGGCTGAAAAATGAAAGGGTAATAGGCATTTCACTGTACAAAAAAAATGTGTAACAACTTTTCTCATATTATGTGTGGGCAATTTCTACACAATTTTTCTTTCCTATTGGTTAAAAGAAAAGGCATGAAATCATTTAGTACAATTATCATAGGCCATTTTGTAAATGATAGTCTGATTTTTAGATAATCTTAATTTCTCAACATTTTTGTTCTGCAGCATCTGATTTTGACTAAAACCTGAGTGGAATTATTTGCTAAATTGATCATTTTTTTCATCAGTAGCAGCACTTAAAAGATTAAATATTCTAATGAAACATACCAGAATTCCACACTGCAATACACAAATGCACAAATTTCTAAGAATGTAGTTTATTTCTGATGATATACAGTGTATTTATAGAAGGTGTATGTGGATTTGTGAGTTCATAGTGGAAAAGAGATTTTTTTAATATGCTGGTAGGTAAGCAACATAAACATTTGAGATCTTGTTAATAGGCTGCTGTGGACTAAATTGGTCCCTCCAAATTTCAATGTAGAAGCTCTATAGAGCCTGTAAGTTGAGAATCAGGGTTAATAAGGCTATAAGGGTATGGTCCTGATAAGACGATTTGTGACTTTATACAGTGAGGCACCAAAGACCTCTCTCTCTTCCTCTCTCCACCTGTGAGCAGAGAGGGAAGACTATGTGAGTACACAGCTGTTTACAAGTCAAGAAGAGACTCTCAAAATGGACATTCTGGACCATAATCTGGGACTTCTATCCTCCGGAATGGTGAGAAAATACATTTCTGATGTTTAAGCCATCCATCTGTGGTACTTTGTTATGATAGCCTAGCAGACCAATACATAGGCCAAATAAGTACTCTGTGAATAACAGAATCTTATACAGAATCTAATTTTAGGGGCATCCTAAAATTGTGTGCATTTTATACATTATGACAACATTAAATATTACAACCACTTACTTTTTATTTTAAAATTTGCCTTACTAAAAGTTCAAAGTGTTTAAATATAATACCTTCTAGATACCCTTCACTCAAAAACTAGAAAATTCACTATATACTTCACATCTCTGAATTTATCATTAGGAAAAGCAGATTATAGGAGAACTCCAATTGAGTGTTGCAAAGGTCAGAGGTTAATTTAGTGTGGAATACTTTTAGTAATTTTTTTGGCTATAACTCCATGGATTAACAAAACTAAAGAGACTGCACATCATCTTTCCAATCTTTGAAGATTTAATATAAGAAGACGAAACATTGAGAGCTCAGAGAACAGATGCACCCATTCTCAACCATTGAGCACATGATTTATTTCTCAGAGCTTTAATAATACTCTTCAATCTTAGTGCATTTGGTTTAGTTTTATTTGTTAACTGTTTTTTGTTTTTTTTTTTGCTACAGATTTCTTGAAAATAGCTAGATGTGTATATCTCTATCTTTATCTCAACTTCTGCCTCTACCCCTACGTCTGTATCTACCTCAATCTTTATGCTGTGTCACATGAGACTGTTTCTTAAATATAGTAGTATTTTCCTGGGAGATTCTGGTGCCTACCTTTTAAGCATGCCACAACCCCTCTCCTGCCACATGCCTCACTAAATCTGTTTTTCACTTGATCAACAGGAAATTGAAATCTTAATAATAAAATGCAGGTTGGTGACTTGACACCTATTCCAAAAAGTGTGATAAAAGAAAGATATATTGGAGTAAAGAAACTTGACTGATATTGTCTCAGAATATTATATTACAGCTGAGCAGCTCGCAGTTGGGACAGTTGTTTGACTCTGAAACCCCTTGTAGGTCTTAAACATGAGCTCTATTCTCCAGTTTAGGTTTATACCTGTGCATTGCTGGTCTGCAAACACATCAGTATCTCTAAACTTGTGTTGGACACAGCAAAGATCTGGAATGCTTCTCTCCTCTTTGAGGGAAGGGAAGGACGCCTCATGCACTGGCTGTGACCAATCAAGTTTTGCTTGATGCCAAAAAATTAAACACAGTAAGGCCAGACCCTGTCAGCAACGAGTTGATTGCTTTAAATAAGGGAGATTTCCTGAATGTTTAAATTGAAACTTCGACTTTGATTAAAGCAAAGAGAAGTACCAGGATGGCTTCCTAACTTTTTAGTTCCTAAAATTCCTGTGAGGTCTGGAGATGACAAATTCAATTCTGATGTGCTGTGTTTTACACTCTGCAGGCTGTAGTAAAAGGGAAAACTAATCAAGCTTGGGTTTCCCATGGGCTGCGCTTTAAGATGTTTTCCTATTTAAAGCCATGGAAATATGTTAAAACCCACATAGGCAGGATGAAGTTTACACAAGGCGAAGTCTATGTGACTGTGTTTTTGCACAGTGTGCATATTTTGACTTTTCATTATTTTTGGTTTCCTTTATCTTTTATTCTATTTAAAATTACATTCCTACCACATTTTTATTATAAAGATGAAAAATGATTTAAATACATATGCAAAAAAATATACTATATATTACAAAATGATTTTGTTGTCAAGTAGAACACATTAGCTTGAATTTAAAATTTGTAGTGAAAATAAAAAATTGAAAATGAATGAATGACCGATATATGAATAGATGGCTATATATCCAGGAATGCCAAGATAAAATTTAAGAATTTATTTTTAGAGGCAGTGCCATTATCATGTAACTAAAATATTAATTACTATGTAAAATCATCAAATGAGAAGAAACAAGAAAGGGAAATGAATTTTACAGAAACCATTATTTGTAAACACATTGTAATTACAGTAGTGCTTCTCATTAGAGGATGGAGCAAGGGACTTCCATTCAGGTCTCTGCCCCATTTTAAGCTGGCCATTAGGCCAGTTTCTCATTAAGTGTTATGTCTATGAAACTATAGACAAAACCAAAGTCTTAGAATGAAGTTAAAAATGTTATATGTGTATATGTGTACATACACTCTATCTCTCTTTTTATCTATCAATCATCTCTCTGTTTATCTATCATTTTTGGAGGGTAGCTGTTTTTTTAGAAGCTTAGAAGCAGAATGACTATCCACACTGAAATTTTATGCCATAGGAGAATGGAAATGTCTTCATAAATACACATGGCAAAGTTATTAAAGTTAATCTTTGACTCTTTTCTCAGACTTAACAAACAAGTAAGCACAATTAAGAACATAATAATGTCTTTTTCATCTTTACAATATGACAAACTTAATTTTATGTTTTAGCAAGGTGCATAGTACTCAACTTTTAGAGGTATATTAACTCTTTCAGGCATTTTAATCTCAACAGTTTACTTCTGTCTCCTGAGAAGGCGAAGCTAAGACATACATTCTCTAATAACATTGTGGCTATGTCTGTGTTAGGTGACAGAATGGACATATGAACATATGTTCACATCAGACAATGAACAACAATTTACACATTTAAGTAATCAGTTTCAGTGTTCTTCCTTTTTGTATGTTATCTTTGGAAGAGGTGAGAAAAAGTTAAAATTGAATTCACCAGACAGTTAATGGAAGCATTAGAATCAGGCAGTTGTTAGCATTTGCAAAGACAAACCTGATTAGTGGAAAACTTGACCTGGGCTAATTTTCCATGGTTAGGCCCCTTGAAAGGTCAAAGCTTCTTTGTTCAGGGTAGCAAGTAACTGATCTTTTAAAATTTACCGTATTTTCCCTAGTAACTTACAGAATATAAGAAGCCTTGGGTTGATTTATTCTTTTATTTTTCTTTTTTTATTGTTTAAAGTATTACAAATAGTAGTACATATGTCTCCTTTTTTTTTTTCTTTCCCCAATTGACCTTCCCCCAGCCTCCCTTACCCCTGGCACATGCCCTCACCCCCCTCCCAGTGTCTTGCGTCCATTGGTTGTGCTTATAAGCATGCATACAAGTCCTTTGGTTGATCTCTTACCTCCCTTCCCCACCCCAACCCTCCCCAGCCTTCCCGCTGTAGTTTGACAGTCTGTTTGATGCTTCTCTGCCTCTGTATCTATTTTTGTTCATCAGGTTATAATGTTCTTTATTATCCATAAATGAGTGAGATCATGTGGTATTTATCTTTCTCTGACTGGCTTATTTCACTTAGCATAATGCTCTCCAGTTTCATCCATGCTGTTGCAAATGGTATGAATTTCTTCTTTTTTATAGCAGCGTAGTATTCTATTGTGTAGATGTACCACAGTTTTCTAATCCACTCATCTGCTGATGGGTACTTAGGCTGTTTCCAAATCTTAGCTATGGTGAATTGTGCTGCTATGAACATAGGGGTGAATATATTCTTTCTAATTGGTGTTTCTAGTTTCTTGGGATATATTCCTAGAAGTGGGATCACTGGGTCAAATGGGAGCGCCATTTTTAGTTTTTGAGGAACCTCCATACTGTTCTCCACAGTGGGTGCACCCCACTAGTCTGCATTCCCACCAGCAGCACACAAGGGTTCCTTTTTTCTCCAAATCCTCTCCAGCACTTGTCATTTGTTGATTTGTTGATGGTAGCCATTCTGATAGGTGTGAGATGGTACCTCATTGTCATTTTGATTTGCATCTCTCAGATGATTAGTGACTTTGAGCATGTTTTCATATGTCCCTTGGCCTTCCTTCTGTCTTCTTTTGAAAAGTATCTATTTACATCTGTTGCCCATTTTTTGACTGGGTTGTTTATCTTCCTTTTGTTAAGTTGTATGAGTTCCCTGTAAATGTTGGAGATTAAACCCTTATCAGAGATAACATTGGCAAATATGTTTTCCCATGCAATGGGCTTTCTTGTTGTTTTGTTAATGTTTTCTTTTGCTGTGCAGAAGCTTTTTATTTTGATGTGGTCCCATTTATTTATTTTCTCTTTGGTTTCCATTGCCCTAGGAGCAGTATCAGTGGAGAAATTGCTTCAGCATATGTCTGAGATTTTGCTGCCTGTGGATTCCTCTACTATTTTTATGGTTTCCCGTCTTATGTTTAAGTCCTTTATCCACTTTGAGTTTATTTTTGTGTATGGTGTAAGTTGGTGGTCTAGTTTCATTATTATTATTTTCAAATTTTATAGATCAGGATATTAATATCCAGAGACTTGAAATGCAACTTGGTCTTGCAGTTGGTCTGTGCAGGCCTGGGACAGTCCCTGAAACCATTCTCAGCTTTCTGTATTAAGGCCCATCACTGTCCACTGCCTTCCTTTCAATTATTGCTTAGTATGTATCATTAAAACCTGGAAGGGCAAGATAAGATGATACCTTAAAACATGAGATTCATGATGGAAAAATTCAAAATTCTTTTATAAGAAATTTTTAAAAACTTTTTTTCTTTTTAAAGATAAAGGTACTATTTTTTAAAATATATATTTCATTGATTTCAGAGAGGAAAGGAAAGAGAGGGAGAGATAGATATATCAATGATGAGAGAGAATCATTGATCGGCCGCCTCCTGTATGCCCCCCATTGGAGATTGAGCCCGCAAATCGGGCATGTGCTCTGACCAGGAATCGAACCCGTGACCTCCTGGTTCATAGATTGACGCTCAACCACTGAGCAACACTGGCCTGGCAATTTTTTAATTTAAAAAAATATGTTTTTATTGATTTGAGAGAGAGAGAGAGAGAGAGAGAGAGAGAGAGAAACACTGATGAAACATCTATCAGCTGCCTCCTGCATGCCCTTTACTGGGATCGAACCTGCAACCCGTGCATGTGCCCTGACTGGGATTCAAGTCCGTGACTTCTTGGTGCATAGGATGCTCAATCAACTGAGCCACACCAGCCAGGACAAGAAATTTTGTTTTTTATTATAAAGCCTTTATCAATGGTTTACATAAAGGGTGGATGCACGGTTACTATGGGTTTGCTTGTATAATCATTTCCCATTTTTATTAAGAATATAAAAGTTTTTAAACAAACAAAATAAAATTTCAGTAATAGAAAAATATCGTTTTGGCCAACTTTTCCACTATAGTTAAGTATAAACTTGGCTCTTGTGGTCTTTGAGGAATTCATACTTGTGTTAGAAGGGAAGTTAAGGACATATTTATGTGAATACCAAATTAGCTGTTTCAGAAACAAATAAACTCTATCTTTTCAAAATGAGAATGTTTGAACACACGATTATAGATCTGGTTGGTTTTGATCTTTGGAAGTCCGTGGTGAATTGCATTGCATGTTGTCTTCCTGCCAAACTACACTAGGAACTGTTGTTATTGCTGATGAGAAGTTTGACTTTACCACCATAATATAAATGTTAGTTTAAAGTTCCTTATTTTCTTTATGAACATGTTCATTTGGATTGATAGGAGTGACTGCATTTCACCCAGAGAACTGGTTGATGGAACTGTTGGGGTTTGTGCTGTAGCAAATATTATCTGAAGTTCAAAATACTTTTATGACAAAATCATATCAGATAATTAGGTAATTGGTAGGGGAATACTGTTGAATATTAAAATTATTGAATTACTTGACAAACTTAACTGAAGTTTCTTCCATTCTGTACAAAACTTGAATTGGATTACCTTATCTGCTATCTCAAAACATGGGCTTTTTACTTCACTTTTTTCTATGTGAAGCTTATTTAAATGATGTAAAATGTCTCACTATCAATTGGTTCTTTGACACAGAAGGTTAACACTAATACTCTTGTGTAGTTAAGTGGTGGTATTTCTTGTGTTAAGAATTCTGTAGATCTATGCTGCTCAATAAGATAGCCATACCCACATATGTATGACTAGTGAAAACTTGAAATATGTCCAGTCCAAATTGAGATATGCACACTGGATTTCAAAGACTGAGTAGAAAAAGAACAAAAAACAGCTCATTAATTTTTTAAAATCCTGATTACATATTGAAATGATAATTTTTGAAATATTTTGTTAAATAAAAATAGTCTTAAACTAATCTTTTGTTTCTTTTTAGCTTTTTTGTAATGTGGCTATTAGAAAATTAAAAACTATGTGTCTTGTGCATTGTATTTCTATTGCACAGTGGCACCTAGAAAATAAAAAATTTCATGTTATTTGCATTATATTATTGTCAGTGCTACTGCATATAGTCATCACTATACAGAGAATCTTTGTCACTTCTCCTTTATCATGTTCTAATTATTCATCTGAACTCCATTCTGAGGTATGCATAGGCATCACATAGTAGTTATTGAGCACTCTCCATACTTGAGAGTTGAGTTTTCTTAACAAGGCCTCTTAATAACAGAAGAACCATTGAGTTAATTTAGAAGTAGTTTAGTCTTACTTTTAAAATTGTTTTCTTAATCAATCCATGAGAATTTATTTTTGGTTAAATTAGGTAAGTTTTTCTTTCTATTTTCCCAGAATTGGTATAACAGACCATTAGAGGTCATAATAGATTCTTCTATCCTTGCCAAAATTAAAATAATCATTGTCTTACTTGAAATGGCTGAGAAAGACAAATGTAAGGGTTAATTAGCTGTAGTCTTGCTGCTCCATAGATAGTCAACCCTCCCTCCAAGGTAAAGTCGAATCACCATGTGTATGCCAATATTTTATTAGTGTGAAATACAAACAAACCAAGATAAACCTAGAACCAAATAAAAAGAGTATACCTCCCCTATTTTGGCCATCTCCTTGCACTTGTTATCTGGAAAGATTAAAACAACCATATGATTGCCCAGCCAGTGTGGCTCAGTAGTTGATTGTCAACCTATGAACCAGGAGGTCATGGTTCTACTCCTGGTCAAGGCACATGCCCAGGTTTTGGGCTTGATCCCCAGTGTGGGGCATGCAGGAAGCAGCCGATCAATGATTCTTTCTTATCTTTGATGTTTCTATCCCTCTCTCCCTCTCCTTTCCTCTCTGAAATAAATAAAAAGATATTTTAAAAAACAACAATAAAAAATAACCATATAATTGAATATGAATGTAAGATCTAATGGGATCATAGACAGTGTCTTGTTCATCTTTATCTCCCCACTACCATTGGCACCACACCAAGTATACATTAGGAGTTTGGGAAATTTTTGTTGAATGGAACTGATCATTCAGAAATATGAATTATCTTAGTGAAAAATATGGTTTAGGGAGATTACTTATAATAAAATAAAGACAAGGATCTAAGAGCGAATAGGCATACATAAAGCAAACTTACCCCTGAAGTGTCTCTTTTAACTTTCATGGGTACAATGTGTTTAAGTTAACCAACTTTAGCTTGGGAGGAAGAAGGAGGTCTCTGTGCTCTTTGAAGCTTGTGTTGCTACTTAACCAGAATGCAAGAGCCTCTGTCAGTCAATAGCACATGCAAAATTTATCAAGTGTATTACTTGACATAGAGGTTCCTCTGTCATTACTAACTAACTGGAGTCTGCCAGGGAAATTTTTTATGGAAGTGTGTGCTGCCAAAAAAGAAGTGTCTCTTGATTGATTGCCACAGCTGACCTAAACGCACAAGGATCACTGTGTAATAACCCCTTTATCATATATTAACCACAAAACCCAAGTCCAAATAGCAGTAAGGGTCTTGTTCAAACCCACAAAACCTCAGAAAGCCAGAGACTGGGAGAATTTTTATCCTTTTTGCAACCCAAAGACATCCATCCCACAGCCTCTGTGTGAGATTGGGTGTCTGATTTGCGAGTCCTGAGAACAGATACACTGAAAAACCTTTTGAATTGAAGGTTGATCCATAATCCTAATATTTCCTTCTTTTCCTCTGGTTTCTCCTATATTTTAAATTCATTTTATCTTAAAAAATGTGAGGTATAATCATAATACTTTAATCCATAAAACTGAGTATACCTATAGATTACTGGCCATGTAAGCCAGACCAATAATATTTCATGAAAGTGGTTTGTATCATTTCATTTCCTCTTTTATTTTGGTAAATGCCAATTTGAAAAGGGGTGAGGGGAGTGAGAGGGAAAATCTCCATGCTTTTGAAACACATGAGAGTCTGCAAGATTGACTGCAATGGCTACTCAAGTCTGTATGGTCTGCCATGTATTATTCTAATTTCCTTTGTGGTCTAAAGTAAAAGCTGCACTGGAAGTACCGAAGGAGTATCAGGAGGGTTTAAATCAGTAGGACCTCTACTTTCTGTCTCTGTGATTTTGACTACTCTAGGTACTACCTGTGAGTGGAATTATACTGTATTTGTTTTTTTGTGTGACTGGATTCTTTCATTTGCCATGGTGTCCTCTAGGTTCATCCATGTTGTAGGATGTATAAGAATTTCCTTCTTTTCTAGGGCTGGGTGGTGTTCCATTATATGTATGCAGTGAATTTTGTTTATTCATTCTTCTGTCAGTGGGCACTTGTGTTCCTTCCACGTTTTGGCTATTGTGAGTGATGCTGCTATGAATGTGGATGTACAAATATCCTTTTAAAATTGAGGTATCTATAATAATAAAAGCATAATATGCTAATTAGGCCGGGCTGTGGAACGACTTTCTGGATGTCCTTCTGGATGAAGCCGGGGCTGCGAGGGCTGAGCCCCTTGGGCGAATTTCGTGCATGGGGCCTCTAGTAATTTACATAAAATACAATGCACAGATTTTAAGTGAACTGTTTGATGAGTTGACAAATATATCGATAAATGTAACTGCCACCTAAATCAAAATAGAGAGCATTTCTATTACCTTGGAAAGTTGCCTTGTGCCTTCTTTCAGTCAGTTTCTCCTCCCCAAACCCTCTGTTGGATTTTTATTTTTATTTTTTATTTTTAGTTTATTGATTTTTTTACAGAGAGGAAGGGAGAGGGATAGAGAGTTAGAAACATCGATGAGAGAGAAACATTGATCAGCTGCCTCCTGCACACCCCCCACTGGGGATGTGCCCGCAACCAAGGTACATGCCCTTGACTGGAATCGAACCCAGGACCCTTCAGTCCGCATGCCGACGCTCTATCCACTGAGCCAAACCTGTCAGGGCCCTCTGTTGGATTTTTATCACCATAGATTAGTTTTGCCTGTTCTAGAACTTAATATAAATGGGATTATACAGTTTGTACTCCTTTGTGCCTGGCATCTTTTGCTCAATATAATGTTTTTGAGATTCAGCCTCATTGTTGTAATTTATTCCTCTTTATTTTTAAGCGTTATACCATTGTATGAATATACAGTTGACCGTGTTGGGTTTGAACTGTGTGGGTCCATTTATATGCAGATTTAAAAGGGAAAAATACGCATAGTACTGTTAATGCATTTTCTTTTCCTTATGATTTTTCTTAATAACATTTTCCTCTAGCTTATTTTATTGTAAGAATACAGTATATAATACATATAACATACAAAATATGTGTTAATTGACTGTTTAAATTATTGGTAAGGCTTCAGTAGGGTATTAGTAGTTAAGTTTTGGGGGAGTCAAAACTTATAAATAGATTTCCTACTGTGTGTGTGGGGGGGGAGGGTTGGTGCCCTTATTCTCTGTGTTGTTCAAGGGTTAACTGTATACAATTTGTTTATCTGTTCTCATTTGAGTTGCCTCTGATTTGGGGCTATCATGAATAAGACTGCTATGAACTTTCTTGTAAAAAAATAAATCAGTAGGACCTCAGATTTGGTCTGTATATGTTTGGGAGAGAAAGGGCTCGTAAGTGAGTCCTCAGTCTATTTGAGCATTAATAGATTTGAGATATTAATAGATATTTATACTTTTATATAATAAATATAATACATTATAATTTGTCATTACATTTACTATATTTATTTATATAATTATTAATTAATAGAATTATGTAATATATAAATTATAATATATACTATATATATATGTATATATATATATCTGATTACTAAGCTGACTTCTGAGTCTATGCTCTATTTAGTAATTAAGTGTAAGAATATCATATATCATATTAGTGCTGGTCTAAAAATTGTCAGGTGGAAAGCTAGATATATATTTGTGTAGGCAGATGACTAAATCATGGAAACCTCCAAGGATTATTTTTGTCTTACCTGTCTGCCACTTAGTGGTGTATTGTTGTATTTTTGTAACTTGGTAGGAAAATCATCTTTTTTGGAGGTAAGGGCAAGGTCAGTAGTTCTCAATGAGAAAAAAGGCAATCATAGTATGGGGTAATTTCTTTTTTAAAAATATATTTTATTAATTTTTTTTACAGAGAGGAAGGAGAGGGATAGAGAGTTAGAAACATTGATGAGAGAGAAACATTGATCAGCTGCCTCCTGCACACCCCCTGCTAGGGATATGCCCACAACTGAGGTACATGCCCTTGACCAGAATTGAACCTGGGACCCTTCAGTCCACAGGCCGACGCTCTATTCACTGAGCCAAACCAGTTAGGGCAGTATGGGGTAATTTCAGCAGAACTAGAAAAAGCTCTTCAGTTTGGCTAAGTTATTTTCTTATTTGTTGACTAGTTATTGAAATTTCACCATTACTGTTTCATTTCAATGGCTAATGACAAATAATGTTCCCACTTCCCTCATGGGGAATGAGGTAGTAACATGTAGAAACTCCCATAAGTTATTTATACCTTAAGGTTGAATCCTGAGAGAGGGTATTCATAGTGTGGCAGTAGAAGAGAGAGAAAAGTCACAACTTGGGAAGACATGAGAACAATGAAGTCATGGAGGAGAGATTGACTACTGACTTTGTGAAGCTGGATAAGATAGATCCTAAGAAGGGATATCTACCAAGATCTCTTTATAGGCAGGGTGCTGGAGTTAACCACAACTAGGAGATCTGAGCCCTAGGGAGATAAAGGGAGTAAATTATTTGTGGAATGGTATCACATTTTAAAAAGAATACAAAGAGATCTAAGTTTCAGCCTGAAAGAAGAAATTGAGAGATTGAGATATAGATAGATGATAGATAGATAGAGATAGATAGATAGATAGATAGATAGATAGATAGATAGAACACCATTCCATAGCCCAGATCAAATTTGAGAAAAGCTGAATCGGATGATGAAAATACACAGAGAGAATTTTAAATGCATGCACTGGGCTTATGTGCTTAGGTCTCCTTGGGAGTAAAGCCCACACTTTGGCCCTACCTAATTTTTATTTCAAAAGGATAATGAAGTGTTTATAACCAGCTATGTTTGGCATCATAGCTTCATTGTGTCATTGATGGCACTAAGTAGTGGTTACGCACCCAAATACCACCAAAGACTCTGTTATTATCTTCCATCTCCTCTAGCCAAGTAGCCAACATGTTGACATATTTACATACTAAATAAACTTTTTTTAGAAATAATTATTCCACCCATTTTGGAAGATTAACTGAAGACATTTATAGCTATTTGTTAGAGCTAGTCCATTAGAAGGAAGGTCTGCTAGATATTAAGATAGTTTTTGTAATTATGGAGCTCCAGGTAGAGTGCTTATTCATTTGTATAAATATGTAGCAATTTGTTGGCTATCCTGGGGAGTCTCTTTTATTTCCTCTTCATTACTTCCATTTCCCCCGTGGTCATCAGTGGACTGCAGATGACCAGTTATATGGCCGTTGTCTCTGGTGACTTGCTCCTTTGTTGTGCCCACTTATTCCCTGAGTCCCATTGCTTGACAATGCCTGGCCCCTGCTCAGGCAGGGGTCAGGGAAGTGGCTCCATACCTGGTTGCTGTGGTTCAATGAAATCCTATTCTTAATTTGCCATCTGATATCCAATTCTCAGCCTCAATAATTGCTTAAGTATACTCAGTCAGCTTTAACAAGAAGTCTACCATGTGATCTCAAAATCTTTCTTAAAGTTCAACTAGATCATGGGAAAAAGCAAAAGACACTTTACAATCTATCCCATTAGAGGTTAAAAGAAAGAACACTGAGTTTTTTTTGGCAAAGAATCTCTTGGTAAGATTTGCTTCATTGCCAATTTTTCTCTAAACAATGAAGCATTTCATTTCCAGTGATTGATTCCGATGACCTATCTGGAATAAATGCTAATTAGATGAACTATAATTACCAGTTTCCCACTCATTATATTTCTAAAAATAGACCCTCCACTGTCTTGCCTAGTAATATTATAAACAATAAGATTTCAAAGGTTGACCTCTTACAGTGCTTAGTGTCTATACTCAACGTTGGCACTTGATGTACTGTTTTATATTACACTTATTAGTTCATGTTTGTAAGCCTTGTTTTCCCAGTTATGATTACAAATCAGTGCAGACAGGGATCCATATTTTATTTCTTTTTCTTTTCTTAATATCGACAGAAACTCAACATAGTGCTAAGGGCAGAAGTAAGCTCTGGACGCATGCTTGTTCAATGGAATTGAATGGTTCCTCCAGTTATATTTGGAACTGCTCCCCATGAACAGGTTTCACTGTGTTACATGATGGCTTTGTTGTCATTCTGAAATGTTCGTCCTCCTACTCACCCATCGAGATCACCTTATAAATCAGCTCCTCTGTGAAGCTTTCTCTGCCACTCTCTAGATAATTAGACACCCCTTCCTCTGTCCTTTGTGCTGCTTTGATTATTGGGTATTCTACTTCCTCTCTATACTCCTTATTATTTATTTAAAAGTTTGTTTTTCCTTTTGGAATGTGAACCTTTTTTTGGAGAGATTCTTTATTATTAGTCTTTCAATTGACTTGGCATAGTATAAGCTGAATGTGTTCAATTGGTGAATGGATGTGAATCATCAGGGCTGTCCTCTCCCTAATAAATTGCTGTTTGTTTATGCCTAATAAATTGCTGTTAATCTGCTTTTGGTGAGAATTGCAGTAGACTTTAAAGGGCATTTAGTGTGTTGTTTGATGGCTGAAAGTCTAGGTTGAACTTTTTAGTTTTTATTTTCCACGGTGCCTTGGCACTGGTATCTGTCTACATATACTTCTTTTTTCTAATACCCCCCTGAAACTCAAGTCTCTCAAATTTCCTCTGCTTTTGCCTTCCAGCTCCTGCTTTCTTCGCTTGCCCTTTGGGTTTAAATATTCTCTTTACATATTTTTATACTTGATATGTTTGGGAGAGTATTTATTTCAAATTCCACTTTACTTTCTGTGCCACTTAGAAGAAGTGGTAAAGACCTCTCAAGAGGAGAAAAAAAAATTCTGGAAGTTGTATGAGCATCTTAGCTTTCTGGTCTATTTGGAACAGAAGGCCTCTGCTGTGAACAAAGAAACGTATGAGTAGAAACAGAACTTAGAAGCAAATGAAGTAGGGGTCATAGTCCATGTATCAAAAATTCCTCCTCCTCCAATATTATTCTCAGCAGGGCTCCTTTTATAGCTAGTTCATGGAGGTCAATTGATATATAATTGAATTTTCCAAAAATACCTTCAAATGAGACTTTTCAGTAAGACAGTGTAATAAGATTTAGTCCCACAGTGGTATCTGCAATCCTGAGAAATCGTGCAAAGTTCTGGATTTTCCATAAATCGCCTTTCTTAAAGTTATGCCTGTGACAAGGACAGTGTTTATATCTCCATGTTCTATAAGCTGCTAGATACTTCCTTGAAGATTTAAGTTATACTTAATGGGCTTAAAACAAGGATGACAGGAAGGATGAAAGCATCTCCATGCTGGGGAGGAAGAAGAGACAATAACGCATCTTCTAGACTTGTGATTCCTTAGGCGTGGTTTCATTGTTGTGTTGCAGGCTTTGTATTATTTGCTTCCTTCCTTTATTTATTTTTTTACAACTTTCTTGGATCATTGTCTCTTGAGATCACAGTTTTTAGGTATTTCTTTTTATTTTCCCACATTTGTGTTACTGTTGGGGCAAGATGTATTTTTCTTAAGTCTAAAAAGTCTTCCTTCACATTCCTGGGGACACCATGATACTGTATATGATTTAATCTTTTTGTCCAGCCTCGCGTGGACTTAAACTTGCCTTCCAGGTTAAGTGTATGTACTTTGGGCCTCTCCTGTTGGCTTTGGCAGGACTAGACAGAGTGCAGAATCAGCTCCCACCACACTTGTGGGTGGAGTTTGCCAACCAGCAGTGGTTTCCTCTGTGCATCATGCTGGGCAGGATGCCTGAAGTATGCTGTCATAGAAGGCATGCCTGGAGAAGCAGTGCTGAAGCCGCAGCAGACCCAAGTGCTCTTTCTGTTCCAAAGCTACTGTCCTTTTTTTTTTTTCTTTTAAGTGTGCATTGAAAAATTCTTCCACATGCCATCACATAGTTTCCTAGTGACTCTGAAACCAAGAAAAATGCGATAGTGGAGGAAAACCACTGTGTTCTGGAAGTAAAAGAGACTTATCACTGTTAAACATACAGTATGTTTTCCATTTCCTTAATGATCTTCAAGGTAGTTATAAGTGTGGTGAGGAGAGAGACTTCCAGGAAGAGGGAAAATGTGATCAAAGGCTGGCAGGCTTAAAACTGGAGGATGAGGGAAATTTCGGAGTTCCCTGTGGTTGCATGTAGGATGTTTGTTTCTAGAGGATGCAGGGAGAAAGGAGGCAGGAGTACAAACAGAGGTCAGGTTATGAGAGGGTCATGTGTCTCCCTCCGCAGTTTGGACCTCTTGCTGTGTAGGCAATGAGGAACATTTGAACCACTGCCAATGGAAGAAGGGTTGTTGTGGAGGGAAGATTGGGAGCTTTGTGGAGCAGGTGAACTGACACCCAGATATTCTACTCATTAGTTGTGCGAACTTGAACAAAAAATGTTCTCATCTCCAGAGTCCTTACCTGAAAAAATTGATCTAAGAATATTGGTGAGAGTTAAATAAATTTATACATATAAAGCACCTTGGCCAGAACATGGCACCATAGAATAGGCTAGGTAAATGAATGTTTATCTAAAACAAACACACATAAAAGCTGCTTATTCTCCTTTAATTAGAAATTTGGTTGGTTTAGTCAGGGGAAGGGCATGGTTGGCTAATGGGTCAAACATGAGTTAGGAAAATGATGGTCAAGAGATAATATACTTATGCTCCCACAAATCTGAGAGGCACAGAGAATGCTCAACGTGTACATCAAGGAAAATACCCTAATACTTATGTTGGAAAACAGAATAGCAAATTTTTAAATTCTCTTTCATTTTCACAAAATCAGTAGGCCAGCCAGCTAATTTGTTTCGCAGACCTCAGGGTCTGATACTTTAATAGTTCCCTCCTCCCGGCCTTACAGCTGGCATGTGAAAATGGCCTGGAAGCAGAGGTATGATGATGAGTGGTACCGACCTACAGCAAGTGTAGAAATTCCTGTGCTATAAAGACTTATTTGTGGGCAATATTATATTTATAGTCAAAATCTTTAAAAATAAATTAATAGACCTTGTACTGAAAATAGAGATGCTCAAACGTACTAGTCAAATAAATTGATAAAGTGGAAAAAACACAGCTTGGGACTTTGAGGAGCTGACTTTCAACTTGAGCTCTGCCAATATTACTATGTGATCTTGCATAGATTAAGTTACCTCTGACCTCAGTTTCCTTATCTATAAAATGGTGGAGTTGACCAGATTGTTCAAGCCCCTGGAAGGTCAAACTGTGTATTAATGTGAATTTTAATTCACATTTCCAGGCTCAATATAGCATCATCACTCTCACCCCAAGGCCTGTCTCTCTCCTCAGCATCTGTTCATTTTCAAAATCCTGTTCAGCATTTCTGTTAAAAATCTGAGCTTTGGAATTAGAAAAAACCTTGATGCAAATCCTGGCTCAGTCATGCATTAACATGGGGAAGTTCTTTATTTTTCTTTACACTTCAATTTCCTCTTCTGCAAAGTAGGGCAACAATAGCATTTATAGCATAGGATTGTGGAGTGAATTGGATGAGATGATGCATGTAAAGTACTTAGCACAATGCCTGGTGTTTAATAAATTATAGTCATGGTTAAAATCTCCCTTCCAAAGAGCTCTTGAACTTGACCCTTCCTTTTCACTTGGTATACTAAAGCCAAACTGTTGTTTATTTTTTTAACTCTAGCCTAACTCCTTGCCCTGGCAAAGAGGTCATCTTTAAAAAACCAGGTGGCATTGCAACAACAATACAGTTTATATGGGGCTCCGCAGAAATGGAAGGTGGGGTGCCTAGAAAAGCAGGACCTGATCTCACAAATTCGAGACCAAATTTCTTGTGGTCTTGTTTAGAAGTGACAAACGCAATGGTCTCCGTGAACTTTTTTCAGGACAATTTCACTCTGATTGGAGGCAAGTTCCTGTTGGGGGATGGGATTAGGAACCCTTAACAAGGGTCTTCTGTACACAGCATCTACGACTCCCTACATTTCTCTTTTCGGAAGTCTTCCCAAGACTTGCTTTGATTTGGGGGCCGACCCCTGTGTGCCCGCTGAGCAGAAGTGTGGTTGATTGATCTCTGTGTGGCACCGGCTTTTAGTCAGCTGGGGAGACGGACTTAGGTAAAGAATAAACTTTCTAAATCAAACCAGGCCACGTCCTGACATTTTTCAGATGTAATTTGGAGCACAGTGCAGACTGCCCTGGCACATTGCTAGGGCTTCGCTTCCCTGAGTCTTCACTGAGATGGGGGGTGGGGGGACACAGCCAGAAAAACATGGGCTTCAACTGCAGCATCACTGGACCCGTTAGACATAGGCATTTCCTGCTGCGGGTCCTAGGTAGCATGACAGGATTCACTGGACTTTACATTTGGGAGCAGAGTTTCTCCTGCCTAAAAAATATGACTCTCCTGCCAATCAAAACAAATAAAATATAAGTTTAGATGCCATAACTGACCTGCTAACACCCTGGCTACCATGGACAAAAAAAAGTCAGCAGGGCCCAGCTACTTCAGAACTCGGGGAGCAGAGAGTGAGCCTAACACCCAGGAGAACGGCGGGCCTTTAAATCCCTTTTCAATTTCAGGCCACTGGTAGCAACAGGGGAAGGGCGAGGGGGCCCATCGGCGTCGCATTACAGGGCCAGAGGGACTGGAGAAAGGGAACATTTGGCTCTCATTACAGAACAAAGGGACAGGGTGCTAGAAAACAGAGCGAATCTGGGTCAGAGGTACCTGACTCTCCCACAGGTGCTGTAGTCAATTTGCACATCTCCACTCTGGAGGGAACCCCCGGAGCTGTCTCCCCACCGGCCCGCACTTGCCAACAATAACATTTCACCAGGAGCACAGCCTGTCAAAACCAGCGTTTTAGCAGGAGCAGCGGTGGGATGAGAAGAATGTTTTCTCAGAGGCAACGTGCGTGGCTCTTGAGCAGTTAGAGCTGTTAGGATGTGATTTTCACGAAATCTCTTCCAAACATTCACAATCTTCATATAACATTACGTTTTACAAAGCTCCTTCTCTATCGGACAGTTCACTGTCGCTTAGAGGGGTTTGGGGTAGAGGAGAGACCACAAAAATCTCTGGTTCTTATGAAAAATAGATATCGATCGTAATTCAAGATCTAAACTTTACATTTTCCTTAGTTATGATGGGGTTGCTCAAAGTTTGAAAGAGCACTGCTTTTTTTCTTGCGTTTTCCTCTTTTCCAATCCGCCTTCTAACGAAGCATTATTTTAAAAATCTGATTTTTTGGGTAACTGGTGAGAGTTTTTGGTAGCTCCTCCGACTTCTGGTTATTTACCTCTTTCCTTCTTTTTTTCTCCTTCCTTCTCTTTTGAAATCATCTCCAGGCCTTTCAAGGGAGAAGGATTGCCTCAGATGCCACCATGCCTGCAGGTCTGCCAGCTGACCACCCGAACCTGGTGACTGTGTTTTAAGTCATTAACAGTGAAGCTCCAGAAATGTTGGCGGAGGGTACGTCTCATCTGAAACAATATAAAGTGTATAAAGTGTACAGTGAGAGAAAAGCAGGCCTCAGGTATTTGCAGGGGTCCTGTTATGTGGTGGTTGTGATGGAAATAGGCTTAGTGACTTCAACAGCTGGCAATTTATTAGCAAACCTGGTTCTACTAAAAAAAAATATGGAAAATCAGAAGTGATGTAGGGTGTTCATCTCAAATCTTTTCTATTAGCAAGACTTCTGTGTTGTGTTCACTTTTACTGTTGTGGGGAGCAGACATCCTTTGGAGCAAAAGGCTGGGCAAATGAACTTCTTTGGTCAAGTGCCGCTACCTAGACAACAAATAATTTTCCTTTTATGGGGTTAGGCAAAACCCAGGGGCGAGTTTTCAGTCTTAGCTAGTGTCACTTTCGAGATTCCCTTATTAAGGCCTCGTTTTGGAGTTGTCATTTTCAGGCTACATTTGTGGTCCCTCTTTCTCTAGGCACATCCCCCTGAAAAGTTGCCTTCCCTGTGGCTGAGCTTTTATACACAGTAATTGAAAACAACACCTCTTCTGCTGCCAACTGGAGACACCAGAGCGATCACTCTCTCTTTCTACTTTGGATTTAACAATGTGGCAGTGGATGAGATGGGAGACATGCTCTAAGTATTCAAAATGAAAAACACCAGAACACAACCGTTATTTTATGAAAGAGGCTGGAAAATGGTTAGTAAAGAAATCACAGATGTGTTTCACAGACTTGGGGTGGGGGGTGAGGGGAAGACTACATTCTGAAAATAGCGTGACAAGCACAAGCTACTCCTAATTTTGCTCCAAATGTTACTTTGGGGTTTTCTAAACTTGGTTTTGGGGCTTATTTTCACTTTGAAGAATATCTGTGTCTGTGGGGGGAATGTGTGCATATTTTCACCTTCTAGGGACACATAGCAGTGTTTATAGAATATTGGCCATAGTTTTTTATTTATATCACACATGTGTACCTATAGCCACCAATAAAGAAAACTTGATGAAACATGTAGATAACTACCCTCTCAAGTTAGATATTACATTTCTGAATTATTGAGCGAAAAAAAAAACAACCCTAAAAACTTGAATGTATTGTAAATGATGAACTACTCAAAATGGACCTTTTGTTTTGTAAAAAAAAATATCTACAATTACAAATTGTTCACTTTTGCCTTAATTTGGACTCTACAGAAGATAGAAGTTCTTTGAGCATAAAGAGCATATCTTGTTTTGCAGGGCCATGCACACAAGAGGCATTAATTGAATGTCTGACTGATGAATTAAAAATATTAAAGGAGTATGCAACTTTATAGTGGAGAAGGTTTGTCTAGCCCTTCCTTGGTCTAGGTAAATGTTAAAAGAATTTTTATTTATACTTTATTTCTTTGACTAAGCTTTTGCATATGTTTTAGTGTTTGTTTTTCGGATAGTTTATGTCTAAGTGACACAACTGGTTACTACAGTAAAATAGAGACATACTAATATTTAAACCTCTTAAGTGGTTGTAGCTGATCGTCATCCTCAGCAAGTGATATTGAAGGAGCGTTGTTAGGTGCTCTGACAGTTCCAATACTCCTGGAAGAGGGAGGAGCACACCATAGCAACAACAGCATCTGGGTTTTTGTTTGCCTTTCGCAAGGAGTTTAAGTGTGTATTTCAAGCAGTATGAAGCTTCTGGAAGGATGTTTATTTTGGTTCATCTCTGCTGTGAGCATACTCTTTGTGGGACTTAATAAAAGAGTGTAGATGTTATCATTCTTCATACATTACAGATATTCAGTCTAGAGCCTTAGGTTAATTGGAGTCGGTCTACTCTCATTGAGGATGTTGATCTGCCTCATCTAAGAGGCATAATTTGCTTTGATTTTTAATTTACAAGTGCACATTTAATGCTTATTCTATGCCAGGCACTATTTTAAGCACTTTACACATCTCAGTGTATTTAATCCTCATACCACGATGGAATAGGTACTTGTAATATCATGCCCATTTTATAAACAAGAAAGCCAAGGCATGGACAAGCTGAGCAAATGCTCATGGCCAAACAGGTGGTAGGAGCAGGATAAGCTTTGATCCCATGCATTCTCACATGAGAATTCTTGCTCTATTCCTCTAGAACAACTCTGTTCAGTAGAAATAAAATGTTGGCCATATATGCAATTTCAAATTTCCTAGTAACCACATTAAAAAAGATAAGAATAAACTGTAACTTGAATAATACTTTATATGATGCAACCGCTAAAGTGACAGGTAGTACTTACCAAAACAATGCATCTATTTATGTTTAACTGAAATGTTTTACACTGCTTCCATTTTAAAATTTGAATTAAGTAAAACAAAACAAAAATACAAAAAAAACTTAGTCCCTTACTAGCACTAGCCAAATTTCACGTGGTTAATAGCCACCTGCTACCAGATCGGACAGCGCAGCCCTAAAGAGTAAACTTTCCATAGGTATATATTCCTTGGAGATAACTCCAGGGAATAAAATTAAGTGCATGAAATGTTGTTATCCCTATTACTACAGGCACATTACCATGGCAGAAGGAAAAATAAACATTGGCTCTAAACTTCTGATTTACTAGAAGGCTGAACACCATTGTTTGTCATGAGAATATCCTCTGATGGGATTTTCTGATGGGTTTGTGTTCTTAAAGGGGACATGTATAACAGTGTCCAGACTATGGCTTATCGAGGGGGCATCTATGTGCCTTATCCAGAGGCATTTTCTCCTTAAGATACATCGACACCACCAACCACAGTTGAAGAGAGGGAGGTGCCCCGCCCTCTCCAGACTTGTATCAATGTTTCCACTCAGTAATAGATTTAAAAAAAAATCTTACTGTGGGTTTGTATTTCCTTTTTTAAATATAGACATAACAAATAGCACAAAATGTATTTAGAAGTTGAAAATTTTAAGTCAAATACTGGTGACTAGGTTAAGAGAGGAGAGGAAAGAACTTTAGTTTCTCTTGATCACTAAGAATTAAAAAAATAAATCAAGGGAAGGTATATTCTACATTAAATGTGAAAAATCTGCATGCATTTTGTATTTATGCCATGAGCCTAATATATGTTTAATTTTTAACGAAGATAAACTTACCACTCAGATCACTTACTATTAAAAAAGAAAAGTTTTCATTATTACATGCAACAAATATTTTTTATAAACTGATGTCAATATGAACTAATTATGTTGTTCTTTTTTAGTTTTTTTTGTTTCTGTTACTGAGCGAAAGTGTATTTAAATTGTAAGTTTTACCTTTTCAATTTTTCATTAAGTGGGAGATCCTATAGGATGTAATAGAAAGAGAAAGAGCTCTGGGAGCAGCAGACCTAGATTTTAATTATGAGAGCTAAATTTCAATCCAGGTTCTGCCACTTAAACATCGTTTGTCTCTTTTACTTTATTTTTCCCCTTTTTACTGAATTTATTGGGGTGACACTGGTTAACAAAATTATACAGGTTTTGGGTGCACAACTCTACAACATCTCATCTGTACACTGTATTGTATGTTCATCACCCCAAGTCAAGTCTCTGTCCATCACCATTTATCATCCCTACACTCTCTTTTATCTCTCCCACCAAATGTAAAAACATTTAGAGCACAGACTATATTTTACTTTTAATCTCAATAAAATTTTAAAATTCTAAAAAAGTAGTTTCTCTCTAAACTTGAATACTTTACTTAATAATCTTTGTGAGTTTCCAGTTTCCTGCCCTGTAGACTGGAGACAATAAGGCATATTTCTAAATGCTTTAAAAAGAATACATGAGAAAACACATATAAATTGCTCAGCATAGTGCTTGACACATAAGCTAATAAATATTAATTCCTTTTCCATAGTTACATGCACATTCTTTCATATGAATGAATCTCAATTAATCTAAAGCCTCAAGAATATTTTTTAGCAAAACATATATCAAAATTGGCTTACATCCTCAACCGTTACAAGCCCTAAAAACGCATGTCTTTCTTCACTTTGAATGTTTCTAAATTTATGCCTAAGTTAATGATTCCAGTGATCAAACTAATTCAAATGGCAAATGATTCAGAGTATAAATTTTGGACAATTTTCTAGAAGGGAAGATAGCAAGTGAACAAAAGAACGGGAAAAAGAATAAATATTGAATAATAGTATAGTAATTATAGTAGTGGTAATTGAATATAAAGGTATTTACTTTGGGACTGAACCCTTCTGAGTGTTTTTTCCTTGCACCCTGTCAGTAATAACTGGAGACCCGCTGAGGTCATATAATGATATCCACAGTTAGGCTATTTAAAGGCTGCCATTTCATTTCCAAATTTCACTCCTTCTGACGTCTCTTGCACCGTTCACTTGGCACCCTTGGCCGCACTTCAGCAGATAATTTGTATGCTACATAAGCATTTAGAAAAAAACCAGAGTTAAGCCTGGGGCGAGAGTCATCAGTAACTTTTAGAGTCCCTGCGCTTGTCACAATGTGCCACAACATGCTCAGAGGGTGCATCTTTCAAGAGAAAGATAATATTCTTTGTTGTGATTTCTACTTTCACATGGATGTAACAATGATTCTACAGCTAAATTCAGGCCAGACCTCCCTCATTCTACCAATAGATTTTATCAGTAGATTTTTTTTTTTCTAGATGTTAACCATCATTCTTTTTAAAGTAAAAAAAAAAAAAAGTCAGCCTTTAAATTATGTTTAATCAAAGGTAAATGTTTAAAAATGTAAGAACAACCTTTCCTTAACAAGGAGTCAATCTGAGTAAAATTTAAATAAATGTGCTGAATGCACAGATTGTAATAAGACCCTCTTTAGCTTAATAGATAAAAGAGCATTGTGGGGGTTTTTCTTTGCAGTGTTGGAATATGTGCTCTGCTCATGGAAACCAGCTGTCGTGCCACTTCCCAGCTCTGGGAGGAAACAGAAACTCGCTTCTTCTCCTCTGTTCACGCAGGAGGCTGTGCCTGGGGCAAAGATTAGGGTGACCATGGAAGTGCAGGTGGTTTATGTATTTTGGGTGAGGGTCAAGGAAACATCTTTCTTTGTACTTCTTTTCTTCAAATTGGGCATCGCCTGAAATTGGCACATTCAGCAGCACTGTGGGATGAGGCATGTCCAGGGCACCATGGCCCTCTAAGGCAAATACCTTCGCTGCTGGCAAACCCTTAGAATTTGCAAGCTCAGCCAGCACCTTTGACCCAACCACGCAGCTGACTGCACAGTTGGCAGTTGGTAGCTCCCATTTATTCTAGGTCAGCTCCTGAGGCATCAACATAAAATGAAATAAAGGTTTGGGCAGTCACTCCAGAAACAAAAATGGAATGCCTAACAGTTTGCTTGTCTGCTCAGGCTGAGAACCATTTGTTAAGCTGGTAGAGACAGGAAAATCAGAGAAGACCAACAGCTCAGGAGAAAGAGATGGGTGACCAGACACATTATCTGAAGATCCAAGTGGGGAAGACACTGTGCTAAAATAGTCAACCAGCTGATTGCTTAAGATATGGTTGGGAATGCCACACATCTCAGTGGGCAGAGATTGTCACGCTCACATCCTTAGTGACCAGCACTGTGCCAGTCGGTGAATATTTGGGCAGTGAAGGAATGAAGACTGTGACTGCAGGCTGAAATTACGGGCAGAGTGCTCATTAATCTTGCAGATGTGACGGGCTGTGATTCTACAGATAAATTCTGTGACATAATTAACTTTGAAATTATTGCCACTTAATTAACCTTGAAATTATTTCAGCAATAAGATAAAACTATTGATTATAAAAAAAAATATGTACTCACAAACATGTGTATTTTGTCACCAACTAATTAGACCAGGAGAAAAGTCATTTAAATAAATAATACAAATATTTAAGGGTGGTATGTGCATGTGTTTATATGCAAGTCTTTTCTTCTAGTTCATATATCTAAAAGGTGAAATTTCCAAGTCATATTTTCTACAAGGAATGGGATGAGGAAGAAGGAACTAATACTTTTCTTCCATTCCTACTCTATGCTATAGTTGAGCTCTGTGCTTTACAAAACTTCTCTCACTTTGTCCCACATTGACCATGTCAAGGGAAAAGTCAGTCCCCTTTTGTGAATAAGGGTGCTGAGATCAGAGAATATAAAGCTTGTCCAATTTTACACAGTGAGGAAATGGTAGTGCCAAGATGTGTCAACTGCAAGTATCTCTGATGCTTAAGTCTGTGCGTTATACTCTTTACCTACAATTTAAAATGTCATCAGCTGCAAAGCATTTCGAGTAGACACTGTGTATAAGATACATTCTTCAAGCATTTCATGTCAAAATAAATATCAAGATGATTTATTTTTCTATCTAACAGTAAAGATCATTTAGCAAAATATAATGGATTTAAAAGATCCCTTTCAAGAGATACAAAATATATACTAATTTGCAATAAAGTTATTTAAAAAATACAAAAGCCTATGAAAATAGAGCTACAAAGCTTTACTAAAAAGGAAACTATAAAATAATAAATGGAGAGATACATTTTGTTCTAAGTGGGAATTCTCAACATTGTAAAGTTGTCACAAAATTGTACATATTATCTCCCACATATTAATGCATACATTTAATGAAATTTTTATGCAATATCCACAAGTTCTTAGTTAGAAATTTGACCATTAATTTAAAATTTACCTGGAAAAATAAAATAAACAAGACAAGATTAAAAAAAAGAATAATAATAAGGTCCACTTACATTATCAGATATTAAATAAATTATAGGTCATAATTACTTAGAACAGTGTGGTCCTCTCAGAATTTATAGATCACTGGAAACAGATTAGATAGATGATAAATACATAAATAAATAAATGTGTATAAAATTCGAAGAGGATAAAGAGGGGATAAATGGTGGTGGAAGATTTGACTTGGGGTGGTGAACACACAACACAATATACAGATGATGTATTATAAAATTGTACACCTGAAACCTATATAATTTTATTAAGCAATGTTGCCCCAATAAATTCAATTAAAAATGAATGTAAGGATGGAATTTCAAATCAGTAAGGAAGCAATGGCTTATGCAAGTAATAGTAATAAGCTAATTGGTTAAAAATACAAAAATGAGTTAGCTATTCTATTAGAAAATTTTATTCATGTGGTTTTGGGGTTAAATATAATAACATAGATGAATGTCTAGCTGATTTTGGAGTAAAGTGCAATGGCTAAGAACACAAAAGGAAATATAGATAGACTTGGGTTGAAAGCATCATAAGTAAAACTTAAGAATAAATTACAAATTATAAAAAATAGGTGCAACATATTGCAAAAAGATTATTAATTAAGCTCCAGATTTATACCTGCACCATCCTCTTTACTCAACAGAAGTTTACTAAGTTTTATTGGAACAGCTTTTCATGGATCCTCAGCTCTCTGTTGGACTAAGATATGATTTTAATAAAGAACTGGCCTGAGAGACAAATTCTGGCATCAGACCCCATGTAGCACTCAGAATCTAAAATAGCAACTCCTTTTAACAACTAAGTCTTTCTTAGAGGTAACTCTCCTTTTTCTGGGATTTTCTCTCTAGCTTCTTGCAAATAAGCTGAGATGAATCCCCAAAACTCCAGCTTGTATAATTTGCCATTAGAGTTGAGTTCAACAAATTTCCCTTTTTTGTATCATTAACCCATAAAGTTGACTTTGTGTCTTCTCTATGTTCTAAACGTTTTCTCGTGAATTTCTATAATTTTATAATGTATTTCACATAAATATTATGTGAATTGACAATACAAGTTTTATTTTATGAATTCATAGCCAGGATGTTGAATCCTTAGCCAAGACCATTTCTTTGAGCCAAAGATCAATCAAGGTCTACAATTTACTTTATTCCAGGAAAGATACACAACATTTACAGGTATTTAAAATTTAATTAATTAGAGGAAATTTAAATTTAGTACGTAATTCATTTTTAAATGTTCCTAGTTTAGTGAGGTCATCTTAACTTTTTGCAATTAAATTGTAACTGAGACAATTGAATACAAACTCTCAGCTTGACCCTGGCATCAAATTCCATTGAGGATTTCTTTCAAAATAAAATAGAATATTTTCCATATTCACTACCATTATGCTGCTCAAAAAACACATAAGACATATTTAAAGAAACGTTTCTATTTTTTAGAGTGTCTCTTAAAAGTTGGTTTAGACAAGGAAGAGAACCAGAGTTATAAATTTTTAGAAGGTATTCATGGACAACTACTAATTTGTTCTAATTTATTTACTTTTCATATATTATGAAAAAATTCTTGACATCCACTGTAATACTTTCAAATACTTCTTATGTAAGCTGGTATTTATTTACTCTATGTAGTTTGATTTTAAACTTTTCTAAGAGCAAAGATTATGAACCTCTTCTTTGCTTGCTTTAAAACATCCTTCCTGGTGATTAGCTGTGTATTTGGTATTAGAAGTTGTTTTAAAAAATCAACCAACACATATTGATTGCCAGTTATGTACAACATTCAATAATAAGTGAAAGTCATTTAAGAGAAAAACAAGTTTAGTGTATTATAGTTGGCCCTTAATCTTCTTGTGGAAACAAAACATGCACACACATAAAAGACTAATGATAATGCAACAATTGATGTCAAACAATTTACACAACTGATACTGATTTAAATGACTATGTATCCATATTGAGGAACAAAAATGATGATGATGCCTGCCACATATTAGGTGCTTAAAATTGTTTGAATAAATATACTTGTTAAATTATTTATCCAATAAGGGCCTACTCCATGTCCCTTACTTCATAGCAGCGCTAAAAGAAAGCATCATTAGCATCACTTTTGATGAGGAGAAACTTGACAATCTGGGAGGCTCAGTTGATATGCTTTCTAAGAGGTACAATAGAGGGTTTTATATTTATACTAGAGGCCCGGTGCACGAAATTCGTGCACGGAGGGGGGTTGTCGCTCAGCCCAGCCTGTACCCTCTCCAATCTGGGACCCCTCAAGGGATGTCCCACTGCCCGTTTAGGCCCGATCCCACCAGGATCGGGCCTAAACGGGCAGTCGGACATCCCTCTCACAATCCAGGACTGCTGGCTACCAACTGCTTGCCTGCCTGCCTTCCTGATTGCCCCTAACAGCTTCTGCCTGCCAGCCTGATCACCCCCTAACCACTCTGCTGCCAGCCTGTTTGCCCCCAACTTCCCTCCTCTGCCGGCCTGGTTACCCCTAACTGCCCTCTCCTGCAGGGTTGATCACCTCCAACTGCCCTCCCTTGCAGGCCTGGTCCTTCTCAAGTGCCCTCCCTTGCAGGCCGGGTGCCTCCCAACTGCCCTCTCCTGCTGGCCATCTTGTGGTGGCCATCTTGTGTCCACATGGGGGCAGGATCTTTGACCACATGGGGGCAGCTATATTGTGTGTTGCAGTGATGATCAATCTGCATAGTACTCTTTTATTAGATAGGATAGAGGCCTGGTACAGGGGTGGGGGCCAGCTGGTTTGCCCTGAAGGGCGTCCTGGATCAGGTGGGGGTTCCCTTGGGGTGGGGGCGGCCTGAGCGAGGGGCCTGTGGTGGTTTGCAGGCCAGCCACGCCCCCTGGCAACCCAAGCGGAGGCCCTGGTATCTGGAATTTATTTTCCTTCTACAATTGAAACTTTGTAGCCTGGAGCGGAGTCAAGCCTGGGGCTCCCTCCGAGGCCGGTAGCCATTTGTGTTGGGGTTATAATTGAAACTTTGTTGCCTTAAGTGGGTGGGCCCGGCCAGGGTGTGCAGAAAGCTTTGCTTCCCCTGTTGCCGGCGGCAACCCTGGCCTGCTCTCTCAGGCTCCATTCTGCCGCCATTTGTTTGAATTTTTTTACCTTCTATAATTGAAACTTTGTAGCTTGAGTGGCAGCTTAGGCCTGGCAAGGGCAGGCGGAAAGCTTGGCTTCCCCTGTTACCTAGGAAACCTTGCTCTCTCTGGCTATAGCCATCTTGGTTTGGGTTAATTTGCATACTCGCTCTGATTGGATGGTGGGCGTGGCTTGTGGGCGTGTCAGAGGTATGGTCAATTTGCATATTTGTCTATTATTAGAATTATTAGATAGGATGTATTTAACTCCAAGATCCCTGTTTCCCCTTTGTCACTACACTGCTTCTTGCAGAGAGAGCACTTTCATTCTGGCCACTTTGAAAGGTGGACCACTCACTATGTGACACACACTGAGCAAAATTGGACAATGCACTCATTTAGTTAAATGTTTATTAAAAAGATAGCAACAAACCACCACAAAATAAATGTAAAATTAAAATGCTAACAGTACCAGGAAGAAGATAGACATTATGGTAGAGAGCTTATGATAACATACAAATTCAGTCTAGCCAGGTTGTCGTGGTCCTAAAATTTGAAACTTTTCAAATAGGAAAAATAAAGGATATTCAAGATCTAATGAATCAAGAAAGAAAAATGATGATTAAGGAGTTCTAATGATAGCCAGCAAGGCTCAAGTTGAGAGAGAAAAGGGATCAAAGAGCAAGATGAAACTGAGAGCAAGTAGACAAATAACCATTCAGGGCATCATAAACCATAATGGGTATTTGGTCTTTACTCTGAGAACAATAGTAACCCAATGAGGAGTTTTAACTGGGGGGTAGTTAGGGTGAGTGTCAATGGGAGAGAGTATCTGAAAGAATATGGAGTTGGATTGAAGGAGCCCAAAGCAAGTTTGGTTAGACTAGATAAAAAGCTTTGTGTAGATTTTGAAGAGATGGTGGTAGCTTGGACTATAGAGTTGGCAATAAAAATATGGAAAGGGGAGCTTATTTAGGAGATAAATTTGCATAATTTGGTGATGGATTAGTTGTGGCAAGCAGACTGTTCAAGGAAAGGTATGTTTTAATGATGAATTCAGATTTGTGGTTTACATAACTTAATAGATATTAGTTCTATTCACTGTGATAGGAAACAGTCAAAGTTTAGAGAAGATCATGATATTGGTATTAATGTATTGAATATGCATTATATTTGGGACAAGGTTGGTAGAGATTTTAAATTAGCTGTTGGAGATTATATATATATGGAACTCAAAGAAAGGTCTCAGCTAGAGAGATAAATTTATGGGTCATTTGAGTTTAGGTGGTGATTAAAATTGTGAGTATAAATGAGATATAGAAAGAGAAGAGAAAAGGGTCAATAGCTGAGACCTAAGCAGAAAAAATACTATTGGTTATTTTGAAGGGAATGCACTTCTTAAGAAGATAAGAGAAAGAAAGTAGGAGAGTAATATATCTAGAAACCAAGCAAAATAGTATTACAAAGGAATGACCCAATAATGTTGAATGCCTTTGCAAAGTGATCTGAAATACTTCATATTGAGACAGAGAAGGAAGGAGAAAAATTTCTGCCTACCTTCTTGCTACAAAGAAATAAGGTGGAGATATAAATTCTTTTTTAATACTTAAAAATATGAGAGAGAGAGAGAGAGAGAGAGAGAGAGAGAGAGAGAGAGAGAGAGAAAGAGAGAGAGAGAACCTAACCCATTTCTGAATAATTGTTACCTCAGGAGACCTTAATAAGAGTACCTTTTTCCTCCACCACTAGTTTCAATTTTATCATCACTGGGCTGTCCCTCTGAGACAATGCTTAATAATACAATGTCAAATATATTTATCCAAGAATCACTTATGCTATCTAAAATAAATTACTGTTGATTATATTTGCAGAAATGATTGAAAACCCACTGTTATTAATTTATCAAAGACACAGACATTTCAAGATGAGAACTTTTAGGCAAAGAAAAAATTGTTTTTAATTTTTATTTTTCAATGACAGTTGACATTCAATATTATAATAGTTTCAGGTATATAGCATAGTGTTTAGACATTTACACAAGTTACAAAGTGATCCCCAGTGAGTCTTGCATCTACCTGACACCATGTATAGTTATTACAATATTATTGACTACTAGAGGCCTGGTGCATGAAATTCGTGCACTCAGGGGGGTCTCTCAGCCTGGCCTGAACACTCTCACAATCGGGGACCCCTTGGGTAGGGTCTAGTCCCATTGCAGCATGGCTCTGGTTCCCCGGAGCCTGCGGGTGGGGGAAGGGACCCAGAAGCCAGTCCGATGGCAGCATGGCTTTGTTCCCACAGCTCCCTCCCACCACCATGCCACAGGTGGCCAGGACCCAGGACTGACTTCTGCTGGGCCAGCCGGGACCCTAGCCTGGTATTTGGTTGTCCATCTGGACGTTTAGGTCATGAAGGACCCTGGCTCTTTATATATTAGGATATCCCTTAAGCAGTACTTTACATCCTCATGACTGTTTTGTAACTGTCAATTTGTACTTCTTAATCCCTTCACCTTTTTTCACTCAGCTCCCCAACTCCCCTCTCATCTGGCAACCATCAATTTGTTCTTTGCATCTATGAGTTTGCTTCTGTCTTGCTTGTTCATTTATTTTAGATTACACATATATGTGTAAACATGATATTTGTATTTCTCTGTCCAGTCTATTTCACTTAGCTCAATACCCTCTAGGTGCATCCATATTGTCACAAATAGTAAGACTTCATTCAAGCAAAAAACAGTTTTATAAGACTTTTAAAATTTAAGTTGGAAAGTCAATTTATATTCTCAAAGCATTTTAAAACTCTTGTCAAACTTGGTTTTAACAAGATATTTATCTTTGACTCATTAAAATTGGCAGAAATGTTTTATAATGTAAAAAAAACCTTAAATATATTCATATGTTTGGAATTAAAGTAATTCTATCAGGATGACAAGATCATGTAAATCTTATGGAGAGATGATCCAGAAAGTGGAGAACCTAGAGAGTGGGATACTAGATTGGAGGCTATAACAATAGTGCAGATAGAAAACATTTCCTGTTCCAGGCACCTAGAATGGGAGCTAGGAGAGGGAAAAATGATAATTTCTGAAAATAGGTAGAAAATTTGAAATGATGCTGTGACTGAGTCAATGGAGAGGCATAGATTCGAGATTTAGTTAATGCTTATTTAGCACTATTCCACCTGTAGTATTTCCTCTATTTTGTAGAAGAAACTTAGAAAGATGGAATAATCTTCCCCCAAACACTTATTTAATAAGTTGTAGACTTGGAATTTCCACTCAAAATTTCTGACTTTAAATGAAAGTATTTTTTTAAAATATAAAGCCATAATAAGCATCCAGAAAAATAGCTAAAATAAGTAATAAAACATTTCATGAAATTACAATACTATAAAAAACCCCACATTTGATTAAGAACTCTATTTCAGATAGAATAACTTCCTCTAATGGTGCCCTTCCTGTAGGGGACTAACCTTTGATGGCAAGTGAAGAAAGTGAGGAAGGTCCATCTCATGCTACTGGTGTGGTCCCTGGCTACCACCCTGAAGGAGCGTATTCCTACTGCCCAGCCAGTGTGGGTCACTGTGTTCGCACTAGCTCACCCATGGTTTCCCAGTGAACTACCACACTGAATGAATGAGATAGGGACTATACATCGAATCATGCCCAAGCCCTCAATGCTCTTATCAAAGGAATTCAAGGGGAGAAAAATAAGGATAGTTTATCATTTGCTTTTTTTTTTTTTTTAAGCTGAGGAAAAAAGACTGTCAAGGAGAAGAATGGACATCTTACAGAGAAACAGAAAGTGAGGCCTTTAAAGATATTATTTATATACCCCAAAGAAATCAGCTCAGGATTACAGTCAGGATCACAGAAGACTTGGGTAGATTTTATATTTTCTTTTCCAAAGTGTAAAAAATACTTAAAAGTGCATATATAGACTGAACATAGATTTATTGCCAATGACTCTTGTAAGGCGGGTGGATTGAGGTTGCTAATGTAAGTTTATGAGTACAGCTGGTCCATTTAACGGCAGGTTTATAGGCACACCTCAAGAACTGCCCCATGTCTGTGGAAGGCATGGTATCAAACAAACTCTGTTGGACATATGGGCCCATCTAAGGGCAATGTACAATAAACTGACCCATAACTACTGCAGCTGTGATCATAAACCTTTTTAGAAAACAACTAGAAAAATCTGACTTAGAAATGTTTGCTGTGTTTCAAAATGGGAAAGTGGAAGATTCAAAGTGAGTGCCAATGCAATGACTTGGGTGAAAATACCATAGGCTCGGGTTAAACCAACAAACCCGAATTCACTCTCACTCTGTATTGTTTTCATAAATCTCAACTTAAGGATCAATGGTAATTAATATTCTGCTTTTAAAATTCTAAGTGCCTGAGACCACTGGTATTCCACTAAGCACCCGGAGTTCCTCAAATAAGTCACCAGGATGTTGGTACTTACCTATAATGTTGATGTAGTGTTTTATTACACAGGCCTACCTTGAAAGATTTGTCTCTCATGTAATGAAGATACATTTCAAAGTTGATACTTTTCATCTGTTAAGAGGGCATTTTGCCTTTCCTCTGACATTTTGAAATATTTATTTTCAAAACTACTTTATGGAAAGGACCACCAGTGGACTAGCTAAGTGCATTATAAAATCTTATAGAAATACTATAATTGTATTTTTTTTTTTTTTACTAAATATGGGCACATGGCTACAAGACTTTATTTCTCTGTCCTGAGACCTGTCCATGGACCACATGAGGTAGTAAAAAAGCAAGGATTGCATTTAATTGATAGTAAATATAGCTGCCAATGAAATCCCCTTAAAGGCTAGAACCATCTTATCCATTTTTGTACTCCATGGTGCCTAAAGTTTGGACTTTCAGCGTAGGCATTGTCAGTTGTCAGCAGAATGCACAATGATTTCATGTGAAGAGAGGGCACGCACAGAGAGCTATTTTTACTTACTTGTGTGATACCAACAGTGTTACACTTCTTTCCCTTCTTCTGAATTATGTTAACCAGCCCTAGTTGATGTTTCTTTTCTATTCCCTATGAAAGAATATTTTATAAATGTGTATAAAGCCACTTTGATTTTACCTGCTATTATTTGAGAAAAAGAAATGGTAATAGGAAATAGTGTGTATATGTATCCTTATGTATGCATGTGTGGCTGTGTTTCTCTCTGTGTGTGTTGCCTTATTCTGAGACTGACCTGGTTTCTATTTTTTTTTTCTTCTGACCAGTTACTAAATCTATTGAATCTACTTCAGCATATTTTGAGTTACATTGAGGACATTTGTGGTTAGTAATATCACTGGTTAAAGTAATCTGCCGTTGGCTAAACTTACAGTATACTGGAGTTAGTAATGAAAATCATTCTTTAAAAAAGAGGAATATTTCTTATAATAGACCCAAACTCTTTATATTTACCTCTCTACTTGCTTCCCTTCATAGATTTGCAGAATAGCTAAGAAAAAGGCTTTTAAGTTTTCAATTGTCAGATATTTAGTCAGTTCATAAAATATTTCTGAAAGCTCATTTCATAACCTTGTTTTTAAAAATGACATTACTAGCTCTTAAACACAATAAGTAGGTAGGGCTAGCCTTCCCATTTTCTTTAGGTGACTATTTTTTTATTTGTTTGTTTTTTGGCATTCTTGAACCTGGCTAAGTACATTCATATGTATTATTTGGCGGTAATTGAATTTCTCAATGAGAAATACCTAATTCATTTCAAGATGACTTTAAAAACATCTGAGAAAAAATGTAGATAATGCTCTACTTAAGTGTTTTAAATGGAATACCTACCTAAAAGTATCCAGAGTCCAAGCAGTCACCATATTAAAAATTGTCTCTAGTAAAATCAACCATTTGAGTAAGATTTTAAAAAAATAACTTGTAAGTTTTACAAATTTCAAATTACGTTGACATATTTTGTCTCATTAATGTGTACAATAATCCTTTGAGATGGGCAGTTTTGGGTACTGTTTTCTTATTTTACAAATGAAGAAACTAAGGTTCAATAGGATTTAGTTTTTTCCTGTAAGTCACCAACTAGAGATTTACCTTGATCTTGAACACAAACCTTAGATTTCATGATAAGGTTACAATTAAAATTCACATGTTACCTAAATTGTGACCTAAGTGGAGGAGGGTCAAATAAATCCAATTCCACTCACTTTTTTTATGGTATTATTGCTATTACATAGGAACACTGAAAAGAGAGCATCCCAGATGGAAGAGAACAAAGCCAGGTACATTTATTTTAAGAGGGCTGTTGGAAATTTTGCCATTTATAACCCTGGTTTGAGAGGACAGAGTGAAGTCACCCTCCGGACAGCTGAAGGGAGGGGCTGAATGAGCACATGCATGACTGGGTATGGATGTCAAGATGACCGGGACCAAAAAACAATCATCTCCACTTGACTGGAACCAATTCTGTGTAGGTATCCAGATGAACTAGGGCCAACTGTGGAAACTAACACTAATATATGTTCTTTTATTTTATAGTTTATTGTAGGATGTAGAAACCACATCAGAAAGAACTAGTTTACTCAGCCACCACATTTGTTCAAGTACAACTGGGCATTCCAAAAATCTTGTTTAACATGCCAGATATTTTCTGTTAGAGAACAGGTCAGCAGACATCTCACAAAATGTTACAGAATTATTTGAGAGCCTAATCCATCTGAATTTTAGATTGTTCAGAGATGATAACATTAATTTATTTAATATTCCAAGTTTATAATTTAATCTTACCTAAATTATGTTAAATATAATAAGTTAATTCTTTTCCATTTAAAAATACCTTGAGAAAATAATGTTAAATAGTCTCATGTACATTTTTTACTATTCAATAATAAGGATTTTAAACTAAATTCTTGGAAATAGGGAGGCATAGAAAATCTTATTTTACTTAACCTACTTTTCTCTATATTTTCCCTTGCCTGACTTCTATTACATTGGTCACATTTTCTTTATTCCTTTTTCCCCCTGAAAGTCTTATAATCTATTTTTACTTTATTAAAAAATAAATCTTAAAATGTAATATGGTTATTGACCTTAACAAAACCTGAGCTTCTCAGAAATTCTCACTCTCCTCCTAGCCAATAAAGAATCACTAGAGCGCCTTTACTCCAGTGCGTCTCCTACAGTAAGTTATCCAGTATTTTACATACACCTCATTTTTGTGCTTCAAAATTAATCATTTCAAAAATATACACCAAATATTATTTCCTTCTTAAAATACATTTTTTAAATTTCTTTATTGATTAAGGTATTACATATGTGTCCTTGTTCCCCCATTACCCCCCAAACCCCCCATTCATGCCCTTACCCCCCTATTGTCTGTGTCCATTGGTTAGACTTATATGCATGCATACAAGTCCTTTGGTTGATCTCTCCCCCTTATCCCCACCGTCCCCTACCTTCTCTGAGGTTTGACGATCTGATCAATGTTTCTCTGTCTCTGGATCTGTTTTTGTTCATCAGTTTATGTTGTTCATTATAGTCCATAAATGAGTTGAGATCATGTGATATTTATCTTTCTCTGCCTGGCTTATTTCACTTAGCATAATGCTCTCCAGTTCCATCCATGTTGTTGCAAATGGTAAGAACTTTTTTAGCGCAGCATAGTATTCCATTGTGTAGATGTACCACAGTTTTTTAATCCACTCATCTGCTGATGGGCACTTAGGATGTTTCCAAATCTTAGCTATGGTGAATTGTGCTGCTATGAACATAGGGGTGCATATATACTTTCTGATTCGTGTTTCTAGTTTCTTGGGATATATTCCTAGAAGTGGGATCACTGGGTCAAATGGGAGTTCCATTTTTAGTTTTTTGTTAAAATACATTTTTAAAAAGTTTAATTCAGTGACATTCTTATAAATGATATACTGCCTTATAGTCTTTGTCTCAACTTGCCTTTAAACCCTCTGTTTTGGTTTAACAACAATTTTTTTTTGTATGGAATAGTATTTTTATTTTATTTTATTTTTTAACAATTTTTTATTATTGATTAAGGTATTACATATGTGTCCTTATCCCCCATTACTCCCCAAACCCCCAATTTATTTTGTTTTTGTTTGCAGTCATTTTCATTCAGTACAATGAGCTTGTTTTTTTCCATTTTCTTTTGACTTCATTGTTGCTCCAGGAATTCAGTATTAATCTAATTCTAGTTCCTATGTAGATGATGGATTTTTTTTTTCTTAAAAATATTTTCTTTATCTGTGATGCTCTGTAAAGTTGCTGTTCTTTGTTTAGGTATGGAGTTATTTTTATTTATCATGCCTAGAGCTCATATTTCTTTAATTTGAGGGTTCAAGTCTTTATCAATTTAGGAAAGTTATCTTTAAATATTAACTGTCTCATGTTCTATTTTTCTCTCCAACTGGAACCTTTGAATATGTTGTAACTTCTCATTCTGTGTTCCATATCTCTTAACCTCATTCTGATTTTCCCATTCTTAATCCCTATTTCTGCTATCTTTGGGTCAATTTCTTATTTCTCTCTCTCTTTAAAGTAAATATATCTTCCAGTTTATAAAATTTTACTTTATTGGTGTCTATTATTTGATTCTTTTTCAAGTCTGCCAGTTGTTTTTTCATGATGCCTTAAGGTTCTTATATAGTTTCAATTTTCTTTTTGTTTTTAATATTTTTAATAACACTTATTTTGTATGTTCTGTCAGATTGTCTCTATTATTCATTTTATTGGGGTCTAACTCTGTTGTTGACTATAGCTTCTTAATCTCGTTCATGAGAAATTACATATGTGGATATTTTATAATTTTAAATTATAAATTCTAGACTATTGCATCTACAACATCAGCTCATGAGCTAACGACTCTGGTCTTCAGTTCTCACTTTATTCCCATCACATAGAAAAACCTTTTTTTTTTTTTTTTTGGTGCATTTTAGCTTTGTATTTTAAAGAAAGGTTTTATCTTGTCTTGAATTTCTAGGTGTTGGAGGTGGGAAGGTTTGCAGGCTGCTTTTATACTTTATTACACATGGATAAAAGAGGCATAAGCCTGATTCTGGTAAGACCTTAAGCAAAATACATAAAACTATAAAGTATTGAATCCCAGGTTCTTACATATTTTCCTATTTGGTTCTCAGACTACTGGATTCTAGAAATTATTATTATTGAATCTCCAACACAAAAAGAAATAGAAGAAACTACCTCTATCATAAGCATTTGCTCAGAATTTAATGAAGCTTAGACTTCCCAGTAAAAGAAATAAACTAATCTAGTTATTCAAAGTAATTTGAAAAGTTCTGACTCAATGCAAAATGTTCTGTCACCCATATGCTTGTTCATTGTATTAATATAAATATTCCATTGGGTGTTATTTTACAATTCAGAATTAGGTAAATCAACTTCCACATTACTTTTACATGCTTATCCAGATTTGGGGGTGGGGGCTTTTTCATGCAAACCATAATCATTCTAATTCACTTGAATTATTTCTTTAGTAGAAAAAACATGTAAGATTCATAGTTTTTTCTAATATTCTATTTCATGATTTATCAATTTTCCCTTCCTCTGTGGTATGTTTGAAATAAGACTGTAAAACTACAAAGTTGACACAGGAATGGGGGATTTGATTATTTCATGACTCTTTTACATAAAAAATATGTTTCATTTCAAGAAGAAAAAGTTTAGAAGGTTTTCTATTGTAGAATGACTTAATTTAATATACTCCTGGGCAGCAGTAATATTCATGCCAAGAAATTATGAAAATTTTATAATCTATGGTCTTTGCTCTGGTGGCCCTTCACTGAAGAGCAGAATAATGTTGAAATGACATGAAACATATGGTCTATGAATCATTGTTAAGAGTGTGTGCAGTATGAAAACATATACTAGTAGTAGGTATATGTATGTGAATGCACATATATGAATAGCTACTAATAGAACAATTGTGATTTAAACTATCACTGTAAATCACAGAAATGTTCATGAAACAAATATTCATATAATTTAGATTTATATATGAAGTGATTTTATATGTAAATGGCTATGCAGAGGAAAATTATTTATTTTTGTATGTACTAGTCAACCTAAGTATTCCAACTTCATTTGCACTTTAAATACCAGTATAAAAATCTTGGTAAAAATTAAATTTTAAAGCATTATTATTACTGTATTGGTTTTGTCAATTTAAGAAAAAAATGGCAACATTTTTAGTATTTTCATCAATTTTGTTAATATCTTAAAGAGCTATTTTGATTTAAAAACAAACAGCAGCAACAATAAAACAAGTAGAGATTTAGCTTTCTAAAGTTGCCAAACATGGGAGAAAAATTGATAGCTTTTTTACTTTTAAAACAAGCAATTGAATGGGAGAATGTATTTTTCAAGTCTCAAAAGTCCAGCCTTACAGATTAGAAAAGAGTCCATTTTTTTTTTTTTTAGCTTTAGACTTGATAAAAATTCCTACGATTGGGAAGAGTAGAAAGGGCCAACCAGTAGAATGCGGTTGGAATTGGAGTGATGTCTCCCACTTCCAGGTCTGGTGCATAAAAACACCCTACTTGATCCTCCATACGCTTGTTTCTCTGGTCCACTGGCCAAATGAAAATGATGAGCCAAGAATCATGAAATGGAAGAATGCACAATACTTGAAGAACCACACAAGTACGCTGTGGACTTACAAAAATTAATAGTTCAATGGATTTAAGCCACTGAGATTTGGGAGTTTGTTACATTAGCTAGAATTACATAACAAATAAAAAGAAGTTAAAATAAGTATCCCAAATATTTGAGGAATTTATTTGAAAGATAGCAAATTATAAGTGGCATATAAAAACAATTTATTTCAACGATTTTTTTTAGCTCTTGCTAATAGCTGAGATGAAAAATATACACTAAATATCTCTGGCTTTGAAGAATAATGGGCTTCTTAGAACAAAATTTTAAGGTAGAAAACCTAAACAAGTTAACCTAGGAAATAACAAATGTTCGATAACTACTGGTTGAATAAGCTCTCCTATAACTGGACTTGACCCTGTTATAGGTTATCAGTTAAGGGATGACATTAGTTATCTATTGCTGCATTACAAATTACCCCAAAACAAACAATATTTATTATTGCACACAGTTTCTGAGCTTTGCTGGTGGTTCTGACTCAGGCGACTTTTTCATGAGGTTGAAATCAAGATGTTGCCTGGGTTCATAGTCATCAACTGGGATGGGGGATCTGCCGTCAAGCTTTGTGGTGGCTGGCAGGCCTTAATTCCTCAACGTATGAACCTGTCTCTCCATAGAGCTGCCTGAGTGTCTAAGTCTCCTCACGATACAGCAGAACATTTGCTGCAGAAATCGTCCTCTATTACAACAAGTAATAAGAGGGAGAGATGCTGAGAAGGAAGCCTCAGTCTTTCATATCCTCATATTGGATATGACATACTTTCCTTCTATCATATTTTATTGGCCATATAGACCAACCCTGACACAATGTGAGAGGGGAATACACAAGAGTAAAAATATGACAAGGAGACAGAGACCATTGGGTCATTTTGAAGGCTGACTAAAACATATGTATTTTAATTCCTATGATACTTATACATGTAAATTAATTATCATTAGTGTTACAAAAATATTGAGGTGAAAATAAATGTTTATTACTTTATTACGGAAAAACACATGCTCCTTGTGCAACAAAGTTTTTGAGTAACATAGCTGTGTCTAAAACAAAAGTCTCTCCTTTATTTTACCTGACTTCATCTATTTTATTTTCTTTCATCTAGAAGGATATTACCCCAAAAGAGTCTTGAACTGACAGAACATCTCAAAGAAAGATTTTTTTGAGAGCACTTAAAACTGAATTCTAGGTTACTGGAAATCCTAGAAGTGTAGGGTTATGTTTTAAGCTCTGTTGCTCTTCCAGATCACTTGACACAGGGTGTACAAATGGTAAGAACTCAGTAAATATTTGTTGCTTTTAAGTAAATAGAATTCACAGCAAAAACATGCATTGTTAGAATAGGAAAAACATAGGGCTTTTTAATAAGATTTAAAACATAAACTGGTTTTCGATAAATCCATTCAATAATTGCAAATAAAGAAATCCAGACCCAAAGATATAGCGCATGGCCCCATTTAAGTGATGCTAAATTAGCTGAAACGTAGGTACGGTAGCTCCCTAAGGACTTTCAAAGATTTTTGGCCTCAATACAAGGCTCACAAAATACTATGAGCGGGGGACCTCGGGCATGTTTTCCAAAGGGAAACATATGTACGGTGCCCTACTCCATCCACCTTTCTAGCATCTAATACCAGAGCAATCTACCAAAAATTTAGTCTTAGTTTACACAATTCCAACAATATCTTAAATAGTCCCCTAAATATTAATAAACGTATTTTTACATTAAACCAAACACAGTCCACAATATCACATTTTACATATGGAACATCTTTATGGTAAAGACTTGAACTGAACTGTGCCATTTATGTCCAGTTTCTTGGTGTAACTATTCATAACTAATAAATGCACACACTGCAATAAAAAACATTGTTCATAACAACAGGCATTTTTAAGTTTTTATTCTGTAATAAGGACAAATCTATTGATTTGTTCTAATATTTACCCTGAAGAAACAAATGTAAAGCAAAATCTTTATATATACAATATATTCTAGTTCACCAGAGACATTTGACAGAGATGTAATTTGTTGTTTAGAAGTGATCTCTTGTTTCCTGAAAATTTTTCACTTTTTAAAGTTGCACATAGCATAGATTCACCAAGTAACTAACTTCAGTGTGCAATACTTTGGTAGAACATTTGCTGCAGAAATAGTCCTAGCAACTTTAATTTTTTTCTTGTGTCACAGAGATTTTTTTCTTTTATGTCACAAAGTTACTGTGATCAGCATGTAATTTGTGGTTTTTTAAATTAACATTATTATTCCTTTATATGTAGCATGGCCATTTTTATCATCTTGCTCCCCAATGTAACCCTGATTTTTTTTCCCCAGATATTTGGCAATCCTGCACTTAGGGAATATGGGTCCCTAGTACAAATCGAGGGGATAAACCATGACTGCTCAAAACCAATCGTTGAAATTCCTTCTCCTTTGTCAGTGAATGTTTACAGGTGAACATGTGATTCATTTCTGGCTAAAGGGACACAAGAGTAAATATGCCATAAGGTTCCCAGGCTTCCTCACTGATAAAAAGAGATATTTGCAAGAAATAGCTTCCTTTTTATTCTTGCCTTTGGATGTTATACTGGGAAGAAGTTACGATGGAAGCTGCTGCAGCCAACATATGACCATGAGAGGAAACCAAATTCTCCCCCGACACTCTGATCTTGTTAAGCTGCTGAATTCACTTACCATGAAACCACCTATTTCTTGACTTCTTGTTTTATGAACTGTACAGAATCCTTTATTTGAGTATTCCATTATTTACACCTCAAAACATCTTAACTGATATACAATACCAGTTACCTTTAGATGTACCATTTAAGAGGCTAGTATTTATGCAGTTAGTTTATTAATTTATACCCTTATTAATGGCATTTTGTTTCCATAAAAGTAATGTCAGCTGTGAATATGCTTGGTATTTTCTCAAGACTTTTTTGTGTTTATATTTTTATGAAGTAGGCAATATCATCTCCATATTACTGAGGCCAAAAGAGAGGCTTACAGAACAGTTACATCAAGGTTACACAGCTGGTAAATGATAGAGCTGAGCTTGGATTCTCCATGTAAATATTTAACTTCAAAGACTGGGCTCTTAGCTACTGTGCCATTCTGCCTCCCTTGTGGGCCCTGACTGCACAGTAGCATCTTACCATTCCAAGTCTTTGTGTTCTTTACTCATTTCTCTTAGTTATAACTTTTTAATATCTTCCTAAATTTATTTTCCAATGTTAAGAAAAATTTCAAACATACAGCAAAATTGAAATAATTTTATATGAACTACTATGTACCCGCCACCTATGTTCTACCTTTAATACACTTGCTTGATCACATATCATGTTTTATTATCACCACTAAATGCCGTTTCTATTTTCTCTTTAATTTTTAGTTTTTTTACCTATTAAATTACATATTTCATTAACAATGGATTTGATGGCCCCTTGAATGCTACTAATATAGCTTTCTAAGATCTGGGTGTTTCAAGTAGTTATTTGAGTAAGTGATAACTTTCCTTTAATACTACTATTTTGTTGCATGATAAAATAATAGAATTGTACACTACTAGCATTATCACCAATAAATTAAAATAATCATTATGATAACCATTTCAGGTCTGAAACAATTTGGTTCAGTAGAGAGAGGTGGCCTGTGACGTTGCTATAACCGACTAGGATTGTCTTTCACTTCCAATTGTATTTATGCATGAATAGTGGTGCCACTAAATAATCATTGAAATAGACCCATGGCTTACTGATTCTTATACTGCTCTAGAAATATTTCTGATTCACGGTGCTCCTGCATGTCTTTTCTTATTTTAAAAGTCTGCAGAGGTTGCTCTCTTGATTCACCAGTGAGAAGGCTGGCTGTGTGTTTCGGAGTGAGAGTGTGTGGGTGCTGGTGAGTGAAGCCACAGTCCTGTGTTTGAGATTCCCCTGTGCCCTCTGCCATGTGTTTCTGCTTCTGAGCCTCTGGCCAGACTCACTTAGGCCAATGGAATAATTCAGCAAAGTTCTTTAATTCAGTTCTAACAGTCCAGTGGGGAAATATAAAAGAAACCAGATTTGTAGTGTGGGTCTCCAGCCTCTCCTTTCTATTTCCATAGCCTCTAACTCTTCAGCGGCTTACAGCTACAGGCCTTGGGTAAGCAAGTAGTAAAATGTTTCAAATTTATTTTAGACTCCCCCTATCTTCATATGGGCAAAAGTGATGGGGGGGATAACTTAAATATTCCATATAATAAAAAATGAATGTATATCACAACTATTTGATGCACGCATGTTATTATCTAGCTTTAAAAAAAAATAGTATTTGCTATCTTTTCTCCTAAGAAAAAGCAATGGCCAACTGTTTAATTGTTTTTGTGGTTCCTTTACATGATATTAGTGTGTTTCTTTGTATATCTGTTATCCACATAACAGAATATTTTATTATCATTTTCGTTCCTTAGAATGCATTCGCTAGCCAATTTCTTGGTCATCATTCATTTTTCATTCTTTTTAAACAAATGTTATTGAAATCTTCCTTTCTGTAAGACATAGTTTGGGAAACAGAACTGAAATGGCCACAGAGCTTGTCTTCAGGCCGCTTTTCCTAATAATATGAATCACTCCTTTCTATGTTGTCTTCTTAGTTTATCTAATTTGATATAAAATTACTAAAATATATTTAGTAGTAACTTATTTTTTTTCCTAAAATTGTTTTTTCTATCCCCCTCCCTCCCTGCAACTAGATAAGTTTTGTTTGCTCTCAACTATTTGATCCATGTGTGGAAATGGGATTTATATATTATATTCTACTTTAAGCACCAAACATTAAATACTTCAAAAAACAAGACCCAACTTGCAACAAGTTCTGCAAACATAAAGTGGAAAAACACTTGGTAAAGAATGACCTGTGGTCCTTCACAGCCTTTCCGAGGAGTGGGATATGAGATGATCACACATTATCAAGGCCTAACAAAAATGCTGACATTGCCAACAAGCAAAACGAATATATTGTTATCAATGTCCACAACATCATCCAAGTTGCCTTCACTCCAGGAAAGTGATTCTGCCTGGTGTCATGAGAAGAGCATATTTGCAGCTGGTCAGAAGCAGGTGTGACAGCCACTTCCTCTGCTTTCTTGGGCCACTTCTTTAAGCATCTGCATTCATCCTCGACAAGTGTGTCTTCTCCAGGTCTATCAGTTCTGCTTCTTACGCCTCTTTCAGACATCTGTTCCAATGTCTCTTCAGTGAGGTGTCTTCTGTCTAAAGTAGTCCTCGCTCTGCCTCTTGGTCCCTGACCCACCCCCATGGGTCTCCATCTCACTGATGAACACAATGAGGGAAAGAGCAGAGTGACCTGAGAGTAACCGGAAAGGGAATCACTGGGCTTATTATTTGTCATCTGTCTCTCCCACCGGAATGTGACCTCCCTGAAAGCAGAGACCTTTATTTTTCTCATTCAGTGCAGTATCCACCTACAACAGTGCCTGGCACTAAAACCTGTGCTATTATTACTGTTGTTATATTTAACTTCATGCTCAGGGATACACTCTGCTCTCCTACTTTACAAAACAGTACAGTACATGGGCTTCTCATATTTTATCACAGGGCGAACTCAAAGTCATGTGGTAACATATGCTGCCTTCAGCTTTAGACAATTTTTTTGTTTTGCTAGGTTTGGTTGGATTGACTATTTCACCAGAATAGAGCCAATGAGTGTAATAGTGTCCACAGGTATTTATTAATACTACAGCCTGATTTCCTCTTGCTGTTCAGGACTGCCAGCTTCTAAACAGGGAGACACCTGAGCCTTTTGTGTGCCACATGACAGTCTTGTATTTTTTTTTTCACAGGTGTTAAAACAAAACGGGGATAAGCAGATTTTGTAATCGTGTGTGCTCAGAGCCAACTTGTCTTCTGAGTGCAACTTGTTTTCATGGCATAGTTCCTAGTGTCTGGCCAGGAATTAAGAACATTACTAAGGACACAGCACATTTCCGTTTATTTAATTAGACTTGTAGCCAAAGATCTGTTTAAAGTGAGTGGTGGAATAATAGAAATTAATATTTTGAAATATTCTAGATCTTCAGCTTTGTACTAGTGGCAGCGGGGCTGGTTCAGGATTAAAATTAATAATACTGTTCACGGTAGTCAACATAATTTATTAATGGGACCAGATTTGAGGTGTAAAAAAGCCTACTGTCAAACAGTCTTCAGTGGTCCCATTTGCAGTATTCCTTTAAAAATTTATCTTTTAGACTGCTCCTTTTATAAGTCAATACTTTCAACAATTGGCAGAAAATTTATGTTTATGTGTTTGCTTTAGTTTCATTGCCTTATTTCCTTTAAACTAAGAGATACACTAATATATAGTTTTTAAATGTTTAAAATAAATTCTAAAATTATCTTTATAATTCTGCAGGCACTTACAAAACTCGAAAGCTTGATGTAGCCTTTGACATCACATTGGATCATAAATACAGATTCATAGAACCCTCATTATCTATGTATTATTCTAGGTGTTGCCTAATATCCTATCTAATAAAGAGATAATATGCATATTGACCATCACTCCAACACACAAGATGGCTGCCCCCATGTGGACACAAGATGGCTGCCACAAGATGGCCTGCAGGCGAGGGGAGTTAGGGGGGACCAGGCCTGCAGGGGAGGGCAGTTAGGTGTCGATCAGGCTGGCAGGGGAGTGGTTAGGGGGTGATAAGGTTGGCAGGCAGAAGTGGTTAGGAGCAATCAGGCAGGCAGGCAGGCAGGTGAACAGTTGGGAGTCAGCAGTCCTGGATTGTGAGAGGGATACCAGATTGGAGAGGATGTAGGCTGGGCTGAGGGACAACCCTCCTCCATACATGAATTTCGTGCACTGGGCCTCTAGTATATATATGAAATTCATGTCAAATATATATTAAATATGTATGAAATATATGTACATACGATTATATCTTTAAGATACTCTAATACAATATATTGCAAATGAGTACACTGAATCTCAGAGAAGTATAGTAATTTGCTCAGAGTCACGTAGGTAATAAATTGCAGCACTGGAATGCAAACATTTTGTATGGCTCCCAGATATCTGCCATTTCCACCCTACTAGGTAGAAGATTCAAAACCTCCAAATTCTCTTAAACAAAGCATTTCCATATAGTTTCTAACACAAATGACAGCAAGCCAAATTTATATAATAATGTGAGGTTCAAAATGAATTCCTCAGTAGTGTTTAGGCAATGGTTCATAGATCCAAAGTGAGATGTTTCAATGAGAACAGGCAAGGCCAAGACAACTTGATGCCTAATGATGATGGTTGTATTACTGGCAATTTTGTAAAATTTTCTTTGGAGCTGCATCAAATTACAAGTTGAGAACAGAGTCCAAGCTTTGATCTATTTTCTTGAATCTAGAGAAATTTGGATGCACAAAAGGAAGCTCTGGCCTGGAGAACTCACCGAGGAGAGACTCTGAGGGGGGAAATACACTGCCCCTTTCCCACTGTTGATCAGTGTTCCAGTGTTCTGGGAGCACAGGACGTGGGACAGATCAAATCAGCTAAGAGTAACAATAACAACGTGGAGTTTATTCACTTCCTTGCTGATAGTCTCATGGGCAACCATTCTTTTCCTTCCTTATTCTTACAAGTTAAAACAAACCCACTTCAGTCCCTCAGAGTCTCTTCATCTTATTCTCACTATTATTCTAACCATCCCCCCACATCAGCACCACCAAAACATGCACATACATATACACACAATTAGAACAAAATTAACATTGTTTCTATACTTTGTTATTACTATTTATCATAATAGAATTTGCATTTTTTTAAACAAAGCAGCAAATTTCTTCTGCTAATTTAGGGTGTGGAATGTGAATGCATAGATTGCTTGCTTGCAAAGAGAGAATTTTGACAGTAAAGAAATAAAACTGGTCATTCAATTTCAATGGAAGGGGGAGTGGAAAATACTTTCAGACATTTCTTTTGAAGTTATTCATTTATGCCTGGCCAGGTTCAGCTATGGTAACTTGGTTTTTGAAATGATATATGTTCCATACACAAATAATTTCCAAATCCAGAAAACAATCTTTGGGAAGTTATGGCTTCCAGGACTAGAGTTGAAACAATGCCAACTCTAAAGTTTTGTAAATTGGGCTCTAAGTGTGAAATCCTTCCAGCTGTTAAATGCATCTCATATCAAATTATATTCACAGTTTTTCAGAATATTTTCTTCTGTTTAAAGTCTCCTGAAAAAAAAATATATATGCCTAGAAACTAAGATGTAAACATCCTTTTAAATTCTTAAAGATTATGAGAAAAGCATATATACAAATTAAGTGTACTATACAGGTCATAGTTTTGAATGGTTTTGTGGGTTTATTTTTCTGTGCAGCTTTCTTAGTTTTCAGAATAGTTCTTCAAAAACAGAGTGAACTATAACCTGCCCACTTCATTATTTTGAAAGCTCCAAACCATTGCATGTAAGTGAATTACACTCTTTCTTTAGAGGCTGTGACTTTCAGAGACTGACTTTGTTTCTAGTTGATGCAGCTCTGCAGATGAGTCCCTGGAAGAGGAGATGTTCTCACCCTCCCTTTCAGCTTCAGTTAATTTATTCCAAATAGAACCCAGTCACACACTCTAACTTACAGAATGCAACCGATTCACAGTCCAAATCCTCAAAGTCTCTTTATGCTTGAAGAATGCAAACGTGAATCTGTACTGGTGAGAAGTATAAGATTTTATAAACTTTAAAATCTTTGATTTTTGATAATCATTTTCTATTTATTCAGACTTCCATAGTGGAATACCCCAAATTAAAGTATTTCCCTTGAAGAATATAAGGCAATTTTTTTTCCGCTTTACCAGACACAATTGAGAGACAGCACAGTGGATAGAAATTTGCCAGTTGCCTGCCTAGTGGATGTTTTCCTGGTTTGTTTTTGTAGGACTCTGTCAAACTTATAGAACTTAAGACATGTAAATCCATAAAATTATTGACGAATTCCTTCTATCTTGTCCTTATTTTCATCCAATTCACAACTATTGTGAACTGTGAAAATTCATTAAGAGAGACCTGGTAGACTGGAGTTAGGAGGCTAGAAGGAGGTGCTCTCGGGACCTACCACTCACCTTCAGTCACTCCAAACAGGAAGATGTTTTCTGCTTGACTACCCCAGCACGAGAAAGCAAGGTTTCCTCTGTGATGTCTGTGAAATTGTCCTTTTGCTTCTTGCACCAACTTAATGGTCGTTAGGACACAGTGCCAGTGGGACAGGTGAGGTGCCAAGACTAGTCCTTTGTTCCTTTGCGGGGCATAGTGTGTATTGGCTATAAAAGTAAAATGTGCTCCTATGTTCCTATTATTTATGTGTAATTATACACAAAACAAATCATCCAGGGCCTTATCATCAACGTCTTTACAAACACAGAAAAGCAAAATCACAGCAGATTGTCCAGATTAGGTTAATTTGTACGTGAAAATAGCATTTTTAAATGTCATTTATTTATCATTCATTCATTTAACAAATATTCCCTGAAAGCTTATCCTATGGTAGGGACTATGCTAGGAGCTTAAAATATATCAGTGAATAAATGCCTTCATCTTTGTCCTTGGGGAACTTACCTGCTAGTGAATTCTTTATTTCTATTCCCCAAGCTACTTTAAATAATAGAAATTTTTATTAGCTTTTCAGTAACTCTGAGTCCAAGAGGCACAAAGCACAAATGATCTAATCCAAATAGCACTGAACCAATGTCATATAGTAAGCTAACAATTCTGCCTGGATTGCCGCCAACTTTTATTTTACTTTAAAAGGTATCAATTAAAAATCTATTTTAGGGAGATAAATGTATATCAGTGTAGGCATCAAAGACAGAAATTGGAATATTGAGTTTTGAATGTAACACTGAGGTGTTTCAGAAACTAAAAAACAAAAAAATCCACTCTTTGATCTTGTGTATGTTTGAAAGGTCCTGATCTCTGATAGGTCCACTGGGAACAAAGAGACTATGAGGTCTGCAAAACTCTGCTCTCAACTGGAAGGTGATTTGTGGATGAGGGTTCCACTAGAGACCCCATATAATGAATTTCCTCCCCAACTGGGTTTTTTCTTCCTAGGCATGCCAAAAAGTAGATAAACACAAACCAGATCCAGTGGGATGACTAATCTCCCATAATTTACCTTCTGTGGTCGGCTGACTGACCTCTAAAGATGCCCACACCCTAATGCTTGGAGCTTGTGACTATGTGATGTTAAACAGAAAACGGGACTTCCAGATGTAATTAAGGAGAGAGATCATCCTGGATTATCTGCGTAGGCCTAATGTAATCAAATGAGACCTTAAAAACAGAACTTTCTCCAGCTAGATAGGGCAGATGAAGCAGAAGGGGAAGTCAAAGAGATTTGAAGGGTGACAAGAACTCCCCCAGCTGCTGGTTTTGAAGATGAAGGAGGTCACAAACCAAGGAATATGGGCAGCCTCAGGAAACAGAGAATGACTCACAACAGCCAGCAAGAAAATGGGGACTTCAACTCTACCACTGCAGGCAACTAAATTCTGCCAACAAGCTGAGTAAGTGTGGAAAAGGCTTCTTCAGAGCCTCTAGGTAAGAGCCAGGTTGGCAGACACCTTGATTTTGACCTTGTGAGACCCAGAGCAGAAAAAAAAAAAACGGTCAAGGTAATACATTTGTGTTTTAATCCACTAAATTTGTGGTAATTTGTTACGGGAGCAGTGGAAAACGAGTGCACTTTCCAATGCAATGTAATCAGTCACCACTAAGTCTTCAGTCATGTTTTCGTTAGAAATAAATACGTAAGTTATCATATCCTGGGGTTTTGTGTATTAACATTTACATTTCCCCATAAGTAATCTTTGATAATTTGGCACTTACATTTTCTGTATTTCCTAAGTGCTTTATTTTATATTTTGTAATTTTTAAGTTTTTACTCAATATGGAAATAGTAAGTGCTTAAAGATGTTGCTTAGTGTTTCTTGTGCCAGACTCCTCCCATTTGTAGCCTGGGGGATCATTTACAATGGTGAGAACTGGTTTGGGGGCCATCGCTGCTGTCACAAAAGTCCTGGCCAACAAGGACCCCGATGAGCTATCTGAAAATTTTGTATATATAAAGCCTGGGTGGGAAGTCTACAGTTACTGAGCAGCCCCAGGGCATCAGGTTGGGTTCTATCTGCATCACCTATAACTTCCTTAAGTGGATGACAGGTATAGTTTAAACCAGAAAACCTAGTCATCAAGAAAATTGAATTGACTAAAAACTCTGAACAATTCCGGCAAACCAGAGGAGAACTTTATTTATCTTCAGCCCAACAGCACATGCAATAACATCATATATACCATTTCATCTGTATGATTTTATAATGAAATATAAACCATCTTTTGAAACACTGCTAAATGCAGTGCCAAATATATACTTTGTACTTAACTCTCTAAACTTTCTATTCATTCGATAGCCATATGATTCTAGAAATATGATTTTAAAACAATTACCTTGGCTTCCAGGGAATCATTTCTTTAATGATATTTTAAATATTTTCCTCATAAGACTTGACCTTGCTGTAAATTCTTTACTACTTCTTTATATGGTGATAGGGGATTAGGCAAACACTGTTCTTGAATCTTTACTAAGCTAAAGAAGAGTGGCCAATAGATGGCCTAAAAAAATCACAGAGAAATATTTGAGGGAGAAATGAAAATTCAATATTTTCAGAATCTACAAAAACAACCAAAGTGAATGGTAAAAAGCAAATGTATTATGTTAAATTAACAGTAGAGGGAACCAGAAAACATCAATTTTTGCATTAGGATTTAGATTGGGAAGTTGTTGTCATTTAGTGATTATATATATTTCAAAATAATATTTGGTATGTAACCACATTAATAAGTTAAAAGAAATTGTAGAGTTTTATGAGGTTTTAGCAAACATATTTTTTGTATTACTTTTAAAAGGAATTTTTTGTTTTTTGTACAAAGTCATGATTTGACCAGAGATCTATCTGGAAGGAAGGGAAAGGAAGGGAAGGGAAGGGAAATTATATAATACTAAATTTTGGTAAGAATATGGGAAATAGGAACTCTCATGTACCGCTGGTTGGAATGTAAGCTAGCCAGTTCTGGAGAGCAAATTGACAGCACTCAGTAAAATCAATGCATTCCCTGTAACCCATCAGTACCATCTTGAAAATTTATCTAGCACATATTTATATGCAGGCATGTTTGAAGATGTTTGCCACAGTATTGTGGTTGAGAAAAGAGAGTTGGAAGCTATCTGGAGGTCCAAATACTAGGGAACTAGGTAAGTAGTATATGTGTTTTTATCAATATTCAGCAGTAAAAGAAACAACAAATTAATAGTAGCAATGTGGCTAGATCTTATAATCATAAACTTGAGTGAATAAAATTAGAAATAGAATAACTATTATGTAATACCATGTATATAAAGTAAGGCCACACACATACAATAGCTCAATAACACTATGTTTTATGAGGATCTTTACCTAGCCAAAGACGTATATCAAAACATTAAAGAGGGTGTCAGTGGAGTGGAGGAGAATAGCAGTGGGAAAATGAAAAAGAGAGAAAAATAAACAAGAGGGAAACTTGTACAGAGCAATGATGACGGGTGCCATGTACCAGAGAGTAGGAGTAACTGATTTCCAGCATGTTATGACCAGAATTGAGAGACGGAGAAATAGAAATATAATAACTTTTCAATAACAGGTTTTATTACAATCATATCACTCTCAGCCCTTTGCCTTATCTTCTGTCTTCATGTTTCTGATTACTGTAGCATGCAAACTGTAGAAATTCAACAGAACCAAAGCTCTGTTAAACTAGAGTGCCCTAGATTATTTTCCTTTTTTTTTTTTCACAACTGATTATAGTTCAGCAGCTAAAAACAAGACACATTTATTATCTCATGGTTTTCATGAGTTAGGAGTGTTGGCCATAGGTTTAGCTGGATCTCAGCAGGCTAAAATCAAAGTGTCAGTTATGGCTATGATTTTGTCTAAGGCTCAGAATTCTCTTCCAAAGGCATTGGCTGTTGGCAGAATTCAGTTCCCAGAGGCCATCTGCCATTTCCTGTCATGTGATCCTCTGCACATCATGGTAGTTCAAGGCCAACAGAAACTTGTCTGATCAGTCAGGCCTATCTGAGGTAATCTCTCTTTTGATTAACTCAAAGTCCATTAATTAAGGACTAATTCACCTGATAAAATCCCTTCACCTTTGCATCATAGCACAACTCAATCATAGGAATTATATCCCTTTGAGATAGCAGGGCAAATAGTCATTCATATATGTGACAAATGCTAATGACATATCTACTATGTGCCAGGTCCCACAAAATACTTGAGGACAAGAAATATAAAAGATTAATAAAATACAGCACAGTGCCATGAGGAGCTCTCATTCTAGTAGTGAAGAAGGATATGTGCCCATTAAATTAAAATGAAATAAAATAAAACTAAGTTGGAAAACAGTGGTTAGAGTTTGGATTCTGTCAACCAGTTGTTTGCATTCAAATCCTGGCTCCATTTCTTAGTAACTGTATGACTTTTGAAAAGAGAATAAATTTGTTATGGGGGAAAAAAAGAAAGTGAGAGAGAGAAAAGGAAAAGAAGGGAGGGAGGAAATGAGGAACACTTACAGTTTTGTGAAGGTAAAATGAGTTAAGAGATGGAAAATGTTTAGAATAGCACTGAGTAGATCTCATAACAGAGGTAACTGTAAGGTCTGTGGGAGCGCAGAGGAGCAGACAATGGTAGCATTTTATAGATTTAAAAATGGGACTCAGCAAGTAGTGACTTCTCTGTATTCACACAATTAGTGAGTTAATAGGACCAGGAACAGAAAGGAGATAAGCCCGATCCACAGTAATTTAAGGCATTGTACTCGGTAAACAATGGCCCAAGTAATAATAAGGCCAAGCAGTTTGAGGATGGAACCGAGTTATTTCTTTATTATGCTGGCACAATGACCTCTACACAGATCCTTCACCATGTGACTTTTTACCTTTAAGTATGAGAATAATGACTATGATGATAATAATAATGATAGTTATTATAATCTGTCAAACCAGAAACACTTAAAAAATAGCCTTATTTTATTCTTAAAACAACTAATAAATAGCTTTCATTATGAACCCTCAAATACTTCTCAGGGGAAATAGTTAGATAACAATCTTATCAGTTCAATAAATATTTTTAAATGCTCTCTGAGTGCCACCTTAATTAAATTTTGCTATATTGAGTAAGAAATCTTACTAAACAAAACAGAAAACAATGCTAAGTAGGTTTCTATTGGTCACTATTCAATGTTTAATTATAAGCAAATACCATGTACTGGGTAGTGTGAATGCAACATGAATAAAACACATTTATAACATCTCCAGGCAAGGAAAAATTCCAGCTATTTCCCAAGCTGGCGCATCTGCTGCAGTCATAATGACAAGATCCTGGAGATTGCTGGCTGCTTTGAGCAGCAGGACAGCCTGCAACTGCTTAACTCTCCTCACCTGTGCCTGCCATGGCCCGCACTGAAATGAAAAGTTATTACTTGGCATTTTCTGGGATTAGTTTGAGCATCTGTTTATCCTGAACAATAAATAGGAAAGAATTGCTACAAGATAATGAAGTTTGATCAGCTTAATAAAATCAGCAGTGCAATTCCATTCCACCCAACAGGCAAACTTTTAAATTAACATCCAAATTAATAATAGAAATGTACACCTAAAAGATGCTTTGATCCAAAGGATTCCAAAGGCTTTGCAAATTTAGGTGGTTGATGTTCAAGAATGGAGTTTACACACAGCCATTTGAAGTAGCAGAAGCATGTGGTCATGCCTTCCGTTAAAAGCAGTTAGCTCCTAAAAATTCTATTGTGTCATGGGGAAAACAGGATTTAGAAAAATGAAATCAGGATTTTATATTTTTGAAATAAATCAATGGTGGTAGTCATTAGCTAAATGAAGACATCATCAATAAAGTGGAATACAGTTAAAATTTTATAAACAATTGGTATGTTATGCTAATTTCTATTTATCATATTTTACCTACCACAAACTGTCATTCTAAATGAAATATATAGAAAGTTGATTATTAGCTGTATTATTTATATATCCTATATAATAAAGAGGTAATATGCAAATTGACCATCACACCCTCACACACAAGATGGCTGCCCCCATGTGGTCACAAGATGGCTGCCCCATGTGGTCACAAGATGGCCACCCCATGTGGTCACAAGATGGCTGCCCCATGTTATCACAAGATGGCTGCCCCCATGTCATCACAAGATGGCCGGCAGGGGAGGGCAGTTAGGGGCAACCGGGCCTGCAGGGGAGGGCAGTTGGGGGTGATCTGGCCAGCAGGGAAGCAGTTAGGCATCAATCAGGCTGGCAGAGGAGTGGTTAGGGGCAATCAGGCAGGCAAGTGGTTAGGAGCCAGCAGTCCTGGATTGGATTGTGCCTAAACTGGCAGTCAGACATCCCCCAAGGGGTCCCAGATTGGAGAGGGTGCAGGCTGGGCTGAGGGACAAGCCCCCCCCCTCACTGCCCCCAGTGCACAAATTTGTGCACTGGGCCTCTAGTATATATATATATATATATATTTTTTTTTTTTTACATATTTATAATTTTTTTCTTTAACTGATGTTCCACCCAAACATTTAGTTAAGGTGCTTATGTTATTTGTCACACACATTGAGACACAGTAATGAAATGGGGGACTTTTAGCAATTACACTAGGATACACAAGTGCTTTAAACATGATATAAACTATTTTTTTCAGAATGTGCATTTTCCCCTAAATACTTTCTATTGTCTAAACATTTTGTGTAAAATTTACTATTTTTAATAATGACTTAAAAGACTTGGTAGTGAAAAATATAGAGTGTGAGTATATTCTAAATGCCAGCTTTTCAAATGTTTTAATCAATTATTATGCAAGCTCCCTTTAATTTCACCTTGGACCCCAAACTGTAGCAAACTTTCCAGTTAAAGCACAGAACATGATAGAATTCCATAACATGCTGCCTCCAGGAAGTAATTTGATTGTACCAGATTCATTTTCACTTTTGATAATCTTGATTTGCTCCTGTATCACAATTAGAGGCTTTCAACACAATTCCTATATTCAGTATACAATCTTTATGATCTTAATTTATTAAAATTATAAGTATACATTATATGCTAACATCAGAATTCTTTGCTGATAGCAATTACCTCTAAGATGCTCTAAAGATTTTAGTCTATATTAGAATGGGACGTTACCAGTATTATACACCACTTTTAAAAAAATTAACAATTCTCAATATATAGTACTTGACAGGCAGGCACAGAGAGAGTATGTTATAATCACAAAGCTTCATAAAATCATTTCTCAGATCGAGAGAGTTGAATTATTATATTATTCCAAGAGTAGAGGGGAAATGTCATAATTCAATGAATTAATATAATTTTAATTCTACTTGAGAAAGAATTCTATTATTCTGAAAAATTCCAGTACTTATGCCCCTGGAAGAATTTCCTAATAGTGACTCTTTTGTTAGGGACTTGGAAGTAGTTTTTCCTAAGTGAGAAGGAAATTGGTTATCAGAAATTCCTACTTTGAAAATAGTACAATTTAAAACTCCCATATTTTCATCAGATGCCAAATTTCCCCCAATTTCCAAAACATCTGATAAAAGAGCAAAGAAAAAAGCAATGGAAAACTCAGAGCCTGCAGTCCAGTCCTTTATAAATAATCAAAACAACACTCAAGTATTTATGCTAACACTGCAGCATAATGACCAGAGAAGTTCATAGAAAAAATTCTCTTGATTCAAGAATTACAGTTGTTGCATACAATAAACATTTTTGACAAAATACTGTTTTATAATCAAATTTGTAGATGTAGAAAACTTTTTCTCTTTGTGATGTATGATTATATATGGTTGTGTGTGATTGGTGAAAGACGTCTAGAGGGATTGCTCAAGGTTACAGGAAAAACTCTAAGGAATCCTTGCAGCAACATCCTGAAATAAGAGCTCTCACATAATAGAGTCACTGTGGTTTTCTCTGAGAAGCAAAGGTTGAGGAACAACCAACCTTAACTATCCAGGATCAGGGTTGAGAGTTGGCTTATGCATCTGAATGCTTTTGGCTTTAGTTTACTCCTGTGTTTAAAGAAGAGAGTTATGAGATTAGCTTAATTTGATCGTTTTCCTTTTCCCTTTGGTAATCTTCCTCCTGTATTATAAGATATACGATGCTTCCTTCACCCTTCAAATGAAAATTAAAATGAATTTTCCAGGTATACTATGTTATGGATGCAAAATCAAAAATTTACACAAGTGATGTGAATCTACAGCATGCACAACTAAGAGTTGAAAGAAGACTCAATCCTTTTCATCATGAGGATTATGCATGCAGTAAGAAAGAACATTCAGTTCTACAGGGGTGGGCAATGGGGAGATTGGCATTTTGGCCTTGGATCCAGAAATATTGCGTTTACCTAAAGTTTTCTCTGTAGTCCTGACCTAAGCATCCTTCTCTTTTAACCTCTTTATAATGATTTTTAATTTTAATAAAAATAGTTAACTTCCTATGCTGATAGATAAGCACTTTAATGTAAAGATGGCAATATTTCTCAAATTAGGTTACAGAGATAGTATTATAATAGTGGAAACCCTAGTGAAATTTTTGAAATCATAAGTATCAGAAGAATAAAAAGGCAAGACATTTTTGAAAAAAAGAAGCTGGAGAACTTTCTCTACTAATTATTAAGAATATTATACAGAATGTTAGCAAGACAGAGTGGCCTAGGTTCAAGAATCAAAAGGCAGATTAAAGAATAGAAAAGGAAATCTAGAAACAAATCTTAGTAATTGTAATAAGCATTTCTAAATAGCAAAGTTACCATCACAAGTAAAAATAAGCAAATAATAATCATTTAAAAATCTAACAAACCAAGTAAAATTGTTTAATAAAACTAAAATTTAAAAATCTAATATATTGCACAGAAAGAAATTTAATGAATGGTGTTGTGACAGTGGCTTGAAAAACTAGATTCCAATATTACAACCTAGTAAGTTTCAGATATATTAAAAATGAATGTCAAAAAATAAAACTACAAAAAATAATTTATTTAAATAGTAATCTGAGTCCAGATTTTAGAAAAAGTGGAAGTAATCATGAAGGGAAAAATCAGGATATTTGAAAGCATAAAAAAAAAATCTAAACACAATATGTCAAAACCTATCATAAGCAAGATTAAGGGGTCAGCAATAAACTTGGAAAAGTATTTTCAGAAAAATGACAAAGGATTATGTCAATAGATAGAGTTCATGCCAATCAGTAAGTTTACCAATAGGAAAGTGGGCCAAGTGCTTGTAAATAGGGTTCACTGACAAAGAATATATACACATGTGACTAATATATATAATAAAACATGTTTGCTCTCACTACCATATAAAAATGTATCAAGTTAAGATAGCACTTCAACCTTCAGATTAGTGGAGTGTGGGGAAGCAAAGGTACAATGGAATTTCAGACATATCTTCCCAGCCACTCGCCCATCCCTAACTAAGATGATAGAGGATTGGGAGCCACTTTGGAAGACAAGTTTAAAACTATGTATACTGTTACCATATTATCCAGCAATTGCACTCCTTGTTGTTTATCCAAAGGAGATGAAGATTTATGTTCACACAAAACTTGCACAATGTGTTTCTGGCAGCTTTATTCATAATTGCCCCAAACATGAAAGCAACCAAGAAGTCCTTCAGTAGGTGAATAGATAAATAAATGGCGATAAACCAGGCAATGGAATATTATTCAGCACTAAAAAGAAATGTGCTATCAAGTCATGAAAAATCACGGAGAAACCTTAAGTGCATATGACTATGTAAAAGAAGCCAATCTGAAAAGCCTACATTCTGTATGATTTCAATTATATGACATTCTGGAAAAGGCAAAACTATGATAGTAAAAAGTTCAGTTTCAGAGAGGGAGTATGAATAGAAGGAGTACAGAGAAATCTTTAGAGCAGTGAAACGACTCTGTATGAGACTATAATGGTGGATACAAGTCACTACACATTTATCCAAACCAATAGAATACACAAAACTGAGAGTGAACTCCAATGTAAATTATGGATTCTGGGCAATTATGATGTGTCAGTGTAGGTTCATCTATTGTAACAAATGTACCACTCTGCTGGGGGATGTTGATAATAGGAGTGGCTATGCCTGTGTGTGGGCAGGGTATATTTGAGAAATATTTGTCCCTCCTGCTCAATTTAAACTATTTTTTTTTTAACAAGCTTACTTTTAAAACACTGGGAGTAATAGTCTAATTTTAAAAGAAATTTAAAGAGATTCGATTTACCACTAATAAAATTAAAATATGTAATATAAGCAGCTCAAAATGACATCTACCATTGATTACTTTCATTTTTTTGACCTAAAGAGTTTACGATTATGTAAGTATGCTGTTTTTTTTATTTTCCCATTATTAAAATAGTACATGCCTTTTATAGACAAAATAGAAAAGACAAAAGAATAAAGGGAAGTAATAATTCACATATTACTGGCTATTTTCTTTACTGATCTTACTTTAATAGAGTTAACTAAAATTCACAGTTGGTGATACACTTCTCCCTTTTAATTATAGAAACTATGTAGTACTCTGAATGGCCCATTTTTGTCCGAGTTCAAAAAAGGTTCAGTACTTTATATAATTTTACATCTTGTGATATGATCTATAATGTTTTTTAAAATATATTTTTATTGATTTCAGAGAGGAAGTGAGAGGGAGAGATAGAAACATCAATGATGAGAGAGAATCATTGATCAGCTGCCTCCTGTACACCCCACACTGGGGATCGAGCCCACCAGGCCGATGCTCTACCCACTGAGCAAAACCGGCTAGGGCATGATCTATAATGTTTAGCCTGTGATATGGCTGCCGTCTAGTAATTCACTGGAATTTTTCATTTTCACTTTCATGCCATAAACTGCAACCTTAAATTTATTGCAGTACTTACATATATGGCAGCTGTTAAAATGACAGTAGTTGAATACACTGAGGGAATAGTTACTAGGCAAAGGTACACACACACACACACACACACACACACACACACTTTCTTTAAGTTACTAGTTTATTGTAAAGTTGAGGTTGTTTCCCCCTTGTGAATAAAGAAAGGGGGGTCTATATGTGTTGATACATAGTAATAAAGTTACCCAATGCACTCAATCTAGTCATGCATTTCCTTATTCATATCAACTGAAAAGTTTATGGAGAACCTACTATGTGCCAGGCGGTCAGCCAAACACAGCATAGTCAGGGAGAAGCACACATAACAAGAAAAATAGGATGGCCATATGTCAAGAACTGCTGAAAGGGGGTAAAATCAAAATACTTTGGAATCACACATGGGAATGGGAAAAGGTGACCCTTCAGCTGGGTGTTAGAGGATGAATGAGCATTTACCAGGCAGAGGGAATAGCATTTGCACCTGCATAGAGTTTTGAAAAGAGGAAGAGTAATTGAGGCAGGAAATAAAGCTTGAAAAGGAGGTCTGGATCAGCTTGTGATGAGTCTTGTGTGCCCAGTTGAGTGATTTGGACCACATATTTCAGGTCATGAGGAGTCAATTGAGGTTTCTTTGCAGTGGAGACTGTCATGATCAGTTTGGTCTGGGAAGAACATTCTGCAGCAATCTGAGGACAGACTAGATTAGGAAGAAACATGACAGGAGCACCAGTGAGAGGCAAGAGATAAGGAGGGCTAAAACTTGGGCAGTCTCAATGTAGAGAGGAGTAAGGCTATTTGATCAGCAAAATAACAGTATTTAACAATTAATTAAAGATATAACTGGGTGAGAAAGAAAGAAGGTAGAGAATTATGTTTTAAACATTGGACTTGAAAATCAGAAAGATTGGGAAGGAATTGAAGAAAGGTTAGAGCCGAACAGATGTTTTCAAGGATAAGTGAGATTTGAGCAATGTGGGTAAAGGAAGAAGTTCTGCAGGGGGGGGGGGGGCAGAAATGGAGAGCAATATACTTGTCTAAACTAAGACCAACATACAGTGCTTGAAATATTTATTGTTTTCATTTTTCCTATGTGGGAGTAGGAGAGCAAAAGAGCTGACAAATCACTGTTCTGGAAGAAAGGTTGAGGGGAATCTAAAGATGATCAGAAGGAAGGTGCCTGACCCAAGGAGATCAAGAACCTTTCAGACCACTAGAAGGATTTCCGGATGAGCATAGAACTCAACCTGAAGTAGAATGGGTTGAGATACTTGGACTTTGCAGTGAAATGGTGCTTGACATTGCCAAGGGAGACAGGTGCTTATCAATTTGACACCTTTCCTTCAGTGTATACTTTCCAATAGTGTCACCATTTCAAAATGACATACAGACCATACACAGAACCACTGAACTAAGAAAGAAGTCCAGTTCTAGCCCTGGCTTCACCATTTCTACAAATGTGACTTCCAACAGATCACCTCAGTCTCAACAGGAAATGATGTTAATATGCTCCCTGTCTAATCAATTCTGATTGGTGAGGAATAAATGATAATGCTAAGAGAAGGACATTAAAATGCAAGGCATTCATGTGGTTATCATCATTATTGTTGTTATGTTCACTCAGTGAAAACCATGGAACCCCCAAAACCCGAGAGAACTTACCATTAGATGTCTAATTTTATTTAGTGACTCAAGAAAATCTTCAAATTGTATGATGATTTTCACCAATCTCAAGCCATACATTGTAAATGTATGATAAAAATGATAAAAACCAGGAACATGAGAGTTTATGCATAATTCTTTTTCATCACTCTATTATTCTTTCTATTCACCCAAACCTGACTCCTAACGATATTAGCTATCAAGGCCAAATTTTGCAAAGTAGGAGATTTCAGGATAGCATTTTCTAAATTGTGTAGTCTTCTCTTTTGCTTTATGGACAGAGAAAAGAAAAGAAAAAAACAGAATGACCTCTCATTCATATCTAATTGCTTCCCCAACAATTTTCTTAGCACAGCCTCTATTTGATCTAACTCTCACCTTCACTTTCTCACCTCCAGTCCCAAGGACTTCATGGCCAAGCTTATTTATGTTTCAATATTTCTTACACTTTCCCTAACTACAATATATGAACTAACAAAACATGACCAATCTCTACTTTCCTTGCCCTATTTTACAATACTGGATCACCAAAAAAAATGTTTAATGTACTCATTTGTTTCTTAATCTGTTCTTTCCTCATGTCTTTGTAAGCTCCACAACAATGACTTCGTCCTGTTTGCCATTGTAACCCCTGTGCCTAGTACATGGAGGGCATTCAATAAATAACTGTTGAATAAACGATGAGTGCCTCTGTAAAATGGATATACCCATTTCAAATGTCTTCTGTTCTTAAGAAGATTTTAAGCTGAAACTGGTTTGGCTCAGTGGATAGAGCGTCGGCCTTCGGACTCAAGGGTCCCAGGTTCGATTCCGGTCAAGGGCATGTACCTTGGTTGCGGGCACATCCTCAGTAGGGGGTGTGCAAGAGGCAGCTGATTGATGTTTCTCTCTCATCAATGTTTCTAACTCTCTATCCCTCTCTCTTCCTCTCTGTAAAAAAATCAATAAAATATACATTTTTTTTTTTAAAAAAAAAGATTTTAAAAATTAAAAATATAAAGTAGTGTGAGGACTATTGCTCAGGATTTAAAGAAAGAAAGAATGCAAAATTCAGGCAATGGATGGGCTTGAAATAAGAGAGTTTGGGAGGCAGGGCAGAGTGAGATAAGCTGATAAAATGGCAGGTTCTATTTGAGCGAACAACTTATCTCCAGTTACTTAGGAATTTTCCAGCTTTAGAATCCCAACTCCCTTATCCCATGCAACCCCCAATCTCTGGCAAACTGGGGCAGTTGGCCACGTTGGCTTTTAGAACCAGATGCTTCCATGGATTTGAATTCCCCATTCACATTTATTAGTAACTAGAGGCCCAGTGCACGAATTCGTGCATGGGTGGGGTCCGGACTACTCGCCTGATAGGGGCCATCGGGGCTGGGCCAGCTGGGGGGAGGGGCCACAGGAGGTTGGCTGGCCAGCCCCACCCAGATCGGGCCAGTTGGCCAGCTGCAGTACGAGTCATAGTAACTAATCGTTTCAGTTGTTCTGGTCGCGTGGCTTTTATATATATAGATAGGACTTTGGGCAAGACATATTGTCTCTGATTTTAGTTTCTCTTATGTGAAGCAAAGGTTTATAGGGATTTCTTAAAAAGGACTTTATAAAAACACTTAACACATTGCCTGGTACATAATGAGTGCTGGATAAGTAGCAAATAGTATTATTAAGGTACCTGGCTTATAATTGGCATTCAATAAATGCCAGCTTAAAGATAAGGAAGATGCTAACCCTGGAGTATTTTCTTGTGACTTGGATGATAACTTTTCATAATAAAAATTATATTATCTCAAAAGGTATAATAAAGAATGTTCCAATTTTACTATTAAACTTGGCATTCTCTTTACAGAGCTTTACTACATTGTCTTCATATGGGAAAAAAGCATTTTTTTATTTATTGTCTTCATTATTATTAAAAAAAACCACCTGTGTAATGCAGTGGGAAAAAGAAATTTTTAAAAAATTTTATACATTTTAAAACATTACTTAAATATTTTTTACCTGTAAGTACATTCAAAGTCCTTCAAATAAGGCTAGAAATACCAAATTTTAGGAAAGCATAATTTTCTCATCAACAAAAACAAATGTTCCAACTGGTTTTGGGAAATAAAAAAAAAAAGCCTTTCAAATAGTCACTTGGAGTTGATTTTTTAAAAAAGTTCTCTTGTCTGTTTCTGTTAATGCCCACATGAGTTTTACTAGTTGCAACTGAAATCACAAAAACCAGGGCTTGATGCTTAGCTGGCAAGAAGCCAGAATAATGAAATTAATAACATATGCTGAAGAACCCATTTGTAACAATTTTTCCATTAAAAAAATGAGGCAGCTCAAAGCTACTGACAGGGCTTTTTCCCCTCCACCCACCTTTATATTTTCTTTTGCCTTCAATATGTCTGAATTCTGAAGCTGAAAGTTCTTAGTTACCTTCACAATTCATGTGACTCCAACATTTAAGCAACCTTGTAACTGTTAGATAATTTATTTCTGTTGTTGTTTTCCTAAGTTTTTTGTTTTTTTTAGGTCAAAGGTGAATTTTTCGAGCCTCTGCCAACCAGAGACACCCTCCAATTTGGTGCCGAGCCCAGTGCTAGTAGGGACACTTATTGAAACACAGCCTCCATTGTATTGGCTGGGCTCACCTGTCAGTAGCCAACCATGGAACATTTCTGCAGGTAACCCAGATCTCAGAGCCCATGACCAAAGATGCATGCATCTCATTTAGAGAAGAGCCTATATAAAGTGCACCCTCACTTTATGCACGTAGCGGCAAGCATGGCAATCTAATTTGCAAACATAATAAATTAGGGACAGCAAATTTGGAGGACAGAAAGAAGTGTACCAAGAGTAGCAAAAAGCAATAACGGATAGCTAAGCAGGAGTTAGAGACATGCTAAAAGCGCCCATAGGAAAAATACAGTGCTCTCTGTCATTACTAGAAGAAAGACTTTTCCCAGCTCAGCAGTTTGGGAGGGCATCACAGGATATCAGGGAGCTAGAGGGTCTACATTATTGGTGTCAGTATTCATGTAGATAAACCCGAATCATAAGAAAATGACAAGTTCAGTATTCACCATTGAAGAATGTGGGCAAGACTGTCATGCATTTTTTCACAGTTGTTAAAGATATAGGTATATCTTTATTATAAAATAATTCATATATTATAAACGTGTTTGTGTGGTTGTATATGCGCAGAACATGCTCAGAAGGATAAACACCAATAATGAATCTCTCTGAACAGTATGCTAGAGGGTAAAAGAAAAGAGGATCTCTAATTCATATAATTCTGCTTTGCTAAGGTTTTAAAAATGAACATGATTACTTTCATAATAAAAGTATTTAAATATGCTCTAAGTCTAAAGCATTGCTGCATTTTTACCATGACTTTATAGGTCAGCCTGTAAGATCAGTTAGCAAGATCTTGAGGGACAGGCTTAATACTCATTCTTCCTACACACATATATCAGACCTTTTTTATTGTGTTACATCCCTGTATGATATCTCTGTTCTTTATTCTGGGAAGGAAATATATATCAGGTATACTAGTAGTTCTGTCTCTCAAAGAGCTAGTCATTGAGTAAGAGAATTAAAAAAAAAGGTGTGATGTATGAAGTGGGTAGGGGGTGGTGAAGGGAGAAAGCCTTAGTGCATGTGACTTTGAAGATCAGTAGGGACAGGATGCACTCAAGAGGATGCTGGGAGGCCAGTGGAAGCAGAGAAGCATCAGGGAATGATGAGATAGAGGGCAAAAAGGCTTTGCCAAAGGGATGACAGGGAGGGATTTGAAGACAAACTGCAGCGATGTTAAAATGTCACAGAGGTTAGTCATCCACACAGTGGCCTCTGGTTTGGGGTCTAGTTTGTTCCATTTACGGTACTTAATAAACAGATACCATAAAAAACTGTGCATTTACCCCTACTGAACCCACTATTCTTCGTTGCCCAACTCCCTCTGCTACTATCAGATATCAGAGACGTTGAAGCCAGCACCACACCAGTGCAAAGCAGAGATGCAGTTAACAAATTCTCTTTTATTTTTTTTATTTATTTTATTTATTTTATTTATTTTTTATTGTCAAAATGGATTTTTTTTTAATTTCTTTATTGATTAAGGTGTCACATATTTGTCCTCATCCCCCCATTCCCATCCCCCCCCTCCCCACGCATGCCCCAACCCTCTGTTGAACTTAACCGTTGGATAGGCTCATATGCATGCACACAAGTCCTTTGGTTGAACTCTCCCCCTCCCCCCACCCTCCCCTATCCTCCCTCTGAGGCCCGATAGTCCGATCGATGCCTCCTTGCTTCTGGTTCTGTTCTTGTTCCTCAGTCTATGTTGTTCATCATTTCCCCTAGATGAGCGAGATCATATGTCACTAGATATATACTTATGAGCACTGAATGTGAGACGAGCAATAATAGTTATGCTGACAGGCAGATGGATCAGTCTGTAGTGAGTTTCTTTCTGGACCAACAGTTCTTTTGAGACCCAATTTCAATGTCCACCAGTTCCTTATGTGTACATGTCAGCACTGACCCCTCAGCTCTGGATGGTGGACAAATGGTGGTAACGGAGGTCCGACTCCCTCTGGTTTGGTCTCGGCCGGACCCAGGGGCACGGCTTCACCCGGACTAAGGGGCACGTGGCCTCACCCAGATCTAGGGACACATGGTCTCACCCGGACCCAGGGACGCTTGGGCTCTCCCAGACCCAGGGGCACGTGGCCTCACCCGGGCCTAGGTGCACGAGGCCCCACCCGGATCCAGGGACTCATGGTCTCACCCGGACCCAGGGACGCTTGGGCTCTCCCAGACCCAGGGGCACGTGGCCTCATCCGGGCCTAGGTGTACGAGGCCTCACCCGGATCCAGGGACACATGGTCTCACCTGGACCCAAGGACGCTTGGCCTCTCCCAGACCCAGGGGCACGTGGCCTCACCCGGGCCTGGGTGCACAAGGCCTCACCCGGATCCAGGGACACATGGAACAAATTCTCTTTTAATAAATAACTTTCAGATAGTACTGGTAGCTAACGAGTCTACTTTGTAGCTCTGCCAAGTATCTTACATATAGGAAGGACACTGAGTATCGGTGTCCTCATCATGACTCTTCTTTCTTCCTGCTTTTCTTTTTTTAAGTTAGGAATAAGCAATGACAAAATTCAAACAGGATCCTTTCCAATCAAAGAAGTTCACAGTTGGCTTAAGGGTCACACTTGTCTATCACTATATATGAAAAATAAGGATGAAAACAAACTGGTGTCAAAGGCATGTCACTTTCTTAAAGGTTGACCGGGACATTGATGTAGTAAGAATGTTAAGTCTGAGACAATGAACCAATATGAGAGCAAATCAAGGTTTTCTTGCAAATCAGAATAAATCTGGAAACTGTAAAGATGAGGAAAACCCATTTTCTAATGAATTCTCTTCAAAAGGAAAGAGCTAAAGTAAAATCAATGTAGAAGGAAGGAGTATTGAGAATCACAGATGGCTTTGTTGCCAAAGGCAAGAGAGGCTAGGCCACTTTTCAACATTTTATACTCAACACTAACAAACACAAGGTTGCATAGTAGGCACTCTTCACAGTGCCCTACAAATGTGAACTCATGGAACCCCTGCAGCAGCCCCATCCCACAGAGACACTGTGACTTTCATCTTCAGATGAAATGGGCGATGGAGAAACTGAAACCCTGAAAGTTTAAGTATCTTTTTCAAGATAACCAGCTAGTAAGTGGCAGAGTAGGTTCGAACTCAGAATTTATGCTTTTCATCTTTATTTTATATTAAGTAATTTTTGCCTTTAGCCATAACATCAGCACAGTCTGATGTACATTTTTCTTATTCAAAGACATATGACATATGCCCAGTTGGCGTTGCTCAGTGGTTGAGGGTCGACCTATGAAGTAGGAGGTCGAGGTCTGATTCCTGGTCAGGACACATGCCCTGGTTGGGGGCAGGCAGTGTGGGGCATGCAGGAGGCAGCCAATCAATGATTCTCTGTCATCATTGGTGTTTCTATCTCTCTCTCCATCTCCCTTCCTCTCTGAAATCAATATTCATATATATATATATATATATATATATATATATATATATTTTAAAGACATGTGACATAATGGTCACGACTGTATATTAGTGCTACCCTCTTCCAGAGATCACTCAGCTATTACATTAGCAGCATTTAAATGTATTTACCGTCATCTCTCTTTTCCTTCATTCATAAAGCAAGCATTATTGTCTGTCTGTTCTCTCCATAGATACTTATTTGACTCCAGGGAAAAACAGAAGTTTAGAATATAGTTCTTGCTTTCAAAGACCATGTGCTAATTGGAGAAGGCTAACTGCTGAAACAAACCCAACATTTCAGTGGCTTCTCACAATAAAATGTTGTTCTTCCCATTCCAGGGAGGCTTGCATAGGGGAGGTAGGCGGAATAAAGGAAAACTACTGCAGAATTGATCAGAAACATACATTTTTTCCATCAAAGAACTCTGCCTTGCCCTGGCCAGTTTGGCTCAATGGATAGAACATCGGCCTGGGGACTGAAGGGTCCTGGGTTCGATTCTGGTCAAAGGCACATGCCCGGGGTGCAGGCTCAGTCTCCAGTGGGGGGCATGCAGGAGGCAGCCGATCAATGATTCTCTCTCATCATTGATGTTTCTATCTCCCTCTCCCTTCCTCTCTGAAATCAATAAATATATTTTAAAAAAAGAAAAGAAAAGAGCTCTGCCTTCCTCCAGGAACTGGCTTCATTCGGCTGGTGGGTAGGAAAAGGAAGGAGAAGCACCATTGAGACGTCCCTAAAGGCCAAGCTGGAAGGGAGTACCTGATCGATGCTCCCATTCCATTGGCCACCTCTCAGGTCTAAGGCCACACGTGACAGGAAGGTGGTGCCCAGGAAGAGCCTAGAAATGTCTGCTGCAGTCCAAAGTCAGGAAGAAGCTACCCTGGCTTTTCCTTTTGATACCAACTGTTGAACCAGTGAGGATTTAAATAGGAAAATGAAAATGCTCTAGGATGGTCAAGCAGGAAGGGGTTTACTAGAGGGGCCCAGAAACTTAGAACACCCGAAGGAAGAGCAGATTGCACCAAGTCAAGGAAGCTGCTGCTGATGTTCAGGAAATCAAGAAGGGCGGGATTCTCAGGCAGTCATGCTGATGAGCTCACTGTCCATAGCTCTCAAGTAGGTGGTTTCCAGGAAATGCTGGCAAAGTCATCACACCATCTTCTGGCCTCTGCTAAAGCCCACATGCCTTCCTGCCTCTACAGGAGCAGTGATGGCCCTTCCTCCCTCCTGCCAAGCAAATCTCACGAAGGGGCCTCTGATTCTCACACCTTGAACTGGAACCTTGTGGCAAGGACATCTGGGAAATGTGGTTTTCGGCCCTTCAGCTCCTGCAATAGAGGAAAAAACAAAGACAGATGGGAAGATGGTTTCAAGAGGGCAATAGACAACCTGACTGGGGGAGAGGGGCATTTTTCTTTTCTTCATACAAATTTTATTTTGGAAATTATAAGGAAGGGAAAACCTTCTGTGTTAGAATCCCAGGTATTAAATCTTTATTTAGTCTTCCATTCAGAGCTGTTAATCTCCCTTTTATGTTTTGGAGCCAGTTTTTTGTTGTTGTTAATCCTCACCCAGAGATATTTTTTCCATTGATTTTTAGAGAGTGTGGATGGAGGGGGAAAGACAGAGAGAGAGAAATATTGATGTGAGAGAGACACATCAATTGGTTGCCTCCTGCACATGCTGTGACCAGTGCCAGGGATCAAGCCTGCAACCAAGGGACATTCCCTTGACCAGAATCGAACCCAGGACCCTTCAGTCTGCGGGCCAATGTGGAGCCAGTTTTTAAGGTATAATAGTAGAAGAGTTAACACATCACATTTGTATTTGATAAATTGTGCTAGTTTGGGGGTCTAGAATGATTTGTTTCCAAAGAGGTTCTGATGAAAACAAATAAATATAAAAGTTATTAAATTCAGTACAAATGTCATCTATCTAACATTTAATTGATCTAGTCAAAGAATTAAGTTAATATTAACATGTAATCCTTACCATTACCAGCAACAGTGGCCTTAGTCTTGTTTCTAATTTTAGCTTTAGCCTCCCAGGGAAATGTTAGTCATATCATAGACTCAACGTTATTCGTGATTTCAATGGGAGTGGTGGAGGAGTTGGGGGTTACTCAGTACAATGAGATATTTTTTTCCACTTTGCCTGACTTCTCTGATTATTATTATTTTAAACCAAAGTTTCAATTCAATTTTTATAGTTCTTGCTGACTTTGTTGCTTTATTACTTACTGTGCTGAAGTAATACCACAGCTTAGGTGTTTATTATATAGAGAGGATTACAGTGACGCAAGTACAGTTGCAGATCACTATGTGTAAAAATAACAATCAAGAATCTAGGGCATATAAGCATAACCAATGGACACAGACAATGGGGTGGGGGGAGGTGAAGGCCGGGGCTGGGCTATGGGGGAAGGTTGGGAGAGGATTATGGGGGGGAAAGGGGACATATGTCATGCTTTCAACAATAATGAATTTTTAAAAATTAGTATTTCCTAGCAGCAGAAAAAAAAGGAATCTAGGGCAGTTCACAGATGCAAGCCTCAGCCTATGCCTGCATAGAGAAGGTTGTGCAAAACCGCTGGTGCAAATGTTACTTTCTGGTTTGTGTCAGGGCCAAATGGTTCTGCAAGGTATAACCAAACTAATAGCTCTAGGCAGCAGTGGGAGCAAACTCTGAGCATGCCCCCACCACTGTGTCTTTTCTGGGGCTGAAGGCAGGATGAAAGCAGTTTGCTTTTATTATGCACAATGAGTACATATTTTTTAAAATATATTTTATTGATTTTTTACAGAGAGGAAGGGAGAGGAATAAAGAGTCAGAAACATCGATGAGAGAAACATCGATCAGCTGCCTCCTGCACACCACCTACTGGGGATGTGCCTGCAACCAAGGTACATGCCCTTGACCAGAATCGAACCTGAGACCTTTCAGTCTGCAGGCCGACGCTCGATTCACTGAGCCAAATGGTTAGGGCACAATGAGTACATATTTGCTAACATTTACTAAAAAGAGTATAATGGTAACTAAAACATATAGTGTTACTCATCAGACACTGAGTAGGAACTGCTATTATCTACCCACCTTTTAAGGATGCACTTGTTTGTCATGCAAGATGCCCAAAGTCATCCACAGTAGTCTGGTTTCAAAGTCCAACTTCTTACCCAATGTGGTGATATATGGCTTGCAACTGTAATTATTTTGACTGCTTCAGCAGTGCACATAAAACATCTGCTCGTGTATCCAGGAATAGCATACTCAATGAAGAAGTTTTTATAGCAAGAGATAAAATCAGCCACAAAGTTGAATTTTGGGAGTAAGGCTAATCCTTCCCTTGAGTGATTTTCATCCTTGTTGGAAATAATTGGCTCCGTATTACAATTACAGTGCAAGCAGGGACAGTGAAGATGGGAGATGGCTTTTAATGATACTTTTTTGAGGAACACATCATGAATTAGAACATAAATATGCAAAATTACTTTAAAGCAGTGGTTCTCAACCTTTCTAATGCCGCGACCCTCTAATACAGTTCCTCATGTTGTGGTGACCCCCAACCATAAAATTATTTTCGTTGCTACTTCATAACTGTAATTTTGCTACTGTTATGAATCGTAATGTCAATATCTGTGTTTTCCGATGGTCTTAGGCTCTACAGCAGCGGTTCTCAACCGCTAGCAGGGTCACCTAAGACCATCAGAAAACACAGATGGTCTGGTGCAATGTGTATATGTTTTATGATTGGGGGTCACCACAACATGAGGAACTGTATTAAAGGGTCGCGGCATTAGAAAGGTTGAGAACCACTGCTTTAAAGGATCAGGGTAGTTCTAGATTATCAATATATAATTTCATTGCAAATGAATCTATCTGTTTTTATATCTACGTATAATTAAAAAAAATACTAAAAATGGAACTCCCATTTGACCCAGTGATCTATGTATAATTTTAATGCAAATCTATCTATATCTAATGTGTCAACTGGAAAGCACTATTTGCAGTAGCAAAAGATTGGAATCAACATGAATGTCTATTAATAGTGTACTGGTTAAATAAATGAAAGTATATCCTTATAATGAAATGTGCAATATAAAAATTAAGAAAACCTTTCCCTATATTAATGGAAAGTTATTTAAAATATACTATAAAGGTATAAAACAAAGTTTGGAGAAATGGGCACATTACCATTTATATAAAAAAGATATGAAAAAAGAGAAGTTATAACTGTATTGACTTACACAGAAATAAAAATTTTCTGGAAATATAAATGAGAAAATAATATTAGGGATTACCTGTGAGGTGATAGGAACTGAGAAGATAGGGGATAGGATGGAAAAAGACTCTTCACTATATGTCATTATGTCTTTTTTAATGTCTGAAACATGGAAATACATTTCTGTATTAAAATATTTTAAAACTTAAAAGAAGCATTTGTTGAATACTTGGGTATAGACTATTCCAGCTAGATGTGATGGGTCAGGAGGATAAGACAAGATTCTCAAAATATTTATTTGGACAAACCAAAAATATACCACTTAACACTTAATTAAAACACAGCATATCAGGAAACACAAATTAGGACAAGACAGACTGCTGCCATAAGTGCTAAGGGCATGCAGAGTCATGGCATGCAGAGAATGTGCTGAGTATAATCAGAGATGTCTTTCTGAGGGAATTGAATTGCAGGTTTTGGTTTGAGAGAACAGAGATATGGTGTCATAAACAGTGTGGCCTTGCATATACAGCATTATGACAATTACCACAGTATGGGGATAAAACTATTGTTTTTAAAGTCATTGAGTAAGATGGAGGAGCTAGTGAGGGGGGGTGGAACATTGGTAGTTTAAGTCTCTCATCACAAGAACAACAGAAAAGGGTTATATTCATCTTATTTATGTAATTGAACTTGGTCTTGGTTTATATTTTTTTTCTACCCTCTTAACTAACTGGAGTCTATTATTATTTCTAATAGCTTTTAGATCTTCTTACAGTTCCAAGAACATATTTATACCAGTTATAAAAGGTAATAATTTTACTCCTTCTTTTCTATTTTTATGTCTCCATAGGTTTTTTTTTCTTTATTTCTGTATTTTAATTGCAATGGCTGGCACTCCAATATAATTTTTAAACTATTTATAGTTATAATGGCTATTTTTCTTGTTCTTCATTTAGAGGGAATCATGTAGCTGACTATTGAAATAAGGTATATTTTATTGTTAAGGGGTCATCTTATTAATTGTTTTAATTAAGTACTTAAGTGTTTTTTAATGTTGAATGCCTTTTCAGCATATATGGTAATGATCATATTTTTTTCTTTTAGACCTATGGATAAAATGGATTATAATAATAGATTTACAATATTGAACTATCCTTGCATTTCTAGAGTTATCTGCACTAGATTATAACTTTCTGTTTTTTAAAGTGTTGCTATATTCTTCTTGCCAATATTTTATTCAAAAATTTTGTATGATATTCATAAATAATTGGCCCATATAATTTTCTGTCAAGGGCTGTGTCAGATTTTAAGGTGACTTTGTGATGTTTATTCCCTTGTTTAATCACTTTCCCTTGAGTGTGGTTTGGATCCATGATTTGCTTCTAACCAATAGAACATGGAAAAGATTATGAGATATAACTCCCATATTTATCTTACATTATAGCTCCATTTGGCTAGTTAACTTTCTTTACAGTCTCTCACTTTATTGGTGGCTTTGAAAAATCAAACTGCCATGAATTCTACAGCCACAAATAAATGAATTCTGCTCACAATCTAAGTGAGCTCAGAAATAGATTTTTCTTTAATCAGGCATCCAGATGAGAATGCAGCCCAGCTGATAGGTTTATGGCAGAAGATCCAGTTAAGCCATACTTAGACTCCTGACCCATGGAAAATGTGAAATCATAAATGTAAGTTGTTTAGGCTGCTAAATTTGTGGTAATTTATTATATAGTACAGAAACTAATGCAGGGACGATCCTTTTTGGGTTTTGGAATCAGGGTATCTTCTGTTTTCTGGAAAAGACTTAAAAGCTTTTTTGTTTACTTATACTCTGAAACTGATTTCGACCTTCCAAAACTTGGGTGGCAACCTTCTATTAACTATTTTCATCTGGTGCTTTTTAGAGAGGAAGTTCTTTGACAGTTTTCTTTATTTCATCTAGGTCATTAGATATTTTTGTTTCTTTTGGAAACAGTTTTGGTAAACTACATTTTCCAATAAAAATGTTATTTTATCCAGGTTATTTTCATTTATTGGGTATAGAATTAGACAAAATACTCTTATAATTCTCTTAATTTCCTTTATTTCTGAACTTTAAAAAATTTAGTCAGTGAATGCTTTAATCTTTTTTTTTCCAACAAAAGCAGTTTTGGATTTATTTATAGCTTTATGTATTTATTCATTGGATTATTTTTTTATGAATTCCATTTTTATTAATTCATTTTTAATATTTATTTTTATTTCTTTTCTTATATTTTAGATATATGCATATTCTATTTATTTTTAATCTTTGCTGTTTATTGATAAAATCTTTAAGACTAAATGTTTTCTCTGAATACTGTTAGCTATATACATTCTAATATGAAGTGTTTGAATTATCATTTTTAACATTTTACAATTTGAGATTAAATTTTCTCTTTGGTCAAGAAGTTAGAACATCCTAATTTCTAGGAGGTGGGGCATTTGTTATTTTTGTAATTTTTAGTTTCATTGCATTGTGATCAGATGATATTTTCTGTATTAATTTTATTTAAGCTCTTTCACAGACGCTAATTATGCATATGGTATGTCTCCATTTCCCATTTTCTATTACCAATACTTTCTAATTCTTAAAAACTTTTTATCTCAATTGTATTTTGATTATTTTTGTCATTTCTCTCATCTGTGTCCATTACTGTTTTTTCCCCAATGTTTGTTCACTTTTGAGTTCCTTCTAATTCCTTTATCATTTTTGATGCTTTTATTTTTTAATTTATTTTTATTGTTGAGAGAATTACAGATGTCTGCCATTTCCCCCTTTTGCCCCTTTATTTATTTTTTTAAAATATGTTTTTATTGATTTCAGAGAGGAAGGGAGAGGGCAAGAGAGAGAAACTTCAATGATGAGAGAGAATCATTGATTGGCTGCCTCCTGCAGGCCCCTTACTAGGGACCTAGCCCGAAACCCAGGCATGTACTCTTGACCAGAAGCAGGCCTACATTCTGTCCACTGAGCCAAACCGGCTGGGGCTTGCCCCTTTATTTTTGATGCTTTTATTTTTCCTGCTTCCTTATTGAGTTATGCTAGTTTACCTACTGCGAGGTCTCTCTCTCTCTTCCCTAAGTTCTTGCTTTTGTGTTTTGTGGTCTTTGTTCTCAGAGACCATTGCACATGTACTTTAAAAATATTTGTATAGCAAAATACTTGTTTAACATTTAGTCTGTTTCATGGCAATATTTTTTTTACCTGGTAATTTTTAACTTGGCTTTGTTAATAAATGTTGCTGCTTCTTTTCTCCTTTATTCTTATGGCTTCTCTGCATAGATGTGTGCTAATTTTTTCTTATGGCTTATTATTGTCTGGTTTGAGTGTTTGTGGACTTGTTAGAATAAAAGGTTCCTGTTAGTGAGTGTGGGAGAAGGTAGTGCTCTAAAGTAGCTGATTTAAAAAAAACCCAAAACTTGGTGTGTTTTTTTGTTAATCTTCACCCAAGGATATTTTTCCATTGATTTTTAGAGAGGGTGGAAGGGAGAGGGAGAGACAGAGAAAAACATCGACGTTGATTGGTTGTCTCCTGCACAGACTCCAACCAGGGCCAGGGAACCTGCAACCAAATACATTCCCTTGACCGGAATCAAACCTGGGACCTTTCAGTCCAAGAGCCAATGCTCTATCCACTGAGCCAAACCAGCAAGGGTTGATTTTTGTTTTTGTTTTTTGTTAACAGACCTTGTCTTATCCTCAGATATCACAAATTTGGGAGCTTCAAGCAAATATAGCTTTCTGTATAATTCTTTCTGTAAATCCTTCTCTTTTTCTGATTTAAACATTCTATTTGTTAGGGGTGAGGGATAGTGTCTTCTGCCTTCAACCAGCTCACTCTTATTTCTGCACCCCCTTTTGAAGATATAGACAAATATTTTGACCTTCTGGTATAATTCCCCTTTGTAAGGGGTATTTTGATTTTGCCTTTGAAAACTGCCACCACCATGTTCTTATTCTCTACTGTTGTCCACTTCCTTCCATGCAGCTTCGCATGACTTCTACTGCTTTTGTCAATCTTTAAAAATGTATTTACTTCAAGTGTTAAAAATAGAATTTATGCTTTAGTTTTTAATTTTGCTTATATTCATTTTGATAGTACCCAAGAATAAAAGATAAGAACTACGAGTATACATTGGTATGTCCATACCAAAAGTCAGTAAATGCTCTTTGAGCAACTCTGATCAGCAAGCCCTAGTCAAGTTAGTTATATCACCTCTACAGAGTAACTATATATTTACTGAATTGTGGCAAACATCTGGTTTTATTTTTTAAATTTTTTTCTGTTCTGCTTCCTCTCCCTCATACTGTGATTATGATGGGGCCATCAATTTCATTACCGTACTTCCTGAATACAAGGGTAGGCACATGATTTTATCCCTTAAGGCGAAGTACTTAGCCTAGTTTAGGCACTTGACCCAAACTGCATCAATCAGAGCTCTTTGGGGAGATTATTATGGAGTAAGGGGTCTGATCTTTCTTCTTTCCAGATTTCAAGCTGTACAAACCCTTTAAGCCTGGCGCTGTTTGTGGTTATCTTTTCCTTTACATAGGAAAAGTCTTGACGAGAGTGAAGAAATGGAGGGAGAGTGGACAATCCCTGATGACATCACCTGAGTGCCTGTATCCAACCGCGCCTGAAACCAGTCTGGGATTGTTATGCGACCCAACAAATTCTTTTGCTTGAATTAATTTGAATTGGGGTTTTTGTTTCTTATAACCCCTACAGTCATGACTGATTCTAGGATCTTTAAGTTTTCCAGAATTATTTTTGATTTAGAGATTTCTTTCCCCCTAAAATTCAAAACATTTTCCGATTCTTTTGACCCATGAATGTGATATCTAAGAGATTTTAATACATTTAATTAAATTGTAGTTTAATGAGTGTACATCTTATTTTAAAATTTATGTTCCTCAGTGCATCATTAAAAGTCATTCTTAGATTTCTACATATTATTTATCACTGTTTAAAGAAAACTTTACTACGTTGACTGCAAACATTTATGAGAATGTCTGCCATTGTCTGATAATCAGACATTCTAATAATCAGATATTCTGAATCCCTTTGATGTGTTCCCCCAGACACACTGTAGATATCCTATTGTGATAGTTTTCTTCTTCCAAGCTGTCCACAGTGTTGATTTTAACCTGATTTGAAGTGACAAACACATTGGATCAGGGGAGCTTAGGCCATACACAGGAGCCTTAGTGTGACCCAAGGTTTGTCTTGTGTAACACTTTCGAATAATAATATGCATGACTCCAGATCTGGAAGGAAGATTGCAATAAGAGCAAATGTTTATTGGGTGCTTACTAACTGCCAGGCCCTGTTATTAGCATTTCACATCTACAAATGCATTAAATAATGTACCATCATTAAATAACAGTGCTTATGAGATGAACACTGATATTATTCCCATTATATAGAAGAAGAAACTGAGAATGAGAACAAATTGCTTGTTTATACAGCTAGTAATTAGTTGCCTAGGAATTCAAACCCAGGTAGTTTGGCTTCAGAGTTCAGGCTTTTAACCACTACATTGTATCTTCTCCAATGTGGTGTTTCATTCTTATATGCTTTAAAGGCTTTTGAGGAGAAGACAAAATGAAGCAATATTTGAAGGAGGCAAAGGAAGATTGACTCCTAAAAACAAAACAAGCTATCAGAGAGTGAAAAGGGGTTACAAAGAATGAGCTAGAAAGGAAACAACTAAAAAGTCTCTCTCTCTCTCTCTCTCTCTCTCTCTCTCTCTCTCTCTCTCTCTCGCATTAATACAGATGCAGGCTCAGAGGAAGCAGAAGGAACAGAGAAGATGCAAAAGATTAAAACATTATTCTTTGCATCCTTAATTGAGTGTGAATTTCAAATATAAATGATTCAAAGTCCATAAAATCATAGAAATAGATTTTTAGGAACCAAGCCATGTAACACATTATCAGACAGGTCAAGTTCATGTCCAATCAAATGCTTTGGTTCAAACCTAGTACAAAAAAAGCTTATTTACATGGTAAATAAGCACAGTAATTGAAAAACATTTAAAGCAACATGTAAAGTGTTCCTTATTAAAGTTAAATAACACATATCTAGAGTTTTAATATAGAAAGTAAGCATGTATGAAACATCCTAGTTTATTTAATATAAACTTCCAATGTTTTAAAAAACATTTTTGTATTTTTTTCACTATTCTGTGGTTTATTTGTGTTTTAATCATCTGTATGTCATTGGTCATTTCAACACTGAAATGATTAAGTGAGAGCAAGACAAAAATAATATTATTGTCTTAAATGAATTTTAAGAGAGGTGTGTTTTTTTCCCTTTCATTTAAAAAATAATCTTTTGATACCATTAATAGTATTCCGGGCAATTCTGGCAAGCCTAAATGTTGGCAATGATAAATGGAGTATTCTGAAGAGATAATATTAATATTGTGTTGGACAGGAAACCTAGGAATGTCTAAATCATCTGCCAGACCAATGACCCTTCTGTGGGAGGTCACTGGGAGAGATTAAGTGCAAGACAATCACTAGCAAAAGCAAGGATTCGTGCTTTTTATTGTTAGCTCGCCTAATATGCAAAACATCTAGGTGAGTTAGGAAGGGTAATATACAGGAGTCCTTTCCTTCTTCTTACAACTAGATCCAGGTTGTTTAAAACCAAAGCAACCCATATGTGAGCTTGTATACATCAGAGCAAATTCAAGACTCAGATCTTACCATGGCTGTGTAAGAAGAGATAAATTCAAAGCATATACATCAACATCAGAGGAAAGGAGAGAATGAGTAACCAAGAGACAAATTCTTGAACAAGGACAGTAACCCCAGGCTCAACTGCCTGGTAGAGTACACATTCCCCAGAGAAAGGAATGAAGGTGGCCAGAGCTGCTCAGAGCAATCCATGATTTCTTATCACTCTGGTTGAATACATACAACAGAATGCTGCTCAGAGCTATAAAGAAAATAAAGCAGGCTAAGGTGATAGAAAGTGACAGGGTGGCCGTGGCTATTTTAGACATTGAAGACATTGAAGAACATGTAAATGACACTTAAGTAGATACCTACATCATAACTTCAGCAAAGATGTGGAGAAAAGTGTTCCAGGAAGTGAGACTACTGAGCCCTTAATTGGAAGCAAACTGGAGTGTTTCAGGAAGAGCTAGAGGTCCTGTGTGGCTGGAGTGGACTGAGGAAAGACGAGAGGCTATAAGATGAAAATAGGAGGGCAGTGGCCAGATGATGTATGGCAGGCGTCCTCAAACTACGGCCCGCGGGCCACATGCGGGTATTTTTGCCGTTTTGTTTTTTTACTTCAAAATAAGATATGTGCAGTGTGCATAGGAATTTGTTCATAGTTGTTGTTTTTTTTAACTATAGTCCGGCCCTCCAACGGTCTGAGGGACAGTGAACTGGCCCCCTGTTTAAAAAGTTTGAGGACCCCTGAATTGTATGGTCTTTAGGCCAAGCAAAAGAACTTGGATTTTTATTCTTACTAGAATGGGAAGCTATTGGCAGACTAAAGCAGAATGTGATAGGAACTTGTATTTGTTTTTAACAAATAGCTCTGACTGTTCTGCTGAGAATAGATTCCAGGAGTGCAAGAGTGACTTTGTGCAACAAATAAGGAAGAAAGTTCTTGTGTTTGTTTGAAAGATGATAGGGATGTGGACTAACAATCCAGCATTCAACCAGAGATGGGGCTGTCTCCTTTGAGAGACAAATTTAGCAAAGTGTCAGAGCTGTCCCTCAAACATAATTGTGGGGCTGTTTCCTAGTTGTTGGCTACTATGTAGTCACAGGGATCAAAGAAATGGTCAGAGAATTCCCAATAGCTTTTTATAAATGCCTGTTTAATATTATCTCCAGAAACTTCTGATAGGGGTCCATACAGGACATGAATATTCCCCCAAGCGTAACATTGTACAGTATATCCAATTGTTACCTCCCATTCTATTTTCCATCTAGATTTAATGCTCTGCTCCAATTCTACTCGAGTTCACCAGAATGAGTTAAATAGTGAGCACCAGATTACAACATAGTCCAAGTAACTCAATACCAATATCAAATGTCTGACTTTCTTGCTGCCCAATGAAATTTAACAATACAACTTCCTCATTATCAAACTCTCACAAAGTCCTGACAATGAATCAACACCCCCCCTTTTCTCACAAATTAATTTTATTACCCCCAAATGATTCTCCCCTCCCTTGATCCCACTGATAAATGAAGATCTACGATATTAAACTCTTTATACCAAGGCCATCTTCCTGCTTACTCCTATTCTATCACTGGATCCTGTGTGGCAACTTCGGCCAATCGATCTTGTTCCTATCTAACTTTCATAACTCATCTTCTATCACAGTCTCTCGTGCGGTGTGTCCCGGAACACATAGGATGGGCCACTCTTCCCGCAAGGACTTCCTTGTACTAGCACTGAGAGTCCTATGTCCTGTGAAGGCCCTCGGTTCTGGGCAAACTGGGATGGATGATCACTTTGCCACAGGCTTACTTTCTTTTTCTCACATCTGCAGGCTGGTTTCTCTCCATGGAACATTCTTCTCCTAGATGTTTCTCTGGCTCACTCTTCCTCATCATTCAGTTCTCTATTCAAATAAATTTTTTCAGAAAGACCACCTCTAGCCACCTGCATTATTATTATTAACATTTATTATTATTTTTATTTAATAACTTATTGCATGTCTCTTTCTCTAGCATGTGAACTCCAAGAATTACTTCTTCTTCGCTGTATCCTCACCTCTAAGAACAGTGCCTAACACGTCACACTCTCCAAAAATACTTGTTGAGTGAATAATTTTTCTATTCTGTTCTAGTCTTCATGTCCTAAACCAGAGGGGTCATAATCATCAATACCAACAAAAGCAGAAATTTTATTCATTCAACAATTTAAAATTTCAGAACTAGTAAAATTTTATGAACTTTGGCAAGCCAATAGGTGGAGGAAGTCAGTCCCTGGTGAGAGGCTTAACCAGATGGACAAACCGTTTCCGTGGTTTAAAACAATACTTAAGAAATTGCTTCTTTCATGTCCTTTGGCACTGTTATGATTCACCTTGTCTTTTCTAAAACGAATCCGTTCTTCAAATTGGGAATGCTTTCTTCTATAAGTTTTGTCTGCAGTCCTGCTCTGAGCAAAAGGCTTGTCCCATCCTTGAACCTTAATTCTAAGCATATCTAGTACCAGATGCCTAGAACACATTTTAAAAGCTTCCTCAAACTCTGGGTCCTTTGTTGTGATTTCTAACTAGAGGTCCAGTGCATGAATCCGTGCACGGGTAGTGTCCCTCAGCCTGGCCAGTGATTAGGGCAGATCGGGACGGTGGGAGGTTGGCCGGCCAGGGAGAGAGGCCATGGGCAGTTGGCTGGCCGGCTGGCAGGTGGGGCCGCGAGAGGTTGGCTGTGGGAGCACACTGACCACCAGGGGGGCAGCTCCTGCGTTGAGTGTTTGCCCCCTGGTGGTCAGTGTGCGTTATAGTGACCAGTCGACAGGTTGCTTGGTTGTTTGGTCGCTTAGGCTTTTATATATATAGATTCTATCTTCCAAAACAGAATTGCTCCTTGACCCATTGCTTTGTGCAGCTCAAATGAGCACACCAGGCCTTTTAGAAACCTTCCCTTCCCCCTCTCCAATGTTCCAACATAGTTTCTTAGAGTTTGAGCCATTACTAAAAAGCAGATGGTTTTGCAACCCCTAAGAAGATTATGCATGAGATCCTCAGAGATCCTCTTTTATCTTAAATTTCATTTTTCTGTTGCCAGGTACAAGGGTTAATAAGTACCGTATTTTCTGGTGTATAAGACGACTTTTTAACCCAGGAAAATCTTCTATACGCCCAGTCGTCTTATATGCCAGAAAATATGGTACTTGACAAAGTCCCTCCCAGCCATGAACAGCTTAGCTCATTTTAAAAACTAATCGAAGAAAACCGTACCCAAGGCAGCCTCTCCTTAACCTTACAGATGAGCAAAGGGCCAGAGGGGCGAAGAGGCCAGGCTAGGGTGGCTATACCCCTGCACTTCCAGAGGGTTCTCTAATCACTCTGCCAGGAAGGTAGGTGGACCCCTGCTGATAAGTGGCTTGGCACCGGGAACCTAGATACAGAGTGTTTACTGTGTCTCTCCTGCGGTGACTAAGTGGGCAGGCATCTCCAGGAGTCCCGCCAGGAGAGCCCTGCCTCGGAGTGACACTGCCCTGCCTCCCACGCTCGGCCTGCCTTCCCGCAGCTCAGTGTGCAACGAAGCAGAAGATGCAGCTAGTCTATCAGAGGTGCCGTCAAAACCATCAGTGGGCATGACGAAAAGCTAAAGGCAGAGAGGAGCACAGTGATTTTCCCATTCTGTCTTTCAAAGACATGCTTTTCCCTAAAAGGCACGCTCCTCGTTGGAGGAGGGCGCTTAGTTTGGGTTGCTGCTTGTGGAAAACGCGGAGGCACATCCCTGCACTGGGAGCCGGCTGGCAGAGAGTGTGGGGTTAGCTATGCAGGAGTCGGGGGCTCTCCACCTGGCCAACCTCTGGAATTTCAAAGGTAGAGCTCAGCCCCCCTCCCTCTCTTCCCTCTCAACAGACCTCAACCCTCCCCAACCTCAGGGACTTTGGTCTGTGCCGTAAGAAATGAAACATATTTCCCAATGTGTTTTCTTTCTTTTTTAATAAAAATATCAAAGGCATACTTATCAGTGGCTGAGGGGGGAAAGCTGTGGCAAAGGCTATTTTTTAACTGGAACATGCCCCGTGCTGTGACACACTCATCCAGGGGCGGCGGAAGATTGATGGCTGGACATGTGGACGGAACTGCCACTGATTGAAATCAGACAACTGCACACTGTGAGGGAAGCCAGGGGAAACCATGTTAACCACAGCCATCCCGTCTTAGCACATTTGGACAGGGCTTTCCCCCGGCCTGGGCCTGCCGTGTGCACCGCGGAGCTCAGAGGGGTAGGCAACGTGAGGCCTGCGGAATGGGGGTCCCTGACAGCGTTAAGACTGCACGCCCCTCTATGTCTCTATCTCACCTGCACCTTAAATATATATATATATGTATATATATTTCAGAGAGGAAGGAAGAGGGGAAGGAGATACAAACATCAGTGATGAGAGAGAATCATGGATCGGCTATCGGCTACCTCCTGCACGTTCCCTACTGGGGATGGAGCCTGCAACATAGGCATGTGCCCTTGACCGGAATCAAATCCGGGACCCTGCGGACACTCTATCCACTGAGCCAAACCAGCTAGGGCTCACCTGCACCTTTTTAACAAACCCACGGCCAAAAAAACGAGCTCAGGACTCCACGTGATAAACAAGCATTCTGCTTTCATAAGCAGCGCAGAGAGATAAAAGTGATAAACCCCACCACCACCCCCTGGCCAAAATCCCATTCTGTTACCGTCCTTGAATTTTGTGCAGGATTCTTTTATTTGCTTTTCAATGGGCAGAGGCAAGAGGAAGGAAGTCATGGGAAATTGTCAGTGCATTACTTAGTACGCATCCCCAGGATCACAGCCAGAGTTCAGGGTTGTGAACAATTGTGCAGCTATGCACTTGAACTGAGACATTTTTATTTCATTAGGGGTGTCAGCTTACAGCCATTAGCTAAGCAGATTGGCCAGGACCGAAAGGGCCTTTTTTTGTTCCTTATCACCAAATCTCTCTTCCATTATTCAGGTCTTTAAAACAGAGAGAAAGGGCGGGGGAGCCGCTTTAAACATATTACGTTTTGTGACTTGTTTCCATCCTCCGGCTGGAACAGTGGAAAACAGGTTTTATTAGAAATCATTATTTAAATTCCTGCCCAGGAGCATATGGATCTCCCGTGTATAATGGTTCCCAGATCATGGAAAGTAGCAGAGAAGGTCTCCAATGGGCCGACATAATGTCAGTGACAATTCATTTTTTTGCCAGTTAGGATGCTGGTTTAATATCCTGAAAAAGGCACTTAACACCACCCTTTCATAACATCTGTCAGGGCCCATCCAGTGGCTTGTTTCTCACACTGTGGGCTCCCAGGCAGTTTGGGGCCTTTCTCAGAAACATACTTCTTTCTCCCGGAGGCCGCAGAATTCCTCAGACGTTCAACTGCCCCCAGCCCCGGGGCTGAACACTGGCAGCCCAGCTGTTACGACTTTCCAGGGCACTCCTAAATGTTCTAAGTGTGTGCCACATAAAAATAAAATTTAGGACAGTGAGTGTTCGGGAGCGTTGTATGTGAGGATATAACTCACCCCGTGTCTCCGACCTATTATTCCCACATTCTTCTCCAGCACTCACAGTTTCTCGTCTTGGTCCTCAGGACAGTTTGGCAGGAATCTCAAAACTTAGAATTTGGGTCAAGAGGTCATTTCCCCCCCCCCCCTTACCTTTTATTAAAGTCGTATTTTTATTTGGAAAAAAATTTAAATACAAAAAATGTTAAAAGAAATTACACTGTGCACTTGGATTTCACTGTTGTTAGAATTTCATTTCATTTGCTGTCACTTGTTCCCTCACACTGTTACACTCACACATACATTTACACATTATCACACATACTCTCTCCCACTCACACTCACGCATACACACACACACTCATGTAGGTTGTTTTTTTTTTTAACCATCTGAAAGTAAGTTGCAGACATCCTGACATTCTCAGTACATCAGCGAGCGTTTCCTAGGAACCACATAATAATACCCTTAGCATACCTAAGAAAACTAACAACAATTTTATGATATAATCTATTACCCATTCTATGTCACATGTCTATAATTGCTCTTGTATAGCTATTTCCTCCCTAACCCAAGATTCAGTCAAGGTTCACATACTGTATCTGGTTGTTTTTGTTTGTTTTGTTTTTTATGATGAGTTTTCTTAAGAATTCAGGTCAGTTGTCTTTTAGAGTGTCCCTTCATATCTCTGGTAAGCTTTGTTACTGAAATATATCATACAGCAAAGTGCACGTCTTGAGTGAATTGTCTCAATAATTTGTACAAAGTGAACACACCCATGTTACTTGTACCCAGATCAAGTTATGCAACATTGCCTGGACCCATAAGCTCACTCAAGCTTCATTCTAGTTATTGTGTAAAAAAATATAACCGCTATTCTGACTCTATTACCATAGATTATTTTTCCTCCCCTTTATCCTTCAAACTATGTTCAGCTAGTGCTGCAGGTGGCATAGGGAGTCTGCTATAGCTGGAATCCTGATGAGATATCTTCTAAGCACACACTTAACCAACATTGATTTCTCATTTGTTTTCAATGCCCTGATATAAACCTGTCTTTAAAAATAATTATGCAAATGACTCTTAATCTGCATTAGCCAGTGAAATAAAAAAATTAAATTAAATGACTTTTCCTTATTTCAAGCTACAATTCTGTTATGGTTGTTCTTTATAAAATTTATAAGAATGTGGAATATATTTTTCAAGTTTTAATATTATTTTTCAATTGGATAATAGCTTATAAAGATATTATGTTGGTTACATTGAATTTCTTGTAAATTTAGCTTTAAAAAAAAATAAAACCTTAAGAAACTAGACCCTAGGATGCCTTCTAAATGCTCCTTGCCTTTAGGGAATTAGACTGTAAAACCAAAAGAAGATCCCTGAATGAAGTATATCATTATCTTCTAACCAAAAAAGTTGTTACTTAGAGCAATTGAAAACAGGTTCTTCATGAATAAACAGTGAAAAGAGCACATCATATGGCCATGGCCTTCCTTTCAAACCATGGCTTCTCTCTGATGGCTCATTTTTGCCAAGAAGTGAAGAATTACATGTGTCTTTTAAAAGCTATATTCTACATTCATTATAGGTGTTGAATCTCTCTGCTCATAATATTTTGGTAGATATGAAGGGATATTTTATATTAAAATTTTAAGTATGCGGCTATAAGTGATGATTTTTAAACATCCATTTTATATTTATACTACATGTGTAACAATTTCTGTCTGACTGAATTTGTCCACAGAGGGATAGTAGTTGGCTATTTATTGTGGTTCTTTAATTCTCTGACAAATAGTATTAGTGTTTTTCTCTGAATATAATATTTGGAAGCCATCTTGTAACACAAAGAGAAAAAGCTCAAAGTTGGCTCAGGTTGACTCACAGTCTTTGTTTGAATGCCACAAATTACAGTATTTGAGAATTGGACCAGAGTTATCATTGTAAAGGAAAAAAAAATGATGACAGAGTTCAAATAAAATTGGAGCAGACATTAGGATTTGATGTCCATTCTTACAGAGACAGTCCTGAAATCTTTAAGGCAACAAGAGGTTAGGAAGCAGGGTTTAACATCTCATTGAAGTTTTAGTATCTTCCACCACATTAGGGAGTTAAACCAATTTCCAACTTAAAACTTGATAGCAACTACTACAAACTGTCAAATCTTCACACATTCTCAACATTATCCAACACAAATTTGTTTGACATTTATAGAAATCCCAATACAGCAACAGTTTTATAAACTGTTTCTTAACTCTTCTCATTAAGTCATCATTCTCTTTCTCTACATAAACTGTTAACTGGTTTCCCTAAGTGAATAAGATGTAATTATTGACCTTCCATACAAAAGCTTTGAAGTAGAATTTTCAGTTTTAACTTTGGTTAGGTAATAACACAGCAATTACATCTAATTTTAGCATTTTAGTGTAATTTTCCATTATATAAGCAAAAAAGAGAAATAAAGTACAAAACAATAAAAATATTCAAACTGTTTCAATAAGCCTAGAAGTCAAAAGCAGTAAATGTTTATACAACTCACATAATAGTCACATGTTGCAATATACTTAAAACACTTGCAGAAAAGAATAATCTGTAGTTTTCAGTACACAGTGAAGCAGTAAGATCTCTATTGTAATTTATATTAAAGGTCTTCTTGTTAAGCCATCGTATCTATAATAATAAAAGCATAATATGCTAATTAGACCAGACAGCCAGATGACCTTCCAGACGAAGCCAGGGCTGCAAGGGCCGAGGCAAGCTGTTGTGGCTGTGAGGGCCGAGCCCCTTGAAAGAATTTCGTGCACTGGGCCTCTAGTCCTATATAATAAAAGCCTAAGTGTCAGACCATTTGTGCAAACATTCAACCAGTCGCTATGACATGCACTGACCATGAGGGGGCAGAGGCTCTGACTGGTAGGTTAACTTGCTGCTGGGGTCCAGCCGATGTGGACTGGGCGAGAGGGGCGAGACATGCCCTGGAGCCTCCCACGGTCCTTCCCTGGCTGGCCAACTTCTTGCAGTCCTTCCTCAGCCCTGATCGTGCACTGGTGGGGTCCCTCGGCCTGGCCTGAGCCCTCTCGCAATCCAGGACCCCTTGGGGCATGTTGGAGAGCCAGTTTTGGCCCAATCCCTGCAGGCTAAGTTGAGGGGCCCCACTGGTGCACAAATCTGTGCACTGGGCCTCTAGTTTAATAAATATTAGTGTTTTTAAAGTTATAAAAATGGTGTGTTAGAAATATATTATACTGGCCCTAGCTGGTTTGGCTCAGTGGATAGAGCATCGGCCTGTGGAATGAAGGGTCCTAGGTTCGATTCTGGTCCAGGGCACATGCCAGGGTTGTGGGCTCGATTCCAGGTGGGGGGTGTGCAGGAAGCAGCCAATCAAGGATGCTCTCTCATCATAGATGTTTCTATCTCTTTCTCCCTCCCCCTTCCTCTCCAAAATCAATAAAAATATATTTTTAAAAACTATATATTATACTGAAGCTATTTCCTAAAAATATAAACCTTATTACTTCTATTGTGGATAATTTGCTGTAAAATGCTGATGCTCCATGAAATAATGAGAAAAAGAAAACTGAAAAATAGAAACATGCAAAGAAATAGTCTTTCCCAATATGAAACTGATTGAATAATGATAGCTAACATTTACTGTTATCTTCATAGACAATATATTGTTATTTTTAGTGGGAAGTGATCTTAGAAAATGTTCATTACCATGTTATTTTAAGGTCAGAAGTATTAAAATGATATAATTTTCCCAAATTTACATAAGGAAATAATGGAAAATTTAATCAGCTAATATTTCCTGAGTGTGTACTATGTGATATGCACTGCACTTGGTCTCTAGACTCCTAATCTATTGATTTTTCTTGCATTATACAAGGGTATTTTGGTTAAAAATATATACATTTCAACTCAGACTGGCCTACAAAATGAAGGTTATTTTATTATTGACTGAAGCAATTCTTGAGGAAGCATAGTGATTTTATCTATTTGTTTTATCTCACATATGCCTACCTCATACTTTGGCTAGTTCCCATTCCAAGGATAAGTGATTTCTTACCTACATTGGGGGGAAGAGGGAGTGAAAAAGAGAGACTATCAAATTAGATTATGTGCCTAGTCCTGTCTCTACTGGGTAGCTATAAAGGCTAAAAGATTGTCTGGAAATAGATATTTTTATTTCTATAACAAATTTTTAATGAGTTTAGAATAAAATGGTAGTTAAAATATAGTTTTGGATAAGATTATGTTGATTTTTTCTTATTTTCTGTTGATGCTATTTTTCTTATTGTTATATTGTGGTAAGAACACTTAATAAGAAATCTGCCCTTTTAAACCAATTTTTAAGTGCATAATACAGTATTATTAATTACTAGAGGTCTGATGCACGAAATTTGTGCAAGGGGCTCGGCCCTCACAGCCACGGCTTCATCCAGAAGGTTGTCCGGAAGGAAGGACATCCAGAAGGTCGTTCTGCTGTCCGATCTAATTAGCATATTATGCTTTTATTATTATAGATAAGCACAGTGCTTTACAGAACATCTCTAAATGTGTTTATTTTGTTTAACTGAAACTTTATTCCTGTTGAACACCTTCCTATGCCCCACCCTCTGCCCCTGGCAACCATTTTACTCTCTGTTTCCATGAGTTTGACTATTTTAGATGCCTCATTTAATGGAATCATGCTGTATATGTCCTTTTTTCACTGGCTTACTTCACTTAGAATATTGACCCTCAAGTTGATCTATGTTGACATACATGTCAGGATTTGCTTCTTTTGTAGGGCTAAATAATATTCCATTGTAAATATATGCTACATTTTCTTTATCCATTCATTAATTAATGGACCCTTAGGTTATTTCCATATCTTGGCTATTATAAATACTGCTGCAATGAATACAGGATTGAACATATCTCTCTGAGATCCTGTTTTCAGTTCCCTTGGATACATATCCAGAAGCATAATTCCTGGATCATACAGTAGCTCTATTTTGAATTGTTTGACAAATAACCCAATTTAAAAAAATGGGCACAATACTTGAATAGGCATTTCTCCAAAGAAAACATACAAATAGCCAATAGGTATATGAAAAGATGCTTGACATCACTAATCATTAGTTAAATGCAAATCAAAACCACACTGAGATATCACTCACACTTGTTAGGATGGCTATTATAAATAACTAGAGGCCTGGTGCACGAATTTGTACACCAGTGGAGTCCCTCAGCCTGGCCTGCGAGATTTGTCCGAAACTGGCTCTCCGACATCTCCCAAGGGGTCCTGGATTGCGACAGGGTGCAGGCCAGGCCAAGGGACCCTACCGGTGCACAATCAGGGCAGAGGTGGGATGCAGTAGATTGGCCAGCTGAGGAGGAACCATGGGAGGGCTCCAAAGCGTGTCTGGCCTGTCTCGCTCAGTCCCGATCAGCTGGACCCCAACAGCAAGCTAACCTACTCGTCAGCGTGTCTGCCCCCTGGTGGTCAGTGTACATCATAGTGAACTGTTGAGCGGCCTTAGCATATCATTAGCATATTATGCTTTTATTGGTTGAACAGCCGACCTGACAACTGGACACTTAGCATATTAGGCTTTTATTATATAGGATAATAATAATAACAAGTGTTGAAGAGGATCTGGAGAAGTTGGAATTCTGTATACAATTTGTGGAAATATAAATGGTATAATCATTAAGGAAAATGGTATGGAGTTTCCTCAAATTAAAAAAAAAATTGTAGCCCTAGCCAGTGCTGCTCAGTGGATAGAGCATTGGCCCATGGACTTAAGGGTCCTGGGTTTGATTCCAGTCAAGGGCATGTACCTCAGTTGCAGGCTCAATTCCCCATCCTGGTCGGGGCATGTGTGGAGGCAACAAATCCATGTGTCTCTCTCACATCAATGTTTCTCTCTCTCTGTCTCTCCCTCTCACTTCCACTCTCTCCAAAAATCAATGAAAAAGTATTCTTGGGTGAGTATTAACAACAACAAAAAAAATCTAAAAACAAAAAGGTGTATTATGTGTCTCCTCTACTTCAAATACTCATTACTGAATGCCACAACAGAAGTAAGAGTTGAGACTGAGCAATTTAAGTGTGGTATTTGAGTAGAAGACAGAAGAAAAGAAGAAGGTGGAGGAAGAGGGGAAGAGGAAGAGGAAGGGGGGGGGAAAGGAAATAATAAAAAAGGCAAAGTAAGAAAAGAAAATTATCTGGGCAAACCAGGAGAAAGGAAGCAGTTTAAAGTAAATTCAGAATGTATGGTCATTAAATACTAGAAGTTTCAACAGTAGTAAAGTTTCCACAGGTAACATCAAGGATATTTTCACTTAAAGAATCGTTATTTTAATGACTTATTTGGGTCTTAAATCTAAACATAAAAGGACAAAACAAAATAAGAAAAAAATGTAGATATAACCCTAGTATACCAAAATATGCTTGGACACAAAATTCAAATATACAGTTTATACATATACTTACCAGAAAATAAAGTTAAATTTTAATGTCATTATCTTTTTCTCATCAAAAGGAACATTTCCCTGGAAAAACAAAGATCTATGATCCAATCAAGGACAAAATTAGTGGTAGGAAATATTTCTAATTAAATTACTTCTCAGTCTTAGTTTCTCCAGTTTGCTAGATCATTTTTCTTTACTGTGTTAGAGAGCAACAAGACAATAAAGCAAGAAAATGGAAATAAGGAAGAAAGTGGGAATTACCATGGGGCATTTTAAAACCGTTTTCATCCAAAGGCATTCCACAAATTTGACATGTTATCCCAAGTTCCTTGTGCATCCATGCCCTGCCCCCTGTAATAATTAGGGTCACAAAATTAAGTAGATCATGGTCTTGTCTTATTTTTTAATGCTTTTTAAAAAATATATCTATTTTCTCTAAAAGTAATTTTGAAGAAGTCTAAAAAATTGGTTTAGTTTAGTTATAAAATTTTTTTTAAACAGTGTGGTTTAACCAGAGTTTCTTCTTCACTAACTTTCATTCTTTAACTTCTTTGCTATTTGGCTTCCAACCCCAAATATTAAATTGAAGCTGTTCTCTCAAAAATCACCAGTTATCTTCTAATTACCAAATTTCGAGGCCTTTCCTTTTTTTCTTTTTTCTTTTTTTGTTGTTGTTGTTTGTTTGTTTTGTTAATCCTCACCCGAGGATATTTTTCCACTGATTTTTAGTGAGAGTGGAAGGAAGAGGGAGAGCCAGAGAGAAACATCAATGTGAGAGAGACACATCGGTTGGTTGCCTCCTGCATGCACCCTGACCAGGGTCTGGGAACCTGCAGCCAAAATACGTGCCCTTGAACAGAATTGAACCCAGGACCCTTCAGTCAGCGGGCCAAAACCTGTTAGGGCTCAAGCCCTTTCCTTTATCTCCATCCTTCTCAACTTCTCTGTAGTTGGTGGTCTTCAAACATGACCACACACCAGTGGGTTCTAATGTGATTCTAATTGGGAATTAATATCAGAGCTGGTCATAATACTGATTACCTGAATTCTCCCAACGCTCTTTCTTCCCTTGGTTATGTTTTTGTTCTTCTGCTATAATTCTAAACATGTCCATGTCTGTTGCTCCTCCTGCTTTTTAAAATATTAATTGCATCTTTTTCCTCAACCACATTCAAAGTTTTAAAAATGCCCTTCCAAGTCAACACCCCCTGCTTCTACTTCTGTCCAGAACTCCAACCTGCATTTCCTGTAACCAGCTAGAAATAACCGCCTGAATATTCTAATTTAACCGCTCAAATTAAAACCCATCTTCACTCACCAAAGCCATTTCTTTCCCCTGGCCAAGTAGCTCATCTTCTTGATTTCTTCTTTTAAATAATACTTTATGTAATAATACAATTTTATAATTTTTTAAGAAAACTAATGTCAAAGTTCTGCAAAAGACAAATGAAATTACAACCTGACTCCCCCAAATGCCAACTGTGGAAATACTACATATTCTCCAAAAAATCTCTCTCAAGCACCCTTTCTTAGATATCTTCAGATTCTTATTGCTGGGAATAATTTCTCCCTTTTAAAAATTTAAGTAGTAGTTCCAAACTCTCCCATTGCAGAAATTAAATTATGCTGTATATATCATAGTAGCTTCTTTGTTTGGTTTCTTCATTGAATGAAAGTTCAAGAGCAGTGGTTCTAATTTGTTATAATGCATAAAAATTGCTGGGAAGAAGGTCAAACTACATATTTCCAGGACAGATTATCCAAAATTTTTATTCAGTAAACTTAGATAGTGCCCAGGTTATTGGCATACACATAAGGCAGCTCTGTTATATATGATCCTAGAATCATGCTTTGAGGGTATTTTCTCAGACCAGAAATCTGTGACTTTCTCACTCCACTCTGTATCTTTAGCAGCACCCTGCATGTAACAGATGCTCAATGTACAGTGAATAATTGGGTCAATGTTGATGTGTAATTAATGAGTCACCTCTCCTTGCTACAATGAACCTTGAGGGTTTATCCCCTACTGGTTGTTTACAATTCCTGAAGACCTCTTCAAAGCTCTCGGTGAAACTTTGAGAAACTACCAGCAGAGATAATGTTTTTCTAGCCCCTGCCTTACCATGCATCACTCCCTAATGCTATTCCCATAGAAGCATGTACTTCCAGATCTGTTCAGTCTTATCCATGAAATAAGTTGAAGATTTCTCACAGTGAGAAACACTTGACTTTGTTACCATGCCAAGCTCTCTGAATTAATCACACTGTCCATAGATTGGAATAGTTCCACTGGTCTGGATTTCATAGTTATTTAAAGCTGAGCAGACAAGAATTGCTCAGCTATGGAAAAGGAACTCACAGACTCTCTGAGGCACAATCAATTGGATTAGGAGTCTCTTCTGAAGCTGGTTTTATAATATTGTCCCTTCTAAATTTTTCCAGTCACCAGTCATTTGGCCTTTCAAGCTCAATTGAAGAGAAGGTGCATTGCTCACCAGGATTCAATAGGTGAAAATAATTATAAGGCAATCAACAGCGAACTTAAATGTTTCTGTGCCAAATCCAAACATTAAAAATTATAAACTTATCTTGCTTTCAGATTCCTTAGAGAACTACAAAATTATTTTCTCTTGATTTAACTAAAATGCTAAATGCAATGCTATGTTGTTCTTTATATCACCATGGCTTAGTGTGAGAATGTTTTCATTAAGGTGGAAAGCAATAAAGAAGGAAATTTGAAAAAGTTTAGCCTGATTGTATTACCACCTCTTTATCCTCCAGCAGCCTTTTAATTAAGAAAGAGCAAGCATTTAATAAAATCAAAGCAGAAAATCCAGGAAGCAAGAAATATTTTTAAAGCATTGTGTTGTTTTAAGATTACTTAAAGAAAATATGACAAAATGAATTAAATTTTAATTATACTATTATTGCTAGAGTAAAAAGATGGTTTTAAGTTAGTTTTATTCTCTTATTAACAGTTTTATAGTTTTTGTTTTTTTACTTAAAATCACTGGCAATGTTATAATTAAATAGCTTTGTCTTAACTTCAATAATGTGAGAACTGGGATATTTGAGATGTATGAACATCAAGATCTGACTGGGCTCAGAGAGAGATATAAATCTAGATGATGGAGTCTGTGGAATAATTTATTGATGGAAAGTATGATGTAAACCTGTTTCTTCTTTCTCTGAGAGATGTTTGGATGATTCCTGGGATAATCTTTACCTTCAGGACATATTTAGAATAGTAATAGCTGGCTCTTGTATACCATGATTTTAATGTAAGCAATAAATATATGTTTTTACCTTATTGGTTTGAGAGCACACATTTATTTAACAAATATTTCTCAAACTCTGCTACCTGCTTGTTAGAAAGTGAAATTAAACAGATTCTATAGCCTCAAAAGCTCATAATCTAATTCGAAAGGTGATTTGAAAATAGACAAGAAATTTCAGCCCATCAAGAGTGCAATTCAAACAGTTTGATCAGGGTGCTATGGGGTTACAGAAGAGGCAGACCTAATTCCTTGATTAACTGGAGTGAAAACTTGGCAAAAGTGATTGAAACTGCTTCCAAGCAGGTGTCTATCAGACATGTAAGAGTGGTCCTGTCATTAAACCAAGGACAAAGCAGTGTTTACCCAATGAGAAGATTTAAAAATTATGGCGCCTGGAGAGACTGGGCGAAAAAGAAAAGAGAACTCATGGATACAAACAACAGTGTGGTGATTGTAAGAGGAGGGGGGAGTGGGAGTGGTAGAGGGTTTGGGGGGAGGGATAAATGGTGATGGGGAAAAAAAAAATATAGGGTTTCTTGGGAGAACTCCATGTTAAGAACACATGGTATATGTGGAAGACTTTCAGGACTATGTCATCAAAATCAGCGTAGGCCACGGAGCTGGCTTCTTTATGAGGCTACAGAGGCTCTGAATAATTTTAACCAAAAAAGTGATATAATTTCATTTGTTTTATTGTTTTTTAAACAGATTAATTGAGGTTTGATTGACATACAACAAACTATTTTTTACATGGAATTATATACACCCATAGCCACAATCGAGGTAATGAGCATATCTATCACTCTGAAAAGTGTCTTTGGGCCTTTTGTTCATGTTTCCTCTCCCCTCTCTTTCACAAGCAAACCCAGGAAACCACTGAACCTCTGATTTCCTTTCTGTCACTATAGATTAACATTTTCTAGAATTTTACACAAGTGGAATCAGTATGTACTCACTTTGTCTGGCTTCTGTCATTCCGCATAATTATTTTGAGATTTGCCAATGTTGTATGTATCAATAATTAAATCCCTTTTATTGCTGAGTAGTATTCCTTCATATCGACATACCACAATTTGTTAATCCATTTACCTTTGATGAACATGTTGGTTATTTCCAGTTTTTTACTTTTACAAATTTTTTGTGTGATCCATTTTGAGTTAATTTTTGTATGTTCTGCCAGGAGTGAATAGTTTTCTTTTTTCATATAGATTTATGTGCCAATTTATTCAGCACTATTTGTTGAAATTATTTTTACCTTTCTACTAAATTGCTTTTGTACCTTTGTCTAAAATCAATATTCAACTTAACAGACACTTATAGAACATTCCACCCAACAACATGATATACATTTTTCTCAAGTTCACATGGAACATTCTTCATGATAGACCATGTTAGAAAACATGCCCCAATAAATTTATAAAGATTTAAACAATACAAAGTATCTTCTCTGACTACAACAAAATAAAACAAATCTAAATATTGATAAGAAAAGATTATCTGAAAAATTCATAAATGAGTGGAAATTAAACGACAAATAGGTCAAAGAAGAAATCACAAGGGAAATTAGAAAATACTTTGAATTGAATGAAAAAAAAACCCCACAACATATTGAAATTTAACTGACACAGCAAAAGCAGTGATCAGAGGGGAACTGATAACTGTAAATGCCTACATTAAAAAATAAAAAATGATTTCAAATCAATAATCTAATGTTACACCTAAGGAACTAGAAAAGGGAGAGCAAACTTAACCCAAAACCAGCAAAATGAAGAAAGTGATTGTCCACAAAATATTGAAAAATAGAGAACAAAAGAGGCAGCCTGCTCTTTGAACCTCAGCATACTAGATATATTATACACTTAAAATAATGGCATTGTCATAAGGGAATTTTATTGTAGGGTCAAAATAATAATAAATATGTAGTTGTTAGGTACATAATAAGGTTGACATTTGTATGCTATTTATTATGAAAGAGACCATGGCTTTGGAGAACACATTTAACATAACTTGACCTCAAAATTCTACACATGGTGTTTCCACAGTACAGATGTTCACGCTGAGGTTGCAGCTTATTACATAATGTACCAATGGGAAAAATATTCATTTCAACAGTACGTGGTCAATGTTATTCACCATAAAATTCTGTCAGAGCAACACATCCTTGAAATATACCTTATTTGTGCATTAATGGATAGACTGGAAGTTTTAAGGGGAAATTTTAAGGCTGGATTAAAGAAATGTTTTTTTTAAAAGATGTGCATAGAAATAAGTTGACTTTCAACTTCATGAATTTAAGAAAGTGTGATCTTACCCGAAGTACCTTGAATTAACATAAAAATAAAAAGCTCACCACATATGTGGAATATGGAGAAAATTTAATAAAACTCAGTTTTATATGTATAAGAAATCCTTTGTTACCATTCAATTCCTGGGAAGAAAGACACTACTTGCTGTCTGATATACTGAAGAAGCTAAATAGTTATCCTAAGTGAGACTGCCAGGAAATCCCACTGTGAGTTATTGGCATGTGCTATATAAGCTTTAGATAAATTTAAAACATACAAAGACATTAAAAAGGGGATTGAGTCACATAGCAAGGAAACAAAAACCATTTCTTTTCATTTTTCTGTTTATAGTCTCATTCATACAGCAGAAAATGCCAGCTTATCAGCACAGCAGACTACTACCTTTGCCATCCACCCACATTCAAAATATGAACCAGTTTGAACTCCAATCATTCGATAGTGCTAGCTGGAGGTCAGGTACCCATAGAACATCTAATATAAACACAAAGAAACCTAGGATCTGATATAGCCAGAGGGTCTGAGCATTTCATGTTAAAGTCTGATGGAAAGTGGTCTTAATTGTAAAGCATCGGGCTTCAAGGTCATCAGGCACTCTAGACAGTATAGTTTCCATACTGCTCAAAACATTTCCCCCCTTATATGGATAATTATATTTTTCCATTAGGTAAGAAGTCATTTTATAGTGTGTGAATTCATAAACAAACAAACAAAAACCTCAAATAGAAAATAACCCATTGTAGAAATTCAGGAAACTCAGGAAGACATGCAGTTAGTTTAAATCTGGAGTAGGAATATAATACAATTTATATATTATTGCATTCATCCTTTTACTCAATATCCAGTTATTGAACACTACTAATGTGTGAGATGAAACCAGTTGTTCAAATATTTGTGAGCAGGGAGGTTGAGATTTCTGGTCGTGTCTATATTAAGTACCTAAGCCTGGGTGTAAAACTGGGCTGGACTGGTGGTTGGCTTTGGAGCATTCAAAACCACATGGCTATCCAAAGCATCACTTCTTAAGGGGGAATGGGCATGACAGACTAAGATAGGGCTGCAGAGATAGGGCTGCAGCAAGATTGTGCAGGCAGGACCACAAACTGAAGACAGAATCAAAAGAGCTGACTTCAGGCAGAAGCCTTTCTTTAAAGAGAATTATCATATGCAATATGTAATATGCAATAAAGACATTGGAAGTCTCTGTTTCCCCAATTATTTTATTTTTTTAACTCTAATTCCTATTTTATGAAAACCATAGTCTTCTTAAAATCTTTTCCATTGACCCTTTAATAAAAAAATGGTATCTTTTGGAAATGGACTCATATTTTTAATTTGTATTCATTCCCAGGTACCCACCCAAGTGTTTTATAAGCAGTAAAGAGCCTAGTAATTCTTTGGTGACTTCCAAGTTAAATTTCCTATGCAAATATTATAATAGTTCAATATATAATCATGACTATCTGTTGCCATATATAAGGAATTGCTGAAGGCTCCTTGGGTTTTAACCTGAGATATTATGAGCACTATTCTTGTTTTTCTTTTTTTGTTTTGTTAATCCTCACCCCAGGATATTTTTCCATTGATTTTTAGGGAGAGTGGAAGAGAGAGGGAAAGACAGAGAGAAACATCAGAGTGAGAGAAACACATTGATTGGTTGCCTCCCAAAGGAACCCGGACCAGGGCCTGGGCCAGGGAGGAGCCTGCAACCGAGATTCATGCCCTTGACCAGAATCAAACCCAGGACCCTTTGGTCCACAGGCTGATGCTCTATCCATTGTGCCAAACCAGTTAGGGCATGAGCACTATTCTTTGTAGCTAGTTCTTTCTTGTGAATTCTCTACACTATTGAGACCTGACTCAATAATTAGTGCATTGATTAGGTTTTCTGACACCAGGGCCAGGGGTTAGTGGTGTCTAAGTACTTTCTAGAGCACATATTTCATTGCTATGCTGAAGCCACTGGACACATATTTCTGCTTGCATGATATGAACAATATGCGTTTGAAAAGCTGCCTTGTGATATAAAAAGTGTACTTTAAATAATCCTACAACAGTCCTCATAAGCTTTTCTGCCTAGAGAGAAAGAGCTGTTCATAAATCATCTTATTGCATATCATTGGCCACAGAGGTTTTCCTAAGAGCACCATATTTCTGTTCAGGACTCCAACTCTTATTTCTCTCTGATATTTAGCCTATCTTATTAGACATAAAGCTGAAACTTTCAGGTATGTAGAAAACATAACTAAATAACTGTAATACATTTAAAATACTTTAGACCCCTTATATATATTCTTAGCACAACTCCTCTCCCTTTTCCAGACACACTTCCCCTCATAAATCTACAATCACTCTTGTGAGGAGTAGAGAGTCTGACACACAGGAAAATATATTCAAAAGATAAATAACAAACCTTTGATAGGAGTGTATCCTAACTTGTCATGGGTGCATGAGCATTCAAGTTGGAATGATGACAGACACATATTTCCAAAGAGTTTAAAATTGTGACAACTAATTAAGCAATTAATTTGTCTAACTGTGTTTGAGTTTAACTCTCCCTTGAAGAAGGTCACTCTACTTTTCCTCTTCCATTCTTTATTTCTCATCTCTCCCTCCCAAACAAAAGATTCAGCCCTAGCAGAATGGCCAAAGTGGATTAGTTATTGTTTTGTTTTGTTTTTCTAGCCATTGACCACAGTTGATTACAGATATAAACATGCAAATGCAAGACTCACTCAAGAAAATTCATTGTACAGTTAATCTCTGAATAAATCAAATACATAAGCCTATATACCTATGTATTTTCCAAGTTACTCAAGCTCAGAGACGTAAGATAACTTAATCAGGATAGATCTAAAACTTAAACCTATGTATTCTCTAAGGCATTAACATAGAAAAGTCCATCAGTGGCAAGCCATATTTGACTTTAGAATATTTTTCTTTTGCTGCTACATTTCATAAAGGAAGTGTTTGCTTAAGTAGTAATGATATTGGCACCTACATGGTGTTTTACTTTGGCAGCCCATAGAAAAACAAATTCTGGATCTATAAACAGTCTTTTTATTCTGGAATATACACAGCAGACAAAACACATAAAAATGTGGCATGCCTGCTCAATACCATTGAATTCAACAAAAGTTATAATAAATCTTGTCATGACTTTGTTGCTTTCCAGAATGTTAAAACACAAAATGTTTTATCCAAAATCAGATATTTTCAGAAATCCTAGCCTAAAAGCTCACTTATTCCTTATGGGAAATTTTTCTTCATTGTCTGCTTTGGATATTTTGATATTATGAAATTATTATTATAGGTTTCAGAAGACCACCACCCTAGATGGCATTTGAATTTATTACTAGGAAGAATCAAGGGAAAGTTGATGAACCTGAGAACTTGAAGGGTAAATAATTGATTGGACTTAGGATGTGCCTTGTGATGTCATGCAGATGTGTCATTTAGATGGCTTTCAGACTAGAAATAAAAGCATATTTGAATGTCTATCAAGAGTAGCAAAGGGTAGCAGTTAGGTGTGGTGAGAGAGAAAAACAGTGCTAGAGGGAAGTAGGATTTGGGATAGTAGTGAGCAGGCTGGATCCAGACAGGAGCTAGAGTGAAAAATGCAGATGTTGTGTCCCCTACTTGAGATTGATTAGCATGAAAATGTATTAGTGTCATACCTATTAACTCATAACACCACAGCCAAAAGACTGAAAATAAAGTCTTTGAAGAAAGATTTTTCAAGTTTTGCTTTTCGGAACCTGAAACTTCTTGGAGTTGCCTCAGCAACTATCTTGAGCAGCAGAAGAAGAGCTGAGCTGATGGGGCTCTGAATCCCCACCTCTATTCTAATTGGAAACTTTGCCATTTTATACACTGATTGACCAGATTATTATGATCTCTGAACGCATGATAATCTGGCCACTCAGTATATATATATTAGAGGCCCGGTGCATGAATTCGTGCATGGGTGGGGTCCAGCCAGCCTGACCAGAGGGAGGGGACATGGGCAGTTGGCCGGCCTGCCTGCTGGTGGAACTCCTGGTAGAGAGGACAATTTGCATATTAGCCTTTTATTATGTAGGATATACACTGAGTGGCCAGATTATTATGCGTTCAGAGATCATAATAATCTGGCCACTCAGTGTATACAGAGATGTATAATAATATTTTATTCTACTGATAAAAGTTTGTAAATAGATATTAGAATTACCTAATGGACCACCTTTATAAAGTTTTCAATAGACAAGTGTTATAAAAAAAAGTTTCTCTTTTTTTTCAAGTCTAAGAATTTTCTATGGCAAGAATCAAATAATTTCTTGAAAATAATCTATGTAATATTACAATTGTTAGTTGATCACAACTTTTTTGTTCTATTCAACAAGAGACTATTATATTATTTAGGAAGAGACATCTCTTTGAAAAACTAAGACAAAGTGATCTACTGGACCCAAAGACCTACACATGGGGCATATGTACTGCCTATGTCACAGTACTGGCTGTAAAATGGTCAAGGAATGGAGTGGTACCATGGGCAATGGTAGACCAGAATGCCCATGCGATGCTATGTATGGCAGTGCTACTCAAATAATGCATCTTAACTGCAGTGGCTTTCTCTATATTGAATGAATCACAGAGGCAGGAAGACTAAGCTTCATTTCTCTGTGTGATCTGGCATGGTCTTCTTAACTGGGATTTCAAAAGCATCTTAGAAGGAAGTTTACTACCCTTTAATCTATTGGCTCTAAAACATTAGTCCAAAAGCTTACATTCTGGAAAAATGACCTCCAGCAACTAGCAAAATGTGAGTGTTTTAGTCATTTTTCCAGTTTTTTTTTAAGAATTGGTGAGATATGTGAAATAGGAAAATAATGGTTGATATATTTTGAGGCAAACTTTTGCTTCACTAAAAGCTAAAAGTATTAACTTTTAAACAAAGACCAAGTTGGACAAGAGCCTTTTTAATTTTGGAAATTTTTGTGGGAAGGTCTGGAAATAAAAAATGACAAGTGAATGAGTTGGAAATTACTACAATAATTACACAACTTTGAACTTACCATCATAAATTGTAGATACTTGTTAGAATGCATACTAGAGTTTCAACAAAGCAATACTAATGGGCATAATAAATCTTACACTGGAGCACTCAAGTATTTAAAACAAGCACTGGACCAACCAAAGAAAACATTTTAAATGAGCAGTGCTAAATGAATCAAGTCCTTTTCAGGTAGCACAATTCTCCTGGACCTCATGGTCTGGAGCATACCAGATGTTTTTTGCATGTGTTAAAATCTTATTTGTGAGTACTAGTAATGGGGCAAAAAGTAATAATGAGATAGAACATTAAGGTTGTAATAGAAGTTCTAATACTGTCCCAGCCAATGATAGAAGGTAGAAAATTGGTAGGATGGTTTTAAATGGAACAGTACTGGTACATACAAAAAAGAAAGGAATTATAGGACAATAAAATCTTTATTACAAAGTAACTCAGAGAAAAGTAGTAATTTCTCTAGTCTAAAGTTTGTAGAAATAAATCTAAAAGTTTTAAAATATATGATGACATGATCACCAAGTATTTAGAAGTAATAAAATAAATCTGTTATATCTATGTTATGTATGAATTCTTAGGCCAACAAATAAAAGTCAAACACATAACATATATAGTGTGGTCACTCATTCCTTTGGAAAGACTTTCTTTTGGGGTCCCTTTGCATCCATCACTAGCAGGAAGGAATATAGAGCAAGTGTTTTAAAAATATTAAAGTGGAACCATAAAATCTTAAGTCTGCATAAGTTGTCATCACCATGCTTCTTTATAAATGCAAGTAGAGAATAATTATTTGATCTGTTTTCATTTCCCATTTTCCTTCTTCACCAGTACAATGGAATGGCTATTTTAAACCATTTAAACCGATTTCAGCTATTTCCCCTATCATGCTATGTATTTGTGATGAGAAATTACATAGTTGGCAAACTTAGATGCTCTCTTTAAAGTGGGATGGGCAGTATGCATGGGTGGAATTCATGATGCTGAAATTTTTAGGAAAAATGGGGAAATGCCTTTGCTAACTCAATCTCTCCTGCTGACAGTAGCCTAGCCCTCGGGAAAAGGAATGTATTTGTGTGATTCTTTTTTCCTATTAACCTTCAGGCTGATTTAAACATGGAGTTTTCTTTTTTACTAGTCAGGGTGCAATAGGCCTGATCTCCCCTTTTTCCCTGGAGGACCTAGGCCAAGCATGTCAAACTTGTGGCCTGCGGGCCTCATGTGGCCCACAATGAATACTTTTGCGGCCCAGCCAATACAACGGTATGGAAGAAACGTTTTAATAAAAATTCCGTAACTTCACTTTTACAATATCCTGTTATACATAATTATTAATAACGAACTACAACGTTCGCTAATGACTGATTACTATCATCGTATTGCATTCATTTCCCTTACGCGCCTTTCGCGCAGGTGCACCATTTCTCTCCACTAATACTAGCAGCGAATATTTCAGCAGCCAATTGCCACATCACTAGTACTGACTTGTTTGGTGGGCACAACAGGAAATAGTTCGCTTTCGGAGAACAAGAAAAATAGGTTTATTTGCGTTATGCTTATTAGTTTGTGCAGTTACTCAGTGTCTGGTAAATTAATGTTCAAAAATATTAATTTTTATTAAAATGTTCATTATTTTATGTTAACGATTACTCATTTATTTCAGCCCTTTGTATTCAGCATGTCTCTATCGAAATAAACCTATATTTCTATGAAAATTGAAGCTTTTGTTTTATTTGCAGCCCATATAAACTTAAACCTTGTTTATTTGGCCAGTGTTAGCCTTTGAGTTTGACATGCTTCACCTACCAGTGGTCGGCAAACTCATTAGTCAACAGAGCCAAATATCAATAGTACAACGATTGAAATTTCTTTTGAGAGCCAAATTTTTTAAACTTAAACTTCTTCTAATGCCACTTCTTCAAAATAGATTCGCCCAGGCCGTGGTATTTTGTGGAAGAGCCACACTCAAGGGGCCAAAGAACCGCATGTGGCTCTCGAGTCGCAGTTTGCCGACCACAGCTGATGAATCTATGCAAAACAGCCCTTCAGAATAACAAGAGGCTTCCCAGAGCTTCCCACATAGGTCTTATTTTCAAATGCTAAAAAAGAAGAACCAATCTTCTATTTGTACTTTACATTTCCCCCCTGCTGTGGGGGAAGTGCTAGGGTCCAGCCCTAAAATTCCAATTCTTTATATTTCTACACACCAGTAAATTGTGAAGCCCATTTTATTTTTTTAAAAAATTTTCCCAGCTTCAATGAATACTTTTATTTATTTAACAGATCACCAACTTTGTCTCCCTCCCTCCCTACGACTGGAATTTCACCTGATTTTCAAGCAAGTAGCAAAACAATGACAAAGCTAATCAGAATAAGCTACTCTAAGAAGAGAATTAAGCTAACAGCTTACTTTTTTAACAGACAAAATATAAATATATGCACTATGGAGTGCATAATGGTTTAGTCACTAAGAAATTCAAATGGGATCCTGAAGAATGGAAGCAAGTCCAGGGTGCAATAAAGATGAGCTGAGATGCTGTGCAACTGTTTAAGTGCTCCTGGGCTGCATCTCTTGGCCATTAGCTGAATCTTGACCTGGGGGAAGATTTTAGCTAATATCAAATAGAGATGTGGAAAGCACTAAGTTCACTAAGGGGATGTGCACAGGAACCAAAAGGCAGGAAAAATATTAAACATTGCTGAGAGCATCCACCCCAGGAAGGACTTTACCTTCCAGGGGCTCTAAACTGGCACCACCCCCAGTGCTCACATGGCTGACTTTATCCTCTGTGTTCCATTTGGCACAGCAAGTGGCAGTGTCTCCACCACCTATGATGGTGATGCAGCCCCTGGAAATAGCTTTCACCACCTCGTCCCTGAGGGCTTTGGTCCCTTGGGCAAAAGCTTCCCATTCAAATACGCCCACAGGTCCATTCCACACAAGCTGCTTAGCCCTAGTACTTCTTGCCGCTCTCAGGACCACAGTCCAAGCCCATCCAGCCAACAGGTATGCCAGAAGCCACAGTGGCTTGGCCAGGCTTGGCAGTCTCATCAAACTTGTCAGCAGTGACAAAGTCAACCGGCAAGGTAATCTTCACACCATTCTTCTCAGCTTTGGACATCAGGTCTTTGACAATCTTGGCTCCCTCTTCATCAAACAGAGAAGTGCCAATCTCCATGTTGTTGAGCACCTTAAGGAAGGTAAAAGCCATTCCACCACCGATAATCATCTCATTGACTTTGTCTAGCATATTGTTAATCAGCTGGATCTTGTCTGCAGCTTTAGCTCCGCCCAGGATGGCCAGGAAGGGTCGCTCTGGGCTTTCCAATGCCTTGGCAAAGTAGTTCAGCTCCTTCTTCATCAAAAAACCTCCAGCTTTCTGTGGCAGATTGACTCCCACCATAGAGCTGTGGGCTCGGTGAGCAGTGCCAAAAGCATCATTGACATAGACATCCCCTACCTTGGAAAGTGAACTCGGAAGGCTTCTACTTCAGCTGGCTCCGCTTTAACCTTGTTCCCCGAAGCATCTTTTCCCTTCCCTTCTTCTTCCACATGAAAGCAAAGGTTCTCCAACAGGATGACAGACCCAGCAGCTGGGGCAGCACACGCTTTCTCCACTTCGGGGCCCATGCAATCCTTCAAGAACAAAACATCCTTGCCCAGCAGAGATTTGAGTTCTACAGCAACTGGCTCCAAAGAGTACCTGTCAGGCATGGGGACACCATCGGGCTGACCCAGGTGGCTCATAAGAACAACTGACTTGGCTCCATTGTCCAAGCAGAATTTTATACTTGGGATGGCAGCCTTGATTCTCTGATTGTTTGTTATCTGGTAGTTCTTCATAGGAACACTGAAGTCCACTCTCATGACGACCCGCTTGCCCTTCACGTCCAGCTTGTCCAGTCAGCTTGTTAGAAAGAGACATCTTGGCAATACAGCAGCGCAGAGAGCCCGCAGACCAGTCAGTGACGGAGACAGCAGCAAATCGTGAAGTGCATTTTAGTGACATGAGAATGATCAGAATTCATCAATGTTCTTCCTTTGTCTTTTGAGTCTTTTATTTATTTTATTATTTTTTTAGAATTTTCCTTTTTTTAATATTTCAAAAAAATCCCAATTTTAAATATAATAATGTTACATGCAATAAACATTAATATTTCAAGAAAAAAGATTTTAAATATAATAATATTACCAAAACTTTACTAACAGAATAATATCACAAAAATTGTAGAAAATATTAAAAAATCTGCAAATAACATGATTACTTCTATTATATTCTAAATATTTTTTTCTCTGGTTCTATTTTTGTTCATCAGTTTATGTTGATCATTATATTCCACAAATGAGTGAGATCATGTGATATTTATCTTTCTCCAACTGGCTTATTTCACTTAGCATAATGCTCTCCAGCTCCATCTGCACTGGTGCAAATGTTAAGAGTTCCTTCTTTAATACAGCAGCGTAGTATTCCATTGTATAGATGTACCACAGTTTTTTAATTTACTTATCTACTGGTGGGCACTTAGGCTGTTTCCAGAACTTAGCTATTGTAAATTGTACTGCTATGAACATAGGGGTGCATATATCCTTTCTGATTGGTGTTTCTGTTTTCTTGGAATATATTCCTAGAAGTGGGATCACTGGGTCAAATGGAAGTTCCAGTTTTAATTTTTTGAGGAGACTCCATACTGTTTTCCACAGTGGCTGCACCAGTCTGCATTCCCACCAGCAGTGCACGAGGGTTCCTTTTTCTCCACATCCTTGCCAGCACTTGTCATCTGTTGATTTGTTGATGATAGCCATTCTGACAGGTATGAGATGGTACCTCATTGTCATTTTAATTTGCATCTCTCAGATGATTAGTGACTTTGAGCATGTTTTCATATGTCTCTTGGCCTTCTGTATGTCCTCTTTTGAAAAGTGTCTATTTAGGTCCTTTGCCCATTTTTTATTGGATTGTTTACCTTCCTGTTGTATGAGTTCCCTATAAATTTTGGAGATTAAACCCTTATTTGAGATAGCATTGGCAAATATATTCTCCCATGCAGTGGGCTTTCTTGTTGTTTTGTTGATGGTTTCTTTTGCTGTGCAGAAGCTTTTTATTTTGATGTAGTCCCATTTGTTTGTTTTCTCTTTAGTTTCCATTGCCATAGGAGCTGTATCGGTAAAGATATTGCTAAGACATATGTCTGATATTTTGCTGCCTATGGATTCTTCTAAGATTTTTATGGTTTCCTGTCTTATGTTTAAGTCCTTTATCCATTTTGAGTTTATTTTTGTGTATGGTGTAAGTTTGTAAGGCCTAGTTTCATTTTTTTGTATGTATCTGTCCAATTTTCCCAACACCATTTATTAAAGAGACTGTCTTGACTCCATTGTATATTCTTGCCTCCTTTGTCAAATATTCATTGAGCATAATGGCTTGGGCCAATTTCTGGGTTCTCTGTTCTGTTCCATTGGTCTATACCAGTATATACATCAGGGATATTGGCCTGTAATTCTCTTTCTTTGTAGTGTCTTTATCTGGTTTTGGAATTAGGATAATGCTGACCACATAAAAAGAGTTTGGAAGTGTTCCTTCCTCTTGGATTTTCTGAAATAGTTTGATGAGTATAGGTGTTAGTTCTTCTTTGAATGTTTGGTAAAACTCCCCTGTGAAGCCATCAAGTCTTTTATTTTTAAGATACTGCTTTTAGAGCAGTTTTAGGTTCATAGCAAAATTAAGAGAAAGGTACAGAGATTTCATATATACCTCCTGATCCCACACATTCATAGCCTCTCCCAGTATCAACATCTCCCACATTATCAACATTTGTTACAATCAATGAACCTACATTGACACACCATAATCACTCAAAGTCCATAGTTTACACTAGGGTTCACTGTAGGTGCTGTACATTATACTGGTTTGGACAAATGCATAATGACATGTATCCATCATTATATTGTCATGCAGAGTATTCTCATTGTCCCCAAAATCCTCTGTGCTCCACCTATTCATTCACCCTCCTGAATCCTTTTTATCTCCAGCTCAGTCTATATATGTCATAGATCTTTGAACATTAGAACTCTTAATCAATATATGTTGAATTAATAAACAAATCTCTAAATTACCACAACATACAGGTTAGCTCAGGAAAGATCAGCTGGGTTAATAACTTTTAGGTTCAGGCCCCCTTCAGACAAATCAGTCTGAACCCTTTCTCTCTGAAACACATAAGCTAGTAGGGTCTTTTTGCTTCACTCTGCCCCTGGTGCAGCAAACCAAATGCACAGGAACAGCTGGGAGAAAAGAAGTGATTACAAAGCACTTCCATGTGATAGCCCCTTTGGCTATTGTCAGTCATCAGAAGTAATGTCAGATAGGATGTGCTGAATAAGTATTTGCTGTGATGAATGACTTGTTGATTACAGAAAATGGGCAAGGGTTTCTAATAAACAATTTATTTACACATGCTCTTGGTTTTAGTTCTAAGCCTTCACTGCAGGAGAGATGAGTTCTCAGGAAAAAATCAAAGAAGGCCCTGGTGCTTTACAGGCAGCAGATAACTACCGTAAGTTAAAAGAGTTCTCTTAAACAGTTTTTAATGTTCTGTACTGGACCTGCAAGGGAGAGGGCCTGTGAGGATACTATTGGAACATAGGCAAATCTGTTGTCTGCTGGAGTTGTTCTATCGTCTTTAAGGTTCTTACCATGTGCCATGTCGAAAAATCCTAATAGCTTTGTAAGGGAGCACCATGCAAGTGATTCTGTTGTCCCATTTTGAATAAACTCAGCAGCTGAATTTTATGAAGCTGTGATTTTATAAAGTGAAGTCCATAAGGTGATGACATTCATCTTCTTTTCTCAAGAAGATATGCATAAATAGCAGCAAATATTATTTTTGAAAAATATTGTATTTAAAAAACTTCTCAATGAAAACTTGACTCATAGTTAAAACTTATAGTTTTCACATCAATGTCATATGTTTCACATTTGTACATATTAATGCACTGAGTATTCAAGTTAACAGAAAAAAAAAACTGATTTAAGGTCTAGAGTCCCAAACTTTTGTTATAGGAAGGCCTTATTTTAAATGTCAAAATTTCCATGGAAATTCCATACAATTCCTTATAATCCATGAAACTCTTAGTACCCCTTGATTGCGAACATATATAAGGGAAAGACATGAATGAATTCAATGGTATTTTCGATGGTTAATATTATGTTAGTCACAACAGAAATTTATTATACATGAAATAGACATTGCATAAATGTGCAAAATATATTGCTCATTCATTCAAGAGCCAGTGTTTGACTTTATTGGAAGATGCATTTGTAGACTTCCTTGCAATAACTTGTTGGACCACCAGATTTTGTGACCACAGTTAGGGACCCACTAATCTAGAGAACAAACCAGCTTGTGTAAGAAAGATGTCATTGGTGTTTTAGGAGGCCATTAGGCAGCTTTCTTTTATTTTTTTAAAAAATATATTTTATTGATTTTTTACAGAGAGGAAGGGAGAGGAATAGAGAGCTAGAAACATCGATCAGTTGCCTCCTGCACACCTCCTCCTGGGGATGTGCCTGCAACCAAGGTACATGCCCTTGACCGGAATCGAACCCGGGATCTTTCAGTCCGCAGGCCGACGCTCTTATCCACTGAGCCAAACCGGTTTCGGCCATTAGGCAGCTTTCTGAAGGAGAAACAGGAAATGCTCTTTCTGGATAAGCCTCTGTGCAAAACACTATATAGCTGCACGATGGGGTCGGTGAATAGACCACACTCAGTGTGGACATCTGAAAGCATCAGTCATGGACTTTTCACTTCATCCATCACTGACAGTTGGCTGTCATTACCACAAAAAGCCACATAAACCTCTCTCCATTTACATCAATCCAAGTAATTTGGGGGTTCAATTTATAGTTTGGATAGCTTGATTAAAAACATTCTTCACAATAATAATTTAAAAAATACAGACACACACAGGGATTTTTTGGTGGTTCTAGCCTGTTAATGAGAGTAAGTAAATTTTATCTTACATTATATATATGATAGCAAAATAAATATTAAAAAGACAAATTTATAATCTATGCCACTTTTTTCATGGATTTAGAAATAGACATTATTCAAGAATTATAAAATACAAAGGAAGGTATTTTATTGATATTAAAAAAATCCATTAAAGGAAATTATTAAAATGGGGGATCTTACTGAGGCATTTTGGAAATGTTTGATGTCCAAAAGCTAGAAACATGCCCTTTAGTAAATTAGTGATCAAAAATCTTTAGCTTGAATAAAATCTTTAGAAGCTGTATACATTTATATGAGTTTTTATGAACAGTAAAAGATGTAGGATAAAGTTTTAAAAATTCAGAATGGCATATGTGAATAAATAAAATGTAGGCTTGCAAACAAAAATACAACAAATCTAAAACATACAGACTCAACTACAGGTGCATTGGTTCAATTATCATTAATGTAGGATCTTTTATTAAACAGCCTGAGAAATTGAAAACTAAACAGAACTACAAAATATAATCTTGCCAACTAATCCTCTCTTACAATGGCCATATCTTCACTATAGCAAACTACTCTATTTGGTAAATTATTCTGGCAAAGATATCTAGCATCCATATAAAGTCTTTAAATTTTAGTGAGCATATTAGACACATTTTATAGCCAGCTATATTAAAAAGTTAACCTAGTTAATATAATTTTTCATGTATTTATAACAACTGAATACTATATGTTATATACTAAGTTCATATGATACTTTACATTTTATGTATAGTAAACATCCAAGTGTAAATGTTATATTTGCATTTACTTAGTTTTAGTTTTACCTAAAAGTAATTTAAATACTAAATCCAATTAAGGTTTATTCTACAAAAAATCTTTTCTAATTTTCATTTTTCTCATTTTTAAGTACCTTATATTTATTTTATGTGCATTCTAGAATACTACTTTATTTTTGATAACTAGAGGCCTGGTGCATGAAAATTTGTGCACTCATGGTGGGGGGAGGGGGGATGGGGAGGGTTGGGGGAGGGTCCCTCAGCCTGGCCTGCACCCTCTCGCAGTCTGGGAGCCCTCAGGAGGTGTCCAACTGACGGCTTAGCCCACATGTAGTGTGCCTAAGACGCAGTCTGGCCTCCCTCTGTGGGAGGCAACCGTGTGGCCCCACCACCCATCACACCACCGCTGCTGCTGGTCACTGCCACCCCCCTCCCCCATTGCTGTTCCCTCCCTCTGCCCACTGGCACATGCCTTGGCTGGCCTGGTGCCGACTGCTCGCTGGCCCCGCCCCCCACCCCCCCACCGATCGGTAGTTCCGCGTTCAATTGATTTGTATATTATGCTTTTATTATATAGGATGATGAAAAGATTCTTGCTTTTCAAGTATAATTTTAAAACACAAGTAAGAAGAAATTGAAATAAATGCTAATGAACAATGACTGGTTGGAGTTTCTTATTCAAAAATTCAGCAGCTATCTTTTTTGAGGGTTAAGGGATTTATTTGATATTGTTGGCTAAAGAAGAATTAAAAAGACAAAGGAGGTATAATCAGGCCAGAGTATTGTTAATGGGACATGGAACTTTTTATTGGAACCCAGGGAATTGCCTAAAAAAAGGTAATGTGTGTTTTTTCACTCATCAGCTTGATTTGTTCTATGAACATCCTTAATTAGAAGCATCATCTGAGTTCAGAGAGTACCATTTTTAGAAGGGCCTATCTTATGCAAAATTAAGTCATTGAAAAACTGAATTAAATCCAGAAAATCATTTTGCTAAGGTGAAAGCATGTATAGGTGGACAGAGTTCCACCTCTTCATCCTGGTTCTGGTGTAACTCCTTCTTATATAGCTCTAATCTCCAGATAGTTATTGGTCCTGACAGGAGATGAAATAAAAGGTGTATGCTTGCTGGGATTCCTTATTCCTAGTTAACATTGTCTTTTCTGTAGCAAACATGCTTGCAGAGGCTCATCTTCATGCCCTCCTGTGAAGATTTACTTTCTAAATTAGCTGCCACGAGTTCTGTTAGCCAGAGGGCCCCCGGGAAGACAAGTCACAGAAGACATTTGGGGAGTTCATGTGTCCTGGGTAAGGTCTGAGAAACTTTCTAGGAGTCCCCAAAGTGGGCAGAGAGCTTATATCATGGAATAAGCACCACGTGCTTGGATTCTATCCCACACATTGGGTGATGCAAGTGGAGAGAATTATTTAGAGGCTTCTTGTTACAAGGCTTAGGAGGTTAGGACGAAATATGTACAGCTGTATAAAAGAGCAAGGCCATCTCCCGAAGGAATTCAAGGTCAGTGTGGTGTAATGGTGGTATAAACACAGTTTGTGATCCTTCTACTTCATTACTGCTGCTGACTATCCCCACCATGCCTCTTCTATCAAATTATTAAAACTCTTTTATAACATTGATATAATGTACATGGAAGGGGGCCAACACAATGTGTTACACATTTACTTCTTTCCTTTAAGATTTTTAACACACATGTCAATAATTATAGGTAGGATGGTTGTGACAAGTATTGTTTATTGCATTTTTGGGATATAAGAACAATTTAAATGACATTTATTTATATTATACTATTTGTCAGGGGTGATTTGAAATGGCACAAAATTTCTAAGGGGTCATGGTTTTTCAATCTATAGCTTAAACACTTAGTAGTTACCTCTTGATATTGGCTTTCTCTGAAAAAAAAAATAGTATTTTTCAGGAAGACGGGCTGCTTTTAGTCACACAGTGAAATGGAATCTAAGTATCTTGCAAAGGCTATTGCCTTTCACCATTATCACTGAATCCTTTATTTCTATGCAAATGAATCCAGGAAAACTCAATGCAGCACCACTAGGCTAAGATCCAAAGATTCACCGTTGGCTAACCTAGAGACTTCATTTTCTCTTGGCATGAATGGCCCAAATCTATAACAAATAAACTTACATGATCTAACCCTTTCAGATGTTGAGAATTACTCTCTCAGGTTTAAGCTAAATACAGAGCCATTGCTCTATATTAGTTTTGAAAATTCATCATAGACAAACCATTGCAAAAAACTTGGAACGCTGGGGAGAATATAGGGTAAGGGCTACCAGCCAAAATATAGGATGCTAAAATAAAAACAAATATTTTTTAATATTAGTACTAAAAATATACTAATAGTATACGCCATCAATAAAACTTTCTATGAAATTTCATTCTCTTGTGATGGCCTCAGGAAATTCTTCTCCCCATGTCACCCCAAGAACTTCATTTCTACCAATAATAGCTGGAAATAGCCTTTGTTGCTTTATGCCATTTTGGCTTACAAAAGGAATTCAAATTTAACTGGGTTTACTGCATTTTCATTTGATAGATTGGGCCACCCTATATAGGAAGAAACAAAATCCATATGTATTTTTCTTGCAGCTAGAACAAAATTAAGATCTGGCTTAATTTCTGGTTTTGAATATGAGCAAAATATTCTGAGCTAAAGCTCCTTAGGATGTATCATATACGTCATACCAACTTTAACTGTGTGGACAACTTTCCATCGGATTCTAAACTGATACCGATACCATCTGATGGCCTGTATAAGACGCCTGTTAATCATCAGGTATGAATGAGTTCCAGTTCCAACTTGTCTAGAAAAAAAATCAGCTACTGTCCTTTGAGTTGAAAGGATGCTTTTTTCTTTATTATTACCCAATCTCTTGAAGCATCCAGTCTCCACTTCCTACTCTTTATGACAGTCAGCATACAGAACTTTTTGTTCTAAAAGGTGTATAATGATGTATCTGATTACTTACCACAAGGCATTTTGTTTTTCAAGACAGTAATAGAATGCCAGTGTAAGGAGTCTGGCCCTCCTTCAACATGTACTAAGAGTTTTAAAATCCTTAAACTGAGAGGTTTTTGCTAGATGTGTTTGCGTATTGGAGATTCTAGGCATCAGGCACATTCTCCCTTATTGTTTGGCTTTATTAACAATAAAACTAGCTTAGTGCATCAACTGAGAGTCCTTGTTTAACATCCACTTATACAACTATCAGCTTTCCACCGATTTGATTAATCAAAAAAAGTTGTACTTATATTCCATTTTGTGTTAAGTGAAAACCAATTACTTCATGACATTATTCTTTTAGTTAAGAAAACAAAAAACAACTCTACAGAATTTCATTATGTCAATGCAGTTTCCACTCCCATGTGTAGAAATTCAATAAGAGAAATTCCTGTAGAAATACAAAATCAACATATGAATAGAACAGCATATGAATGGGATGATCCAAACTCCTGCTTCTGAGGAAGGATGCAATGCCTGATTAGAGACTTTATATTAATAATCAGACAAATCCGCAGTGTGACCCATCATCATTGGAATGATGTAGCGCAGTTACTTCCAAATTTCTATAGTATATGCACAATGAAATTTATAGTTTTATTAGATTACTAGAGGCCCGGTGCATGAAATCCGTGCACGGGTAAAGGGTCCCCTCAGCTCGGCCTGCACTGTCTCCAATCTGGGACCCCTCAGGACCTCTGGCTCCTAACCGCTCACTTGCCTGCTGGCATAATCCCCCTAACTGCTCTCCCCCGCTGGCCTGATCCCCCTAACTGCTCTCCCCTGATAGCCTGTTCGCCTTAACTGTTCTGCCCTGCTGGCCTGATCCCCCTAACTGCTCTCCCCTGCCTGCCTGATCACCTCTAACCTCCTCTGCCTTGGCCCCGCCAACATGGCTTTGTCCGGAAGGTCGTCTGGAAGATGTTCAGTCTAATTAGCATATTACCCTTTTATTAGTATAGATTTGTCAAGAGTAGGGACATTTATTCATCCTATTAATAGTTCTACAAAAAATGATGTGTACACCTTTTAGAATTATAAACCTGAATAAAATAGGATTAACTCTACTTTACAATGTCAGATATGCTATTATTGAGAGTGCAGGTTTCCACTGCTATGGAAAAGTAGAAGGTTCCTATGAAACCTTTGTAAGCCAAAATGGCATAAAGCAACAAGACTATTTCCAGCTATTATTGGTGGAAGTGAAGTTTTGGGGTGCCATGGGGAGAAGAATTTCCTGAGGCCCTCACAAGAAAATGGGATTTCATGGAAAGTTTTATTGGTGATGTAAAATTAAGGGGATTCCCCTTTGATGTCCCATCTTGTCTTCAGTAGCACCAGAATTAAAACCAGCGTCCAGAGTTTCTGTTCTAAATTAAAGCAAAGTCCATGACTAGCTTAGCTTATGATCTCATTGCATGTGGAGTCCACATAGCCACGGGCCATGTGGCTGCTTAAAGCCACATGGCCGGCCAGTGCGGGTCATGGAGCAAGAGAACAAGAGGGAATAAGGGGCACAGGAGCGGGCAAGAGAAGAAACTCTTTGGGGATTTTAACCTTCCAAGATTTCATGTGCTTGCAGTAGCTTCACTCTCCTAACCAATCCATTGATTGTTCCCCAGGCTAGACTGACAGGCAAGTACCTTCTCTATGTCACCCCTACTTCACTGCACATGCACCCATCTCTCCTTTTATTGGATCCCTACCCCAGTGATCTGCAGGGAATGGACTGGTGGTTCCCTGGGTAGCATGAAGCTATCGCTTCCCAGTGATGCTGCCCAGATGACCATTCTTATAATGTCTGGCCTCTCCTCTGCTCTCTTCCTATTATTTATATGAATAAACTACCTAATAATGAAGATAGCACAACTATCCAAAAGTTTGCATTTTGCTACTCAGTTTTTAATAAAAGACCTATAATAATATCTGTTTTCACTAACCAAAAGAATTCCAAAGAAGATTTTCGCTTTTACGAAAAAATCCATTTTCTTACTAATGTAGTGGCAGGATGCAAACTATGGAAAGCAGGGGATACCTGTACTTACTTAGCTGTCCGCCCACACCTCACTAAGTTAACACCAATATCACAGTTGCTTTCAGAGAGGATGTATTGCTACTCCAGTGAAACCCTGCAAAAGCTCAGAAACTTTTTATAAAAAAATACATTAATTATAAAATTTTTACAGAGGAGGATTACGTATCACCCATTGTGCATGTTTACATCTGCCACCCTTTTGATGTAGAATATTATCAACACTTTGAAGTCCCATGTGTAGCCCTGGAAGATTTTGTTGTTAATCTCTTAAATCTTTTTGTTGTTGTTAATCCTTACCTGAGGGTAATTTTTCTCGCCATTGATAATTTTTTTCTTTTTTTTATAGAGAGAATGGAAAGGAGGGAGGAGTGGAGGAGGGAGGGAGGGAGGGAGGGAGGGAGGAGAGAGAGAGAGAGAGAGAGAGAGAGAAAGAGGGAGAGAGAGAGAGAGAAACATTGATGTGATGTGGGAACAAACTTGCAATCCAGGTACATGCCCTTGACTGGGAATTGAACTCAAGACCCTTCAATCCAAAGGCCAATGCTCTAACCACTGTGTATGCTGGCCAGGGCTAATCTCCTGATTTTGAATGTATCACTCTATGTTCTTTTATGGCTTTACCAGGTATGTAATCATCCTCCCCCCAAAATATTCTCTATAAATATTTATATACTTACCTCATCTTTCTTTTAATAAAATTTGGTGCTTTTCAATTTTTTATAACTACAAACAATGTTGCTAAGAATATTTTGTACACGATTTCTGTGTACATGTCTAAGAGTGGAAATGTTCACAGAGTATGCATCTTTTAAATCTATTGAACATGCTTAACTGTTTCTAAAGTTGTTACATTTATTTTCCCACCAGCATTTTAAGAGTTGCCATTGCTTCATTAATCCTTGATATTGATAGATATTTCAAAATTTTTGCCATTATGGTGGATGTAAATTTATCTCCATTGGATTTCTTGAGTACTAATGAGGTGAGTATTTCTTATTTATCCATCTCCTGAGTTTCTTTTTCTATTACATGTCTATTCAAGTCTTTCTGCTTTTCTCTATTTGGCTGTTGTCTTCCTAAAAATCTTAAAAACTTTGTCTTTCACATATGTTCAGAATACATCTGGGATTTGTTTTTATTTATGGCATAAGTTAGGGATTTTATTTAGTTTTTATTAACATATGGATAACAAGCAGAGCTCATTCTGTTTGTTGAACCCTTTCCCCGGTGATCTATGGTCCACTCAGTCATGTATAAAGCTCCCATGTATGCATGAGTCTGTTGAGCTCTCTGTTCTGTGCCTTTTGGTATTTGTTTATCCTTGCATCATACCACATTTATTAAGTTATAGTTACTTATTATAAATCATATCTGTTCTTCTTGAGCAAGATCTTGACTATACTTGCTGTTTGCTCTTTCATATATATTTTAAAATAAGCTTGGGATTTTTATTGGAATTAAGTTAAATATCTTGATTTTTTGGGGAGAATTGTTATCTTCCAAATAAGAGTCTTTCTACTTATAAATATGGTATGTTTCTCTTTCAACCTCTTTTTTTTTTTAATGTTTTTGTTGATTTTAGAGAGAGGAAGGGAGAGGGAGAGAGAAAGTTCGGTGTGAGAAACATTGGATCCATTGCCTCCAGTACACACCCTGATTGGGGATCAACCCCAAAACCTGGGTATGTGCCCTGACTGGGAATCAAACCGGTGACCTTTCAGTGCACGGAACAATGCTCAACCAAATGAGCTGCACTGGTCAGTGCTCAACCTTTTCTTTAATGTCTTTTATTAAAGCTTGTCATTTTCTCCATAATGGTCTTACACGCCATGTGTTAGATTTATTCCTAGGTACATTACATATCATTGTAAATAATACTTTTAAAAAATGTATTCTGTATTTTGTTCATGGTATATAGAAATGAATTTGATTATTGATCTTTTATCAACAAAAGAGCTGAGTTATTGCTTTTGCTAATATATCTGTAAGTTATGTAGAATTTTCTAGGTGGGCAATCATATTACATGAGAATAATGACAGTTAATTATTTTCCAATTTTCAGTATCTTAGTTTTTTGTTTTTTTTTACATTATTATATTGGTGAGTTCTTACAATTCAGAGTTGAATAAAAGTGATCATAGCAGGTATTCTTATTTTGTTCCTTCAGAGAATGTTTAGTATTTTACTATTAAAGATGGCTACTGTAGGATATCTTTAGATATTATATTTGTCAGTTTGACTAAGTTTGCCAAGAGATTTTAGCTTGTTTTATTTTTTCTTTAATGTGTGAATAAATATTGAATTTTGTTTAATGATGCTTCTAATGTGAGAAAAGCATGTTTTTCTTTTAATTTATTAAAGTGGTGAGTTATATTAAATCATTTTCTAACAGTTAATATTGCTTTCCTGAGAGAAATCTAATTGGTCATAACATAGAATCTTTTCATATATTGCTAACTTCATATGCTAATATTTTGTTTTTATTTTTCCATCTCTGCTAGTGAGTGAAATGTCCTATGGTTTTCTCATACATTCCTTTCTGATTTTTTTTTAAATCATGGCAATTCCTTACCAAACAAGTTAGAGACTAGTCTTTCATTTGTTTGGTTTCTGGAGAGTCACTGGAAATAGAAATTCTCTTTTCCTTAAATATGTTTTAGAACTCATGATTAAAAGCACCTGGTTCTAATGTTTTTGTAGGAAGATTTTAAATGACATAAATTTTCTAGTGTAATAGGACTCTTCAGATTTTTTTTTGCAGCCAGTTTTAGATAGTTATATTTTCTTAGAAATTTCAATTAATTTATGTTTTCAAACTTATTTGCATAATAGTGTCATCTTTTAATCAGTGCTGCGGTTAAATTCTTTTTCTAGTTACTAATTTGTTCTTCAATTTATTTATTTCTGTGTTTATGCATGCATGCATGTATGTATGATCTTCTGTCTTGTAGTTTAATAGTTCTACATGCCATTTCTAGTCTATTGTATTTACTCAAGAAATTTAAAAATTAATAATTATTTTAATAAAAATCCACATTTAATCCAGTTATTTACTTCTCTCAAACAATTCTAGAAATTTAGAATGCACTGTAAACACACTTTTCTTCACTTTACATGTCATTTTTATTCATTGTTTTAGTTCTGATTGCTAACTTCGTAGATTAGACAATTATCAATTTATATGATCAAAAGCTGCATAGATTACCCTCACATTTCTTATTATTTTCTTTGCTCATCATTCCTTTTTGCACAGCAGACTTTTGGGAACATTTTGTTCTTCTTGAAGTTTGTTCTTTAGATAATACTTTAGAGAGGGTCAGTTGGTAATAAACTTGCTTAGTTTCAATATGAAATATTTTTATAGATCCTTTCATATAATTCTAGATTTGCAGATAGTATTCTCTCAAAACTTTAAAGATCGATCATGCTCTCTTCTAGATACTTTTCTTTCTATTACAAAATCAGCCTAATTTTCATTTCTTCATAAATAATCTATTCCTCAGCTTTTTTTTTTGTCTTGAAGTTTTATTTTACTACAATTTTTCCAATTTTGGATGCGTTTTTGTATATCTTATTTGAGATGCAATGAAGTGTCTCACTCTGAATTTTTCATCTATGATGTAAAGTTCTTAGACATTACCTCTTAACATATTGCCCTTTCCACATTTTCTCTACTCTCTCATTCTAGAATTCCAAATAGTTATATATTTCACCTTATTACCCCGCCTTACATGTTTCTTCACCTATTTTTAATCTCTGTCTCTCTATTCTACAAACTGAACAACTTCTTATACATCGTCCAATCTACTACATCTCTCTTCAGCTGTGTCAAATCTCTTATTTAGTCTATTCACTGAGTTCTCATAATTTTTATTTATAGAGGCTCTATTAGTGGGGTTTTCCCCCAAAATATTCCTGAATATTTGAAACAATCTGTTATTCCTTTGTCATACCCTTTCTGCCACGTTTTTTAAAAGTCCATTAAGCATACATATTTTATAGTAAATAAATCTGTAGTCTTTCCTAATTTTTGAATTGAGACCTCATATTTGTAACGCTTTATAGGGGTGTTTTTATGGCCCTGATTTAACATGTATTCCCCCACAGAAGATAAATGTTGCTTCTGCCAGGTGGCCAGAGGCACTGGCAACCCAGGATCGATTTAAACTAAATTTTCATCTTGGGGTTTTAGACCACACAAATAGAACAAATTCTGGCCCAGGACCTGAGTAATGCCTTGCCTGTGGTTACAAATGCTCAGGGAAGGCAATTTTTTCTCCTTCCATCCACAGCCAAATTTTTCTTTTTGGTGTGGTACTTTTTCTAGTTTATTCTTTAATAAAGATGTTGCCATTTGAAGGTTCTGGCATCATGAAGATATTTATCACTAGCCATCCCACCTTGGTTAGTCTGTAGGCGTTATTACCTATTGTCCACTCATTTGGTCCATTTGGGCTACCAGGGCCCAGCAGATGTCTCCCTGGGCATCTGTCCAATTTAGTGCTGTATTAGATCTCTGGATTTATGCTTGCTTGTTCTTTTTGGCCTCTATGAATTTGTCTCCTTTATTTCTTGCCAGAATTGTTAAGCATTTAAAAAGATGGTTAAAAAAATTTCATCCAGCATTTTTAGGATTTTTGTACAAGGAGTTATTTTTTTCCAAAACAAACAAAAAGAAGGGTATCTAATCTGCATATTGTCAGAAACAAAAATCCAGAAATTATCCATGCAAATAATTTATAAAACTCTATTTCTTTTTAAAAACACCTATAACTTTTATATTATAATTTCAAAAAATAAGAAAAAGGTTGCTAAATTAGGTTTTCACTTGTGCTATGTTATTTAAATCATAAATTTAAAGGTTCACTCTTCCCATATCTAAAGTTTATTTTATTGTAAATATTTTTGCTTATGTTCTACTGTGAATTTGATTTTTCAGACATGTGTGCAGAACTCAAAATGAAATCTATTACATGTTCTGATTTCCATTTAACTACGTTATAAGGACATATTATCTTCTCATAAAAACCAACTCATTTTACCATCCATTCATGAGAATTTTTATCTTGCAGCTTCAACTTCTGTGTGCGTGGGTAGTGGGGAAGGTGGTGTGCTGGGGTGATGGCAGCAATTAGTAACTAACATCATTCAAAGCTACAGGTTTCAAATTACTCTAAGGACATTATTCCCAAACTTTCAAGTAGGAATAGCACATTTTCTATTTTTTTGGGGGGAATAAATTATTATTTCCATTGAAAATCTACCTGATAATTCTCTATCAGAGGACTTTCTAAACTGAAACTACACCTGTATTACAATTGTATTCCCCAACTCTATACAGTGAATCAGAAATGACTGTGTCCTATAAGCAAGAAATAAATAGTCTTTAGGCAATACACCCCCACAAATTATTATTTGTATTTCTTCCTCTTATCCAAATGGACTGATAACTCCTCAAGAACAATATTAAATAATATCGGAAAAACGTTGTAATTACATGAGGTGATGAGTGTGTTAACTAAGCTTACTTTGGTAATAATTTCACAATTTATACATGCATCAAATTATCACATTGTACACACTAAACTTACAAAAATCATATGTTAATTTTATCTCAACAAAGCTGGGAAAATGTGATTAGAGACAACAATCCCTCTTGCCTTATTCCTGAATTAATGGCAATACTTTGCTTCACCAATAAGTATGCACATTTTAATTGCATTAAAGTATCTTTTTAATCCAAAATGAATATAAAATGTTATCAAGTGATTTTTTTCATATTTATCAAAACTATCATGTAGTTTTTCCCTTTTTACTTACTACTCTGTGAAGTATTTTAGAAATAGGTATCTTTATTCAAATGATCATTATGTTTTAGGAATAAACCTCTTTTGGAATCCAACTTCTTTTGTCCTCATTCTTAGTTTGATTTTATCTGAAAGTGATAGTTACAATTTACTGCCTGTTTGACATTTTGCATGCCTTATCTCATTTAATTCTCGAAACCACCCTGCAAGCTAAACGCAATTGTCCTACCGTGTTGGATTTAGGAAATGAAGTTCAAAGAAAGTAAAGAACTTACTTCATGTGTAACAGCTGGTAACCAGAAATGTCAGCTGCCAAAACCTGGGTTTAGCCCACAACACTGACTGGTGAGCCTGGGATGAGGTCAGTGGATCTTAATACTTATTTCAAAGACTTCTGGGGCAGATAAGGTGACTGCGAGCTCCCCTGTTCTTTGCCAATAGCCAAATTTCTTATCATCCTGGCTGTGTTGAGTGCCCCTCACCAAATGTCCCTGCTTCCCTAGATACACTCACACTAGACTCTCCACAGCTACAGGAAAGAAATGCAGCTGAAGCCAATTGAATTTTCCTATGGAGACTAGATAACTCCTTATAGAGACTATATAACTGTGTAATCACCTGGTTGAAGTCCCCTTTCACTCTTGACTCATCCTTACATCACCATCTGCCTCCTTTTTCTTGCTTCTGCTTCCTCTCTGCTGCCGGAATCAGCCTCTCCTGATCATATATGAGCTTGCTCATTCTTATATTGTAGGAAATACTCACACTGGGAAGTATTAACATGCATTAGTGTTTTTTTTCTAATTTTAAAAGTTCCATCATCAAAGTTACCTTAATATGACATATTTTTATCTTCCAATTATAAAGAGTTCTGGAATGCAATAATCTATTTCTCAAACTTAAAGTACATTATATAATTTCTCTTTGCCTGCACGGAGCTTCTAAGAAGGCTGGTTCTGTCTTGTGCGGTGGAGTATAGCTGGTTGGGGGAGGGGCGATCCAGAAAGGTAACAGCCAAACACAGGGGTGACTCCAGAGAAAAAAAGCCATGTGCATGCTTAATTTTCATAACAAATAGCTCTATTTCTGTTACCTTTACAGTTTTAATTATATAAATATGAAGAATATGTGAATTGGGTCAATTTTTCAAGTAGACAGAATTACTCTCTTCTACTTGAAAACATGAATTTTATTCTTCTTATCACTAAGCACGATATTTTGTTCAATAAATATTTCATTCGGTTTCTGTTCACATGCACTTCCACAACTAACTATAATAGAGGCTAAGAGTACAGGGTAAACAGAGGAAATGTGGTAACATGGACTGGACCTCAGCATTTTGAAAGAGTGTCACATGTAGAAGGTAGTGGGATTCTGAAAGGCACTCCAACTGGAGTGCAGCCATAGGTGGCACCTTTGAGCAGATGTCAACAGAAACTACAGGACAAACAATGGCAAATCAAAAGTTGTCATTCAAAGCCCTGTGTTCTTGCAAATGTGTTTATTGAAAAAATAGATCTATAAAATGCAACATTTGCCCTCCAGGAGTAAACAAATTAGTTCAATTTATAAATCTATCTCCACATTTTTTTCAGATATGGGGGTAGAGGGAAATTGTGATCATCCCTAAATGGAATCAACAATATCTCCTGATGGATTACAGGAATTCTAGTAATGCGATAATATCAATGTTGGCCAATAAAATTACTAATATTTTCACCAAAAAGCAAATTAGCAAAGTACATTTTATAATTTTTTGTGATTTATTTTAAAAGAAATTTCCGATTTTGCACAATGGCACACATTATCTTACAAATAATTTAAGAAAGGAGGCATGTAAGAAAATACTAAGATCTTATTAATATACATTTTCTAGTTAACTTAGAGAAAATATATCTCACCAAAAAGTGAGAAGAGTTAATTTAAGGACCATGAGTGTCTGAATGTCTTCCAGAATTTCAAACTCTTATATTTTTGAAAAACGTATTTTCAGATGACAAAGGAGCAAAGGTTTGGGGCTAAAGCACACTGCAGAACACACTGTCAGAGTAGAAATAGCCTGTAACTGGGATTCCTAGCCCAACAATTTCCTGTGTGAGTTATACATGTCCTTTAGCTTCTCCAGGTCTCCTTGACCAGAGCAAGTTGGAGTTAGACCAACAGGGTTTCGCTAATCCTGTCCCACCTTGTATTATATAACCTCCTGGGTGTCCTGCTATAGTGTGGAGAAAATAGGGCTCAGAGACAAAGACTCTGGGTCCCAGTCCCAACTCTGCTGCGAATTTATTCCATGAGAGCAAATGTCATTAGGCCTCAGATTATTTTTACTATCCCTTAAACTTTTCAAATTTTATATTGATTATGAATATTTGGAAGTATATTTCAGGGTACACTGTACATTATTGTGAGTCAATAGGGGGAGCTCTCACATTGCTTTTTTTTATTATCCCACAAATAATAGAATTTACATGACCTTAATTGCAAAAATTGGGGTGGATTATTTCCTTACAATCGGGTATTTATAAAACAGAGGAATCTCATGACCCACTACAACAATATTAAGGAAGCCTATCTATTGTGTCCCTTTAACTTTGAGAGCTTTTTTAATCATCCATCAAAGCGTATGTTGGTTAGTCTGTTTAAGCCATTTCAGAAATTGTTGTGTTTTCTGTTTGTCTTCTGGACTTCAGCTCCAAATGACCTTAAGGTCTACCTTTAATTTGTATTCAAACCTGTAAGAGCTAAAAGCAGCAGGAAGGGTTTATAGAGATTAAAAAAGCAGGAAACCAGTTCTTTAGGTCTGCACTTCTGCGGGTTGAACTTGCTATACACACAACCTGACATGTGTACTTAAATTATTATTATTCAATTATATATTTCTGGGGTTGAATTCTTTGTACTTCATTTTTTTTCTCTCAGTGTGTTATATGTAATTTACTGCCCTAACTCACAAAATATAAAAGCAGTTCATCATTGAATCTTTAGGAGCGTTGCTTTCTTTAATTGAAACAGATCTCTTTTATGTTAATTAGAATATGAAACATGGGTTGTGAACTGTTAGCTTTCAAATGAAACCCATACATTAATGTTCTGTAAAATGAAAATGAGACAACACAATTTTAATAGATATTTCTTCAATAAAGTTGTGGTTTATTTTTAGGATGGAATTTTATTGCTTACTGTGATTTATACCTACTTTATCTAAAGGTTCGTGGTGGCCAGCAAATAACGGCTCATATTTTTTGGCCATTTTTCCCTGCAAACATAACTACATTTTAAAATATGGAAAAGTAATTTATAAGGGAAATGAAAAAAGCTTACATGGAAGATTACATAAAATACATCTGTCTTTTCAAGCCATTGAGATATATAAACAACTCGTTAAAACCTTAAAATGCCAAGAGGGAGGACAAAGATTCTTTTATTTCAATGAACTTTTGAAAATGTCTTTTTTTTTTTTTAACTTTAAAGAAGCAAACTTTTACTTCACATCTGAATAAAGATCTTGATTAAATGTGTGTGCCTACGTATCTTTAAATAATATCACTTCAAGATCTTTCTTCAAAGGATTCAGGGATAGAACAAAAACATAGGAAAAATAAACAAGTTTGGCAGCCAAGAAGCTTTTTTCAATGAATGTACAGCCTTTTGTTTTTGACTGCAAAGTTTGTTCTTTTTTTTTTTTTTTATGTCAAATGAAATTTTAGGATCACCTATGAGTTTGGAACCGAATCCTTGACTGCCAAATCTGATTCCAATCCTTAAAATCTGTTTTTGTAATACTGCCAGCAATGCACTAACTTTAAATAGGTAGCCAGACGTATTGGCAAAAATATACGTGGTTAATCAAATAAAAACTATGTAGCAGTTTGGGAACAATCAATCAACTTTCAGAATCTTTTAAGTATGACGCTGCTGTGAAGACATCATGACTGGCAGGGAAATAATGCAATCAAACTGCATGAGCAGCTGCTTTTGAATTCATCTTCCCCTTTGTTTTTAAGTTTTCATAGACCTGCCTCTTAACTATGAATGTTATAAGCTTTTGAAAGAAAGAAGCTGGCAGGCCTACTACTTCAGCTAGCAAAGAGACGAGAAGGGGTCACACCGTTGGAAGCTGAACGCACTTTGGGAACTGCCAACTTGAACTTATCTGATTAACGATTATTGTATGGATGGCACTTGAAATGCCTCATGATGACTGACATTTCACTGAAAAGGAGCATATGTGTGTGAAGAGACTTAAACACCTTTTATTGTGTTTCATAACTTGGTAATGATTCCTTTCAAATAAAAGATAGCATTACCTAAAAACAAATCCTGATACCCAAACATTAACTACATTTTTGTTATGTGAAAAATTATTACTATCCTTTAATGCATGCCAATGCTAACCTGGTCAGCACTCCACTTATTTTTTTAAAAAATAATATGTTTTGTTTTAAATAGTATGTTTTATTTGCATTTTACAAATAAATTATTTATGACACAATTCTAGGCCCTGTAGTTAAGTTAGAATGTCATACTTTTATTTTGTTATTGATTTCTGTAATCATAAATGCAATCAATTGGAATTTTAAGACTTCAAGTGCTAATGAACAATTTGGCTCTGTCACACCAAAAATATTGGATCTGACCAAATTTAAAACTCAACTGTTAAACACTTGAAAATAATGTTTCTCTCTTTTTAATGTCTGAGGTTAACTTTGTTTAATCTTAATAGTGGCTAATAACATTAGTTTCTAACATAAGAAACCTCAGTTTCTTTATAAGGTTTCTTTGATGGGGAGGGGGTGGGTGTTTCTCATTTTACCAAACAGTTGTAGTATGTTTAATCAAATATCCCAGGATTTTATCATAGATTAAAAAAAAACACTGAGGGTTATTTCTGAAGTGGCGATGAGTATATATTTGGAGAATACACGGATTACAGTGGTAAAGCTAGTTTTGAGCAATGTTCATAAAAACATTGCAATGGATGTAATGCTGAATTCAGAATTGGAGAAAGAAAACTTTTGGTGAAATAGCTGATGTATAGTTTAAATACACATATATTGAGTACTCTTGTGTTTTCTTTAATAGAAGTATCATCCTTATGGAAGTCAAAGAGTAGGTTTTCATAAATAAACCCAAGACAAAACAGAAAAAAAGACGAAACCCCTGATTTAACCCCTGTCCCACAACTCCATCCAACCCCCTTGGCCACTCTAACTCCTTCCTAATCTCTAGGGCCCAGGAAAGAAGCCTTCTCTGCCCAGATCTGAACGTAGCTCTTGATCACAACCTGCCTCGGTGAGGTAACTCTCTTCTGCATGCTCTAATTGCCCTACTAATACCTTTATCATTGCACTTTATTTGTGTGTTTAATGTGCTTCTCTTTGTTTCCAAATAAATTGTAATCTTAAAGGCAGAATTGCCTAATCATCTTTAACTCCCCAGTGTTTTGTAAAATATTTGCCTAAAAATCAAGGACTTAAAGAAAATGTATTTTACACTTTCTACCTAAAACCCAAGTACTCATAAGGGCAGACTTTGAAGCAGTTATGGTCGCTCTGACTAGTAAAATGCTAACCATATTCAGAGATATGAGGGCTGATGAAGGCATGACAACTTGGTTATTCTAGAATTGCACACTCAAGAGTTCAAGCAGGAAATGGTAAACTGAAGCACGTACAAGTTAGGTCTGCGACAATCCAGCTCTCAGCTCCTGTCAGTTTGTACCATGAGGGAATAAGGGTGCAGTGTTGCCAGACTTTTCAAGCATTACTTTTAAATGTAAAATATCCTAGCTTTTACATTATAACTCAATATTTTTAAAACACCCTGTTGCCAAGAAAATATGTGAACAATTCATAGATGGCACATGGGCCATCAATGTGGCCTCTAAGGAGAAAGAAGATGCCTTGCCTGGCCTGAATAGCTCAGTGGTTGAGAGTCGACCTATGAACCAGGAGGTCATGGTTCGATTCCCAGTCAGGGCACATGCCCGGGTTGTGGGCTCGGTCCTCAGGGGCAGGGGTGCCGGAGGCAGCCGATCAATGATTCTCATCATTGATGTTTCTATCTCTCTCTCCTTCTTCCTCTAAAATCAATAAAAATATATTTTAAAAAGGAAAGGAGATGCCTTAAACATCTTACTTGAAGCAGTGAAGAAAGTAAAAAATTTCTCTACCAAATTAGAAATTGTATTTAGATGTATTTTTTATCTATACTTGTTTATGTTTAAATTTCTACTCAAGCTTGTATATAAGCTTATATAATATAATACATATGATATATAATACTTTATATTTATATTCTTATTTAAATCAATACATATGCTTATATTTCTATTTTGTATTTATATTTATTTGGCCCCATTTGGCAGGTTGGGACTCAGTATGAGGAAACTTAAGGTCAGGGTAGACCTGGATGGCAACAAGAAGAGAACAATTGTAAAAATGCTGACCTCATTACTTGGGTTTGAATCCAAGTTTTCAGGCAGCTTGTTTTTCTGACCTTTAAAACCACCTCTGAATCTCTGATAAACACAGAACTAAGCTGAGAAGAAAAGGTATTTACAGCACCACCTTTGGATAACTTTAAAGCTGCTCAAGTATTTTTGCAGTGACTGGAGGGGATGGAATGCTGGGAAAATAACAGCACTGGAAACAAAGCTGACTGGTTTTATCTCAACTTTTATATCCAACTGAAGCACACTTCACCTGTGAATAGCGATTATTAAGTTTCTTTCAAGGGAATGGGGCCTGTAATTCATGAATGCTGCAGGTGTGAAGCTCTACAAGCATTTTCTCTGAGTGAAAGAGCGTTAATCATTATTCATGGGTGAGATAGTCCATTTATTCCACAGCAGAGAAAGAATTCCTCTTTTTATCTTCTTAAAACATGAGACCTTCAATTTTATAAGCTTCACAACAATGAAAGATTGTCTCAGAATTATGTTTATTAGAGTTGTTCTTATCTCATGCTGGGTTTTTTTAAAAACCTGAATTTATGTAACTCCTAAAATGTCTGTAAAAATCTGAGGATAAAAATAGAAATCAATTAACTATTCAATAAAATGTCTGAAGACGTTGGTTATTCTAGACCAATATTTATACCTATCAATACAGACTAAATCCCATCACAATGAAATCCAAGGGAGTGGTTGTACTGGATTTTGTTTGTACCAAATGTTGCTTGAAATAAGAGAGTCATTGGTTGGAGTTTAGACAACTTTTGATTGTGTAGAGATTTTAATTTGTCATCAAAATCAATTGACATTGTACATTCCTGAACATAATATTACTTGACAAGCTTTTAATGTTCTTATTTAATTAATGTTCTCATACATTTCACACCTTTTCTAGTCATTTTTTTAAGTGTTGAGAATATATTTAAAATGTATATATGCTTCTTTACATAGGTACGGCTGGTCTTCTCTTGTTTTTGTTTTTAAGCAACAGAGTGTACATAGTATAAATCTTACAGTTTACATGGGCATCAAATTGATGCTGAAGACCAATCAGGTTTTTTAATGGTTTAAAATCACTTTTCATTTGCCTGTAGTATTTTTTATCATGTCAAATTAAAAATCAGCAACTTTACTACCTAACAAGATTATGTTCAGAAAATATACTGAGTAACCAAAGAGATTAGTTGATTAATTCTTCCTTACTGAGGTAGAGATTTTATATATCCTATATTATAAAGAGGTAATATGCAAATTGACCATCATGCCATCACAAGATGGTGGTGCCCATAGCAAGGGTGGGGCCAGTCCCCTCAGCCCCACTGGAGGCCTCGGGTCCTCCTGCACCCCTATTGACTGACAGCTCGCCCAGACTCCTCCAACGAGCTGCCCATCCCTCTCTTCCTCCCTCCCCCGAAGCTGTAGCCTGACTGTGGTGTCCAACAAATTGGTAGTTATAACTCATGTTGTTGAGAGTATCCTCCATTCCTCAGCTGGGGCTGGCCACTCTGCATGCCGGCCGCCGGAGTCCCCTCAGTCCCGCCAGGGGCCTCGGGTCTTCCTGCACCCCCCACTGACTGAGGCTCAGGCAAGCAGGTCCGGCCGAGGCACAGGCAAGCTTTGGATGGCGGCTGACCAGCCACCCAAGGCCGGCCTGAGGCTCAGGTAACCAGGGCCAGCCAAGGCTTGCACTGCCAGCAGTGGCAGCAGCAGAGGTGTGATGGGGGCGTCGCCTTCCCCTGAGGGCTCCCAGATTGTGAGAGGGGGCAGGCCAGGCTGAGGGATCCCCCCACTCCAGTGCATGAATTTTCATGCACCGGACCTCTAGTATATACATAATAGAGAAATTCAATCATGTCGAACAGCCAAGAGTTGTATAAAAGTGTGCAAGATGTTGGAATGGAAACTGTAGATATTAATTTAACAAATTTAATAACTAAATGGCGGCCTTATTCATTTTAATCAGATTGTCTAATTATATTAGACAAAATTTAGATTGCAGAGCAAGACCACATCCACTTCTCACTAAGGTTTTACACTTAAAACAAAAAGTGGCTGCAATCCTAAATTTGGCCAGGAAGAAGATGGCGAGGTCACAGTTTATTGCTTCCCCTGGAAGAATTAGACAAGATTTGTTCCATAGTTTAATCTATAGACATTTTGTCTGGGAACTAGTCTCAATAAGTAGGAAGCTCATCTAGATTCGTTTTTTTTTACTTTTAATTATTAATTTGGGAAATTTTCCCAAATATTAGCCAATACACAATAGTAAGAAGATTATCAATCCTTTTGATGTGAGGATAGGAAATTTAGCCACCACAGATCCAGGAAAACATTCATTTTTCTATATTTGGAAAGACCTGAACCTCAGCCTGTTCTTCCATGTGCTGGGGTGAAACTTACTGCCACAGAGGGAACTTGCCTCCTGTATGTTATCAGTCATCTGGGTCAAGAATTACAAGGTAGTCCTTATGGCTATGCCTAGCACAAGGGCCTAAAGCCAGAGACAACTCATAAATAATAAATCATCAGCCAATCATTCCACAATGTGTTTCTGTTGCTAAGAAAATGTATCCATTAAAATTCACAGAAGATTGAACCATCTTCTACAACGGCAAAGACAAATTAGACTCTGCAGACCTACACATTCGTCAGCTGTGTCATAAATATAATAGCTTCAAGAGCCATCTTAGCGGACCCTCTGACCTTTCATATCCAAGTGGCTCCTCGTTGCCCTTACTAGATCTAGCTCTGTGGTGCAGCTTCTTCAATCCATCCGTGCTGACATGAAACGTGTTTACTGCCTCTCTCTTGCTCCCCCTCCTTGGCAGTGAGAACTGAATCTATTTTTAGATCCAGCCTATTCTTCAGACTGCTTCAGTCTTGGCCTGTGAAAAGACCACCGTTCAGTTGAGAGCTGTCAGAGCACCCCCACAAGTGTATCCGAGGTACACTTTTCCACCCAATGAGAGATCTACTTCCCATTAAAAAGCAAATTCCAGAAGGGAAGACGTATTTCATTGTTACATCTTTCAACGCTTCATTGAATCCCAACACAAATGAACTGGATTGTTGAATTTAAACACTTGGGTCTGTATTTCTCCAGAAACGTACCAGGAACAGTGCCGAACAGCTTCCCCAACAACTCGCTCAAAGTGAAGTAGAAATTGCTCTCAAATGCTAGTTATAAACGTGTAATCTGAACTCCAGCCACTCCACAGGGCTGCAGAAGAATTTACGATGTGCTAAATATTTCCTTTGTTCTTCCCAGTGGTAGCCTGCTGTAGCAATTAGGAAGCAACTGGCTCCACATGTAAACTGCTAGAATTTTCTAAAGAATTGTTGATAACTGTTCAACAGGCTCAACGAACAGGATTTTCTTATTGTGCAGAATTCTGATTTTTTAATTTCCTTTCAAGGTTATATTTTTTGAAAATTTTTTTTCTAAAATTTTTTTCCTCTTTTCCTGGTGCCTTTCCATTGCCCCTTTACAGGGAGGGAGGAGAGGTCAAGATGACTGCTGTAAGCCAATGAAGCCCAGGTTCTCAGGCTCCTAACACTGCAATCCTTTTTAAAGCCACATAAAGGTCCTTTGTGTTGCTATCAAAAACACCTCTGACCTCCTCTTTCTCATTTTCATAGAAAGTGACAGCCCAGTCCCATCCTTCATAAAAAGGCAAAAAAAAAAAAAAAAAAAAAAAAATCTGCCAATACCGTACTTCTTCAGAAACCAGACACTATTAATCATCAGCAGGAGGCAGTATGGCTTCAATTAGCCACATAGTATACAATAAATTCTCAGTTATTCAGTGTGTGTGCGCGCGCGTACGCGTGCACGTGCGTGTGCGTGTATGTGCGTGTGTGTGTGCGCGTGTGTGTGTGTGTGTGTGTGTGTGTGTGTGTGTGTGAAAGAGAGAGAGAGAGAGAGAGAAAGGAGAAAGAGGGGGGCTTACTCAGTGCTGGACACTCTTCTTTAAATGTATTAATTCTGTGAGGATAGTACTATCAGTATTCCCATTTCAGAACTGAAAAAAAAAAAAAATTAGACAAGCTCAATATCCTGCTCAACATCATGTAGCTACTTAGTGGTAAGGTTGGAAATAGTTCCAAAATACTTTGAGACAGCAAAGGTATTTGAGAGGCATTTTGGCAAAGTGACTAAGGACTACATTGTAACATCTGTCATTCAGTTGCTATGCAATCTCAAGTAAGTTACTGAGCCTTTCTGTGCCTGAGATTCATCATCTATAAAGTGGGATCATAGTACCCAACTCACCAGGTTCTTGTGAAATGAGTTAATATACATTACACACTTAGAACAGTGCCATGCATATAGCAAGCACAATGTAGATGTACTTTTTGCAACGCATACTAATTTTTCACAAATAAGCCTTATGGAAGAGGGGGGAGTTAGCTATATTCCTACCGCTCAGCTAGTTGCAAGAGACCCAACCAGAACTTTGTCATGGTTTCATGGAGAAAAAAAAGTATGTACACAAGTAATAAAAAAAGTATAATATGCGTTACAATCCATGGATGTTATTGTTTTTTAAAGACAGCATCATGGCAACAGGATTGTGAACACCATTCAGAGGGGGAGGAGCATGTTTGGGGAAGACTTCCTAAAATGTGCTAGACATTGTCCTATGCATTATGAATGTGACTAAAACACTTGAAGAGATAAGCATCGAAGAGTAGGAATTATTCATTAGTGATGTAGAGAAATCCCAGGCATGGCAACAGCATGAGTGAGGGGAAAGAGGGGAAAAGGTATGGTGGGTCTAGCTAGAGAACTGTTTGGTTACAGTGTATGTGTGTGTATGGATATAGGGCAAAGTGGGAGGATATGGCTAGAGCCCTTCAGAGGCTGATTCACATACAACTGACAGGTCACACTTCCTAAAGGACAATGCTGACCAAGAGCCTCCCCTATTACAAAGCCACCAACATTTCTCCACCATGAAGGGTTGAATTGTGTCCTCCAAAATTCATAGTTTGAACTCCTAACCCTCAGCACAGCAGAACATGACCTTATTTGGAAACAGGGTCGTTGTAGATATGGTTAGTGTGTTAACATGATACTGTAGTAGGGAAGACCCCTAATTCAATATGACTGTGTCCTTGTATAAAAAGGGAAAATTTGGACACATGGACAGACACACCCAGGAAGCGCACCATATGAATACGAAGGCAGAGACTGGGTGATGCATCTACAAGCCAAGGAAAGCCAAGTATTGTCAGCAAACTACACAAGCTGGGAGACACGCATGGAAAAAGTCCTCCCTCCCAGTCTTTAGAAGAAACCTATCTTGTCAACACCTAGATCCTGGACTTCTAGCCTCCAGAACTGTGAGGCAATGCATGTCTGTTATTTAAGCTTCCGGATTATGAAACTTTAGAATGGCAGCCCTTCTCTAGGAAGTGGGTCTCTGTGATCCATCTCCAGCATACTCAACTTTTAATGGAAATGGTTACTGAATTTCCCCAGGGCAGACAGAATGTAGGGGGGAAGGAAGAGGCTGTAAGAACAAAGAACTATGGATATGAGCCAGCATCATGGTGGGAACTCCCCCTCCCCAGGCGCCCACCTCAACTAATCAGGGAGAGGTGGAGACAACTAGAAAAGGCCTCAGCCCTTTTTTTTTTTTTTTTTTTTAGAAACCAATAAGACTTAGGCGATGTATGAGGAAACTATTAACACCATAGTAATCAGCTAGTGAGGAACCAGAGGAAGGACTCGCGCACCTTAGGGGGATAAATAGGCTGCGATCGCTGCTCCATGTGTGCCTGTACGACTGGACACCGGTTCTCAAGAACATATTAAAAGTCTCGTTTTCGCCATACTTCTGTCTTTGATTCTGTTATTTGCATTCGGACAAGTGAGCATTTCTCACATAAACCAACTAGCACAGTATAAAGACTGCATTTCTAATGTTTTTCCTGAAGTTCCTAAATAATTAGTAAAAGACAGTGGGAATTAATAGGGAAGTAACAGGATTGCACTCATACTAGTTCCCTTTCTGACATTCAGGCCTGATACGCCTCATCCCAAATTGATGAAAAGCACTACAGCTCTTACTACTCTTAAAAAATATTCCTCGTGCTCTTGCATTCTTGTCTTTATCTTTAACCATTTCTTACATCTAAAATACATTTTCTATATAATTGTGACTCATATTTCTACTCATTCTCAAATACTCAGAAGTTCCATCATCCACAGAGCATTTCTCTGAGCCTGGCTCTTAAATTATATTTTTCTTTATAGTGCTTTAAATATTCATATATTCTTCCTTATACTAGACAGAAAGCAAACATTCTACTTGCCTTCTGCCACTGAGGAGAATGTGAAATCTTTAGAACAGAGGTAGTAGTTACTTTACTCCTTATTTATTACATGAGTTATTATACTTGACATGTTGTAAGTGGTCATTATTTGTATATTCATGGCTCTTTAAACTATACTCAACATAATTAGTAATTAATAAAATAGTTTTAGTTCTTCATAATTGTAATTGGACTCCAATTACACTTATGCTATTCCACTTGGACATTGTTCCTCATTCTATTCCACTTAACATTGTTCCTCATTCATTGATACTTTGTTTCTTTAATTTTTTAACAACTGTTTTTACGTTCTTATGTACTAACTCTATCATCTCTCATTGCTGGGTCTGTTTTTATTGATTGGTTTTTGTCTTATTATGGGTTGTATTATTTTGCTTCTTTGACTGCTTGGTAAATTTTGATTGGATGCCAGACATTGTGAATTTTATGTTTTTCAGAGGTGGGTATTTGGTGGTCTGTGTGTGTGTGTGTGTGTGTGTGTGTGTGTGTGTGTGTATTGCATTAAATTTAACTTTTAAATAATTTTAGTCTTTGTTCTACCATACAAATAAATTTTTGGAATCAATTTTAACATTTGCTATTAAGCTTTGTTAGAGTGGATCCAGAATGGCTTTCTTTCTAGGGCTAATTTATCTTCACTACTGATGCAATATTTTCTAAGGATTCTATGTCCCATATGTGAAGTCTTTGAACTCTTGCTGAGAACACAACCTATTCCCAATCCTGTATAAGTTTTGGGGAGATTTTTCTAGATATTGCTTTCCAGTGATTCTTCCTCTGGATTCAAGTATTTTCTTCTCATATATCTATACTATTCAGCCAGAGATTTAAGGGAGTTCCTTAAATCTCTGGCATTCTAAAATCTCTGTTAAATCTCTGGCATTCTCTTTCTGTGCAGAGATATTTTCCCTGACTCTACCACTAAAATTATAGCCACCTTAGCCTCAAACACCCAACTCTGACTCTTGAACTCAACAAGATCACTGAGCTCTGTTTGGGTTCACTCTTCCTACATTGTGTCCTGGTACCCCTCTTTTAGCAGATACCTGGAGCTCACTTTATTTGTTTCCCTTATCTTGGCAATCACTGACCTGGGTTAGCTGTTGTCTAGTGCCTGAAAAAACATAGTTTTAGAGATTCAATCCTATTTTCTAGCTGTTTAAGGCAGAGGAGTAAATTTAATCTTGGTTACTCTATAAAAGCCAGTAAATTACCTATGTTCTTGTACTTGTGAACATTGATTAGAAAGTGCTATATAGTGACCGAGTTAAATATATATGCTTTGTAAATTAATATCTGACATTTTTTATTGCCTCTGAATCTTTCACTTTATGTGTTTTTTGTTGTTGTTGTTTTGTGTGTTTTTTTTCCTCATGGAGGGACCATTTAAAATAAAGTATGGGTGAAAGATCTATAAGAACTGGATAAACCCAGAGCTTTGGAGTCATGCAAATCTATGTTCCAATCCTGATTTCACCACCTCAAGTGACATAACCTTAAGGCTTTTGAGTCTCCATTTCTTTTTTTAATTGTAAAACAGAAGTTAACACAATAATCCCATGTGATTATTCTGAGGGTTAAATGTCCATGATTCACTGCAGCTTTTATAATGTAGCTTTATTCTGAGATCCATGCAACAGGATGGGTCAAGAATTACATCTAGCCCTAACCGGTTTGGCTCAGTGGATAGAGCATCGGTCTGCGGACTCAAGGGTCCCAGGTTCGATTCCAGTCAAGGGCATGTACCTTGGTTGTGGTACATCCCCAGTAGGGGGTGTGCAGGAGGCAGCTGATCAATGTTTCTCTCTCATCGATGTTTCTAACTCACTATCCCTTTCCCTTCCTCTCTGTAAAAAATCAATAAAATATATTTAAAATAAAATTACATCTAAAGTTAATAGTAAAGTCTACCCCAAAGCAGGCATCCAATAAGTTTTCTTCCACATTCTCTTCCCTTCCATATAACAGGAAACATTGTAATAGGAAGGCAAGAGAACTTACGATCTAATCTCTGCTGTTCTAAAATTTGCAGTATTTTCCCAGGCATTACTTTGCTCAAATGAATAAGCAAATAAACCTGGTTCAACTATTTACCATTCTACATCTTCAATATGGGAGTCCAAAGTGTAATGATGAATTAGTTCATTTTTCATTTGGATAGACTTTCTTTATATTTTTCCTAAACTCTTCTTTCAGGAACCTAGCATATGATTTTGCTTATAGTCAAGCCAATATTTCTCATACATTTTATTCCCTGTTTCACTATTTTCTCTTGTTCTCATTTCCTTCACTGGGTTTTCCCAAAGATTAATTTATTATCCTTTTGCAATATGCTAATAACTCCTAAATATTTTGCCTTTGAAATATCCACTAATATCATTTAATTACTCTTTTTAAAAAGTTTATCTTTATTGTTGAAAATATTACAGATGTCCTCTCTTTTCCCCATTGACCCCTTCTAGCCCGCACCTGCCCCCTGCCCCAGGCCTTCACTACACTATTATCTGTGTCCATGGGTTATGCATATATGCATATAAATTATTTGGTTAATCTCCTCCCACCCCCATTTTTCCTCTGAGATTCATCACTCTGTTCCATGTTTCTATGTCTCTGCATCTATTTTGTTCATCAGTTTGTTTTTTAGATTCCACATATGAGTGATATTATGTGATACTTGTCTTTCTCTGACTGGCTTATTTAGCTTAGCATAATACTCTAGTTACTCTTTATCACAGTTTTATTCTGGATGCCTCCTTGCTTCCACCATTACTACACTATCATTCCAGTCACAAGGATTCATGCATCTTCCTCTATTGTTCTCTGATTTATACTCTCACACTGTCAAGTCCTGATGATTATTCTTCTATGAGATCTCAATTATAGAAAATGCTTTCTCACAAGAAGTAGTTTGTGGTGAAGTGGAAAGAGGATAGAATATGCTGACCAAAAATTCGAGTTTGAATTCATGTTTGTGGCACATTATAACCTATGGTGACCTCCTTAAGCTCTCTGAGCTTCAGTTTACTCATCTGTAAAATAAGGATAGTAATAAACTCAGAGACTTGTTATAAAAATTAAATTTAAATGAGATAACCTGTGAAGTGCTTAACAGAGTCATCAGCATGTAGAAAGTACTCGTGGACTGTTAGCTTGCTTCCATACTGTATATTTCTAAATCCTTAAGCTTCATGCTTGGACTTGGGTAAAAACTTTCTGGTATTTTTTTCACATTTAAGTTTTTTTTAATTTCTATTTTTATGAGTAGGGAATATTCATCCCGATTGAGGATAAAATGAGATATGTAAAAATTGTTATTCATGTATATCAGTTAAGGTGTATTTTGCTGTAAGTAAAACTATTCAAGCTTAAAAAAAAACAACCCACAGAGATAGTGCATACTTTTGGGATAGTGGAGTCAGCAGGCTCTTTTCACATCTCTTTTTCTCTAACAACAATGTTCGTTTCATCCAAAGATAGATCCTCTCATGTGAAAATAATTGAGGTCATATGCTTTTTCTTCTTTCTTGTCCAATAGGAAAGAAAAATTGGTTCCCTGTACCTTTATTAGCCTCCAACAAATATCTCCTATCATCTCATTATCCAGAATTACGTACTAAGCCCCTTTCCTCAAGCGACCATTGGCAGAGATAATAAGGTTACCTTTAATGAGATTGGCCTATCCCATGAGTGAAGGAAAATTCCTCTCACTGTATTGCTGCCACTCAGTGAAGGAAGGGTGGAAAGGATCCAGCAGCCATCCTCAATGTTTACTGTCGATCTTCTTGAGGATAAGACCTTGTTTTGTCTCTTTCCTTGACTGCTGACTTCCTGATGCCCAAAAGAATGACTGCATGTATACGCCACTCAAAAATAATTGTTGCGTGAACATCAGTAACTGTCACTGGATCACTTAATATTTCTTGGAACTATATTGCTGCTCATTTCATATCTCATAAATAATTGTTGAATGGTTTACCTATCAAAATAATCTTTTTGTATGCTTCTAACCTTTGTACCGATTAAGGCTCACTTTCTTCTCCATGTGCACCGTCTCTTTTCCCATCATAGACTAAGATGGACTTTTCAGTTGATCAGGGTTCATGAATCTTCCACATACGTGGCTTTTGCAAATTTCCAAAAGTTGGAATGATTTTCCTCTCCTGAAAACAAACTATCTCCGTGGAGGCTTCCAAGATCAAACATTTCTGGTTCTAGTCACTGAATCCCAGCAAAACCTCAGCATTTTGGCACATTTCTTTTATCTTCTGAAATATTTATAGGTATGTTTCAGCCTTTCTTGCTTGCTCAATAACAAGCCCTGGAGAAATATGTCTATTCTGGATAATATATGCCCTATGCAGGATACAGAGTACAGTAGACACTGGCAAGATATTAATGTTTGAGTGGCATAGAAATGGTTGAGATAAAAGATAATATTATTAATAAGGAGAATGATGCTACTTTTAATATCAAAGACATGGAATATTTAAACTCTAGAGTTTGCTAAATAGACATGAATACCTTGCTTACCATTCAGATTCTCATATCTTGTTTCCAAAGATTCTGATTCAGGTATAAGACGGTGCTAAAAATAATCTGCTGTTTATCAAATGTTCCAAATGAGAATTAGATAAACAACATTGGGGTGTGTGGATATTATTCAACCAATATCTTTTCTTTACATCCATACAAAATTAAAAAAGTAAGGCTTAATGTCTAATATTAAATAAACTAGTAAATTAATATTGCTGATCCCATGAGTAAGAATTACTGGAACATTTAAAAATATGTTTAAAGAAGGGGCAGGAATAGACAGGGAAAAGGGAGGGGCAGAGAGATGGTACCAGAAAGGAAGACTGAGTTCTGATTGTGAAGTGCCTTGCCTGCTATGCTATGGAGTGTGGATTCTTCTGAGACCAGTGGGGAGTCTTGGAAGGGTTCTGAGCAGGGAATAACACAATATAATATGTGTTGTAGAAAGTTGACTTTGTCTCTGTGTGATGGATTGACCAGAAAGGGGAAGCTGGAGGCAAAGGAAAATCACATGTGATCAAAACCACAAATGGTTTCTTCAGGCCACAGGGACAGGTAAGGCCCCACTGTACCATGAATCAACATAAGGAAGGTATTGTGTCTATAATCTCCATTTGGAGTCAAAGTGATTCATCTCCTTGAGGCATGTGACCGACCACTATTGGCTGCTCAGTCCAGAAAATAAGGTTCAAACATTCTATGCTGGGGTTCAAAACACAGGCAACCCAAGAAAACCTCTTATTTTTCACTTATTAATAATGATGGAAAGTACAGCTTAAAGCTGGCAACTTATAAGGAGCAGCAAACATTTTTCATCAGCAATATATCATTAGCATAATTTTTTAAAGGAAAAAAAAAGTCAATTTATTGAAAGAATGGCTGAGACATATTGTTTTACACGTAGGGCTTAAAATGGAGTAGAGACTTAATCTTCCAGAGCTGGCAGCACCGGGGTCAGGTGTGAGGAAAGCCCTGATGTTCTATACTTAGCGTGGAGGAAATAGGCCATCCAGGGTGGCCAGGGAAACAGGCTTTCCCCGCATTATGGAAATGTTCTCTGCCTTTGCCACTATCTCTATTAACATTTCTCTTTTATCATCTTTCCAAGGAGTCCACTTGCTGGACAAAATGATAGATGGTAAAATTGGAGACGCTGGGGTTAGTTGTTTCCTTTGGAGAGGGACCAAGGGATAAGAGAAATTGATTCTGTGCCCAGAAAGAAGTCAACTTGAAGAGCCAAATGTGATCAGGAAGACAGAGAATATTAAGTGAGAAATTAGCTAATTTTTCTGTCTCCTTAAATGCTAAAGACAATCTTTTAAAATCTACTAGTATATGACTCAAACTGATGTCAACTATTCCCTAATCCCTTTCTTGGAGTTTCCTTCCAACCCTCCTTCCCCCAAGTCAATATATGCTTGCCTCCAACCTTAGTCTTCTTCACATATGCAAATCAACTTCCATGTAAACTTTAGCAAGAAACTAGAGATTTCATCGTTAAATGAAGCAAGGAGAGGATTTTATCATAAAATCAGTTGAAATGTCCCCTTTGGGCATTTCTACTGAACTGCCGGGGATGTCTCCCCTTTTCTCCTTCCTATTGAAATAGGAATTTTTAGGGGTGAAAAAGGCAGGTTTAGGGAATTTTTAAAATTAAGGGGGTATATGGAAAAAACACAGTTGCAAAAGGTTACATTTCCATAAGACAAGGGAACTGGGAGTAGCAAAGGTCTATATTTACAATGTAACGAAGCAGGGCCTCACTTGTCCCACGTGAGGTTTGACCTTTGAGCTCAGGAGTTGCTATAGTGACCAAATCAAAGGGGGAATAATGGCCAATCAGAGGGGATATCGAGGCCTAAAAACTGCAGCCTTTATAAAGCGGGAGAAATGAACTCGGTGAGACTCTTGCCCCCTCCCCACATGGGAGTCTGTGCTGTGAGATTCTTTCCCTCTCCCCACGTGGGAGTCTGTACTTGTTCTTCAATAAATTTCCACCTTTGCTCTACCACCTTCCATCAGTGGTTTCATTCTTCGACTCTCACAGACAAAAAATCTGGGGAAGCCATCCCGCCTAGGGGAATGCCTCGTGTTCCAATCCAAAAATCCCGTATCATTATTTTCACAGCTAAATTCTCCCTTTCCTTCTCCACCCCTCCTTTTTCTTTCCCTCTGCCATCCTCTCCCATACTGCCTTCACTTCAGGCAGAGCAATTCTGCTCTAGCCCCAATTTGCCAATCACTCCCGGTTCTTAGCAAGTCAAAAAGTCCCAATTTAGGAAGAGAGGACAGTTTTATTTCCTTATTATTATATCTGCATAACTTTTTAACCTACTTTTAAACTTATTTTTACTATCAGTGAAAAAATTAGAAGATAGCTAAGTAAAGAGGGCAGTGTTTTCATAGTTATACTAGAGGCCCAGTGCACGAAATTCATGTAATGGGGGGGGGGGGGAACCCTCAGCCCAGCCTGCACCCTCTCTAATCCAGGACCCTTCAGGGGATGTCTGACTGCCGGTTTAGGGGATCGGGCCTAAACTGGCAGTTGGACATCCCTCTCACAATCCGGGACTGCTGGCTCCTAACTGCGTACCTGCCTGCCTGCCTGATCACCCCTGACCACTCTGCCTGCCTGCTTGATTGTCCCTAACCGCTTCTGCCTGCTGGACTGATTGCCCCTAACTGCAGCCCCTGCTGGCCTGGTCACCCCCAACTACCCTCCCCCCCGCCAGCCTGGTAGCCCCTCACTGCACCCCCTCCTGGCTTGGTTGTCCCCAACTGTCCCCCCTGCTGCCTGGTCGCCCCCAATTGCCCCCCTGCTGGTCTGGTTGCCCCCAACTCCCCCCGCTGCTGGCCTGGTTGCACCTCACTGCCCCCCTGCCAGCCTGGTCACCCCACGCAGCCTGCCGTTCAGTCATTTGGTCATCCCTCACTAACCCCCCTGCCAGCCTTGTAGCCCCACGCAGACTGCTGTTTGGTAATTACTGTGAGGGCATCCTGGCCAATTTGCATATTATCCTTTTATTAGTATAGATCTGCCACAAATTCTGTGACCAAGGGAAGCCTCAGGATTTCTTTCTCAAGTCTTCAATGAGGTTACTCCATTGATAGCCATTGTGTGTTGCATTCTGGCATCTCTACACTTACGAAAATGTCTGGATGGAAATGAAGCCCAGCTCTGTATCCATACATCTCATATTCTGAACATTGATATTTCAATTGAGTATTTCATAGGGGGTCCTCAGGCAATTTTTCCCCCTGGCCCTAAAAACTGTCATGCAAATATATTACCTTTACAATTGTTGAAAAGATGATAAATTAGGAAAATTATTCTCAGGGTTGGAACCACTCCTTTGGCTCCCCCAGACACCATTCTGACTACATCCAATCATGGCTGAAAGGAGCACTTAATCCACACCTCAACTGGCCCAGAACTAATTTGTCAAGTCATAGGTAGAGAAAAATCTATCAAGTAGTCCTTTCCTTGAGGTTTGCAATAATAAACTCAAAATTGGAGGTAATGAAGTGGCAGGGCCAGGTGCATAATTTCTGGGGCACAGTACATAATGAAAACGCAGGGCCCCTTGCTCAAAAAGCAGGAAAAAAATGTTAGAGGTCCTAAAGGTTCCCTTTTTCTGTGGTCTCCCTCTCTACTTACCATGATTTTTAAATTTGCTTTTCATGTTCTAAGTAAAGCAAAGTTAAAATTTTAAATTAGCATGCATTTTGCCATTTCATCTTTATGTGGTACAGCTAGTTTTAAATGAAAATATAAGAGCATTTACCTCGTAAGTGAAATCACCAAAATTACACAATTCACATTTTCATAGCTCATACATGCATATGTATTTCACTTTTACTACAGCAGCAGAAGGGCTGCACAAAACACAACTGTTTTTATTTCATTTGTTGATATTCACACTTTTTTTTTTTTTTTTTACCAACAGTCTCTACCTTTGGCTTAATCATGGATAAGGGAAGACTCAAAGGAAAAGGACCTATAGTTTGCTTTATTTTTCCCTTTCCTTCTAAGTCATCATTTTTTAGCCTAAGTGGTTAGCTAATCCAGGAAAGTAATGTAAAAAAAAAAAAGAAAGAAAGAAAATAAAGAAAGGATATGAGAGGGTTCCTTAGGCTTAGTGTTTCTTAGAACATCGTTGTGGTTTTTTTCTGTGTTCAAAGCATGTTCTGGTTCTCAAGGAAAGCATGGCCTCTTGGAGCTGTCAGCACCCCCACCCGCTCAGTTGTAGACATAACAAGCTCAGCTTGTGCTCAGAGTCTCAATGAGCCCCCACACACTGAGTCCACCGGAGTTTGTGCTACCGGCAGGCAAGGAACAGTGGACACACATACTGAGCATATGTCCACTCTCGAATGCTCAGTTGTCTCATTAGACTTCAGTTGTAAATCTCAAGTTCAAAAATAAAATTATTATGACTTTCAAGAAAGTGAGAGCAGGACATTACCGTGGGGCCCTGTTCAACTGCACAGATTAGTACCCAGGAAGCAGGCCCTGTGAAGTGGCCAGCCTGCTTTATCCCTCCCATCCCTGCTTCCCCCAGTATTCTACCTGATATTAGGCACCAAGTAGGCCATCTCTTCAGAACTGGCAGAGAAATCTTGCCTTCTCTTTTCTTCTCCATTTCCGTAATTCTTCCCTTCTTAATGATTTTTGCTCTTCACCCCAGAATCAGGCTCTTTTCAAAAGGTTGGCAATCTTTTAGCTCTATATCTACCTGCAGGAAAGGGGTGGGGTGGTTTGAAAGTAAGATCTTCATTCTAGCAAACCTTCTTCACGAGGTGTTTTAGTATGTTGAAAGTGAAGGTATCTCATGACGTTTTTTTGGAATAGATGCTGTGCTTAGAATTATACTTACCAATATGGGTAATGAAGAGCCATAGAAGATTTAAAGTAGGAAAGGAAATTGAAAAAAATAGAAAATATTTTATTTTAGGAAAGGCTTTCTGTCATATAGCATGGATTTAAATTGGGGAAATCTGGAATAAATCATGGAAGCTAGTTAAAAGGAAACTATTCTCACAGCCCTTTGTAAAATGATAGTTGCCCAAGACTGTAGTACTGAATGACACTATGATCTCCTGATTTTACGTATGTGGTATGGGTCAATGAGTCAAGAATTATTTAGTGGACAGCTTCAGGACTGGGGACAATACTTTCCAACTAGAAGAGGCTGTTGGCAGAAAGGAGACAGAAGGCAGGTGACAGGACACAGGTAACTCTTCCAGGAGCTGCAGAGAAGACCAAGCCTGCTGGCCAAGACATCCTCTTCTCTGCCCCTCCTGAGGTTGGCATTGGAGCCTGTTGTATTGAAAAACATAGGGATCCCTTGGGATATGCGTTTTGCAAGCCCAGCTCCTCTCTGCCCCACTTCAGGAATGAGCTCTTCCTATAGAGCTTTCATACTTCTCCAGAGTGGCTCAATCTGAAGATGCAGGAAAGTAGGAAGAGGAAGTCATTGCCACTCCCTACAAAAGCTGCACATACTCATTGGTGCATGAGAACCTACATTTTGGCCCAGACAACTGAATTAACTGAATTCTTTGTTCCATCCTATTAGAATGGAAGGAATCCTATATGTTAGCAGAAGCTGTTCTACGTGAGCTCCAATTTTACCTGGCCCTTTTGGTTTTGGTTTTGGATGTTCTGTTTTTTGTTTTTGTCCTATCTTCTTTCAATTATGCAGATGAATGTCTTAGGATAGTTACCTTTATTTATTATGTACATCTGCTTTTTATTTGAAATAAATCCATATGAGGAAAACTGAGGGCACCATTGGGTTGTGTACAAAAATTTAGATTTTAAGGAAGTTTAGGCAGTTTGTCTCAAATAATAGTGTTAGGATGAATAGAAACAAAACTGAATTCTTAATGTTTTCTTTTGTTAATCTTAGTTGTTGTTAGCATTGTGTAAAAACTGCTAGAGAAATATCATACGCTTGCTACCTCATCTGGAATTTCCCATGTGCAAATTCCAAGTTAACATTTTTAAATGAATAAATAAATCAAGCCCTGAAAGGAGACATGGCTTTTTATTCTACTTTTAAATGTATATGAATCCAGTATCTCCTTATAGTTTGATGACCTAAAAACACTTTTAAAAATTATATTAAAGAGGTAATGCAGTTAGAAAGACCCAGAACATTCTTTCCTGCAGAGGCTGATATTCTCAAATCTAGCAATAAAATTAAAATTTCAGAAAAATAAAATTTTATTATATTAGCTTTGTCAATCCCATGGACTAAAACTGAAATGTTTGTAGCTTTGTGAAAGTTTTCCCAAACATTGCCCCAATTCCAGGTTTGTATTAGAGATTGGATAGAATTTACAGTTATTCCAGAGCCAATTCTATTCAAATGTTTCAAAATCCTTTAAAATTGCTTTATAACTGTAACTTAAAGATGTTATCTTGACTATAATATATTTAAATTAATATATTTTGAAAAGTCCTATGTATAATTATTTGACAAGAAACAGAACATTCAGAGTAGAGTAGACAATCTCACTTGTACCACTTAGGAATTAGTAGCTTGGGACACCAGACCCTGATATTTTTATACTTTGTTTGCCAGGCACTTCTGAAAATGTCTTATTGTTTTACAACATCAGCATAGCCCTAGCAAAGTTCCTTACAAATCTTTAAAGGCAACTATGCTTATAGGCATTTACTCACCCCATTTCTTTGAGAATCACGGGGTCTGATAGACAAGAAAAACTACCAATCTCTCTTTCTCTCTCCCACTCTTGCTCTTGGTCTCAGTCTCATTTTCTCTCTCTCTTTCTTTAATGAAGCAGCTGGCCTCTAAACTTGATCCCATATGGTCCTGTTTGAGAAAAGAAAGGGGAAAAGTTAAAATCACTAATTAGAGGAGAGTTACATGTAAATGACTGAAAGGTCTTTTTATACTGATGGCTGACATGACTAGCCTTAACTGACTGTTGGGTCTAAAGGGTTACGTGCTTTTTTTTTTAAGAGCCTGTGCTCCTGTCCAAGAACTCGCTGGGACGTGCTGAGAGTAGTCTTAGATCACCAGCAGCTCTTTCTATTTTAGTCTGTGTCACTACTTGAAGTTGTAATTAATTTGGATGATCCTAAAAATCATAATTATGACAGTTCTGATATTTGATAAGAATAACTTACATTCAGTCTTGCCAAGAAAGTCATGGAGTATTTAGCATTTAGAAGAGCAAAAACATTTATACAGTGACAAGGAATATCTCACATAGAAGCAGACCGCAGAAGCCTTGTTAGGACTTAACTTGTCCTAGTAAGTAATTTGTGGAATATTCTATGCTTGCTAATGAACTGTTGTGCATTTTAATTGTATTTTCTATCAGTAATGTGTGTTGGATTTGTTTTTAATCTAAAAATTTATTTATGGGCAGCATTTATACCCAATGCCAATTTTAAGTCATTTTTGTATTTATAAATGCTTTGTGCACCCACAGAGCACAATATTTCATTTTGTTCTCAACTTAAATCATCATGATTTAAAAAAACAAACAAACCTTAGTATCATGTTTAGATTCCTTTCTTTCTCTCTCTCTCTCATGCTCCTGATTTCTTTTCTTCTTATAATTCAGTTATATTTATAACAGCTAAATTTTCTATTAGGTTTTCTCATTCTTGAAACTATAAAAAGAAAATGTATAAAGGAAAAGGTTTAGGAATTAATAGTGAATGTCTAAATTGTTGAAGCATGATATTCTTTTTCTGATTTATTGGGTCATTCAAATTATGAACATTGAAAAAAATGTATTTTCATATGCAACCAGTGATCTTTAGAGCACTGATACATTTTTATAATATCTCTCTAAAAATTATTCAAAATTATACATGTATAATGTGTCCCTAATGAATTGATACAGGTTTGTAATAAATTATTTTTTAGAAAAATATTTCTGTAAATGCTTAGAGTTATAGGTACATAATTAAAGAAGATGAAATCTAATTTAGAGTCAGAAGTTCTGTACCTAAATATTGGCTCTAGTCTGTTTCAGCAGTTTAATTTTTTGACAAAAAAATTATTTTTTGAACTCTGTGTTCATCTATAACATGAGGCTAATCTACTGTACTTGTAATGAGGACCAAACAAGCGCAAAAATATTAAAGTGTACATTTACAGCTCATGCCAGTGGTCGGCAAACTCATTAGTCAACAGAGCCAAATATCAACAGGACAATTATTGAAATTTCTTTTGAGAGCCAAATTTTTTAAACTTAAACTACATAGGTAGGTACATTGTTATTAACTTAATTAGGGTACTCCTAAGCTGGCATTTGCTAAAAACTCAAGGGGCCAAAGAGCTGCATGTGGCTCGCGAGCCACGGTTTGCCGACCACTGATGTAAACTAAATTAGTCAAGAATTAGTACTATTCTAGTCTATAAAAGGGGAGAAAGTATAAACTAATTTGTTTTCCATTGTGAATTATTTTCATATTTCTTTTAGAAGATTGATAAGCAGCAATACCACTTTATTCTGCCTTTAGTAATTAAGTAGTGGTTGTGAGGTAGTAATAGTGCCGATGGGAAGGACTGTGTTCTGTTTTCACCTGTTGCTCATTGGTGGAGTCAGGTGGAAGCCCTTGTGCTGCCTCAGGTAACGCTGGCTGCCATCTATAAACCGAGAGCAGGAAGCGTGGAAATTCCTATCACCCGCATAGACTGCTCCTGGCTCTCCTGAATCACGGGTAGGCACCTCCTCTGAGGGGTCAGAACTCCTAGACTCTCGATTCCGATAATTACAGGCTGTTGTTGTTCCTTGTGATTAAGCCCCTAGGGTAAGGTGACCAGATTTTAACATTGGTAAAGCGGGACACCATTGACCGGGGGGTGGGGGGGGGGTGGGAGGGGGAGTTCTTGATTAAAAATTTGGTCTATATGGAGCAACAAAAATTTTCATACAACGCAAAAATAGTATTGTAATATATATATTTTTAAAAATTCAACATAAGTACAATTTACAAATATAATAAATAAAAAATTATGTATAGTATTATTTTATTCTTTGGCATATTTCTCATTTGAGTGAATTTTTTTTAGTAGATTGCTGTCGTTGTTTAAAAGGTCATGAATTTGCCGTAACATAAGTAGTAAGTGTCACTTTCAAGGCCGGCGCTAGACTTTTTGCCGCCACTATAAAATAAAAATAATACGAGTACTGTCTGCTAAATTCAAGAAAATTTATGTATTTATGAAATAAATAAATAAATTACTTACCTAAATTATCTGAATAGCTGATTTGTAATGACATCACTTGTTTAACTAGCTTACTAGCACGCAGTACGATGTGTATCGTCTGAGAGACAGTTACAAAATGTTTTCGTCGTTGCCAATCCCCAAAAATGCCATTGTTCATTAAGTCCAAACAATGGTGGTCGAATTCTAACAACTGATCAACAATGCGAACTTTGATAAGCAGTTCTCGATAATCAGTTCTCAACAATTATTTTTATTATTAAAGTTTAACATTATACAATTAACAAAAATAATATAAAACTCATATCCTGGCTAAATAGCCACATATTTATATTCCCTTCCTGTTCTCCCTCCGTTCCCTAGCTTGTCGTGCATTCTTTCCAAAAATCGGGACTTTTTTAAAACGCCGTGGGACGCGGGACAAATGGTTAAAAATCGGGACTGTCCCGCCAAAAGCGGGACGTCTGGTCACCTTACCGGCCTAGGGGAAGGCTGGCAGAGGTGTGAGCGACCTGCTCCCTCCCCTGAAGCCCCCAGAGGAAGCTGGAGTGGGCTCTGTGGGCTCGGGGCCTAGTCTCAGGCTGGGTCCTGGACACCCAGAGAGCTAGTCTCGGGGGAGCACGATTCACTTCCTCAAGGCCGGGAGGAGAGGGAAGTTACTCCCTGGCAGTACTCCTCTCTGGCTGGGAGATCCACTCTCCTATAAGCCTTTCAAGGCCCCTGGAGACCAGAACCTGTTCTTTAGACCTGGCTGCGTGGACTGAGGCTGTTTGACCCCATGGTCCCAGGGAAGTGTTTGCAGCTCCTCTTTGGAGAGAAGTTGCCATAGTGTGTTTAATGAGTGGCTTTGTGCTTTTAGGAAGAAAGAAAGAGAGGGGGGAGAGAGAGGAGAGAGAGAGAGAGAGAGAGAGAGAGAGAGAGAGAGAGAGATAGTTACAGTAATATAATATGTACACAATAGGCTCCAAACGAAAAGGAAATTTTGTGTTTGTTCTATGGATTCTACATGAAGCATATTTTAGAATCTGATGTTTCTTTCTCGAGTCTAAAGTAAATTTCTATTAGCACTCATTTCAGTTTCTAAAAGCACTTTACATACCTGAAAATACATAATTTTATTTAGATGGATCCATCACCTTTTGTTTCTCCTTTAGAAATCAATAAACCCTTTTAAATTAACATTTGATATATAAACATCCCATAGCTATAATTAAAAAAAGAAGCTAAAATTCTATAGATTTAGGTTTTTAGTTGACATTTTGGTTCTTACTTCTCAAGCCCTGTTGTTTTTATTTTTTTTCTAAATACTTAATTTAGATTTGTAATATGAGTTAGTATGAGTTGGCTAGATAGTAACCAGATATTAGTTATGGTCTATATTGTTTTTGTGGTATGTCCCACATAAATGAATGTCTTGAATATTCTTAAGTAAAATTAAAAAAAAACAACACCCTATCATTAAAAATATATCAGCTAAATTTTTCAATAATTTCCTTTTCTTAAGAGTACAATCCATCTCCTAAGTTCAATTTTACTTTCTCTACATGTTCCATTTTTATTTCCTTTAAATCACTTTACTTTGTATGCTTTCTCTCAGGCATACCTACAATAAAGCCATCTGTTGTCCAAGGGGTCGTTCTTACATGAATCATGCTCTGTCAAAATTTTGAGGTTATAAATGTTCAGCTAATTGAGCAGTCTGACTAGCTGAATACTTGTAAGTGCTTTATAATATCTTTCAACACTTCAAAACTCTGGCCCACTTAAAACTCCAGAATCCCAGAGCAAATGGGACAAGTCAGTCACATGGATTCTTGCTGATAAAACTAAAAACATGTTTGAATTTCTCAGAATTTCGAGTAAAGTGAATGTGGTTCTACTCTTATTTATTTTTGAGCTATGTCTATGTTATGCCAAAGCAAGTGGTTGGAAAGTGAAAAACTTACCCAATCAGCCAATTATTTGCCTACTCTGCATTGAACAACTAACTTGACTTTTTCTTTTTCTTGCCAATTGAATGTTTGGGCATCATGGATGCTTATAGTTTCTAGAAAGAAATCAGTCTCTCTCTCTCTCTCTCTCTCTCTCTCTCTCTCTCTCTCTCTCTGTCTCCCCCCTCCCTTCCTCCCTTCCTTCCTTCCTTTCTTCCTTCCTCCTTCCTTCCTCCAATTACTTTATTTTCCTTTAAGAGACTTCATAGTGATGAGATACTGAAAATGAATGCACAAATACGCCAACTCAAAGGTCACCCATCCCATGTTCTTTCTAAGATATCTATGCATTCCTGCTGGACACAAATTTTCATGGTCACTTCCGGCCCCAAGTTCCAGATGTCACAGGATTCTGAGGCTCACTACTGTATTTGTTCAATCATTTCTGCTTTGCTCCATTCAAACATGGAACATAACTCTTTTCCTTGATTCCCTCTAGAAAAGCAAATCTCACAAATAAAATACTTTTCAGTGTAGATGACTTTACTGAAAGTTTGTTGAAACTAAAGCATTTTTCATAGCAATTAGGTAACATTTTGAATATTTGTCATTTCTCTACATAAAAGTATGTTGGCCCTCAGCTATATATCCTCTGTTCTAAACAAACACCCTCTTCTCCTTTATAGGATAATTCTACTTTCTCTAACCAGACCTAAATTCAACTCTGAGTTTCTAAGGCACATTCAAGGACTCATTAAACATCTATTTCAGCTACTACCCATTATCTGTCCTTTGCTCATGTCTACAAGCGGAAGTGAGGAGTATAGAAAAGTTTTACTCAATTTTTAAGAAATATTCATAGCCAAACCACATACTTACACCCACACCCACACACAGTCACACATACTAGTGCATATCACTCTCCCCACACTCCCACCCCATAGAAGGAAGAAGTACCTACAGTCAGTTTGGGTTTTAAGCAAAAAGTCCCCTTGAATAAATACATTTATATTAATGTTTAAAGGTTCTTAGTTGTTGTAAATGTATAATATTTCACTGGAAACTCTTAACTTATTATCCAAGCTGGCCCTTGCCTATCCCTCAGACCTCTTCCCATATCATGACACACTGGCCTTCTTTCTATTCCTTGAAGGGCAAACTCATTCCAACTATATGACTTTTGTACCTGCCTATCTCTGTGCCTTTCAGCATAACTGATTTATTTTCATGACGTGTGCCTCAGCCAAGTTTCTCCCTTTTAGAAAAGACTATTCAGTTTGTAGCAACATCTTCAATATTTTCTATAAAAATCAGTTTCATTTCTTTAATAAAATGATCACACTCTGAATTTTTTAAATTTAAATCTTATAAGCTCTTTATCTTTGAAGACAGGGTTCTTTTCTATACAACTTACTGTTGTATTTCTAGAACCCAGAAATGTGGGTGAAGTGCTTAATATATTTTTAAAATGAATAACTGTAGGTATATTGTTAAAAGAATGGAAAATAAAATTTTATTAATAACTTGTAAAAGTATAATTTAAACCTAATATATTTTAAAGGTCAGACCATCTTATCAGTCCTATTGGAGTTAATATTAATTGAATAATAATAATTATTATTATAACTAGGACTTCTTAATATTAACTTGGTGATAAAGATTACCATTTATTATGCTCATATTTTAGAATGTAAATTTTCAGAAGAAGTATTAGCCTGGGAATTAAACCAGCCTAGTTTAAGATTAACATCATGGAATTCTAACCCACCCTTTCATTTAATATTTGTGGCAACTGAGACACAGAAAAACTATCTTGCCCAATATTAATGGCAAGGTTAAGTCTGGAATTCAGGTTTCTCAAATCTCAAATGACTGATTTTCCCTCCTAAATCCTGCCCTCCTCCTAATCTAAGAGTAATCAGTTACTGCATGTTTTCATTTATAGAATAAGCAGGTGAAATTAGATGATCTCTCAGCATTTGCAGCTAAGTCACTCTTTTTCTTTCTTCCCCTGTCCATCAGTTATTTCACAACCGGACTGGAAGCAATCTCCTTAAATTCTCATTCATATTGTCAAGCTCCTATTCAATGATACCTTGAGTCTCTAACAGTTCTAAAGGTCTATTCCTCAGGGGGGTTGGTGTCATCTGACTGGTTGCTGATGATACACAGAACAGCAGGACTTAACTTACTAAATCTACTAAAGCTATGACAAGTAGATAAACAGGGAGGGTTGATCATTTGCATGCCCTTCTTTGGAGGACCTCCTGAGTATTGGAAAATAAGACAGAGCCAATCAGATATAGGGTGACAAGGTCAATTATGATCAAACTAAACTTCAAGTTGCATTTCGTATAAACGAAAGTTCAAATTAAACACCTCAGAATTACATTGTTAAGACTTTTTTTTGGCAATCAATGTATTTGATTTAGAATTAAATTGCCTTGTTCATCATGGGGTGAGAGTTTGTCTTGTGTTTTTCCTCTGTTCTCAATGATATTAGTTTTCGCTTTCAAATGAAATGGACTACCTATAAACATCTGTATAAAAATATTACAGACTAGAAAGCAATCTCATTCACTTGTAAAATGAGATTGTAAAAGCCCTTGGATGAATCAAATTTAGTCTACCCGAGTTAGATTGTTATCCAATTTGTCTTAATATCTCACAAAAAAATTACAAAGTCTACTAGGTTTGTTCAAAGTTTTCTGTAATTTTGTGAAAACATTTTTAAAAGGAAACTGAATTGAAGCTCATTTTCTAAGCTATGACATGAATTCATAACCTTTACTTTTTCTGTTTTAGAATTTTAAAATATGCTAAGGAATTTAAAATTTTCTTGAGTGTGTGTTATCTTTGTGCCTGAAGAGGGGTTTCCTAACACTGGCTATACAAGTGTGAGGAAAGAGAGATATTGGTTTATCCTATACACAGACATAATCCACTGCTGTGCTCCCTCGGTTGCTCTCTGCAGTGTATAGAGCATTTGGCTAAGTCAGTCTTGGTCTAACCACTGGAAAACAATATAGAGTTGTAGACAGGAAGGTAGTAGAATGGGATAAAATATTAGGACAAAAAAATCCGAGATATATTTCAGAGGAAAATGGAACAATTGAGATTTAGCATGTTTATATTATACAGTACTCTGTTAACCTGGGATATATGAACTCGCCTGAAACATTCAGGAGAGGTCCATGCATCCCCGGAATTTTAATGTAAAATAGTGAGTGTACATGTTTTGGGAGAAAAGAGACAATCCATACTTTTCATTATATTTGCAAATGGGTCTGTGACCCAAAAATGGCTAAGAAGAACATAGTACTATATCAATAGGTTATCAGAGAACAAGCATCATAAAATGGAAAACATTTCATTAATATTAAATTAGCATCTCTCCTCTTCCCATCTCTACTTGTATTTGACATTTCTCATTCTCAGACTTGGAAATCATGTTTAGTTTTGGGCTGTACAACTGAAATAGATTAGGATAATTTAGTAAAGATTTAGGGAAGAGCAGTTAGGAAAAGTAAAAGTAAGATGTATTAGTAAAAAAAAAAACTTCATCTAAATGATAAAATAATAATGATTTTACATGAAGTAAACTTTAATATAAAAATATAAAGCAACTGTTTTCACTCCCTATAAAATTTTGGTTACATTGGTAACAACTAATATTTATTGAGAACTTACTATGTGCCTTAGATAGTGTTAAGCAAATCTTTCTACATTGAGTTCCCACAGCAAACTAATGGAGGGAGGAAATTTTCCCTCCATTTTTTAGACAAGGGAACTGTAATCATCCTAGCATGCCAGGAAGAACTTCTGAGATGACAATGCTGAATTTCCAAAGATCAGTGTGAACATTTTAGGAATGATGTAGAGCTCAGAATGGAGAGGAGTGGAGAGAGGGGCTGGCACAGGAGCAGAGTAGAAAGAGCAACAGCAAAGATAGATTTATTTTGATATAAAGAATCTTCTCTTGAGAGACACTTGTACATAGAGATTGATGAGTAAAGCTTGGAAATTTTGTCTTCTAGAGATCTGCAATAGAAGAGTGTTCAATTGAATTAGAATGAGTTTATATTATATGAAGGTTAGGGAATAGGCAACATGTTTTAGGTTTTATTCCAAGCTTCTTCTAGCTTTGATTCTTCAAAAGCTAAAATCTAGCCCTGGCCGTGTTGTTCAGTGGATAGAGCATCGGCCCGTGCACAGAAGTGTGGTGGGTTTGATTCTGGTCAAGGGCACAAATCTGGATTGCAGGATCGATCCATCCCTGACCCCAGTTGGGGCACATGCAGGAGGCAACCAATCAATGTGTTTCTCTCACATTGATGTTTCTCCCTCCCTCTTTCCCTCTTCCTCCCTCCCTCCCTTCCTTTCCTATCCCTCTCTCTCCTCATTCCCTTTCATCTCCCTAAAAAAATCAATGGAAAAATATCCTCGGGTGAGGATAACAAAAATAAAAATAAAACAAAACAATAAAACGAAAGCTAAAATTTAAGTCTCCTTAAGCAAAATGAGTATTCAGAATTAATAAATAGGTCAAGAATGGTAGACCACCTTAAGAAATCTCTTTTATTGTTTTGTAAGAAATCTTTTGTTTTTAAAATATGCTTTATTGATTTTTTTACAGAGAGGAAGGGAGAGGGATAGACAGTTAAAAACATCGATGAGAGAGAAACATCTATCAGCTGCCTCCTGCACACCCCCTACTGGGGATGTGCCCGCAACCAAGGTACATGCCCTTGACTGGAATCGAACCTGGGACCCTTCAGTCAGCAGGCCGACGCTCTATCTATCCACTGAGCCAAACCAGTTAGGGCTATAAGAAATCTCATCAATCCTTCCAAGGCAAGGAGTTATGGAAAGAAAATGTGTTGATCATAAAGATTCTAGGGGAGGATATGATAATAGTGTCCCTCAAAACATCAACAACTGACTTTAAAATATATAATGAACCCATGGGTAAATCAATAATTTAATTAAATTACATTGCAAAGAACTCAGAAATTTTACTTATTGGCATATAGCCAAAATAATTAAATGGGACTTGAATGGATATTTGTATACCCATGTTCATAGAGGCATTATTCACAAGAGCCAAAGGATGTCCATTGATGAATAAATGAATAAACAAAGTGTGGTTATATGCATTACCCAATCTTAAAAAGGAAGAAAAGTATGGCATGCTACAAATGGATGAGTCCTGAAAGTGTTATGCTAAGTGAAATAAGCCAGTCACAAAAGGAAAGGCATTGTATAATTCCACTTATATGAAGTATCTAGATTAGTCAAATTCATAGAGACAGGAAGTAGAATATACTTTCTGGTACTGGCAGGAGTAGGTAATGCGGAGTTACTGTTTAAGAGGTACAGAGTTTCAGTTTAGGAAGATAAAAAGGTTTTGGAGATAGATGGATGATGATAATTCACAACTAGGTGTATGTACTTAATGGCACTGAACTGTACACCTAAAATGATTATAACGGTAATTTTTATATTGTGTATATTTTATCTATTTATCAAAGAGAACACAGCTTGTTAATTTATTTGATATTTTTAGCATATTTCTGTTCCACGTCTTTAAATACATATTTGCCATTGAATTCCATTCTAAATAAGACTGAGTTAAAAATTATATATTTGAGTTGATAGAGTGGCCTTGTATAGTAGGTTTCCTATAGGGCCCAGTGGCTCAGCCTCCCCAATCACCTGAGGTGGACACTCTTGGTGCACCCCTTTGTGGGCTGTGTGCTCAGTCTTGTTGCTGCTGAAAGGTATTCTAGAAGAAGAAGAAGAAGAGAAGAAGGAGAAGGAGAAGGAGAAGAGGAAGAAGAGGAAGAAGAAGAAGAAGAAGAAGAAGAAGAAGAAAAATTATGAACAACAAAGTGACAACAAATACATATCTATCAACAAGTGAATCTAAAAATCAAATGAATAAAAAATCTGATGAACAGAATAAACTGGTGAATGTAATAGAATCAGGGGCATGGAAATGGAGCGAACTGACAATTCTTGGGGGGAAGGGGATGTGGGGGTGTGCAGGAAGAGATAGGACAAAGATCTTATATGCATGTATGCAGTACATATGGACGTGGACAATGGGGTGGCGAGGGCCTGGGGTGGGTGGGAACCAGGTGGAAGGGAGCTATGGGGGGGGGGAGGGACATCTGTAATAATTTGAACAATAAAGATTAAAAATTATATATTTATAAAACAGATAATATATTTATGTATGTGAGATCAATATAAATGTTTTGTTTTAAATTCCTGTATGTAATATAACTTGATTTAAATATGCTTAAAATATTATATGGCTAAGATTATATGTCTCTTGGTTATTTATTAAGTATAGTCAAAGTAGAATTTCATTATCCAAATTGAAAATATTGTTTGACATGGTTGATGACTAGTGGCTTATGTGGTAGGAAAATATTTTACCAGGAACTCTTGGCTAGTGGGAAGGCCAATAAGATATATTATCAACATTTTAAAATGGTGGTATATTCACAGAGTTCACAGTCTAATAGATGGCTAACAATTTGACAAATATCATTTTAAAAAAATTAAATACATTGGAATGTCTCTATAATGTTTTCCAGGGATCTGGGATTTTTTTCAGTGTTACATGATCCTCTTTGGGCCCTTAGCCAGCCCTTTAAAAAATGAACATTAACTGCAGGAAAATGTGAAATGGAGGCATATTGTGATTAATTTCACTGTCTAGTATTTATTTTAAAGGGTTTAACCTAATATACAACACAGTGAAACTTTTCTTTCTCATACATAATGTATTAAAAAATTTAGTTCTTTAGAAAACATTACAAATGAGTTACAGTGAATAACAAATCCATATATACTTAGAGCTAGAATTTTTTCAGTACAGTTTATTTTTTCATAGCTGTCTTGAATGGATATTTTAAACGTAAATGGGTTCCATTTCTCCTAAAATAAAGCATCTTTAGAGGAGAAATTTTAAGGGAACAGATGAAATTTCATTACCATGCATGTGGTCACACCTTGTCAGAATTTAGGTCCTGAATTTCACTGTAATATTGATATTTGCACACATTTAAAGTGACATTATTTGGCAAAAGAACAAGTATCTAGTTTGAGTTAGTGGCACACATGGTGATGACTAACCACGTACTACAAGGCTAAAACAATTTTTAAAATCACTTGTTAATGTGATAAGACCAGGCTCATGTTTTTCCTGACCTCATTTTCAATTGACCTTTTTGTTCAGCCAATAAGTGAATAAATGTTTGGAATTGACAGATGTATTCTTTACTCAAATGGAAAGGACATGAGGGTGAGATATTAACTGCTTGATTCACACCTTCGTGGATATGAATCCCTTATTCTAAAATTGAGTAGTGCTTTTAGCGTAACTGTGTGTAGTTTGACTCTAAACCAGATTTCACCTAGGTGAATGGATTAATAAGATCTTGTTGGAAAAATATATTTCTGGAAGAATTTTGTTCTAGAGAATAATTTATTGAGTATTAATTTTCTTAGAATTTCCTTTTCTTTCTCCATTACTCATCTTCTTTCAGCCTATCACTCCACAAAACAATAATTTGCCGAAAGAAATAAATTTCATCAAATACTTAGACTTAACCTTCCTTATTATTCTCATTCTACAGTAGTTTTCCTCACAGTTAGTGAGTCTTTGGTATATGGAATTTACTCGGTATTTAACAACTTCCATTATTATTTAATTTTTTTGTGGATTGACATTGTCAATAACCCTTAATAATTATTTAAGATATTTTTGGTTTTGTTTGATCACTGGAGAAGTTAAAACTTCTCATGATGATGACCACTATTGCTAGGCAATATAACCAATTGTATATCTGTAATTCAACTCATTTTTTCTCCCTCTCTTCCTCCCACCCTCCCAACACAGAGCAAACTCTGATATCTTCATTTACTGCTCTGCCTCATAGGAGCTATGCTCTTCTGAGCCTCATGGATTCTGACCCTGTGTGAGCAGAGTTCAGACCATGGCCAAGGAAGCAATGCAACCCCCATCCTTATCCTCACCCTTCTGAGTAGCTTCCTTAAAACTGGGAACCTGTTTCTCAAATTTCACCTTCTGTACTTCTTCTGAAATCAAAGAATTGCCTCATCAGCTAAATAAACTTACTATATTCTATTTGGCTCCATCTTCATATGCTCAAGTACAGGAAAGATGAGGCTCATCTCATACTTCTCCATTCTTTCAACAATGACAGTTTGTTACACCTGTTGCCCAGTGCTTCAAAACCTCTATCACAACTTTTATCCATGTTTATAGTGATTAACAGTGAGAAGACAATTCTCTCAGCAATTATTGGGTCATGATCAGAATTAGAAGTTTTATAGATTCTTTAAAATGTTTTAAAGATTTAATTCACACATCATAAAACGCAGTCTTTAAAGTGTACAATTCACTGGTTTTCAGTATATTCACAAAGTTATGAAACTATCCCCATTATCTAACTCCAAAATTTTTCAGCACCTAAAAAAGAAACCCCATACACATTATCATACATTGCCCCAAACCCTGTCCCATTAGCCCCTGAAAACCATTAATGTACTTTCTGTCTCTATTGATTTGCCTATTATAGACATTTTATGTATATGGAAACATACAATCTGTAGACCTTTGTGATTGGCTTCTTTGACTTAGCAGTATGTTGTCAAGGTTCATCTATTTCACAGTTCTTCATTACTTTTTATTGGTAAATAATATTTCATTGTGTGGATATGTCACATTATTTATCTATTCATCAGTTGATAGTCATTGGGCTGTTTCTACTTTTTGACTATTGTGAATAATGCTGCTATCAATATTCATGTAGAAGTATTGTGTGGACATATGTTTTAATTTTTCTTAAGTATCTACCTAGGAATGAAATTGTTTGGTCACATAGTAATGCTATGTTTAACTTTTTGAGAAAATACCATATTGTTTTCCAAAGAAACTATACCATTTTATATTCCCACCAGTGTGAAGGTTCCAATTTCTCCACAACCTTGCCAACATTTGTTATTATCTGCCTTTTTGATTATAGCTATTTCAGTGGGAATGAAGTGGAATCTCATTATGGTTTTGATTGGCATTTTTCTGATGGCATCTTTTTGTGTGCTATTGCATACATTCTTTGGAGAACTGTCCACTCAGATCCTTTGTCTATTTTCAATTGGGTTAGTTATCTCTTTTTTTATTATTATTATTGAGTTGTAATAATTATTTACATATTCTAGATACAAGTCCTTTATCAGATATACAATTTGAAATTTTTTTGTGTAGTCTTTTCACTTTCTTTATGGTGTTCTTTGAAGCACAAAAGTTTTTAATTTTGGTGATGTCCAGTTTATCTTTTGTTGTTGTTATTGCTCAGGCTTTGGGTATTATATGCAAGAAACCATTGGCAAATTCATGACTACAAAGAATTATACCTCTGTTTTCTTCTAAGAGTTTATAGTTTTATATCTTACATTTAGATCTTTCATTAATTTTGAGTTAATTTTTATAGATGGTGTGAGTTAGGGGTACAACTTCTTTAGCATGATATATCTAGTTATCTCAGTACCACTTGTTGAAAAGGTTTTTCTTCCCCCATTAAAATGTCTTGGCACCCTTTTTGAAAATCAACTGACCACAAATGTGAGGATCTATTTCTGGACTCTCAATTCCATTCCATTGGTCTTTTTTTTTTCCATTGGTCTTTATGTCTATATTTATGTCAACATTAAACTGTCATAGCTCCATAGTATGTTTCAGACCATAGCAGGTTTTCAAAACTATAGCTTCATAGTAAGTCCTCTAACTTTGTTCTTATTCAAGATTGTTTTGGCTTTTCTGGGTCAGATGCTTTTCATATGAACTTTAGCATCAGCTTGTCAATTTCTACCACAACAACTTCAACAAAAAAAAAGCTGCAATTTTCATAGGGATTATGTCAAATTATAGATCAACGTGAGAACTATTGTATCAACATTATTATGCCTTTCAGTCTATGAATAAGAATGTCTTTTCATTTATTTAAATCTTTAATTTCTTTCAACACTGTTTTATAGCATTCAGAGTATAACTACTGTGATTTTTGTTAAATTTATGTATATTTTATTTTTGCATTCTATTATAAATATAGTTGTTTTATTAATTTTATTTTTGATGTGCTTATTGCTACTGTGTAGAAATACAATTAGTTTTTGTTTATTGCTCTTGTATCCTGAAACCTTGATGAAATTGATTATTATTTTTAATAGTTTTTAGTGGAATATTTAGGAATTTCTATGTCATTTTTAAATAGAGATGGTTTTACTTCTTTTTTTCCTGAGTGCATTTTTTTTTCTTGCCTAATTGCCCTGGCAAGAACCTCTAGTACAATGTTGAATAGAGGTAGTATCTTTTTTTTTTAATTTAAATTATTTATTATTGAAAGTATTATATAAGTCTCCCTTTTCTCCCATTGACCTCTCCCTAGGCACCCCTGCCCCTGTCTGTGTCCATTGGTTATGCTCATATGCATGCATACAAGTCCTTTGGTTGATCTCTTACCCCCTCACCCTCCGCCTTCCCTCATAGGTTGGACAGTCTGTTTGATGCTTCTATGTCTCTGGTTCTATTTTTGTTCGTCAGTTTATGTTGTTCTTTATAGTCCACAAATGAGTGAGATCATGTGATATTGATCTTTCTCTGACTGGCTTAATTGCTTAGCATAATGCTATCCAGTTCCATCCATGCTGCTGCAAATGGTAAGAGTTCCTTCTTTTTTACAGCAGCATAGTATTCCGTTGTGTAGATGTACCACAGTTTTTTAATCCCCTCATCTGCTGATGGGCACTTAGGCTGTTTCCAAATCTTAATGTCTCCCTACCTCCAGCTCTGCCTCTGGCTCCAACAAAACTAATCTCTATTCTGCACTTGATCATTCAGTAAATACAGAATTTATTCAGTAAATATTGAGTGTACACAAAATACAAAGCACCATTTTAGGGGGTGATTCTATTCTAGGTGTCAATGCTTTTTCTAAAACAGTTATCTAAACATGATATTCTAAATCTGACATTTTTTTTCATTTAAAACTCTTTAGTGATAGTGTCTCAGAATTAGCAAAAGGACTAATTTCTTAATAGAACATATCAGATCTTTTCCTGGCATGAGTGTAAATCTCTCTTTTATTTTCCTGTTGCTTCCCTCTTAAACACTTTTATCTAGGTAAACTGAATGTATTCTCAGTTCAGTACAGTTAATCCTCATTATTTATGGATTCTGTATTTGTGAATTCTAGATAACCTACCATTTTTTTGTAATCTCAAAATCAATGCTCACAGGACTTTTGCAGTCATTCATAGACATGCGCATGCTCAGACCAGCAAGAAATTTGAGTCACCTGAAGTGCACATGTCTATTTGAGATTGAACAAGTATCCTTTACATGGTCTGTTTAGTGTGATTTTTTTTCACATTTTTGTGCTTTTTGTAGGTGATTTTGCTGTTTAAAATGGACTCTGAGTTTTGGGCTGCAGTAGTCTAGTGTTCCTAAGTGCAGGAGTGCTATGATGTTCCTTGTGGAGAAGTTATAAGCTTTATAAGTTTTATTTAGGCACAAATTGTATTGCTTTTGGTTGACTTCAATGTTAATGGATCAACAAAATATATTAAATAAGGTGTATTTATAAAAGCAAGGTTATGTATTAAAATATATTAAATTAAAATATAGGCTTGAATGAGCCTAATCCTATATTTCTCTTAGGGACAATGATTCAGTATTTGTTATTCAATATTTGAAGGGACTTTTCAGAACATAACTACAGTGAATAACCAGAATCTTCTGTATGTAAAATGATAATAATGACAATACAAAAATAGCTAAAATTTACTGAGTACCAATTATGTACCAGTCACTGTGCTAAATAATTTACAGGCAATAACTTATTTCATTTCCATTATCTTATTTAAATAATGAGTAGGTATCATTATTGACCCACTTTTTAAATGCCATAACTGAGGCTTTAAGGCTATTAATAGGCCTCCCCAGGCGACTGGAATATTTTTTCCCCCAGTAGACTGAATTCAGAGCTTGAGTTGTTAATAATATTTCTTAAATGATGAATTACTTTTATTATGTTGCATTCCATTCTATTTGAATTTATGTGTTCAATCTTTAATAAAGGTTATTTTCATTTTGTTCTTTAATAATAATAAGTTGTAATTTATTATAGATCTACTTTTATGAATGTCATGTTTCACAATTTCTGCATTTAATTTGTGCCATTTTAGAAATCTTGAATTGTTTTTCATTTTATGGTTGGTAAAGAAAAACTCTTTGGGGGAACAATGATTATTAACTATCTGAATTCTTGGTTACATTGAAAGTGGCAGATTGACCCCAAAAATTGTTCTTTCTGTAAATTAGAAGAATTTTAAGATCCCTAATGTCATGAAGAATTATTTTAATTTAATTGATGAGGAAAACATGAAGATTAAGTAACCTTCTCAAGGCATTGGCTAGAGACATAAATGAAACTTAGTTCTCTTCACAGCTCTAGATTTAATGTAACATATCACACAAGGTATCATTAGAGAGAATTATAATATTTGATTGACATTGGAATTAGTGATTATCTATAAGCCCTTTTTGATTTGTTATGAGGAAGTGGAGGGTAAGATAAGGAGGAGAATTATGACAAGCAATAAAAAAAAATACCCTGATGGCCCATGGAAAATAGCACCAAAATAATGTACAACTTTCAAAGCTTGATTTTATATCTCACTTAGAATTCTGTTCCAGAGCTCTGTTTATTGCGATTGCAGATACTTATATAAAACTAGAGGCCCAGTGCATGATTGAATCATGCACGGGTAGGGTCCCCTACACGCTTTTGCTTTTGATCGCGGGGGAACTGGATGCCTGTCCGCTGGTGCACCAGGCCTTTCAGAAGTCTCTGGCATGGCGGAGGCTTCCGAAAGGCCTGGTGCCAGAGCAGACAGGCACCCAACTCCCCCGCTTTTGATGGTCCGTGGCAGGACGTGAGCTCGCTGCCCCAGAGGCCCCTTCTGCTCCGCAGCAGAGCCATGGCGCAGATGCTGGCCCAATCGGCTACCCCGGCCACCCCGAGTCCCGCCCCCTGTGTCTCCTGCTGGCCCAATCGTGGGCGTAGCGGAGTGCTGGCCCAATCGTGGGCGTAGCGGAGTGATGGTAATTTACATATTACCATTTTATTAAGTAGGATTTCCTATACCAGTAGAGAGAGTGGAGTGTCTCAGAAGTGTGCTTCCAAGACTCAGGGCCAGGTTAGCCCAGGAAAGGTTGGAAATATGAATTCCTCAGACAGACATCAGTTGATGGGGCTCCACTTCCTACGTTCAAAACAGCTTGTTTATTTTAAGAATGTATGTTTCTATTTCAAAGAATGTATGTTTCTATTTTCCCCAGGTATCTCTGTTACAAATGGGGAAATTGGCTGTAGGAAAAAGAAAGGAATCGCAGGATTAAGCCCTGCGGAGATTAAGCGACGTTGTTGTTGAAGGACAAAGGCAGACTTGCCTAGAGGACCTGATCACTCAGAGAGGAAAGAAGGGGGATGTTTCTGGTTAACTCCACTTGGCAGATCTTGATGTGAGGCCATCGTTGCTCTCCCTGACCAAAAGAAGGAGAGGAATTCCCTGAGATTAAAATCCAGTGTGGGAACCGTGGTCTTCGTTGCAACCCAAAAAAGTAACAAGTCCCAGAAAAATGAAATGAAAAAAAGGGACCACGCCACTGCATGTTCTGCCAGTAGAAATAGTGCCGTTTCATCACACTGACAAAAATAAACACCATAAGAGTTTCTTACAAGGACTCAATATTCGTATGGTAATACCAGTTAGACATACAGAAAAAAGTAAACATTTTTAACTGGTATTAGAAACATATTCAGCAAAACTTAGAGTTCAGGATATTTTATACTATTTTATTTCTTTCTCAATTATCTGCCATATATATATATATATTTTTTTTAACTCATCAGAAGGATTCTAAAGAACACATTCTATTTCAGATGCATTCCACTCTTTTATTTAAAAATTTTGTAATTTATATTGTAGTCATAATTTCAAATTCTTTGAGGCATTTTGGGACTGCTCATGATTCTTATAGGTTTGAAAAGCAGTATCTAATAGCAGCATATAATAAGATTTCATAAAGTATTTATGAAATAAATAATGCATAAATATATAAAATTTTTCTTAAAAATTAACTTCTGAATAGCATTTTTAGTTTAAGCCCTTGTATTTAGTATTGAAACTATTTTGAATTGCATTACATTCATGTATAAAATCACATAGTTCTGCTGGTCAACCTTCACTGTCCATACTCCTTACAGAATGAGTGTTCTATATGGATTTAATTCCACTTTCTTCCCCCCATTCTCAGCTCCTCTCCTAGTGAATTATTAATAAAGAACTAAGGAAAAGCACCATGTAAGACCACCAAGGCTTGAAGGGAGAAAGGTATACTGTTCTGAATTATTAAGGAAAGCTTAATTAAACTCTATGTCACTTGAAATTACATTAGCCTTATTTTTGAGTATGTCTAGCCCTGGGTAAATTATGAAATAAGAGAAGTTTGTTTGAAAGTCCTATTCTCTAGCTTTCTATTTTATATCTCAGCATCTGTTTCTCTCTTCCATTGCCTGCTTACACCTGCTCTGATCCAGGCCCTTTAAGGTATCTGCCTTCCAGATGCAGCCGCACACACAATAGGTCTCCATCTGGGCCTAATGTGAGCTGTCTTATACTCAGAAACTGTCAGATTCTCTGGCTTCCTCCCATCCATATCAAATCTTTCTTGTCCTATTAGGACTCCACTGTCTGCTTTTTAAGGAGCTTGCTAGCTAATCTGATAAATGCAACCTCACTGATGTGATACACAGATTAATATACACCCTCACCTTTTAAACAATGATTTTATTGAACAAATAACATAGATTCAGGAAGTGTGCTTTAGTCAGAAGTGTGCAACTCAATGGGAGTGAACACACACATACAACCAGCACCCAGATCAAGAAAGAGAACATTGCCAACAGCCTGAAAAATCTTTCCAAGCACTACATCTCCAAGAGTCTGAACTATTCTAACTTCCAATGGCATAAATATTATCTATTTTGTACTTTACTTGACTTGAACCATTCCATATGCACTCTTTTGTGTCTAGCATCTTTCACTCAACATTCTGCCTATAAAATTCCTCTATATGGTGGCATGTATTTGTGAATCGTTCTCATTGTATATACAATATTCCATTGTATAAATATACCACATTACTTATTCATTTTATTGTTGATCGGCATTTGGGTAGTTTCTAGTTTAGGGTTCTATGAATAGTGTTATGAATATTCTTCACATGATTTTTGTTTATAGATTTTTTTTGTGTGTGAACATAACTTTGCATTTCTGGTGGATATATATCTTAGAGTGGACTTGCTAGGTCATAGTATACACATATGTTTTCAGCTTTAGTAGAGACTCACAAAAAGTTTTCCAAATGAGTAACCAATACAGAGTGTAAGAGTTTGGTTTTTTTCCAATTCCTCCCAGCACTTCGTTTTGTTTGCCTGTTTGTTTTAAACATTTTTTGTGTGTATAATAATGTCTCACCATAATTTAAATTTGTATTATGTTGATGACAATGAAATTGAGCATCTCTTCATGTGTTTATTCGTTTTCTATATACCCTCTTTGACAAGTTACATATTAAAGACTTTTGTCTGGTTTTCTATGTCTTTTTCTTCCTAATTTATAGACATAGTTATATTTGAAAAAGGAACTCTCATCATGGGAGCATGGTGGTAAGCAAGGTGTAGAAAGCCTGGGAAAGATGTCTAGATATATTGTTTTTATTTATCTCAGCCCTCAAGTGTATTCCTAGGTAACACAGGAACACAACACCTGTTCTTAGCCACATAGATCATTTAAAACAATAGCCCACCTTGGAAAATGGATGACATTTACTATCCAAGTTACTTCTTTATGTTATTTTTCTATCTTAAATTGGGGCTGAGAGAAATTTGGTATAAAGTCCAGATTCTGCTGAGTTGACATCAAATAACAAAACCCCAGTGGAAAAAAGTGCAGAGAACTAGAACAAGTGAGGGCTAAATGGAATAAACCTCCTAGCCTTAGCTGTGTGTCTCGGCCATGGATGCCACGATGGCAGTTATCCTACACGTGTGGTCACAGTAACCAAAAGCACAGTTTCACTTAAAGGCACCAGGAATGAATTAGGCCACAGTATTTGAACCAGCCAGAGGAATTTTCCCATCAGTGCTCCTCCTAAAAGAACGCAAGCAGAGACACAGAGAATAACAACAATGCTGAATTAGTAATACTGTCAGCTGTAATTTCCATTTTTTTCCTGAAATTTCTTACTTAGTGACAAGTCTACTCTATGTTCCTATGTTTGGCAATGACCTCTTACTTCAATTTGTATAATGGTGAGCCCATCAGTCAGTCTGAAAGGCGCTGCAGGAGTGCTGGTTAGTGACAATTTTAGTTCAGCTTGATTCAATTTAACCTCAGACCCCAAGTCTATAAACCTATGTATATTTACATGATTCCATAAGTTTCCATAAGTGCTGTAGCAAATAATTATCTTTAGTTTTGGTTTTTGTCTGTTTGTTTTCTTTTTCTCAATTGTATGAGCCAACCAACACCCGAAAACCATACTGAGCAATCTCCCAGAGTTGTTTAACACTTCACCTCCAAGGTCTCGGGGCCTGGATTGGAATCTCTGCTGTGTTTCCTACATAGCAGAGTGAGCTTGACTAAGTGACTTTGCATCTCTAAGCCTTTCCTTTCTTATCTGTAAAATGGGCTATAAATAGTATCTATTTTCCAGAGTTGGCAGGGTCAAAGGAGATTATCCATGTAGTATTTTAGCATGCAATAAAGTGGGCTGATATTACTATAGACTCTATAAAGGTAACTACATAGATCTTTAACATATAGCATCTATCTGTACTAGTTTAAACTTTGCTAGTATTTTGGGAATGAGTCTTCTTTACCTACTTGCCCTTTAACCATTGAGCTTTCTAGAATCAGAAATTAGGAAAAGTGGTATTTTATCTCCACATTAGATTTAGATAAATCAATCAACCAACATATAGTTATCTTTATAAGTGAGCAGAATTAATAAGAAGACTTTGCCTCACCTAAGTTCTCAAGTGGTAAAAATGTAAATAAAATGCTTTAAGTACTCAGATAGAAGAATTAGAATCAAAGTTTTATCAAAAAATACCCAAGATGTAAACATAAGCCAGCAACAGGCTCCAAATAGGCAGGAATTTGACTAAGTATATATTTTGTTAATTTCCTGTCTTCTCTTTTTGTTCACTTTTTACTCCTAGGGTCTGAGGCTTCCCTTCTGAACCTTTCTGATTCCCATTTATCTTCACAGTGACATTTCTCCCAGACCTATGCTTCCCCAGCCACTCAAATTCTGTATCTCCCTAGCCCATGCTTAAAGTGTGTCTCACCTTGCTATCACACTGAAAACAGAAAAGTCGTACTGAGAGAGCTTAAAAGCATTAGGGGACTACCTCTCCAAAGATATGTCCATGTGGGATGGACCTTGAGGGTACTATGCTAAGTGAAATAAGTCAGACCGAGAAAGACAAGTAACATATGATTTCACTAACATGTGAATCTGAAAAACAAAATAAATAAACGAACAAAACAGAAACAAACTCATAAATACAGAGAATAAACTGATGGTTGCTAGACAGGAGGGGAGTTGGGAGGCTTGGTGAAAAGGGATGAAGAAGTACAAATTAGCAGCTACAAAATAGGCACAGGAATGTAAGTTAAAGCATAAGGAATATAGTCAATAATGTTGTAATAACTATGTATGGTGTTAGTGGAGTACTAGACTTATAAGGGGGATCACTTTGTAAGTTATATAAATGTTTAACCACTATATTGTACGCCTAAAACTATTATAATATTGAATGTCAACTATAATTGAAAATTAAAAAAAAAATAAAAAGAATGCACATATAATACATATTAACATACATATAGTTCAGAAAATAGGATCCATTGCATTTCATAACCTGCTTTTGTTAACAACAAAAAATATGTTTCACATGGGGAAAAATACACATCTGTAAAAAAAAAAAAAAAGAACGAACAAAGATATGTCCATGTGAGGAAGCAGAGCTTGGTTTAACTAAAATGACTCAATTCTTGATGGTGGAATGTTGGGAATCCTTTACTGAGCTGTGGGTGAGACATTTGGGGAGAAAACACATTTTTTTTAAATAGATCAAATCAGTCAACCTATTAATGACTCTCTACAGCCCTGTAGGCAATTCCAGTCCTGATTAAACACATCTACTGTGTGTATATTTGTGGCTTTAATTGAACTTTCCCAATACTTTTTTTTTTTACTACATGTAATTATATCTACTCATATGACTCATATCTTCTCCTCCTCCATCACTTGAAAGCTGTTATAGGACATAATCTGAATAATGGCCATATTCGAACACCCAAGGTAAACTGGACCTGAAAAGCAATTATCCTGGATTAGCACCGCTCCTCTGATGCTAAATTAGCAGCCAGACCCATGCATACAGTTGCTCCCTGACCCTCAGTTACTCTTCACAGAAAACCTGAAGAAATCTGAGTAGAGCAATCCTCATGCTATTGGTTTAATTTACTTCCCATTTATAGACCTGGCCTCAGTTAGGAAAGAGATTTATTTAGCCACTAAGAAATTCATCCCTCCTAGATACATATTAAGCAACAATTAAATGCTTATTCATTGACTGGCAAATAAGCACCTTAAAAGGGTGGGGACAGAACCAATGTTAATGCTGGTGCAGGCTTTAAGGATCATCACTGAGCTGGATCCTCTTTTTCTGAAGATTAGGAAACAACACAGAGAGGCTAATGACAACAAATTGTGGCAGAAATGGACCAGTAACCAAGATTTTGGATCCCTCATATAGAGCTTCTCCCACTATGACCTCTGGTCTGTGTATCAAAGGGAAGAAACTGGTGGCCTAAAGCAGTATGATGCTGAAGCTATAAAGTTTTATCACTGTTAGGAAAAGCTGCATATTCCATGGTAGATATACACATTAAAGTACAGTTCACTCTTCTAACTTTGTGACTATGTAATGCTAATGATAGTTTCCACACTTACAGTTTTCATTTATATATTTAATCACTGTATCTCTGTTTCTAAAAAGAAATGCAAATTCAATTGTTTGCTGCTGGCTTACTAATTGGATGGTGAGATAAACCTAGATGCTCCTGGTGGCAGATATAACAGTCATCACCCCCAGAGCCACTCTGCTCTTTCTGTCTACCAGTAACAGTACAACCCATGAAGTGTCCAGAACAAAAGTTTCTCCAGTGATTCAAGTAAAGAATAGAAGAAGCTCTCTTAAGGTATTATAGGGAATGCCAAGAGTGAGAAAACAGAGGAAGTAAAGCGTAAAGTGATTCGTCTAGTATTAAAACTAGGTTATTCATACTGAAGTTGGAATTAAACAAGAGCTAGAAAACCTGAGAGCATGGTGGAAATAACTTTGGATAAAACACTGAAGTCAACCCATTTATATACTACATATCATTTCTTTTATTTTCTGTATTTGGTTTGTTGTTGTTTCTTGTAAAGAGCAATTTATTCTCTAATGCAAGTACAAAGCACTTAGTTTAACACTTGTTCATTTCTGTTTGCTCACTAATTTGGAATACACAGATTTTAATATTATGTTACTTTTCATTGTGACTCAAGGGTGTTAGAAATTCTGCTATAACTTGTGAATCAATTAAAAACTGATTAATGTAAACCTTCTAGTAGGAAATAGAACTGAAGCATTCTAATCCTTAGAAGAAAATATGCTTGTTGTCCTCTTGTACCCATTAAGGAGAGTAAATAGTCACTCCTAAGCCCTTCTCTGTATAAATGATACAACTCCGAGGACCAGGAGGCATTGGTCTTGCATCCTCTAGGGAGGCTCACATTTTCCAATGAAACATGAGGGATCAGTGTCAGCCAGGCACAGAAGGAATTCCTACAGTGCACCCTACTGTACCTAACCATCACGTCATTTTTCCCTTGACCTGTGTGTGCTACCATTTCTATGACTTTTTCAAACAACTATTTCAAAATGGAAGAGGCTCAGAAATGAAATGGAAAGAGTTAAAATGGGCTGCATGTAAATAAGAACAACCCAAAGCATGGAAATTATGGGTTTGGGAAAAATGTTTTCTTGGTTTATCTGATTAACACTTTGCCACTGAGGCGAATTTTCCTTTGAGGTTTCTTATTCTGGATAGTTTTTAATGTAATTGGTTTAAGGGATACTTCACTTAAATATATCTTAAAAAGAAATCTGCCACTAACTATAAAATTTTCATGTTCAGTCCAATTGACTTCAAAGTAATCCAAAATGCTTTTTCCCAAGTGACACCTATCAGTCTCCAGCTGTGTTCCTGATGGAGACTGACATCTGAAACCAACAATTAAAGTTACCTAATGCCAGGACTCTTTAAAGACTAAAGGGCTTTACAGTACCCTATCAAAGCAGCTCATAACCAACTCATACTATTATTGTTTCTATAAGTGTGCTGGGAGGATTAATTTCTTGACACTCATTTAACATTATAGGGAAAATAATTTTCAGAGCCAAAAGGTCATTCTTTGCCAAATCAGCACTTTCAAAATGGTATATTTTCATGAAAGACCAAAAATATCATTAAGGCTTTGACTATTTTGTGTGTGTCCTATAATCATTCCGGCCTTTCTCTCATTATGTATGTGACATCAATTAAGGGACATTATTTAAATTAAAAACTTGCCTTCAAGTAAGAAAAGCAAAGAGAAAAGACCCCCAAATACATCACCATTCAGACAAATATAACAGAGAACATTTCTTTCTTTTTTTAATATTAAAAATGAATTTATTTTATTATGTCACAGACATTTTCATTGACCTTAAGAGGGTATTGTTCAAGGAAAGACTGAGCTGAACTTAAAGGGTAAAGAAACAGAACAATTTTCTTGTTCTGTGATGTAGAAGTCTCAAAATTCATGTAGGCATCATGACTGCCCATATCCCAGGAAAGGTAGTTTTGGGGAAATATAATTAATATTAAATCTACTATGTGCCAAGTCCTGAGATGGTACTAAAAGACCTTGGTTTGTGAATGATATCAAAGGAATTCTTGCTGAGAGGGGGAAGTAGACATTCTTAGCTATGACTGCAACTAGGATCAACATGTAACTACTTTATCTAACGCTACCTTTTTCCCCTTCTACTTCTTACCAGTTAGCCAGCCTCTTCTCCAGCTCCTTCTTCCCTTGATGTTTACCCATTTCCACAAATTATCAGGACCACATATAATTGATTAGAGACATTTAAAGAAACTTAATAATGAAATTGTCTAATTATTGAGAACAATTCATGATCTATCAATATAAACAATTAAGACACTAGATATCTCTGGCTGATTTTCAATAAGATACTCAATTTTTCAAGTTTCCAGAGAGGATGGTCTAATCTGTAATAAACTAATGAATCTTAATTTCATAAGCAAAATAACATATAATTAACATATAAAATTACTGATAAGATTCATAAATGTTGAAATAAAAACTATTTTTATTTGTTTTAGGAACTAAATTTTTTCTGATAAAAGATTATATCTTAAATAATAGATTTTGTTTTGGCATAGATAATAGCTGACTTTCAGCAGTAAAACAGAATAGGATAAATGGCACTTTTAAGGTTTTTATATCAAAATGGTTACTAAATAGAGAATAGACATGTATTTATGAAGGTGATCTAAAGGGAGAAATGTTCAGTTAAATATCTAGTCTTTTAGGTGATATTAAGCCATTTCAGTTTGTAAAATGTCAAGTAAACATGCAGAAGGATGTTTTAAGGCTACGTGTATGCAGCTTTCTGGAGGTGAATTTCAGGATAAGGATTGCAAGGCAATTGACTTAGCAAAAGTAGCACAAACAATACTTTGGTATGATGACTTCTAAGTTATAAATAGATTAAAATCCTAAAGAGATGATTATTATAATTAGATTATTTTCTGAAGAAATTGGCCTAAGCACTGGTGAGATTATCACCAAATATTTTGTTTCATTCTTACTATTCTTTAGAAATATATTAGAAACATAAGAGAAATAGTTGTTCTACCTTTGCCCAGAATTATGGTTCATCTGCACCTGGATTGTAGTTTTGGTGACTATATTCCATTCATAAAAATAACAGAGTTTCTGTTCAATAATTTCAGGGATCTAAGTGAAATTCAGATTGAAAAAAAATGAAGAGACAAAACATTGTCTCTTATGTTTGATCAAGAATGACACCCAGGTACAATTTCTAGACTCCATAACAAGCAGTGAAGTTAAACTTGGAGTCAATAGTTACTCATGCTATACAGACCAGTGAGGCCCATACAAAGCTGTTTCATATAAGCACACACTTCAAAGGCACAATAAAATACAAAGGAACTAAAGCAAGGTTATTTTGTTGTTGTTTTGAAATATAACCCCCCAGGAGGTATTGTTTGCATATTGAACTAAATGCATAAACAATGCCATTGTGGGTTTAGTTTGTGAAATGAGCCTAAGCCTTGATGAGCTGTGATGTTTGCTCTTTGGAAATAGAAAACTACTTTTAATTTTACATATTCATCTGAGGATTGCCACAAACATAAAATATGTGGACTCCCAAAATTAGCTTAAAGCTTGAAATTTTTCTCAGCAAGAATTTAAATGATGGCATGAAAGTGATTGTGTTAAAAGTTATGTCATAGGTTATGAAGTTTTATGATAAAATAACCAATAAAAATATTTTAAAATGCTGTGATAGTACAAGTGCAAATGAAATACTCTCAGTTGTTGGCAATGGGTACTTCAATCCATGCACAACTGTGTCCTCAGCCTAAGTGGCCAATCCTTTGTGTTTTGCGTGTGCATCACACGTTGTTTTTAGTTTGACAGTCTTTTCAAGCATTACAGTGATGTGCTCAAAATGTACTAGCATTGTTTTGAGAGAAGTAATCTAATATTAATATTGGTAAAGCACTTACCTTATCAACACAAATATATTTAAACTATGTTTTGATTCTGAAATAAACCTAAATTCAATTGTGGCTGTACTCTAGAAATAGTTCATATACATTTTAAATTAAAAAATAATGCCTACACACACATAATACTTCTGGCTTATTCTTATTTGTCAGTTATAACTTGCCGCTGAATTGGTATCCAACTTCTAGATGTAATATTAGTAAAGGGGGTAGGTAACGTTCTCCTGATTCCTGAAATTTGATAACCATGGTAAATGGATTTAATTCATTCCATCTTTGTAATAATATTCTGAATTATAAACAACAGGAAACCTACACTAAAGAATTGCTTTATGAGTTTCCGATTTTAACCAGAAAATACAAGGTGCTGCAAAGAATAAACCTGAAAAACAGAAAAAAAGGGGAACATAAAATAAGGGTGAGTTTTGCCAATTATTTTACTGCTCAATTAGTTGCATATTTTTATAAAAATAATATTATATTTAAGAGAGTAACTGTTAAAAATTTGTCATCCACAGTAACAATATACGCTCAGTAACTTCAACCAGCATGAGAAGAGTTGAGAGACCCGTATTCTACTTCCATTTCTCCAACAACTAATAAACAAATCACTAAAATTCCCTGCAACTAGAGTATTGTAGCTACAGAATGAGAATTTCGTGCTGGATTAGAATCCAACCTATTTATCCTATATGATAAAAGGGTAATATGCATATTGACCCTAATGGTGGACTGACCAGTTGCTATGAAGCGCACTGACCACCAGGGTGCAGACGCTCAATGCAGGAGCTGCCCCCTGGTGGTCAGTGTGCTCCCACAGGGGGAGCTCCACTCAGCCAGAAGCCGCTGACACAGCTGTGGTGGCGGGAGCCTCTCCTGCCTCCTCAGCAGCACTAAGGATGTCCAACTGTGGCTTAGGCCCCATCCCCTGGGGAGCGGCCTGCGCTGGCAGGTGGACATCCCTGAGGCCTCCTAAGCTGTCAGAGGGATGTCTGACTGCCAGCTTAGGCCTGATCCCCCGGGAAGCAGGCCTAAGCCATCAGGTGGACATCCCCCAGGGGGTCCTGGACTGTGAGAGGGTGCAGGCCGGGCTGAGGGAGCCCCCTGAGTGGAGGCCTCTAGTAGATTTATAAAATCAATTATTTTATGACAATTATTATCTTGTTATTAAAAAAGGAAAAAAGAAATTATCTGAATTATCTGAAAGTTATTGGTGTATTGCTGACAAGGGTGGAATAAACAAGTTAGAGAAACAGTGGAAGGAATCACTTCATAAAAACAAATAATATATTTTTTAAAATAGAAGATTTCTAAAATTCTAGCCCTGGATATACTTAGATGACCTTTGCCCTATTTTCTGTTACATAATCATTCAAAACTGTGTGAACACTTTTAAAAGCTATTTACTTATAGGCAGCTTATATGGATAAAATATGATTAGAAAACAAATTCAAAGCATATGAGAAAGAAGCAAGCTAGGATGGGACCCTAAGTGGTATAGGGTTAAGGCTAATACAAGAAGACAAACCACAGCAGCCTTGCTGTGGATGAGTCCATAATGTGGTTCTAAACTTTTGAGCAGCAAGTCAAAAAAAGAAACTTGATTAGTTACACAATTCTCAGTGCCATCGAGATATAAGCAACCTATTCTGATGACATTAAACTTCTTTTAATACCATGAATTAATTCTCAACAACAGCCTATGAAGTAGATGCAATAACTCTTTCTACTGGCTTATTATCACTATTAGGATTTGCTGTGTCTTTTAAAAAAATTATAGTTACATCAATTAATTCAAAGGTATATTTCAATGAAGCACAGGCAACGCAAGGAGGCTCAGATAGTATGCACTAGTATATAGAGTTATTGGTTTATTCAACATGTTTATACAGAGTGCCTACCACATGAAAGATTCTACATTAAGCACTATAGAGGATTAAAAGATGAATAAAATGTGCTATCAGTGATCATCATTGATCAAATTGTTAACTGCCAGGACTGATAGCACATTTGATCTAAGTAGATTTTTATCCACACCTAAGACACATACAACTGTGGAGGACGTTCATAAGAAAAACCAAAGATCCTTCAGGTGGCTGACAGTGAAGGAGACAGTGTTGAAAAGAGAGGATGGGACCAGAGATCAGAGGCTCTGCAAGATTCCTTGCAACCGCCCTGCCCCCCAAATAAAGAAGTGACATGAACAGAGCTGTGTTGTAAAGTGAATAATCTAATGGGAGAAGTGGGGCAAGGCATTAGAGATAGGAAAACCAATTATGCAGCCACTTACATAGTCTGTGTGAGAGTAAATGAGACCCACATTAAATTAGCGCTTGCACACACACACACACACACACACACACACACACACACACACACACAAAATACAAAGGAGGGAGAAAGCAAAGCTTAAAGCAAAGTGGGAACTATAGGACTCCACAATTGATTGGATGGATAGGACTAAGGAAGGGAAGGACTCATTTCCACCTCCTGGGAGGGCATTGGTGCCATCCATAGGTAAGGGAACACAGGGAGAGGAGTATATACTAGTGCAGTGGTCAGCAAACTGCGGCTCTTTGGCCCCTTGAGTGTGGCTCTTTCACAAAATACCACGTGCGGGTGCGCATGTACAGTGCGATTGAAACTTCGTGGCCCATGCGCAGAAGTTGGTTTTCGGCTCTCAAAAGAAATTTCAATCGTTGTACTGTTGATAGTTGGCTCTGTTGACTAATGAGTTTGCCGACCACTGTACTGGTGTAAGGAAGGAGACTGAAAGAAAAAAAAAAAACCACGGCTCCTGTTTTTGTTGTCTTGAATTATACCTATTCCTAGACATAAACACTCTTTATGCTCTAAGGCCATGTCCAAATGCTACCTCCTTCATTCTCTTAGCTGGGAGCAAACTCTCTCTGCTCTGATCTAAAATAGCCTGTTTGTCAATGTTTCTTTTAAGGAGCTTGACACTTTCTCTCTCATGTGATAACTATTTTTAAATGCCCTATTTTCTACTCTAGACTGAAATTTTCTGGAGGAAGGGCCTGTGCCTGGTTCCTCTCTGCACCGCCTTATACTGAGTAAGCATGTTTGAATGAGAAGAGCATATGCTAAGGAACGTCTGCATTTAAGTGGCCAGAGGGGATTCAAGGAAAGGATAATGCAGGAGCCTTTATGGAAGTTGAGGTGACAGAGGCTGCATAGACCCACAGAAGCCAAGGGAGAAGGAAGTTCCAGTAAGGAGTTTGTCGTGGGGCCATTCACCAAGGAATAGGTCTGCAAAGCAAAGGACTAGGCAAGCATTTGACATTGAGAGAAGAGGATGCATTTGACATTGAGAGAAGAGGGTTTTGGAAATTTGATGTGAAACCCAGGATGAAAACTAGGAAATTCTTGAGTTGCTCTGGATTGATGTCCTTAGGTGGCATCAGTCCTGGCAGTTAACAATTTTTGGCAACAGGGCCAATTGGGGGGAAAGTGAAGTGTTTATAGGTTTCTATTTTTTTCATTCAAATTAAAATAGCTTCTTTATTGACTCCCCTGAGGACAAAGGGTCATTTCTTATAACTGAGACTTGCCTTTGATTTGAAGGGTAATGAAAAGAATGCTACAGTGTGTTTTAACCACTTAAATATTCAAATGAGGCAGAATTGGGGAGCAAAGGCCTCCCTAAGGTGTCTCATAGGTAAACTAACTCATTTCATCTTGAAATAAATGTTTGTGGGCTCATCTCTTTGCTTCAGATGGGGTATCTATAGCTTACTTTAAGTTAAAATTAAGTGAGTAGGGGTGCAACCAGATCAGTTCATTTAGCTCAGTGCATTAACAGTGTATTATATCCCAGCACTACACGAGGCAGTGCCAATAGAGAGAAGACTAAGAGGCAGCCATCCCCATCATGCATTTTTCTAACCCAGCCCTTTCTCTCTTGTGGATGTAGTTTCTTGTCTCAATGGGTTGCCCTCAGCCTCCCCTCCTGAGCCACATGCCTCAATCTCTGTTTGTTTGTGTGTTTTTTTAAACTCACAGACCACTTTGGAAATTGTCGTGAAGCTGGAATAGTTCAGCACAGATCTCAATCTAGTAGAATTCAAAGGATGGAAGCTGTTTTGGACTTAGAGGGTAAATCAAATTGTCCAAAAGTGATCCTCTGTGAGTTGGCATTCCCAACTTTAAGCAAATTAAAAACACAGGAGGAGGGTCCCCTTCGGACTACTGGAGTATTTGTTAATCCTTCATTTAAGCTCCCTCACCTTTTGTAAATGTTTATTAAGTGTTAGATACAAAGTACTGTGCATGGGAGGGAAAGGAAGATGCCAGGTTCTGGTTTGTCACATCTGCTCTGGGCAGTTATCACTGCTAGGTTAAGGAATTTACACTTGATTAAATAGACATTTGGAACCTACTGGAGATTTTTAACTGAGAGAAGAACGGTACTTTAGAGAAAAAAGACCTCATATCTCTGTCTAATGGACTGGCAGGAAGAGCCTAGGGGAGGGATGCCAGTTAAGATGTGCCTCCTGGGAGGTAGCAATGATTTAAAAAAAAAAAAAAAAGGAAAGATAGATGAGGTGATACTGCCAACTCAAGACAAACTTGTCCTGTTGACTTATTCTAAGTCATGAAGAGGAGCTGGTGGGAGGGCTGAGAGAATGAGATGATGCATTCAGTTTTGAGTATGTTTAGATGCCAACAAGACCAGCGGTTGAGGATGCTCAGCCCTCTGGGAAGGAGATGTATGTCCTTAAATTACCCATTTAGAGGTAATAGAAGAGATTATGGAAATGAATAAAACTGTAAAAGGAGAGCATGTAGTGAAGAAAGAGAAGAGAGCCTATGTCTAATGCTCTGTTTGAGGGTAATTAATAGAAAAGAGGAAGCTCTGTAGGAACTAGAGAAGTCCCAATCAGAAGATAAAGACCAAATCATGGAAATCCAAAGCGGAGTTAGTAAAAGGCTGCTGTCAGTAACACCAAATGCTTCCTGGAAGTCAAGAATGAAGACTAAGAAATGATCATTAGGAGACCATTGGTGATCTTAAAGAGAGCAGTCTCAACAAAAGAATGAGAGCAGAAGTCAGATTTCTAGGATTGAGTAGAGTTTGGAAATAGATGCATTGAACACTGACCACTGTTTGAGAGGGTTGGTAGTAGAATAAATAAATCAGGTGAACAGGAAAGCCATTGTAATGCATCTTAAAGGGGGTGCTGAGAATACATCTATATATACAAAAGCTTAAGCGACCATTACGACCAGATGACCAGACAACTGCACAATAGCTATGACGCACACTGATCACCAGGGGGCAGACGCTCAACGCAGGAGCTGCTGAGTGACAGCAACTTTGCAGAGTGCCCTCTTGCACTCCGGGACTCCTCAGGGGGGATGTCGGACTGCTGGTTTTGGACCAATCCCCGCAGGCCAGGCTGAGGGACCCCACCTACCGGAAGGACCCCACTCAATCCGCAGACGCTCTTTGAGCCCTGGCGCCACCCCAGGTGCAGCTGGCTGGGGAGGACCAGCTGGGGAGGGACCACAAGAGGTTGGCTCCAGGTGTGTCCAGCCCATCTCGCCCAGTCCAGCCCCGCTGGCCACCTTCTAAGTAATTTCCTTTCAATGTGCACGAATCTGTGTACCCGGTCTCTAGTACTTTATAATTGAAAAACAATGTATAAAGAAATTGTTTCTAAATGTGCTCTAAAATGCAATGGAAGAAATGGCCAAAACAAAGCTTTTGTTACAGTTTTCCATATTATAATATTTTATCTCAAAAATATTCAACCTAAATGGATTGTTGAAATTTAGCAATCTTCAAAACTTTGCCATTTTATAGAATAAATGGATACTGGAGTAAATCATGTCAAATATACTGCTTTAAAGTTGTCAGATCAATTTACTTTCCTTCCATAAAGTAAAATTCCTCCTTCTACCAATCATGGAATTGTGTATTTGGGGACTTGTGAATTATAATCAGCGGACATTTTTCATAAGCAGATAAACATCACAAGGATATACAATAAAGAGTTGTATAAAAAAGAGATTAATTGGATATTTCCTATGTTGAAATGATTTCTTTGATAAGCTAAAGAAATCAAAAGAACAACAAAGTGACATTGTGCATATTTTGACTACAATTATCATTTGAAACTGTGCATTTGAAGTACTTGAGAAATCAGGATTGTTATAGTATGCCAGAAGAAACACTACATGAACTGAAAATAGAGAAAAAATTACATGTGTGTTTGTTAAAATATGAAAGTAATGTGAGCTAGTGGGAATTTGCAGTGAAGCCAAAACCTAATGCCACAGAAGGGAAAAAGGGACTCATTCTAGCATGCTAATGAGACCACACCTGGAACAATGCATTCAATGTGGGATACCTCTAAACAAAAATGAACATCTAGGAAACGAAATAGTTCAGAAACAAGCAATAAGAATGATTAAGGGCTTGGAGAGACTGATCTGAAACAAGATTAAAAGGCCTTACATTTGTTTAACGTGGCTAACAGATGACTAAAAGTGGGCATGATATCTGTTTATAAACATCTGAATGTTGGGTGTAAACATGAAAGCTAGAGTAGAATTGCATAATATGGTAGGAAAAGGATTTAACTTGGGGGGGAAATTGAAGAGAGAATTTGAAAGTAAATACAATGAAGTTATCTCCCAGAGAGTGTGCATTTCCTTTTCTTTAGAGACTCTGCCAAGAATGAGGAAGTGGAGCAGAGAGCCCAGCAGAAGAGAATGACCCTACAGGTCCCCTGCAGGTCTGATTTCTTCACTTTCAGTAGAACCATTTTTAAGCTTGATCTGTTTGCACAAAATTGCTCAGAAAGTGTGTTTATAGATTTTAGAAAGCGAGAAGCACAGCATTTTAGATTCCTGGGCAATCATGTACCCTCATTGTTCTGTCATTGGTAGAGAAGACCAGTAAAACAGTCTTAAATCTAGTTCATATTAATGCTGGCCTCTAAACGTCCATTTTCCCAAAGCTCAAAGGGTTTGGCTTAGAATTTACTAAGAAACAATTGATTGATTTTATTTTTTAAGAATTGTGTATACTCTCAGCTGGAGGTCAAAGGCACAGCAACTGGGAGCAACTCAAGAGATCTATTTTCAGAAAATTTCTACAAGCATTCAGTCCTCTATTTTCTTTTTTTGGTGAATGTAGTGTCTCATTCCCTTTTCTTAAGCCTAAAGTTTTTTTCTTATTAAAGTGATGGAATTGTTTTCTGTTAAGGTTACTTTAAAATGAAATTAATATGAAAATTACGTTTTGGCTTATGAGCTCCTAGAGGGCTTTGTTTAATTTGACATATAAAGCCCAATGCCAAAACGGTGCCATGCACACTTGAAAAAAAAAAAAAAAAGTAGATGATAACTGCCCTAGAAGGGTTGGTTAATAACTGGATCTTATATTTCTACTGATTTTCACTATAAAATTATATTTTCTCTCTTCCCAGAACAGATGTGTTTTCTCAGATGAAGTTGAACGTTTACAGATATTCTGATGGACTGATTCATGTCATGTAGGACCTGCTAATGTTTCTAAATCACTTGCAGATTTCAAACTTTGGAATTTCCCTACATGTCCTTTCAGGCTTTGAGCTTCTCCCATTGATCTCCTCTTTTTGCCTCTCCTCTTCATTGCCTTGTAGAACTTTGTTGCAGTACCAGACTGGGCCAATAGATGCTGCCACTTCATGATGTTAACCGTTGGATGGTTTCTTTTTCAGTGGTTAAGGCCTAAGATAAAGCATGTGTTGAGGGCAAAGTGGAGGGAGAGGAAGGGTGATGGGTAACTGATATAGTCTCTCAGGAGAGTAATTTGGTTTTTAATTATGTGCTTATGAATTATTTGAATTTTACTACAGGTAAGATAGTAAGCAAAACCATAAAATATAAATTAATTTTAAAAAGACACTTCAATGTCACGTGCAGGAAAATTTTAGGCAGGAAAATCAATAATTGTATAATAGAATGTAAAAAGTAGTACCTAAAAGTATCTTGGACTCAACATTTCTCTACAGTAATGGAAAGGGAAAGCTTAAAAATATGTTTGGAGAGTATAAAGGACATAAGAAATACAATTCTTTAAGCTAGTGTTTCTCAAACTGGTGTGTAAGATAATTTTAAGTGGTACAGGATAAATGATATTTATTTCCATAATATAGATTCATTTGCAAGGTCATCATGTACTCATGGTTAATTACATTGGTTTTCCATTGATGGTGATGATAAAACGTTTCCTTTATCAGACAAATATATTTAATAGCTTATTTAAAGAAAAATATTATTTAAAGTCAATAACATTACAGGTGATATGGCAAGAATTATGAAACTGGCACTCAGTAGAAATATTGTAAATAATGCATTATTTAAATAAGCAATAACCTTACAATTTTTTGTTTACTACATTCAACTTATCTCAATGTGGACTGAAAATGTGATATTTTATATCACTCCTAGTGGTATCCATGTAATATCCTATATAATAAAAGGATAATATACAAATTGTCCCCTCGACCAGGCATTTGACCGGGAGTTTGACCAGGGGGTGGGGTCGGCCCACCAACCTCCCCCCGGCCAGCCTGGCCGGACCCCACCTGTGCACAAATTTGTGCACCAAGCCTCTAGTGTATATATATATATATATATATATATATACTAGAGGCTTGGTGCACAAATTAGTACATATATATACTAGAAGCCTGATGCACCAAGATTCGTGCAAAAATGGGCCTTCCTTCCCCTGGCTGCCAGCACCACCTTTCTCCGGCCTGGAGCCGCCTTTCTGCCTTCCCATGCTGCACAGAGGCCCGGAGCGGCTGGGGTAGTGCGGAACGCCTACATTGTCACCATGGTGACGATGCAAGCGTCCCACCCCCAGCTGCTTGGCACCTGTGTATGTAAATTAACCTGCCATCTTTGTTGGGTTAATTTGCATACTCACTCCTGATTGGCTGGTGGGTGTCATGAAGGTATGGTCAATTTGCATCTTCCTCTTTTATTACTGTAGATAAGACTAGGTAGATTAGAAGGTAGTAATAAGAAGTTGAATGACTAATATTGTGCTATAATTCTGTGTTTTTTTGGATAACTTCTTGTAAACATATCTTATGTAGATACAGAAAAAAACTATGTGGGAGCAAAGTAACTTGAAAATAAAGTCAATATTGCTGAGATTTTAATTGTAGTAGGGAGTAAAGAAACATGCTAAACAACTATATTTATGTGAACAATATGCTGTACCAAAGTTTGAATTTTTATTTTATCCAAATTATGCATCTCTGCACCTTTATTTAGAGGTCAAACTAACATTTAACATTCTATAACAAAATGAAATTCAAAATTTTGTGGCCTTCTGAGAATATTAAATTCAGCATTGTACTTAATTTTCACAGAATATTTGCTATAGCTACCGAGAATTTCTAGACACTGAATGAGTCAAAAAACATTTAAATGGAATATTTTGCTTGTAACATATACGTATGCTGTTCTGAAAATAATTACTAACTTTCTGACTACTATTACATCACAGTGGCTAAGAGTGGTCTTTGGGGTTATACACAGATTGGTTTCGATCTTAGGTCTGTTATTTATTAGAAAGTGGCAAAAAATTATGAGCCCTTAGTTTTCTCTCCTGTAAAATGGGGGGAAATAATCTGCAAAGTTATTTAAATCTGCCCATTGATATTGCTGTGTTAAGTGTATATTAACGAATCTTGTTTAGGCCAGAATGTTCTCTAGTCTAGACCATGCTCCAAATCCTCTTTGCACCAAATCCACCACCAGAACCCTTTCTTCCTTGAGAACCAGGAAAGGGAACATTATACTTGGCGAGTGACTAACCCCACCCCCTCACCCCCCAATTAATCTTCAGGGAAGGACCCCCAGTGAGTGGTGAGATAAGCAATAAATACCTTTATCAGTTTAAATTTACAACCTTACCTTTGACATCGCCTGTTAATAATTTTAGATAACGCCCTACTAATTAAAAAATAAATTGTAACTACAAATATTCAATACTGTTTTTGCTTTTGAATTTGACAGTATCCGTATTAGTTGCATAAAGCCAATCTGAAGTGGAGGGGAAATCTTTTCCTGAACTTTTTACAGACTATAATTTAGTTGACAATGTATTACAACTAAATATTTTTTGAATGGGAGAAATGTATACCAATTAACGTGTAACTTTTCAGGCCACATCTAAGGTAGTGTGTGTGTGTGGTAGGGGAGGCTGCTAGTTGAAATATAGGCTATGTGGTTAGAGACCACTGCGTTTGTCTCTGGGAAAGTTATTTAGGTTTCTTTGGGCCTCAGTTTACTTAGCTCTTATACCGGTTTAAATAATCATTGTAGAGTTATGAAATTAAATGAACTCACAGTACAAGTGGCCAGTATAAAGACTGATGGCCATGGCCGCTCAGTAAGTTCTCAATACACGAAAACACATCATTGATGTGACAAAGACGATGCTCCGGAAATAGACAACAGGTTTTAGGAGGAGGTGATTAAATGGATGCAAAATGTATGTATTGTTTATTGTCCACTTTGCTTCAGGCTCTGGCTGTGATAAACACGTGCGCAATCCTATGTGGGTGCATAGTACATGCGCAGAGAAGGCTCAGGCACGAAATGTCACTTCAGCAATGTGCCTGGGGAAGCTCTGACGCCGCCTTGGAAGTCAGTCGTCGCTGCCTGACCTTTGGGCGTCTGGGAGGGATGCCTATACCTGCGCCCAGCGCTGGAAAGGGCCCAGGCCCTTCCCAGCACAGCCTATCCCCAGACTGCTCACTCGTTCCTAGCATACATCCTCACGAAAAAGGGTATTTCTTCCCTTCAGTGAAAGCTCCCCAGTCAGGCGTGGGTTCGTTTTTTATTTTACGTTGTTGCAAGTAGGCGAAGTCCCTGTGTCTCCACCCCTGGGTAAGTGGAAAGGAGTCCATCAGGACGTCCGTCCGCAGTGGCCTACACCCGGGGACAGGGCATTGGCAGGATTAGAGGCGATTCGGTGACTGCCCCGCAGGAGCAGGTGGGGACCGACCGCAGTTCCCCGGTCCGGGCAGGGGAGTGCGGTCGCGGGTCCCTCCCCTCCACCCGGAGGTCGCAGAGGCCGGCCGGTGCCTGGACGGTTGGGGGCGGGGTGGGGCCGGCGCCGAGAGCGTGGAGATTACCGCGGCGCCACCGGGGACGCCCAGGGTCCCGAGCGGGTTCCCCACGCAGGACCGCAAACGATGACAACAGGCAACCGTCACCCGAGATCGAATAAAAAAAGAGGCAGATCGCCTCGCAGCGCTGGCCCTCGCAGCCTGCCTCGGGGCCTCCGGCAGCCTCCAGTGGCCGCGGGCGCGGGCGGCGGCGGAGTCCCCCGCCCCCAACCCCGCGCGCAAGTGCGAGGCTGCCCGCGGCACGGCGCACGCTCCGCCGCTCTCGGCGTCCGCGCAAAACTTCGAGTCCGTCCACGTGAAGTTGTCGCTGCTCCCCTTTCCGAGGGGGACAGAGCTCTGGGAAACGCTGGGGAGTGACGACTGCGGTGGCGGGGCGCCGCCTGGTCTTTTTCTTTTCTTCTACTTTTTTTTCCCCCCCTTGTCGTCAGTCCCGAGTTTTTGGCTCCTCTCCTTTCCTCCTCCCCCTCGGAGCCGGCTGGTCCCCCGCCCCGTCTCTCCCCCACTTGTGTACGCTATTTGTTGGAGGGGGGTGACCGAAGGGGATGTCCTGTTTTCACCAGAGGCACAGCGCGAAGGGGGAACTTCCACACTGGAAAGCACGACAATAAATCCCTAAATACGGACCCACGGACCCGCTGCTGGGACAGACACTTGAACTTCAGGATCCCGAGGCGATCGGGGCGGCAGGAGGTGAGTGCTCCTTCTTTCGACCCCCGGGTCCTGGGGCTCGCCCGCTGGGGTTCAGGTTCAAGGGGCCCGTAAACTCCACCGGGGAAAAGTGCGCGGGCGCTGGGGACCGAGGGCGCGGAGCGGGACAGCGCAGGGACCAGGGTCCCCGCAGGCATCAGGGTCCCCGGCGGGCGCTCAGAGGCCGAGTGCCGCACCCCGGAGGGCCCCGGCCGCTCGGACTTCGGCGTTACATTCTGTGCTGGAGTCAGCCCCCCGCGCCCCGAAAGGCCGGGCTGAGCCTCCCTGCCGCTTGCGGGCGCGCGTTGGAGCCCGTGCCGAACCCAGCGCGCCGCTCGCTACCTGCACCCCGCCCTGCCTCGCAGAGACGCGCTCCTCTGGGTCTCCCCTCCACCCGGAGGCATTTATTCCTTCGGGATGAGCCCCCCCTAGATAAGTGTGGCGCGAGGATGCGGACCCAGGTCCGGGGAAGGCCCCGGACGGACGCCTGGGATTTGTTTTCACGCTGCCGGGCGCCTGTTGTACGTTCAGGGCTGGTGGCTCGAATCTCCAAGGCGCGAACGGGGCTTGCAGACCGCGGCCAGCCCAGTCTACTTGCACCGTTTTGGGGCGGCGTGGTCAGCACCCCTCCCGCAGTTTGCCGGGGTCCGGGGGAATCACAGGCGCCTTGTCAGAGGAGTCGCGTTCATTGGGCTCGGGACGCGGATGCCAGGGAGGGATGATAACTTCTCCAAACCCAGGGACCTGGCTGGGGGAGCAGGTTTTCTCTCGTTTCCACGCCTTGTGGTTCGGGGTCGGGGGGGGGGGGGGTGAGCGCGGGACTGGGACCGGCTCCCTGTTTTCTCACCGTGGAGCGGGGTTTGGAAGTAGACCGTGTGCGTGATGGGTTTCTTTCGGGCCACACAGCAGCCAGAACTTCCGTTTAGTTAGCGCTTGCAAGATGCTCCTTTCTTTGCACGCGTTATTCGTACCAGCCTGGAGCGATCAGGGACTTTTCCGACCCAGTCCCTTTGGCAGAGAGAGGGGTGGCGACACTTTTGTCATCTCTTCCCTCGTTGGGGTGGCGGTGCCTCCCCTCACCACCACCTCTCTGCCCCCTTCCCTTGAAGACTAGGGGGGCTTGTGCTTTGGGTGTGTGTGTGGGGCGGGGGGGAGCGGGTGTTTGGAGACGGTCTGGTCTCCCCTCTCCCCTGCACTGCGGAGCGGAGCGGGCAGTCGTTCCCGAATCCCAGCCGGAGGCAGTGGAGGAGGGTGCGGGTCCTCAGGCCCTGTCGGCCCCGGCGCGGAAGAGGGAAGGGGCGTGTGTTTTGGTTGCAGAGCAGTCCCACGTGGAGCACCTCCGTGTGCGTGTGTCCTGTGTACTTGATCCGGGAGGAGGTAACAGGAGTCTCGTGTTCAAACCCAGTGGGCTGTTGGCCATTAATTTGCTTTCCTGGCTGTCATTACAGACACTTCCAAAATCTGATACCTAAGAGAACCAACAGGTTGGGTTTCACATTAAGAGCTCATACTTAACAGTTTTCTTTCTCCCTCACCCCCCTTTGGCTTGGCACCCTGGGATCAACGTAACTGACGGGGCGAAATGGATCTCCTCGAATCTGGCATTTTGTTCCTCTCCCCGGCAGCAGCCACTTCTTGCACCCGAGCTCGGGCGCCTGTCAGTTCCAGGGCGGGCTCCTGCGGGATTTAGGTGGGGAGTCTTCGGAGCGTTTTAGCAACCGCGGGCTCCCCCCTTCAGCAGCTTCTGAAGTTTCCTTGAGGCGTAGGTGACTGACAGTACTGCAAGGTGACGGCGGTTTTTTTCTTTGTTGGGCTGTCTTTGTTGCGTTTTTAAAAACCTCCTCAGGACAAGGATTGGACCCCTTTCCTTTCCGGGTGGAGCTTCCTAAGCAGAAACATTGCTTTATTTTATTTTATTTTAAAATATTTCTGGACAGTTTATAATAAGTCCGGCAACCAAAAAGTAGGAAAGGGTGCGGAGGGGAAGAATACTAAAACAAAATACTGGATACGTGGTAGGGTGCATTTTAGGACTGCATTCAAAGGCATTTGTGTATTTAAAAAAAAGTAACTAGGTATCTCAAGAAATAGGTAGCAGAAGTAACAAGAGACAAACTGTTCTGTGTGGGGCTAGACTGCCAGAGTCCAATTTTTATGGCAACAATACCAAACGCAGATATAACTGCATCCAATTTTATTGTTATTATAAACCATAAAATAGCTTGTTCCACCTGATTAAAAGTTGTAAGTCATTCAGCGTTAAACCAACCTCTAGAAATGACTGCGCAAGATAGTAAAAACCTTTGACAGTTACAGCTTTCAAAGTAACATAATTAGATTATCTGGAAACTGTTCCCCCCCCCCCCTTTTTTTTTTTTTTTATTAAGGGCTGTAGCCTTGTCTTTCATAACAAGTGAGGGTCTAAAATCTATGTGGTTTTCAAAAGCCTGTTTTCCTTTGTCAAATTCCTGAAAATAATATGCTTCAACATTTTAAGGCCTTCATAATTAGAGGTTGTTTCTTAAACAACTGAAATAAAAAAAACAAAACTTGATTATCTTTATTAGTAAGTATTTATTTTATTGGATATTAGAAACTTAATTTCTCCTGTACAAAATGAAAAGTTTTATGTATATATTAATAGTTAATATGTATTTTAAATAATATGTTCAATTTTAAAAATTAAAAAAATGCAAAGTTTGTATAAAAATTGGTTCAAGAACAATTATTATTATTATTAAAAATACAGATACTGAATTCTAGAGGATTTGTAGAAGCTAGTTGAAAAATTTGTCTGCATAAAAGTTTCTTTTTTGAGGGAAGTCTGCAAGATGAGTTTTTCATTTTGCTATAATTTTTTTCTTTTAAAAAACCTCTTTGAGTTAAAATAAAAGGAAAAACAAGTTCTTCATATCTAAGAGTTTCCTTTTTTTATTTATATTGTGATTTGGGGTGTAAATAAATTTTACATAGCCACGAGAAATAGTGTCCAGTTTCATGTTTTCAATCTCTGTTGCAAGCTCTAAATGGCTGATGCCATATCTAAAAATATATTTGTGTGGCTTGGTATTTCATTTTTTAAAAATTTATGCATTGGAATTGAATTATTCAGAAGTTTTAGAAAGTTAGAATGGTAAAAAACACACACACACAACCACATAACTATTGTTATGAAAAGTTAGGAGGTTGGAAAGTTCACTAACCCTCAAATAATAAAATTAAAAAACTTATTTCACCCAACAGAACTTTTTATGCAGAATTCAAGAAGAGGGGAGATAATCCTTTTCAAGACTTAGTGAAGTGTTAAGTAATTCAAGAGTGCAAGTAGTTATTATGTTTTCTCATTATCATTTTCCCCCCTTCTCGGAGGTAAATGCAGGAACACTGAACAGTCAGTAAAAACAGGCCCCCCTTTATAAGGAGTTTATTCACCATAGTTCTGTATTGCAGCTGCTGATCATATTTCATGGAGCTGTTAAAGCACTTAAAACCTAAAATTAGGTACTGTCTGGTTGTAAATATTTCAGATCACTCATTTAAGAAACAAACAGAAAAGCGTGCTATCAAAAGTAGAAGACGTTTTGAATCCTCTCATTGAAGAGCTAAACAAACTACCAAACGCCTTATTTTTTCACTGAGAACATAATCATGACAGTTTCTTTTACAAATGGATATTATTCTTACATATTCTAAACTCTTATAATATGTTTCCCTGTAGAGTATCTTAAACTAACTGTATTCAGAAATACAGTTGGGGATTTTATTACAATGGTTACTAGGTGAATGAAATCAACACCAAGGAGGAATGGGATGAAGTTGCAGTGTACCTGCTTCTCTCGTGAATTTTTCCCAGTGAACTAAGAAATAACATGCTCTCTCAGGCATTCGTTCTAGAAATGGGTGAGATGCAATGTGTATTTAATTACAGTATCTGCAATACTGCATTTTGCAGTTAGATGTGCTTTAATGTGGAGGGCACTGAATATTCATTAAATGGTAGCTGGAGCCAAACTTGGTATCATTGAGCTTGAACTCAAGTGGAAGAATCACATATTCAAAAGCAGAACAAGCAAGTTCGATTGCTTTTGAGTTTGAAGACTTTGTAAACATTACTGTCACCTAGCTTTACATGTGGCCCTGCACATTAATATAATAAGCCTTCACGATACACCATTTTGCTCTTGAAAGTTTGGCGGTTCTTATCATGTCCCCATCCATGTTTTTACTAGGAGAGAAGGTCTGAAAATGAATAGCACTTTTCTTATTTCCCCAACTCTTTTCCCTCTTTTAGAAAAAGAGATGAAACAGATTAATTTAAAAATAGAAACCATTTTAAGTTATCAAAACCACATTTATTTGGTGTTTAAAACAGTTTCAGAGAGCGAACCTCTGAGTCTCAGGGTAACCTTTTCTGTCATTGAAAGGTGCTAATTGATCTTAGGGCACTGACATAATAGTACAGTTTGATATTTGAAACCTTTCAGCATTGGTCTGGCCCTTTCCTCACCCTGAGATTTCAGTGCATGGCTGATGAAGAATAACACCATATTAAAATGCCAGAAATTCTAAATTTCCCCCATATGAAACATTTTAATACAAAATAGTCACATTTTAAAGCTTTTATTTATGTACAGTGGTGAATATATTTTAATGTATGAACAAAGGATGTATTATCATGTTAGGATTTTTTAATATTATTTCATCACAGGTACATTTTTTTTAGATTGAAATTTTTAGGTAAACTTGAAATTGCTATGATCACATTGGAATACTAGTAATTTCAAAGTGAAGTTTTATTAAGCCAATATAAAATAGCCATCTTGAAATTTCATATCTGAAGTATATTTTCTTACATATATGTATATCTTAAAGTATATTTTAAAATAAAAATTGCCAGTTTGGTTTTTGTACAGTTGCAATTTTTCTGCTTAATAATCATTATCATCACTCATCTTCATCATCAAATCATAGCTGACTTTTACTTAGGATTTACTTCATGAAAAATACTTCAGAGTGTTTATGTGGATTAGCTAATCTAATCTGCTCAACTACGTAATAAATTAGGTGCTTTAATTATTCCCATTTTACAGATGAGGAAACTGAGACCAAGGCATGCAGTGGAATGGAACCAGGATCCCAACTCTGTAGTCTGACCCCAGATCCCTTATCCTGAAGCAGTGTGCTCCCAACAATCATATATGAGTTCATTTTAGGTGGTACTCAAACAAACATTTTATTTTTATATTATTAGTTATGTATTTATTTCTAAGCACATTAGAAAAAAGTGTTAAATTTCATTTTAAGCGTATACTTTCATGAAAAATACTGTTTAAGACAAGGCCAAAAAAGTATTGAAGTAAAAATAATTTTAAAAAGCACCTATTTAAAGAAACATATTAAATAACAGTGAACAAGTGCTTGGCTGAAATAGCCAAAATCATGAAGATTGGTGGCAAATGACTTTAATTTGAGGAAACTTACTCTGGAATGCTTCCCAAACATCAAGAACTTATTACTAGATCTTTTTAATATTGAACTCACATGTAGAATTTCCCTTTTCAAGCCTTATCTATTGGTTAGACGTAATTAGTCTTACAGGGTAGTTTTTTTGTTTGTTTCAAGCCTGAATGCTGGTTATGATTCTCAAATCTACACATTTATATTGAACCAATTAATAAAGACTGCATCATGAGTTACTAGAGGCAAGTTTAAATTATAATAGGGTCATTCATATTTTGGAAATATTTTCAGCTTATACAGATATCAGACTTTGCAGTTTTAAGGTTTTCTCTAGGTAAACACTTTTGTATTGTCATTATTAATCTTGCTTTAAAATGTTAATGTCTTTTTTTTTTTCACTGAAGCAGTGGTTTTCATTTTTCACTTATTTATTCAGCCACATACCCTTTTATTCAAGTGAAAAGTGACTCGCTGCCCACTAGAGAAATACTGGTATCCACTGTTCTGGATATATTCACTGGACATATCCACTGCTCAGGACGTGGTGGCCTTCAGATCACTCACCAACTCTGCCTTCCGATCATCGCAGCCTCCCAAAGTCTCTCTGAGGCTCTTCGGTGTGTGAAATATCACTGCAAATGTGAGCAAGTCTTCTGACGCAAGTGGCCCGATCAGAGAACCTGCTCTAGTATGTTAGTGTGCCATCCACTAAAACAAAACCAAGCCAAAACAAAACAAAAACAGAAATAAAACGGAACAAAGACATCTCTCAAATACCACAAAATATCTTCAGTGTAATAACATAGGCAAAAGGTATGTCTGTCCATGCTAGTATCACTTGGATATTATTAACCTGTCTGTAACTTTATTTCAGTTTAGTACTGAGAAAATGAAAATAGTTAAAAGGTTTCCCACCTAGAGTAATAGGTCTGATGTAGGCACATCGAATTTGTACACAAAAATATTTGTATTATTAGAGCATCTTTTTTTTTTCCTTTAAAGATTTTATGAAGAAACATCAGCAGTGACATAAATTGAACTGACCTTAAATTTTAATGTGAATTATTGATCCTTTTTCTGTTTTTCTTTCCTCCTTTCTTTTTAAACTGAAAGTGATGTTTCTTGTGAAAGACCACAATGAAATGATAAAAATTTACATTTGTATGCCATTAAGTTTAATGCTACTCACAAAATCAATAGCATTAAATTTGAAATTCTATCCCTAATCAAGTAGGTGTACCACATACTGGGAGAGCTTATTCTCTGCAAGGTCATATACACAATTTACAGACCTCTGCATATACCCAGAGGGACTATCTATTCATTACATTTCACCTCTGATTCTGAACTCCCTAATGTTAAAGGATTTGAAAACACCTGAATGTTCTAAGAGACTGAATATTTCTACTTTAGTGCGTCCAGTATGTTGAAAGTGATGATGACCTGGGGAGTCAATAGGTCTCTGAATTAGCTAATTCTTTTCATTTAAAATTTTATATTTTAATGCAAATGCATATTCATGAACATGACTCCAGTGATTCTAGCCAAATTTAATGCAAATGGGTGATTATGACTAGTAATTCTAACTAAATTTAATCACAAGATTGGTGAGCCATGTTCAAATGTCCTTTTGGAGGTTTTCAGTAATCTCAAACTTACACAGATATCAGACTTTGCTTCTAGTAGGTCACTTAAAGAATGCAAATCTCAATAAGTTTGTGAAGGACAGTAGTACTTGCAAAATGTTTCACATGAACTTTCAGGTGTTAAGATGATGCTCCTGTTTTATTTTGCTTTGTTGACCCAAGAAGATTTTAAAATTTAGCTCTGTTTTATTTCCTGAATTGTTGACTTTAGTTTTTGGGCTTCACTCAGGAAAATACCTAGCAAAGTTCTGGGTACACATAAATGATTTTTAAATGCCTTTTCATTATCAGTGTTTCTGAAGACATGCAACAATTAAAGTGAGATGAATAGTCCCCCCCCCCCCCCATTCTGCATAATTTTGAAGACATTGGGGCTTTTAGTTTCTTAGTATAATAAGGTTTAGTTTTTCTTGGCATATACCATTTGCAAGGAATGGTTAACATAGTGAATTTCTAAGACTCTCCCCTTCCTATCCCCAGGATGTTCAACCACATTTGTTCACAATTTTTACCTTGGTTTAAAATTCTTTGAAAACTTTCCTCTTGTCTATAGGACAAATTCCAAAATTCTTGTCAAAGAACATAAAGGGATCTTCATGCAGAGAACCTTGCTCAGGTGGCCATTCTCATCTCTCACCACCCACTCACAGGAAATCTATTCTCTAGTTGTATGGAATATGTGTTTCTCAAATACATCCTGGCCATGTCCATTTCATTTCTTTGTGCATGTGGTTCTTTCTGTCTGGAAGACATCTCTTCTCTGCCCCTGAAACTTCATTTCCTAATTCTTTTTCATGACTCAAGATACCAAATGTTAAGTCCTTCTGAACTCCAGAGGTTGAATTGGATGTTTCTGCTCTGTTTACTGCAAAGCTCACAATTTCTACCTTTAGGATAGCACTTGCCACATTGAAATGTAACAGGTTACATGAGTTCAAATCTTGCTCTAGACTGAGAATTTACTGAAGTGATTACCAATATTTGTCATTTCAATATCTCCAGTAAGCAGGGGTAAGTAAATTCCTGTTGAGTGAAAGCCGTTGACCCTGGGAAAAAATGATACCTACTAAGGAGGGCTCCTGTGGCTAACTGGGATCAAATTTAAGTGCAGAGCCTCGAAGCCCTTTCTGAATAGCTCTGCAGGGAGAAGCCTGCACTAAGCTGCCTGACTCCTGCACTGAACTGCCTGCCTGCACTGTGTTCTTGCCTTCTCAAACCCCAGAACCCTTACAAAGGCCTTAGTTCTTAGAATTGCAACACAACTGAGACTTTCCCTGTCCAATCAGAGCTGTACAATTATATCTTCATTAGCTTCTTTACCAACCAATCACAGTGCCTCATTCTAACCAATCAGGGCAGTGTTTTTTGGACAAATCAGTGAGCATTTGGAGTCCTCATTTGTATGAGGATGGGCCAATCAGGGTCCAGGGCAGGGACTTCTATTTACCTCAGTTCTGCTCTGGCTCTGAGAGCACAGTTTTCCTTCCCACCAAGGACTGAAGACTGACTCCCTATCGTCCACCCGCTTCCCAGAAACTGAAACACACTGAAGATGTCTCACTGGAGTAGAGGGAAGCTGTATACTTTGGAGAGGGGCCTTGCCCCAGAGCTGTTCCACAGCCGTGCAGTTTTATAACTGAGTTATAGCACAACAGTTGAACTGTACTGTATCACAGCTGTACTGTATCACAATTGAGTTGTTTGCACTGAACAAAGTTTCCTTCTTCACTACACCCCAAATTGGGGATTCCTGTGGGCATTGAATTGGCACCAATGACCTTGTTTAATGATGCCTGAAGTAAATGGGGATGAGAGCAGAGATGGTGACACTGGATATTCTCTGCCATGAGATTGGGAATATTGGGAATAACTATGACCATTGGAAGGCAAGACAATCTTAAGAACAACCTCAGGAATTTCTGGTATTATCTCAGTAGAATTGAAGCTCCGAATTCAGGCTCAACTGATTCATATGTGTGCATTGATGTAGAAATGTATTTATATCCCACATGACCATTGGGAAGTCACTGATCTAGTAGGTAAGCCAAGGATCCTGAAAATGTCTGGAGAGATGGGTATTTTATAGCACTTGAAATCTGAATATCTCATTTATTTTTATAGCATAATGATTAAGTACTAAGAATATGGAGCCATGCTGCTTGGGTTGGAGCCCCATATCTGACACTAACAACTCTGTAATGATAAGCATGTTACTTAAACTGGTTTTGCTTCAGTTTTCTCATGTGTAATAGAAAATGCACATGGGGTTCTTATGAGAATTCAAAATGTAAATATATCTAAGCATTTAGAATTGTGTCTGATATGTTTTAGCTATTATGATTGTATATCCTCCACTAGATTAACCAAAATATTCTAGAGATTTTTAGAGCTGAAAGTCCTTTTGGGGACTTAGACTGGGGACCATAAGTTTAGTCCCCAGTGTTCCAAGTACAAATTTGGTATACAGGGGTGATCCTGGCAAATCTGAGACTGTATTTGGAGCCCTAAGAGAAGACATTAGACGTGTGTAAAACAGCTTTGGCCACTTACGTTGCACAGTATTTCTTATACCAAATACTTCAGCGCACAGTAATCTAGACTTTTTAAGATTTTGATCTCTGTGGTTACTTAACTATCTAAACAATTATAAGAACATTCTATAATGGTGCTGTTATTTTATAACCAATATTTGTTTTCTCAATTGCTTTTATTTATTTTTTTAGCCTGAAGGTACCAGTTATAGGAATTTGTATAATTTTCAGTTGATTTGGGGGTTGATGAACTCAGTATAAACTTTTAAAAAGATAACTTTAAATATTGCTATGATTTTTATGTTTCCAGAGACAGTAGGAGGTTATTAGCACCTCCGTTTCTAGAACTTGTCACTGGTCCTTGGATTCAGATGTAATGACTATACAGTAGAGTGGGGCTGAGGGAGGAAGGGAAGTTAAAATGTCAATTATCAAGGTCCCACTTTTACTGCTTACCTGGAATTGCTGCCAGCTGCATCTGTGGAAAAAAAATAAGATAATAATATTGATATTGTGCCTGGATCCTCAATATATTTTGACCAGGATTTCTCAAACTCTGATGATTAACATTTTGAGCTGGATAAGTCTTTCTTGGGTGTATATGACTGTCCTGTGCTTTGTAGGATGTTTAGTAGCATCCCTAGTCTCTGCCCACTAGATGCCAGTAGCACCCTCCCCCGAGAAATGACAGTGTCTCCAGACATTGCCAGATATCCTGTGGAAACAAAATTGCCCCCAGTTCGGAACCCATAACCAAAGTAGAACTTAAAATCACTTGATATTGTCAAAAGATTCCCAGAGATCTGCATGAGAGGTTTGTTCTATTTTCAGTCAAGTGTAAATAATCATACCTTCATCCCAAGGTCAGACAACTCTCATTGGTCTGTGTTTATAGATTAACTTTATGCAGAGGGAATTTACAGATAAACTTTACACAGATGATGATCTTCAGAGTACTTTTCTTTTCAGTAAATAATATATAAATGGGCAGAACAAAGTATCTGGGAGAGTATGTAGGAAGTAGATATTTAATGAATCTATTATATGTCTATTCTTTCTATTATTTTTACTGTTACTTGTTAGTAGATACTTTTGGATCATTTTTAATAATGATAATTACTTGTCCTTTTCAGTAGACAAATATTCAATTGTAAGAAACTTGTTCTTTATTCAGTCTGTAGTGTCAGAAGGAGTAAAGTTACCTATAATCACAACTGCCTAAGAGTAAAATACTTATGAATGAAGTCATTTGTTCATTTAATATAGTGATGAATTTTCAAATGGAGTATTGTTTAGCTTTCAATTAGTACCATAATTTCAGGATCTTGAGTTCAATAACATTGGTACAATCTGGAGAAAGTAAAAATGAACATATTGCATGTAAAAGCTTCTTTAGAGAATTACCAAATCCAAATGTATGTTCAAAATCTATAGGTTTAATCTTGACATATACACTTATCTATGAATTGATGTGCAGTTGACTGTAAGTAAATATGACTCTAGTCTGAGTACTATCTCTGACGTCTGCCTGGATTAAGTATAAATGAAAGATGTTTCAAAATCACTAAAGGAGCAAAATGGGAACATATAATGTTAACATAAAATGAGAGGATAACTTTTCCTACAAGAATTTTGGATTGAATGTGAAAATTACTTTGAAATATGAAACAATATAATAAATACATGATTAGACTAATATCCATACGAGTTCTAAACAGTAGAGCATTTCTTTTTAAATCCCACTAGTAATTGCAAAGATACTTGAAATTCCACACATATGTATTGTGTAATTTAGTGGTTTTACTTTAATTGTATTAAGCAGGTAATCATGTTACCGTGAAGCAGTCAGATTGACTTGGGGATTTCATATCATTTACTAATTGATGCTGAAGCAAGCAGGGAAGAGGTACCTCATAACAAACTCTCTCTCTCTCTCTCTCTCTCTCTCTCTCTCTCTCTCTCTCTCTCTCTCTCTCTCACCGCACCTTTGATTTATGCTTTAATTTTTGAAATGTACTCTTAAAGGGGCAAAGTGGCTGCAAATACAGCATACTGTATGTGACCAAAATGTCTTTCTGTTTTCTAAGAAGAGAAGAGAGAAGGACCTGACACAGCTACTTGTTAGCAGAAAGATGAAGTGGGTGCTGGGCAACCCAGGGACAGATAGGGGCCGTTCCAGGGGACTTGGGAGGGGATTGTACGTCAGGAGCTTAAATCATGAGTTTTCAGACAATGAAGGAGACTTCTGCTCTGTGCACTGACAGGAAGTACAAGAAGGGCTAGCAAACCTCAAGTCCATCCAGGCACTTTATGCCTGACATTGATCGGGAAGCTCAGTAGCCCTTTAGCCATTGGAGAATAGGCAGCAAACCAGAGGTTCTGTTTTTCCAAATGAACACTTCTTGGTTTCATCAATCAGAGCTCTCCTCTTGCCCCCAGAGAATTCAAGTCACATATCTGCTTTCTCAGGGTGATTCTTTCTACAATGGATCCTAATGTAAGACTTACCTATTTTTTATGAATGCTCTATGGCATAAAACACAATTAGATACTTCCTTTCCTCTCCCTGGGAGAGTCTCACGAAGTTCTACACTGCCCCTGCCTTAACCTACTTGCCTCGTATTCTTTTGCTATCTACCTGGACAGAAAAATCTACTCATCTTTCAAGGCTTAGCTCAAATGTCGCCTCTTCTGGGAAGCCTTCCTGAAGGCTCAGGCAGAATTCATTCTTCCCTCTCTGTAATACCATAGCACCTTCTTCGGGCTATTAATATAACAGCACACTGTTCTGGGGTTAATTATATGGGAGTCTGACTTCTAGAGAGAGTCTGAACTCACTGAGGGGAGAGCTCATGTCTTCCCACTGAGGGGAGAGCTCATGTCTTCCCGCTCTGTAGCCCCAATGCGTGCAGATTTTGAGGGAAATTCAGTAACTGCAGTGTTCTGTGCATGTCTTCAAAGGACATGCATCCACAGACAGACAACTACAAAGAAGGAATCCTGTTTACATTTGGAAACTGATTCTGTTTGCTTATGGTCATGGAAGCAGATTTATTAGTTCCTATTCTAACTTAAGGCTTCATTTGGATCAATGTTACTGATTTTCTAACAGAAGTAAAGATGTGTCCAGCGTAAATGGGTATTCTGAACACACCGAAAGGAAGACATTGTAATTGAGGTTCCTGCTTCCAGTTTTCTCCAGAAACAAATTTTGACCCCTTTGGTTGCTTTCTGCTGAGATAAAGTTCGTATTATTTTAAAGAATTTTTAACCCTCAGAATGAAAGTCATCTGAGAGGAAGCATGTTCTGTTTTTTTTTTTTTTATCAGTGTTTCAAAATATGGGCACCCAAAATTCCCAGATGTGTATGGTAAAATTATATGTGGCCTTTTGGTGAGAGAAATTAGGTCTTTTTTTCAGGCACAACTGAGGAAGGAAAAAGTTTAGTTTCTAGTGGTTTGTTTTTAGGCATTTTCCACAAAAAAAGATGAGCAAGACCCTTCAAAACCACAAACTTGCTTATTTAAGGGGAAAGAAATCCCTCCCATGTCCAAAAATAACATTAAATTAAAATTATTGTTTCCAATAGTTTCAAAAATTGTGGTTTTATTTCCCTGTATGAGTCATTTCTGAATGCAGTACATGATTTCATACACCATGATGAAGCATATTTGCTCTGTATTGTAGTAGGTCACATTATTTATCAGAGATTCAGACCAGAGGAGGAATTGAGCCTAACTCTCCATTTTGCAGGTAGATACTGATGGAGAGACATTAAGTAATTTATTCGAAAGGAAGCCAAAAAGAGAACCGCTGCTGGAGGCAACCTAAGCTCTCTCAACTCTACATCTTGCCCTTTTTTTCCTTTGTTCATGCCTGGCAGGGAGTTGCAAATACTGGGATCAGACTACCTTTGTGGGTATCCAGGCCCTGCCTCCACTCATCACATCAGAGTGTAACCTTGGCAAAGTTATTTACTGACCTGCTTGAGAGCCATAGTTCCAGAGTGAAGTAATGGTAGTACCTGCCTTGAGTTGTTATAAGGAATCTCTGCCTTCCCCAGGAAAGACATTGAAAATGCTGGGTATATAATTTGAATTGATTTCTTTGAATGAACTGCTTAGTGTATTTGATATTCAAAGGAGGGATGTTTATGCTGCCGAAGCATAGTTTTTAAAAAATCATTTTTCCAAACAAAAGTAATCCAGAAATTTCATAAAATTCTAAAACAGGTGTGATAGGGATTACCAGGGGTAGAGATGGAACCAGGAAGAAAGAGGCTTCTGGGATGCTGATAATGCCCTTAATCTTGATCTGATTGTGGTGACATATAGGGGTTCATTTAATAAAAATTCACCAGATGTCTACTTGCGATTTGCATATTTTACTGTGTACATGATATACTTTACTAAAAAGTAAAAAAAACAAACACCAAATATGGGAAGTGAAAAGTGGATGTCCCCACTTTATTCATCTCTTCCACATTCCACAAATCAGGATAAATTGTTGTTCTTCAGTACATTTCCTCTCAGACATTTATTTATTTATTTATTTATTTATTTATTTATTTATTTATTTATTTACTATCCAGGTGTAAATGGAAGCACTATAAGAGGATGTAATCTATTTTTATTTTACATTTTTAACTCCAAATGTTTCATCAGCTGTCTTGAACCTTGCTTTTAGTTTGCTGTATTTTGAACACTTTTCCATATTAGTACATACAGTTTTGGGTATTTCTATTTAATATGCTTATGTTTTATAATTTAACTGTTCTCTTCTTGTTATTTATTGAGATTGCTTCCAGGTTTTTGCTATTACAAAGAGTGTTGCAGAGATGATTTTTATATACCTCTCTGTACATCTGCCCAATATTTCCGTAGATAAAACTATAGGTGTAGAATCAATAGGGGAAACAGTACACACATATTGCATAGATGGTACTAAAAATACTTTCATAAAGGTTATATTATAACACCTTACATCTCTATGAGGATACATGCATCTTTCTCATAAAAGCTAAGGGCAACATTTTCTGCTTAATTGAACATTGTGAGTATTTGTGCTCTGGTTCATAAGACGGTGCTATAATGGTAAATTCCTTGAGATGCATACACTAATTGGACTAGTTCACTGATAAGCAGAAATAATTCTGTTAACCATATTGATAGCAAATCTGTTATGTATAGTTAATATCTTACTTAAGAATTATTACTACTCAGTTATATGTGTGATTATTATATATATTTATAATTTTTAAACTAATTGATAGATAGAAAAATCAGTGTGTATCATATTTAAGATGTTTTCACCTAGTGCTACGAAATATTTATAAGAATTATTATGAGACATGCCTCTGACTCTGATGTTGTAGATGAGAATTTATAAGGATTGTTTATTATTATTCTATTAAGAGCTAAATGTGTGCCTGGCACAGTTCTAGCTAAGCACCTCACATATATTACCATCACTTTTAAAAATATAGATGAAAGGTTTAATGTGTTGATAAGCATTACTATATATAAAAATATCAAATTTGGCTTATGAATGTAATAATTTGTAAATCTGTTAAGTGTTATAGTCTGTTTAATGTGAAAATTAAAGTTAATGTATCAAAATTCAGAAAATTACTACTCAAGTCCTGGCTAAAGTAACGTGATGCATAAAGTTTACAATGAAGTATATTAATCTGTTGGCTTTATTGTTAGAGTCTTATATGTAGAAAATTCTGTCTTCAGAATATTCAGTTTTTAAAGCTTTGGGTTAATTGAGATTCTGGTTAACTTTAATGGTTATCTAGTGCCTTAAAAGAGTAATCCAACTCAAAATAGCTAACTTATTTCTTCAACATTGGATAAATATGGCTATCAATTTTTGTGGGCTTTTTTTCCCCTGCAGAATTTCCTGTTATTCTAAGGGATTCAATAGGACTTATGCACATAAAACTGAAAATTATATTACTATGGGGAAACGGCTCTGTGCCTTTGAGAAGGAACTCTCTCGCTAACTTAAGTACTGTATGTGTGTAGAATAGCTAACATATTCCTCCCAAGAAATTTCATGTATGCAGTTAAAACACTCTTAAATTGATTAAGGATTTGTTATATATTTCCAGAAGCACTCAAGAGTACTTTTATGGTTATAAGACTAGAGTGCATTAGAATGCCAGAAACCAATGAATACGCTAGAGGCCCTCAAAACCATGCCCAACATTCCTGACCTCACCATATAAACATGTGGGGCAGCCTGGAAAAACAAAACAAGTCTCCTCCCCCAAACGTAGGTAAGCCTCTGATGATAACACTTCAGCTGGCATGAATATTAATTTACTACTTTTTCTGTTACAAGTAATTTTTATTACTTAGCGAATGGAATGGAGAAGTAATAAATATGACTGGTATTTGTTTTCTCAAGTAAAGTATTATTTTACATCAGATTTGAACAGTTACCTTTATACTTTTTGGAAAGTGTATTATTCTACAACTACCACAATATTTTGCCTATTAATCGGGGAAGCTAAAAAGCGTTTTATAAATGTTGAATCAAAACTCTTATTGCTGTGAGGGAATTAAGTTTCAAGCCATATACTCCTTTTATAGAGTGAGAAACTGAAGTATGGAGAAATTACAAGGTTTTCCCAAAGCCATACATTAAGCCGTGGCAGACATGGAAACCTACAGTTCTGTTTGCCTGATTCAGTCTGAAAGTTCATGAAATTAAAGTTATCGGTTTCCTGACATGTGTCTTCGTAGTGTTTCCTTATTTACTTATTCCTTCCTTCCTTCATCTATTCATGCATGTAAAGGAATCAATGTTTTCATAAGATACAGTCTTCTTGTAAGGGACTGGGAATAAATTTTGAATGTATATGTGTTAGTTATTTTCCTTAAAGAAGCTCATTGTATATTTTTCTATGACCATGAAAGAGAAATTAAAGCATTATAAAGCAAGTTGGATTGGCCAGATGTGGGGCAAGGCACAGTCTATGAGAAGGATCTGAAGCTTCTTTGGGAGCTGATAAAGTTTGTTCAAGTTCTTGAACAAGAACTTGGCTGAAGCCATTGATAGGCCTGGAGAAGAGACTGGTGACCAGGAGAAAACACAGCACTTATCAAGAGTATGGACAGGACTGGTGTCCACATCTCTACAACCAATCTTTCATTCGGTTTAATCAAGAAAGAACACATTATTCTGTTTCTCTGTCACCTTCCTGAGTTTCAATTCTCACATTTTTAACTCCTATTCACTGTGGTCTTTTTCGTACTAGTGTAACCTTTCTTTACCTTCTTCGCCTTTTCCTCCAAGATTTAAGAGTCATATTTAAAGCAAATAGTATTTTTCGAGGTCACACCTCACTTCTTGAGTGAACAGCTGGTGCCACAAGAACTTCAAATGAGGAAAATACCTACTGCCTTCCCCCAGAACAGCACCCGATAGTAGAGAATCCAAAGACTAGGGATGCCATCTGCCCTCAATCTCTTCTCTGGAGAATTTAGCAAATAATTGTTTGTTTGTTTGTTTTGATCTTTTCTTGCAGCCCTGAGACTGAGGACTCAGACTTAGCTCCAGCTCAGCTCCCCACTAGCTCTTCCCTTGGAAGGGTTCTTCCCTAGGAAACTCCTCAGGCCCAAGAGCCCTGGGAGCCCAACCCTTAGATCCTATAAACAAGCCCAGACACGCCCCAAGGCCTAGCCAAACCAAACCTTCCTGTAGCTTAAACATTAGCCTTTTCTTCTTCTTTAAATTTCTTAAAGAATAATTCAGTCTTCAACAAACCAGGAAATAAACTAAACCCTAGTGGCTTTCTCAAAGGAGCATTCTTACTGCTTTGAAAATTTATTGTCATTACTTTCCATTTCAGCTAATTGGGTTCCTTTCTATTTTTTTTTTTTTTTTTTGTCTGGGTAGGAATGTGATATTTGCTATATATTAATTCTGAACTATTATAATTTAATGCCCACTTATAACTGAGTGGCTTAAAAATAATGATGCACTATGACCTAGTTCATATCTACCTTCCATTTAATGCATTTCCTAGCAATTACACTTTTGTGGCTGACAGAATTTTCCCATAATCATTGTTGGGAAACAAAGACTTTAGTTTATTAAAGATATGGTATTATTAATCAGAGTTATTTAACTGAAGAAAAAAAAGATTTAGGGGTGACATGAAAGATAGCACTCTCTTAATATCTAATAGCCTGCCTTATATACAAAAACAGGGTTCAGTTTATGTTTTGTGGCTCTTGGGGGGGCCGGCAGATCAGAGTGGAAGTTCTGAACAGTAAATGTTAAAACTAATATGTAAGGAAGAATTGAAAGAAGGAAAAGAGAGGGAGGTGGTTCTATTCACTGGAGCTAAAAGCTTCAAGTATTATATTTACAGACTCTTATGATCGGTCTGTAAATAAACCCCACTTATTTCTGTACACCTCATGATCCCAAGACAAATAAGACTTTATGGATCCCATTCCTACTCTCTCTGTCTCTTTCTGTTTCTCTCTCTCATGTTTGTCCTTAAAGTGAAAACATACAGCATGAAAGCACAATATGGAATTGAACCACACCACCAAATTTATTTGAGATATTTTCTGAATTCTTACAACTTTAGCACTTAGAAAGTTCTTTGGATTTTAGAAGTTATAATGGTAGGGTGTGTTTTTTGTTTTTTTTGTGTAAATGTGATATTATTTTGAATGTAGTTACAAAATCAGTAGATTCTTTATACTCTAGTGCTACAGGGAAATTTTTAGGGAGGAAAAAATGTATTCAAACTTTCCTGCATGCCTCAATTAAAATCTGGACAAATAAAATTCTCAAGTGTTCCCAAATTTTAGGAAGACAAATAGCATTATATTTAATTATATTTCAGGGCATATATTTAAAAATATTTTTATGGTTCTTTTCCAAATGTGTATCTATTTTTCAGGGTGTGTGCTTTATTTCAATTTTGTTTTTATTTCTTTTGTCTCTTTAATTGTTTTAAGCTACTTATTATTTGATATTTTTCAGACTGTCCTGTAATTCAAATTTTTGGATTCCAGTTCTGTTGTTGAAGCTGCTGTCTCTACAGTGTTTTATTTCCTTATGTGGCTCATCATTGTTGATGAATTTCTCTCTCGGAATCCTTTGGACCCTGTGGAACAATTTTGCATTTGTTTCCCCTTGAGTCTGGGGATTTCAAGCTGGATCAGTCTTGCTTTTAATTTTTTCACTGGAGGTTTTTATTGCCACAGATACAGTAATAATTTAGAATTTACATTTGTGCAAGGCTGAGACTTTGATTTATCTCAAGTAATTATTATCTTTTTAAAAAATTCTTTTTTCCAAGGGCTCCATCAAATGACCAGCTGCTTGTTGAGTCAGATGGTGGGCTCAGTTTTTCTAGCCTTCCTTTGGTTAATGGGATAGATTTTTTAGATTCCCTTCTTTATGCTTTACCTAGTCTCTTTGTTTCTTGCCCATCTTCATAAATAAAGAGAATGACAGCAAAAACAACACAAACATAATGTTTTCTTCTCAAGTTTGCTAAACTCATTTATTTTATGGCCTATTGATTTTTCTTTTACATTATCACGCTTACCTACCCCTTTTCCATGTTATTTTTAGCCACCACATCAATCCAGGTCCTCTTGACTTCTCAACTAGATCATCACAACAGCCTTTAAGTTGCTCCTTAGCTCCAGGTACTATTCATCTTTAAAGAAAAAATCTGTAGTGTGTGTGTTATGGCAGTTACATCACATGTGCCATTTTTATTTGCATTTTAAGGCTATCAAAATATTAGTAATAACCAATTCAGAACTCCTCACTTCTTGATTGAACAGCTGGTGCCACAAGTAACTTCAAATGAGGAAAAGTATCTAGTGCTTTCCCCCAGCACAGCATCCTATATAGGGACTCCAAAGACTATAGGGATGCCATCTGTCCTCAACCTCTTCTCTCAAGAGTTTAGCAAGTAATTGTTGCCCCATGAACTCTGAATACTCATCCTCTCTCATGTCTTATTTTTTTCAAAACACGTCCCCTTTCTTTCACATGCCTATCTATAATTGTGTTATTGGCAGCTTCAATCTCACAACATTGAGAAACCAGTCACAACTTTGATATTATGTAGAATGGCAAACTAAAAAGGGGTAAATGCTAATGACTTAAGATTTTGTTCATTGTTACAAACTTATGTGAGTTCAGAGAATTGGTAAAAGACTGATGAATTTTGGCTACTATCTAAATATAGTCAGTCAGTGTTGCTCCTGGAAATCACAGATGAGTGTAATATTCTTAGGTGAGCAGAGTTAAAAATCACCACAGTTTCACAAGAAATTGCATAGGTACTGCTTTACTATACAGTGAAAAATATTTTAATTCTGATATGAAGAGCCAAATATAAAAGCAGAGAGTTTCTACCTGCTTAAGCAAAAACAAACAAATAAAAAACAAACAAACAAAATTCATAGACTAGACACAGACAACAGTATGTTGATTACCAAATGGTAAAGGGAGTGGGGGATAAATGGTGAGGGAAGGAGACTTGACTTGAGGTGGTGAACACACAATATAATATACAGGTGATGTATTATAGAATTGTACACCTGAAACCTATATCATTTTATTAACCAACTAGAGGCCTGGTGCACGAAATTCATGCATGGGAGGGGTGCACGATCCTTGTGGGATTGGGCCTAATCTGGCAGTCGGACATCCCTCTCACAATCCAGGACTGCTGGCTCCTAACCACTTGCCTGCCTGCCTGCCTGATTGTCCCTAACTGCTTCTGCCTGTCAGCCTGATCACCCCCTAACCGCTCCCCTGCCAGCCTAATTGATGCCTAATTGCTCCCCTGCCAGCCAGATCGCCCCCAACTGCCCTCCCCTGCCAGCCCAATAGCCCCCAACTTCCCTCCCCTGCTGGCCCAATCACCCCCAATCGCCCTCCCCTGCCAGCCTGGTCACCCCCAACTGCCCTCCCCTGTCAGGCTGGCACACCCAACTGCCCTCCCCTGCAGGCCTGGTTGCCCCCAACTGCCCTCCCCTGCTGGCCATCTTGTGGTGGCCATCTTGTGGCAGCCATCTTGTGACAACGTCACGCAGGGGCGTTGCATGAGGACATGACACCACCTAGGCTTTTATTATATAGGATGTCACCCTAATAAAATTCAACAAAAGTTTTTAAATAAGTGTAGCATAATGCTGATATACAACTTGAATACTGGAACAGAGATTTGGAAACAAAGGTGACCACCATAATGGAATATAATTAAAATACTGTATTCAAAAGACATGTATTGTCATAACAAAATGTATAATGTTTTGTATAAAGGGAGGGCACATGACCTTATATAGGATCCATTTTTTGGGGGGAAAAATATAAAAGGTAATAATATAAAATTTAAGAATATAAAAAGCAAAGCTCAGCAGAGTAATTGTGAAATAGGCTGGAAGGAGTGATAGGGGCAGAAGATGTGAAGGGAAGTTAGTCTGAAGGGTAGGCCTGAGTACCTAGAGGAATAAGAAAAGTTGCTTAAGCTCAGTATTGTCTCAGATGTTTCTAAGGGATCGTCTGGTTATTACTGTGTTTATATTTTCTAGGATAACTATCCAACCATCAACAATTAGCAAACATGAACACAATAGGAAACATTGGCTTGCCCTTCTTGTCAAAAACCAAGAAACATAATTTATAACTCCAGGAAGTTTGTTGCCATCAAATGAAACTATCATTAATGATTATCATGAAATTGAGCTTGTTATAATTATTTATGAGAAATTAACCCCATTACTACTAAATATTTTGTATTAAATGTGCCATTTTGCAAAAGAACATGCTCTGTCTTTATAAACAGATCCAAAATAGTTCAGCATCTAGTTTGTAGCTTGGCTCCATTTAAGGGAATTGAAGTAAAGCAAAATGCTCATTACTGTTCACCCAGATCTGTTTCTTGGACACCTTTGCTATTTTCCTTTTGTACAAGCAGGGAAGAGAGTCACATGCGTGGTCAAAGAATGCCCATGCCCGCCTTTCTGAAGAGTTGGCCACAGAATTGGAGCTAGGTGTTCTTTGTGCTTTTGGCTTCCCTCTCTGGCATGCTGCCTGAGCTGTTGGAAGCAGCCAGTGCCTGACCCAGCTTCTCGGACTCATTAATGAAATTTGGAGGGTGGTGTAGATAAGTTGGTACACCGGACAGGAAAGCAATGCCCTTCTTGACAGCTGATCCCAGATATAAAAAGTTCTCAATAATGTAAGGAGGATATAAGTTGTTCGACTTCCTATACAGTTACAGTTTTATGTTAGGCAATATGTTCAATAAAGGAGAGAATTAATTGAAGACTATGAGGACAGGGCATTGAATCCAAGGAAGAATGAAACAACCAACATGAGGAAGAGCACAGAAACAGTAGAGACTTCAGGAGTAACACGATCCAGGTCCTTAAATTCTGCCAGAAGTTTCTTGCCATCCTTGCTTTTGCTCTTCTTTCTGGGTCAGCTCCCTTCTGTCATCTCTCCCTAGTACACCAGCTATTTCCACGTGGCTGAAAAGAGCTCCCAAGTTTTATATCCTGGGCATTTTGCCACTGAAGGAGGACTAGCCTGATACTTTCCCGGGCCCATATCTTAAGCAATAGAAAGGGATTGTGATGAGTCATTTGATATAATTAATTTGGTATAATTGGAAAAGATCTGGAGAATCTCACGGGTTGCACACTGGATATGGATCAATGTAATAGATGTCTATTATATGTGTATAATCTACTTCCACGTGAGCAGACCTTAATTTTGTACACAGTATGTTTCTAAAAATTTACTTGGCAGTTTTTAAACCTGAAAGCCAAACAATAGATTGATTATTCTTAATTATAGAGCCCAGGAAACTTTGCATGTGTATGTAGATTGCTGAAAGCCCTCACCTAAATTAAAAAGGGGCTGTGCCAGAGGTTAAGTTAGGGTGATCCATTCACCCCCTCTCCATTCCAGGGTCTGTAGAGGGGCTGGAACAGAAGTTTGGGCAGCCTGCAATCTTTACATCATTCCCTAGGTGGACACTAGACATTTGGAACATGGGTGGGGGAGTGTATTCTCCCCCCCCCTTTTTTTCTTTGCACTGCAGCAAGAAGCATATCCTCTACTATGCATGTACCCTCACAGGAGACTCTTGTGCTGTTCCCAGGCTTTAGCTACAAGGCTCTCGGATGGTGGTGAAGGGTGGGGAATGGCAAGGACAGTGGAACAGGGGCAGGGGGAGGAGGAAGGTGGAGCTCTCCTTCAGAACGCCCACTGCAGACAGTGGCTCCAGGGAGCAAAACACCTGACTGCTGGCTGCCCTTGACAGGACATTTTGCCAGAGGAGTACCCTGCTAGACACTGTCTCAATTGCTAGTAAGATTGATTAAAAATTACTGGATTAGCCTGCTGGTGTGGTTCAGTGATTGAGCGTTGTCCAGGAGGTCATGGTTCGATTCCCAGTCAGGGACATGCCTGGGTTGTGGGCTTGATCCCCAGTGTGGAGTGTGCAGGAGGCAACCAATCAATGATTCTCATTATTGATGTTTCTATCTCTCTCCCTCTTCTTTCCTCTCTGAATCAATAAAAATATATTTTAAAAAATTACTACTTTATCCTAAGGATGGGCTAAATCTCTGAACTGTTTTGAGAGAATACAATCAATCTTTATTTTTAAACTATCACTCTGACCTCACTTTGAAAAATGAGGTGCAGAGAACAGGACTAAAGGAAAGGTGACCCTTACGAGGCTGTCGCTGCAGTCCAGGCAGGGACGATGATGGCTTGAACTACCGCAGTAGCAGTGAGGAGAGGAACATGGAATGATCTGAGGGATCTCTATGAGGTATTGATACGACTTGGTAATTCATCGAATGTGGAGAGGAGTGGGCAAGGAGTCAGTGACAAAGCCCAGATGCCTGGCTTTAATGACCTGCAGAAGGCTGTGCTGTTTGTCTACATAAGCCAGAGACAGGTGTAGTATTCCACGTGTAGCTTCTGTCCTTGTCCCTCGCCAGCCCTGGCACAGAGAGTTCCCCCTTCACATTCACATTTCTTCAGCAGAGGAAAGCACCCTGGGCATTCTTTTCATTGAAGGTTTGATTAGAAACACAGAGGATTGGGTTATATCACACAAACTCTACAAATGTCCTTTTCTTCAAGGCACAGGGGCCCTTGCTGTCTTCTCCACCTGGACCAAGCCCAAGTGCCACATTCCATTTCTGAGAATTCTTTTTTGAATTTTGATGTGTAAATCTCATTATATATTTGAATTAGAACAATTCTAATTTCCTAAGAGACAGGAGTTTACCGTTCACTCTAAATTAGGGTTAAAAGAAAGGATTCAGTCAGTTTCTTGTATATTAAAAACCTAACTGTGGAAGAAATAATCGAACATGGAATGGGTGAAATTACTATTATTCCTGCTTTAAATTCACCTTTTCCGAAGGAATGGTCTTGAAATAGAGCTGGGAACAAGATTATTGGCCTATAAAACAGCATGAGGTTACTATTATTCCTTAATTTTATATCTTCATTATTAAGTAATACTTCTCTTACTTGATTCTGAGAGTGTTCTTGTCTTTTTCTCATATATTTGTGAAAACTTAACGTTAAAGGATTTAGCATAACAACCATTGCTAAATTATGATGTAAAATAATACTGTGTCTGCAATTAGCCTAGGTAGTTTTACTTGGTTCAATCATATAAAATCACTGGGCTCATAATATTTTAGTACCTTAGTGTGTTTGGCAAAGAAAGAAATTCATGTTACCATAAAAATCTTAAACTAAGTAACAATTAATCTCAATTTTAAGGAAATATAAAGCAAAGTATTATGTTGTAACATGGAACATTGATGCAAATAGCTCCCCAACTGGAACATTAAATAGATTCTCAACTGGTGGTTAACCTAACGAGGTTAGTGTTTGCTTAATGCTCTTATGCTCCAATATCTTTCCTGAAGTCTTAATTTCATTTGAGTGATTACCAGTGCCCTGGTGGCCTTTTTAGAAAATGATGACTTCTTCCCTGCTCAATATTCTTATTTTAATTCTTGTTCATCCTTTCTGGTTATTACATTGAAATCTTGATCCCATCCTAAAATGATTTCAGTGTGATAATTGCATGTGTTGTGGGTTAAATTCTGTTCCCTAAACAATATGCTCCGCTTTTAACCCTCACATCTGTGAATGTGACCTTATTTTGAAATAAGGTCTTTTCAGCTATAACCAAGTTGAGATGAGTTGTTACTGGATTAGGTTGGGCCTAACCCAATGGCTGGTATATTTGTAAGGAGAGGGAATTTTAGACATTGAGATACCCACACATAGAAGAAGGCCATGTGAAGAGGTGGTCAGGGAAAATACTATGCAACAATAGAGGCAGAGATTGGAGTGATGCACCCACAAGCCAAGGGATGCATGGATTGTCAGCCAACATCAGATACTAGGAAGAAACAAAGAAACATTCTTTTCTAGAGCCTCTGTTGTAGGCAGTGGAAATGGCACCAAGTGTCTGACCATTGGGGTCAGACTAAACCTGGCTGGGAAAGAATTCAGAACCAAGAACCAAACTGTAAGAGAACATTTATTTGGTAAATTACAGAGGTAGAAGAATTCCTAGAAGAAATGTGCTTATGAAATGAGTTATGGAGGTAAAGGAAGGACCCTTGGAGCTTGGGAGTGAGGAAGCTAATGGTAATGTGCCTGGGGAAGGTAGGGCAAGGAGGGGGAGGAGGAAAGGAAAGGGAAAGGCTTAGGAGGAAGAGCGTACTGGGTCCTTCATCCTAGGGGTTTTAAGGATGGATATTTTAGGGAGGAAGATCTTAATAGAATATTCAGCAACTTTCCAGGTGTGTCCTTTTAGGGTTATGGTCTCCACTGATTGATTGGCTTGAGGACAAGGAGTCATTCAATGAAGCTGGTCCTGACATCAGCCATGGCTGGTTTTATTGCTTATCTGGGCCTGGAGCTGAAATACAGAGGCATAAATGTTATCTGTAGGATGGAAAGGTCAGGGGGTTCAAATCGCTTGACCATCGATCTGCTAGGCACAGTGGTCGGCAAACCGTGGCTCTCGAGCCACATGCCTCAATCAGATTGAGGACGTTTTTAGCAAAGGCCAGTTTAGGAGTACCCTAATTAAGTTAATAACGATGTACCTACCTATATAGTTTAAGTTTAAAAAATTTGGCTCTGAAAAGAAATTTCAGTTGTTGTACTGTTGATATTTGGCTCTGTTGACTAATGAGTTTGCTGACCACTGTGCTAGGGGAAGAAAAATCACCCTGGGGGTGAGGCCCCACCCTACAATTGATTGCCCATTGCTAGGCACCTGGGGCTTTCTACCCTGGTGACCTTCTGTACCTGACACATTGTCCTTGATCTACTTGTGTCCGTCTAACTGCCTACAACACCTCCAGAGGAAGCATGGACCTGCCAACACCTTAATTTAGGACTTGCTTTCAGAACTGAGAGAATACCTTCTATTGTTCTAAGCCACCAATTTATTTCTTTTACAGCAGCCCTAGGAATCTAAATCAGCATGCTATGTTGTAAGTCAACAATTGGTTAGAATGGTTTCATTAATAATTTTATTATAAGTATTTTATTATTAAGTTATTTGAGTAGGAAAATATCTGGTGGACTAACTCTCAATATTGAATTTTCTGAAAATTTAAAGTATTCTCATTTAGCAAATAAAATGTCCCCCAATTTGTTATTCTTACTGCCCTTATACAAAGTGAAAAGTAAAATGAAGTCAGTTATGTACCTGAAAAAATGTAGGACAAAACAGAATTTTTCCTAAAATAAGTACATATTTAAGACAGAATTTTCAAAAGTTAAATTATCTGGCTGTTAACTTTTTTTCCTTCACATCATCAGATACATTATGCATGATTTTATCCACCATTAATTGTGTAATTTGTTCAATTGATATTTATTTATTAAACTCCTAATGCTTGCTAGGCACTGAGCTAGGCACTATAGATAACACTAGTAAACACAATCAAGAGTGCCCTTTGGGGGTGGGTGGGTGATGGGAAAGGATTAATCATAAAACGTGTATGCATATATGCATAACCCTTGGGCATAGTCAATAGTTTGGTCAGGGCGTAGCACGGGGGCAGGCTGGAGGGGGTTAATGGGGAAAATAAGGGGACATCTGTAATATCAACAATAAAGATTAAAAAAAAAAAAAAAGAGCTCCCACCCTTAGAGAAAGTACTCTGGTTTTGAGATTTAATCCATGTAGAAGAAGCCACAGAGACCACTTGGAGGTTCATCTACCCAGAAAATTCATCTTCACTATACTATTTATAGTTTTAACTGAGCTTGATAAACCATGTTAGCATCATTTGGTTTTACTTACTATATGCCTGCTGTATTTTAGTGAGAAAAATTTTATTTATTGCATAGACAACATAAAGTCAACAATAATCAAAGTACATAAAACCACACATAGTATTCTTGATCATTTTATTTTAAAAAAATTGCCTTTTAAGCAATATTAAAATTCGTGTACATTAGTGTTAGCATAGCTAACATTTTGTTCTTATTTTTCACTTAATAGACAATAATTTTCACCCTTCCATTTTTAATAATTATTCTTTCGAATCATTAAATAACATTATATTAAAATGCTTGGCCATAATTTGTTTAATCAATCCAATGTAAAGATGAGGGCTGTTTTCAGTTTTTATTATCATGAATAAAACTAGTGAATACCTGGTGACTTTTTGTGGGGGAATTTTACTTGTTAGGACAGTTAATTTTGGATAAAAGAGTTTAAACATATTTATAGCATTTAAAATGCAGTGACAGATTGCTTTCTAAAAGTATTAGACAACTTGACATTATTGAAACGTGGGGTTTGGGGTGCAGACCTCTCTTCTCATGGGTTCTTGTCCAATGAAAATGAAGAATAAATTTGTGGACTATCAGATATCTTTTTGTTTGTTTGTTTGTTTGTTTGTTTTTTGCTTTTTTTTTGCCAATAATAGATATCTTCTTTTTAATAAATCTTTATTGTTCAGATTATTACAATTGCTCCTCTTTTTTCCCGCCATAGCTCCCCTCCACCCAGTTCCCACCCCACCCTCTGCCCTTACCCGCCCCCCACTGTCCTCATCCATAGGTGTACGATTTTTGTCCAGTCTCTTCCCACACCCCCCACACCCCTTTCCCCCCGAGAATTGTCAGTCTACTCCCTTTTTATGCCCCTGATTCTATTATATTCACCAGTTTATTCTCTTCATCAGGTTTTTTATTCACTTGATTTTTAGATTCACTTGTTGATAGATATGTATTTGTTGTTCATAGTTTTTATCTTTACATTTTTCTTCTTCTTCCTCTTCTTAAAGAATACCTTTCAGCATTTCATATAATATTGGTTTGGTGATGATGAACTCCTTTAGCTTTTTCTTATCTGTGAAGCTCTTTATCTGACCTTCAATTCTGAATGATAGTTTTGCTGGGTAGAGTAATCTTGGTTGTAGGTTCTTGCTATTCATCACTTTGAATATTTCTTGCCACTCCTGTTTGGCCTGCATAGTTTCTGTTGAGAAGTCAGCTGACAATCGTATGGGTGCTCCCTTGTAGGTAACTAACTGTTTTTCTCTTGCTGCTGTTAATATTCTCTCTTTGTCTTTTGCTCTTGGCATTTTAATTATGATGTGTCTTGGTGTGGTCCTCTTTGGATTCCTTTTGTTTGGGGTTCTGTGTGCTTCCTGGACTTGTAAGTCTATTTCTTTCACCAGGTGGGGGAAGTTTTCTGCCATTATTTCTTCAAATAGGTTTTCAGTATCTTGCTCTCTCTCTTCTTCTGGCACCCCCATAATTCGGATGTTGGTATGCTTGAAGTTGTCCCAGAAGCTCCTTACGCTATCTTCATATTTTTGGATTCTTTTTTCTTTTTTCTTTTCTGGTTGTGTGTTTTTTGCTTCTTTGTATTTCAAATCTTTGACTTGATTCTTGTGATCCTCTAGTCTGCTATTGGATCTATGTATGTTATTTTTTATTTCAGTCAGTGTATGCTTAATTTCTAGTTGGTCCTTTTTCATATCCTTGAGGATCTTGCTAAATTTATTGGACTTTTCTAGAAAATTCTTGAAAAACCTTATAACCGTGGTTTTGAACTCTATATCCAGTAGTTTGCTTTCCTCCATTTCTTTCATTTGTGACCTGTTTCTTCGTCTCCACATTTTGGCTGCTTCCCTGAGTTGATAGAGTGGCTTTGTGTGCTAGGTGTCCTATAGGGCCCAGTGGCTCAGCCTCCCCAGTTACCTGAGGTGGACACTCTTGGTGCACCCCTTTGTGGGCTGTGTGCACAGTCTTGTTGTAGTTAAGCCTTGATTTTTGTTGGTATCACTGGGAGGAATTGACCTCCAGGCCAATTGGCTGTAAGAATCAGCTGTGTCTACGCTGGGAGAACTTCTGTGCTGGAGACACCCTTATGAGACAAGACTTGCAAAAGCCTCTGTGCTCAACTTGGATGGGTCAGAGTCTCAGGGCAGAGCAAACAGCAATGGTTTCCCATCAGCCCTGCCCTAAGAGGCTCCTGGGTCTCAGTGTCCCATGGTAATCACTGCAAGCACCTCTGAGAGAAAGCTGCCCTTGAGTTTTGCCCACTGCCACACAGTCCAGTTTCTCCCCAAATGAGTCTGGGTCCTCAGAGTCTTGCCCAGAACTGGGGTTCAGAGCAGTCAGGAGCGCGTACTCAGTTGCCAGCCCTCTCCGCGCATGCGCCTCCATACCTCTGCCTTCCGCAGCTCCTGTGAGTCTCAGTGTGCTTTTCTCTTTCCTTCTAGTTGTAGAATTTCCACTAAGCCAGCCTTCCTGTGGTTCTAGATGATGTCCATTTTGTCTTTTAGTTGTAGTCTTGAAATTGTTGTGCGAGGCAGCAGTTTAGGTGTTTACCTACGCCGCCATCTTGGTTTCTCCTTCGCCAGTAACAGATATCTTTAATAAAAATGTGGAAGTTTATTGGAAGCATATACAAACTCCATTTGGGCAGGGGTGTCCCCAAAGGGAACCACTGGAGAAGGGCCCCTAAATGGGAAAAGCCTACTCTCTCTCACTCTCTCTCTAATGGGACAAAAATCTAAATAATCTGAATTTGTAAAATCTGTAATTTGCTGAGTCTCTTTGTCTCTGGGTTTATAAAGGCTGCAGCTCTTTGAACATGACCTTTTCTAATTGGACCCTTTCTAAATTTAGGACCCCCTTGCTTTCCTCATTGTTCACTCTGCAAGGCCAAAGCCTACGTGGTGCCCCCCTCTTTCTTTCCCCTTATTTTGCAACATTCCTCTAGCCTCTGAAAATATGTTTTCTTTTTCCCTAACTCATATCATTATCATCAGCAATTGAATGAGGACACCATTTTTTGTACTGTATCCTTTCTGACAATGGGTATTAATGTTTAAAATTTTTGGTATTGAATATGTATACAGTAATCCAAAATGGACATTTGTTGCTTAAGTTTACATATTTTGGCAACTGTCAGAGTGAAGACTTTTCCATATTTTTGTTTATTTTTTATATTTTCTTATAATGATTTGTGTTTTCATATTCTTGCTTAATTATTTAATAGGCCCTTAAACTTTTTTTCTTACTGATTTCTTTGTTTCCAGCATCACATTTATAATATATATTGAATATATTTTCTGTTATCTATTGTGTCCTTTTACTTTTTGGGCTGTTTTTATGTATTCAGAAATGCAAAGTTTTTGTGTTGTTTTCATGTAGCTGAATCTATTGTCCCTTCCCTTTGTGTTTTACTATCCATCTTACCCATTTATCTGTTAGAATAAAAAGAAACATCAGAGTCTCCACTTCAGGAGAGTACTTAGCTAATTTGCTATCCAGGAAGTGAGGAGAAAATGATTTTAAAGATGATCAGCCACAATTCCATCTGGGAGGACAGGGGAAGGGCATGAGAGTCAGCCCAGTGTGGTCTTAGCATGTCAGCATCAGTTAGACTAATGACCTGCATCACCACTGTGTGCTCCATGTCCAAGGTGAGCCTGAGCTGGAGTGATCCTGGTCACCAGGGATATTTTCATGTACCTTAATCTTGATTATTATTTGTGTGTGTGTATTCAAGGATATATATATATATTTTTGTGTGTGTGTTATATCCATCCTTCTATTATAAAACCCTTCTCTATCTGAGAATTAAAAAAAATAGATATGCTTATTTTTTAGAGTTTTTTTTTTAAAGTTTTATTTTGCTGGGAAAAATTTCAATGTATGGTATAGAGCAAAGATGAACCTTTTTTGAATAGTAAACTGATTGTATTACCATAGTTAACTGACCAGTTGTCCTTCTCATATACAGTGTGGGACAAATGTACATGAAACAGAGTTTTTTTGTATTATTATTTATTAATTATTGTATTATTTTCCATATGAAAAACTATAAGCCAACTTTTGCCAAACCTGTATATTTATGATACTGTCTTTACCATAATAATCTTATTTTATTCTCTTTTTAAAATTGAGAATGTATCTTATAACATTATATTCTTTAGAACTGAATAATGATCATCTGTTAATTCAGATACATTTTCCTCAATTAGAAAGCTGTCATATTAAAATATACACTTATTTTCTCAATTTTATATACTTTACAAATGAATGGCTAATGCAGACTTAATTTTTAATCCATCAGTTGTTCAATGACAGACTTCTCAGCAAACTAGTGGACTTAGTGTTTATTCAGACTGTGTCTCCAAAGTTGTCCTCAGATATTTTTGATTATGTGTATAATTCCTGAGTAGCTGTTTACATATCCCAAATTAACCATGATGTGATTTCCAAGATCATTATTTCTTTCAAAACGAGGACAATATTAATGAATTTTGGTCTTTAAAAATAATTCTACGGATTACCAGCTATCAAGTAAATAAATCATAGTGTGTTTTGATAATTTTACAAATAAATGAAAAAGATAACTATTTCATTTTTCTCCTTTGTTTCCATCTTTTTGCTTTAGATAGTCCATTTTTAATCGAAGGAGGCTGCTTCTACTTGGGGTGGCAGGAGGCGTGAGAAAACCCCATGGAAGACTCCCAGGACTTAAATGAACAATCAGTAAGTCTTAATTCAATCTCAAGTTTGCTGAAGAAAGTTGAAGTATGACTACTCAAAATCATACTGAAAGGAATATATTGTAATAAGCTAGTTTTTAAAACATATTTTTAGTTGGTTTTAGAATCCTCTTTTAATATAGTAAAACAGACCTTTGGAAATGTATGGTGTTCCTGCTTATGATTGTGGTCTCCCTCGCCTGTCTACTTACCTGTTAAACCACTGCCAGAAAGACCAGGGAATTGAAATCATGCTAAATGTTTTAGACAGTATAAACAATTTCATACATCTCCATTATTAGTTTTATTCCAAATATGCTCAGAGAGTGCATCTGTTGTTGAATGTTAGAAGTATAAAAAAGAGAAAGTATTTGACTAGCATGCCTATTATTCATTTCAAGGATGGCAACCACAGTCCTCAAGGGCTTTCCTATTTTGCTAAGCTCTTTGCAGAGTCAAGAGTGCACAAGATTGCTGGCAATCATTCTAAGATTCTGATTTTTTAGAAAAGATATATATGGCATTTGCTCCTAACTCATTAGCAGTGTCTCCACAAGACTAGTTCTTTACTGTGTGGAACTGGAGTCAATGGGAGGTCTTTCCTCATACTCCCGCACTACTGCCCACTGTGTTCCACACTGTTCTGTTCACAGACAGCCAGTGATGTCACAAGTAAGGAGACGTGTATCTACCAAGTGTGTGTTATGCTGATTGATGCCTTTTTTATTGCTTATGTGATCATGGTTTGATCTGAGAGTCTAATGTTTTTATGAGGCAACAGAGGGCAGTGTGTTTGTGTATAATAATGTGGTTTTAGAAAAGATTTCTTTGATGAGTTCGGTTTTAAAATACAGAGGTATATGTGTTCTGGAGTATACATGCCATTCCAAGATAAGTTAATTTTTCCATTATTTTATTTAAAAGAAATGATAATCAAGTCCTCACATACACACATGAGCATTGTTTAATTTCATCATATATTATTATTAAATTTCACATAGAATCAAAATGTAAGAAAAATTTTAAAACCATAAAACTATAAACAATCTGTCAAGTGGTAGAGATATTCTTCCAAATTGCCTGACCTTTTACAAATGGTAATTGGAAGGCTGGGATTTCAAAGTAGTTATTTTTTTTAATGCTGATTATTCATAGCATGGATGATACCAGGATGGTATGTCATCCATGCTATCGCATGTTTATGGATCCTGTGGTGTCAGAGTCTATGTCACCATGTGTGTACCTGAGTGAATAATGATGTCCTCTTAATGGTGATGCTTCATGAGAGGGCTGCTGTTGATTTGTACTTCGTTCTGACACACTGAGGGTTACATAAAAGTGTGTGTGTGTGTGTGTGTGTGTGTGTGTGTGTGTGTGTGTGTGTGTGTATTGTTAGATTGACCACTGTCCTGGTTTTCCAGAGACCCAAGGTTTTTCCAGGACATGGAACTTACAGAGCTAAAGCAGGTGGAGTCTGGGATGCTTGATCCAGCTAATTGCCCTAGGATGTGTGTGTACTCAAGAACGAATTTTAGTTTTTAATACAGTGGAGGTTAAAGATCATATGTTTTTATGTTTAACATTGGAGTGAGGTTATTACCCAAGGTTCTTCATACAGCCTTTTGCAAAATGAAACCCAGTACTTTAGACCAAATACTGGTTTCCTCATAGTGATATTTTAGAGTTGTGAGCTCAGTATTTAAAAAATAAAATAAAATAAATGCCTGGTTGTCCATGGCTCAGTGGTTGAGCATCGACCAATGAACCAGGAGGTCACGGTTCCATTCCTGGTCAGGGGTCAGGGCATATGCCCAGGTTGCAGGCTCAATCCCCTGTGTGGGGCATGGAGGAAGTTGCTGATCGATGATTCTCTCTCATCATTGATGTTTCTAGCCCTTTCTCTTTGAAATTAATAAAAATATATTTAAAAAAATTAACTTTCTGCTATTGCTAATGTGCAGCCAGATTTGAGAACCAGAAATCTAGGGTGACCTTATGGTCTCTCTGCTTGAACCCAGCTGCTGAATTTGTGGTGAGAATGGAAGAGATACTAAGAGAAGAAAAGATGATCCTCACTGTCAGTTTCTCTTCCCCTTTCTGACAGTGAACTCTTCACCTGAGGGTTATTGAAGCTGCTGATCTCTGCAGTGGTTTGTTAGGCCATAAAGCATCTGTGCTTCTGGTTTAAACCACAGGGAGCTTAAAGTTTTTGTCAAGTGTTAATGGATTAATGATTCTAATTTATAAACATCAAAAATCCTTCCTCCTTCTTCAGCATCGTTAGACATAGAAGGCCATATAGGCCAATCTCTTGATCTTGCACATGAGCAAAGGAATGCTTGGGACTGTTAAGTGACCTGCCCATGTTGGCATGGCCGGTGAGCATCAGAGTTGGGACTTCACACAGGTCTTCTGACTCCAAGTCCAAAGCTCTCTTCATGACATCAACATGACATCGCTTTTGAGTTTTCTTATCTTGACATTCATTATCCTAGAAATGTCAAAGAAGTCAGAATTAATCTCCTTTACATTGAAATGATTTCTATTTGAATGAAACATTTAAATTACTTTAAATCTTGCATTGTATCTTAATGTCTCAAAACTTTTTGAAAAAAAGATACTTAGCATTTATTAAGATGCAAAACAAATAGGGTAGAATTAAAAGAAAGTGCATAATAAGATGAAAGGGAATTTAGATCATAGTTATTTTACTTAAATAATTCTTTCTCTAGGCATTGGCCTAATAATTGGTGTCATTTATTGCGCAAGTACACTCCATCTAGTATTTTCCATATATTCTCTCCTGTCCTTACTATGTACTTGTGATGTACTTGCTATAGTCAGCATTTTACAGCAAAAGAAACTGTGCATAGAGAGTAGCCCGGTCAAACAATCATTAAGTGACAGAGATTAGAATTGAACCCACTTTTGTCTGGTCCTAAAACCTATAATGGATATTTTATGATACAACATAGTGTAGTGGGTTAGCGATTGAACTCTGAAGTCAAACATCCCTGACATTTGGCAATCTTTGGGAATTAATTTAACTTTTCTTCATCTGTGGAGTGGGGAGGTTAACAAAAAGAAGTTACATGGAAAATTTAGCACATGCTTCGCTTAGAGTAGCAACTCAATACATGTTAGCTATTATTACAATTAACCTGACGAATTCAGGCAATCTTTAATAAGTACGCATTAATTCTTACACATCCAGCTACCTTCTGGCACATCCCTGCCTGCAAGTACACAAGTCTATAAGCTCAGTAGATGAAAACTGAACTCACTAGCTCTCTTCTCTTTCAATTTTTCTCCCTTTCTCCTCTGTTTTATTACTTCTGTGGATGGCATCATCAGCCACTGACTAGGTTAAGTCAGAAAACAAGTAGTCATCCTTTTCTCCTTCATCCCCATCTCAAAGTCCAGCCCATTCTTAATTTTTAATCTTTCAGAGCTATTGCTTTTGCTTCAGCTCCTTATTTTGGATCTTTATTTTACGTCTTGAATATCTTTAAGTTAGTCATAGAGTGGTCTTTCTAAAATACATACCTGTTCATATCACTGTTCTACTTAATATGTTACCCAGGCCTTTTCTCGCCCTCAAGAGAAGGTCCCGAGTGTAGTAAAGCACACAGACGTAATTGCTTACCTGAAACTCACCAGTGTTATTTCTGGCTTCTTTTGGTTCCCTGAATCTCTCAGGGTCTCTGAGGTTTTTATGCCTTTGCTAATGCCTCTTTCCAGATGGCCTCTTCCCCACCAGGATACTTTGTAAATCTTGAAGACTCAATATGGGCTTCACTCCCTCTGAGCAAGCCTCTCTGACAGCCTCCTTCTTCCCCAAGCTCTTAGCCACGGTGGATCGGGGCCTCTGCCATATGCTTCCCTATCTTTGGGCATTTACCTCTATCCCAGGACTTACCCACAGACCTGAAGTCTTACCTGTTTATTTGCTTCTGTACTAAATTATAAACTAAGTAAGAGTAATAGCAGGTCTTGTTCACCTTGTATACATCTTAGCACAATTCTTGCTGATATTCAGTAAATCTTTTCTTCAACAGCTTTTATATACTGTTAGTAAGGCATGCTAATGAATAGCCTGACAAATTTCAGAAAGCCAAAATGTTATTGTAAGTATGGATTTCTGAGTTATGAATTCCTGTTTCACTTACATTTTTAAAAATTGCATAAAATATGTAATATTAGTTTAACAGTATGTGATTAAAACAGAGTTGGGTCCTTAAACATTGTTTTCTGCATTTTATCTGTATCTTATTTTGCAGTCTGGATTAGAGATTCTAGGGAATTTTAAGAGGTGAGCAATTAACTAAGATTTAACTTTTATGTTTGCCTGAAATTCTGTATTAGGACTTCATAATTACTTAGAAGTAGTTTAAGTTATATCTGATTATAGCTTACTACAGTTTTTAACTACATGTTGTTCTTATTAATAGAAATGAATATGAATCTAGATTATACATAGCAGTATCTATATTAATAATCAGAAGATCCTTTGATACTGTGAAATATGTATTAAAATAAGGACTGAGTAATATTTGTTGTTTCTATAGCTTCTATAAGAATTCTTACACATCAAGATACTTTAAAGTCTTATTTTGGCGGTGTTGAATATTCCTCCAAATATTTTCAGGTCTGATTCATTCATATCTAAGTGAGAGAGGGAGTCTGGACTCAATTTATCATCAAGGAGGAAGATTTGGGAAAAAAAGTATCTTTTGTTAATTTTAGGAACTATATATTATACAATAAAACATTAGTTAGTAATAAGTAAAATAAGGTATAATGATTAAGTTGCAATTTACAGTGGATTACTTTCCCTAATATTAAATACTAAGAGCCTGATTATTCCTACATAGGTCAATATTGTTACTGAATCAGTTAACTTATATTATTGATGACATATTTTAGTTAGTGAGGTCTAAATTCATTCACATCTATTGGATCCATGTTATATTTTTCAGAAGTACACTTAGAAATTCATATGCATTTATATATATTAATAGTATTTATGTTCTTGCATAAAACCTAATAACAATAATGCATATTAAAATTCTCAAGTTATAAATTAATCTTTCTGCCTCTGTATTTCTCCCTTAGAATTCCAAATGGCTTCAAATTATTACTCTATACCATATATAATACTATATATAGTATATATATAGAAATTCTATAGTATCATCTTGACTATAGCCATGAGCCCATTTTTTAAAACCTGTGCTGCTGCCTGAGCCATTTAGGCAGGTTTCTAGCTATTGTATGAATTGAATACATCATCCAACTTACCATTGAGATATAGAGCTTCAGAATCATCAGTTTCTGTCAGTGTTTCAACACTATGCTAGAAAACATTTTGAATAGTTTCAGTTTAAATAATTTTTTTTATTTTTGATCAAAATCCTGAAATGCTATTCTTCTATTGCTTTTTTCTTAGGTACTCTAAATAAATTTGAGCAGCATCCACACTTTTATTTTTAAATTCTTTTATTAAAATATAATCAAAATAAGATATTTTTTTGAGGCTAAAAATCTGTTGGAAGAACTTGTCCTTTAAACTAGTCAAAAGAATCATGTTTACAACATGTAATTTTTACACCATGCAAATGGACAACATACTTGAGAGTTCAATGGGATTCTGCTTAAAGCTAAGATTATTTTCAGAACTGTAACTCAATGGCCAATTACAGTTTTACTTTGCAGTTGTATAATGGAGTACCTACACTGTGAAATTACAAAGTAGATACATGAAATATATTTTAATTTTTATTAGTCATTAAGATTTATTCTTTTTAAAAAATATTTTTAACTCTGAATTTTTATATTTTTCATGATTTTGTAAGGATTCATAAGAAGATTCCATTAATTATTATCTCCTATGATTTTCTCAAATTACAATTCAATTTATTACAATGTTTTAAAAAAATTTGGAACACAAATATATATAGAGAGGGAGAACCCCATATTGTACAGAATATGGCTTGTTATCACATACCATTTTCTAGAATGTAAATATTGGCCTTTTCTTCTGTCAACTCAAATCAGTTGGTAGCAGCTGCCTATGTTGAGAAGGGACATAAAGCTGCCTTGTAGCTCACTGAAAAAGTAACATATCTATTTAGTGCAGTCTGCCATGGACTTGGTAAGGAGGAGGGTGGCACCAGAGCCTCATACCTGCTGATCCTGGGCTTTGTCAGCAGCTTGGAGCACTTTGTTTGAATAGTATAGATGCAAATAAGAACTGTGATATCTTTGGATACCAAAAGTCTTTTATCTAAATTTATAACTTACAGGTGGTATATTAATGTCCAGTAACTCTCCCTTATACATTAAAATGAAAACAACTCTTTATGATAGAAGTGTAATCTGTTTATTTCATTTTTTATTATCTTGATTGTATTATAATTCACTTTTTATTTCTTCATTTTTTATTTTATTTTTCTAATTACAGTTTACATTCAATATTATTATTATTATTTTAATTAAATTTTATTGAGGTGACATTAGTCAACATGAACATATAGGTTTCATGTGTGGATTACTAACTCACAAAATCTGTATATAAGACCATGTACCACCACCCAAAGTCAAATCTCCTCCTGTCCCCTCATATTAGGTGGGGGGAGAAAGGGGTCAATATTATTTTGTATTAGTTTCAGGTGCACAGATTAGTGGTTAGGCATATACTTTACAAAGTGTTCCCCCTGATATTTCCAGTACTCATCTGGCATCATACATAGTTATTACAATGTTGTTGACTAAATTCCTTATGTTTTACTTAACATCCCATGACTACTTTGTAACTACCAATCTGTATTTCTCAGTCCCTTCAGATTTTTCACCCAGTCTCTCAACCCACCTTATAATCTTTGAGAAATGGGAAAAATGAAAGTAATATAATTTTTGCTATAAGCAGGGGTGTGAAATGCCTGGCCTGCAGATCATATACTAGTAAGGCTCGTGAAATCATTTGGTTTGGCTCTGCCAAGGCATAGGGGTGAGTTAATTAAATGTTTGACCAAATATAGCAGGCTAATTTTTAAGTTGACTATTTCGTATGGCCTGCAAATGATGTTATAAATATCTGAATGGCTCTTAGCAGAAAAAAGGTTCCCCACCCCTGCTAGAAGGTATAGAGCAAGTAGAAATGTTCACTGATATAAAGAGTAACATTCATTTTACCACATTTTACTTAATAGCCACCAATGTTTTATTATATAACGTGTACTACTTAAAGTTGCATTCATGGATAGGCACCAATTGCCACCAACCGCCGCCTTATGGGATTCATCTCATGGACCCTTACCGCAGCCCTGTGTGGCAGGCTCTGCCATAAGCCCAGTCCAAAGAGAGCATGCTGAAGCTGAGCTTAGAGATCTTATTCAAGGTTGTGATAGCTAGAAAGCTGGGCTGATGGAATGCAAGCTCAGGTCGTCTTATTCCAGAATCCATGCTGCTGAACACAGCATTTTACCTGCTTTGATCAACTTAAATGGTTTTCAGACCCTTCGGTACATTTGGTGTTTTAAAAGTATTCATTAAAACTCCACTTGATCTCAACTTATTTAAACAAAGAGCAAAGGTATTAAATATCATGGGTAAGAAACCTAAGTTATTCCCCCATGAATACAAACCAACTGTACAATCATCATTAGTAAATATTTTGAACAGGCAGTTATAAGATAGCATAATATGTGAAAGTTGAGTGAAAATTCAACAAATTCAAAGAAATATTTAAAGATTCCTCACTCTCTGTCAGGAACTCAGCTAAACTAACGATTAAAAGAGAAAGTACAATTCCTGTCCTCCCCAAAATTTTAGTTTAGCATAAGATTGTAAGATATTATGTCAAGTTCTAAAGTTATTTTTCAATGAGATTTGGACAGTGGGCATTCAGTGAATAATGGTGGAGCACAGCTATATTTGAAGCATGGTTTTAGGTGTTGGAAATGCTTGATGGACAAAATGGAGACATTGTTAATCTAATGGAGCTTATATGTAGTGGGGAGAGAAGAGCAGTAATAAATATAGCATGCCGGATAGTACTAAGTGCAAGGAGAAAAATCAAATCAAGCAGGGAGGAGGATAAGAAGTTCTGGGGTCAAGCTGGGTGGGTGGTGAAAGCTACAGTTTTTGGGAGAGTAATCAGGGGGATCTCACTGAGAAGATGGCACTTATGCAAAGATTTGAAGATGAAGGAGCGAGTCTGTGAGTATGGGGGTGGGGGACATTTGCTTTAGAATGAACAGAAAAAGCTGAGGTGGCAGCATGCCAGTGGCATGTATGTTCAAGGAATAGAAAAGAGGTCAGCGTTGGTGGTGGCGGTGGAGAAAACGAGGCAGGGATAAGGAAGTTACCAGGATGTAGAGGTGGAGGAGTATGGAGTGTGTAGGGTTTTCTAGGCGTTATAAAAGCTTGAGCTTTTCTTTGAGTGGCATGTGAAGCAGTGGAAGGAGCTTAGTGATGGCATGATGTAACTTAAGTTTTTAAAAGAGCACCCATCTGCAATGAAAATAGTTGGTATGATGACAGGAGTAGAAACCAGGCTATTGTCAGTATCCAGCTGTGCAAAGGACAAGATAGCAGTGGAGGTGCTGAGGATTGGATGTGAATTGTGAAACAGGGGAGTCAAAGATGACTTCAAGGTTTGTGTCCTGAGCAATGGGAAGGAGGTGATTGACTTTGACTGAGATGGGATGACTTGGAAGTAACAGATTGAGGGTGGAGATAAGGAGTTCAGTTTTAGACACGGTGGCAGAGACATTCCCGTGTTTTCACCAATTCTGTCTCACACAACTTTTTTCTGCTGCACTAAGGACTACACTCCCTAGCCTCCTCCTTTTAGACAGGACCGTTAACTGGTTCTGGCACATGCAATGCAAGGGAGAGGATGTGCACACCAGTTCCAGGCTGAGGCAGTGGGAAGAAGCCTCTCACCATCCTTTGGGCTCTGTGTTCTCCTAGCGTGAAGAACGAGGAGGAAGCCTCAGGCTAAGATGGCAGAGACTCGAGACTGAAGAAGGCTGGATTCCTGAGGCACTGCATGGAGGACAGAGTCCCAAGAGAGTATTAAGCTGCTGAGTTAACAGAGACATATTAAATTTTACCTGATATGAGGCAAATGTGTGGAAATGTTGGGCAGTCAGTTAGATGTAACCATTTGGAACTCAGGAGAGAAGGTTGGACTTGAAATATAAATTTGGGAGACTTCAGGGTATCAGTGGTACTTAAAGAAATATTATTGGTTGAGATCACAAAGAGAGTAAGTCTAGATAGAGATCATAGTCTGTGACTTCCCCTTTGATGTGCTTTCTCCCAAATTTTCCAACAATCACATTGTATATGGATTACTGGTTACTGGGTTCGCCTCTCTCAGGGCAGCAGGAACCATCATACAGCTGATTAGGTATTGAGACGCCATTGATTTCTTTGCCTTTTTTGTCAAAAGTAACAAGAAACCATGGATATTTCAAAGAAAATAGTCAACAAGTATTTATTATTTTCTCATTGTTGTGTTTGTAGAAATGATGTTCCTAGCATTCCAACTTAAGAATTGACCTACATCAGGGTTTCTCAACTTCAGCATTATTGACTTTTGGGACCTAATAATTCTTTATAGTGGGGGGCTGTCCTGTGCATTATAAGATATTTAGAAGCATTTCTGGTATCTACCCACTAGATGTCAGTAGCACCCACTTACCTCCCTCACTCTCTTGTTACTGACAATCAAAAATGTCTTCTGGGGGGAGGTAAGAATCACTCATCTATATTATATCTGCTTTCAAAAAGTTTTTTATTTATATATTTATTCTCAGCAAAATATCTGAGGAGGTTTACCTGAACATTTAATTAAATTATTGAGAAAATTTGGGTGAATAGACAAACACATGGTAATACAGAATTTAAGCAAGAAAGCAACATAACATTGCCAAGTTAACCATATAGAATAATAAGCACTATGCTATCCGTGGGGGAAGTCTGTTCAAGAAAGGTCAAGAAAGGAATTACTAGACAGGCTAGGTCATTCCTTAACTAGGTCTTGAAAGGGGGGGGGGTGACATTGTATGGACCTGACAGGACCCAACCTGGCCTGGTGAATAGCAGGAATGGAGACTCATAAGTACAAAATATAAGTCAGGAAGGCCCACCCAGGAACTGTGGATGGATTAGAATTACTGAATCAGAAGCTCTGAGGGGATGAAAATGTAGAGTGAGAAATCTCGCTGAAAAGTTCTGAGACCAGACTGGAAAGAGCTTTGAAGTAGAAGGAGGAAGATGGATCAGGAGAGACAGAGAAGAGAGAGTAAGGGAGGCAAAGAGAATATCAGGATAATAACGTTCAGAGCCAATGGCCAAGATAACTTCCAGGAGGAATTAGTCATCACTGTCTGACGTCTCAAGAGGACAAACAGAATGGGAACTGAGAAAAAGGCTGTTTCATTTGTTGATTAGAAGGTCATCGGTGGCACTTCAGTATACAGCCCCATTGGAGTTGTGGCAAGAAGAGGCATCTCAGAGGCTCACTATAGAGAAGATGATGAGAAAGTAAGAGGCAGCTGGTGCGACTGAAGAAGATAAACAGAACAGTAATTGAAAGGAGCACCTTTTCAAACAAGAGGAGACTTGAGTGTGGTGGATGACAGGGGAGAAGATTCAGGTGGAGAATAGAGTCAAGTTGTTGCAGAAGGGATGTTGGAGCTCAGTGGAGGTCAGCATAAAGGATATCACAAAGAGAGTAAGTCTAGATAGAGATCATAGTCTGTGACTTCCGCTTTGATGTGCTTTCTCCCAAATTTTTCAACAATCACATTGTATATGGATTACTGAATACTGGGTTCACCTCTCTCAGGGCAGCAAGAGACCGTATACAGCTGAGTAGGTATTGAGACGCCATTGATTTCTGACACTGAAAATGTTAGAGAATGCATGCATCCTTGCACAGTCCAGGGTGCCCTCCCTTGATGGCATTCATTTTCTTGGTCACATAAGAAGGAAGGACATTTGTTCATGCAAGTTCAGGAAGCAGGTTGACACATGGTAGGATTAAGGATCTAAGTAGTATAAAGATTAACAATGGCCATTATTTTTTCAAATGGCAGGTGAGCTCCTAGAACTCAATACATACATTATTAAGAGACATTTTCAGTTTCTCTTTAGCGAAGCGCGTCGCATTGACTAGGACTTAAGACTCTCTGTTAGCACTGAAAGTTTATTTTTTTGCATTGAAACCATTAAGAAGAGACAAGAGAAAAATAAACACTTTGTGGTTAATGAAAATGCCTCTCATCTTTGGAAGAAACTGTTGGCTCTGTTTTCTTTGGATATCATTATATCCAACAAAAAGAAGAACCTATTTATTTAGACGTGATTGGGTCAAATTTAACAACAGTGTCAGACTGAAAAAGTACTTCTCTGGAAGCATATGAAATTCTATCATTTCATATCTTCTTGGATTAAGAATTGATTTCCCTGCTCAGATTCCTTTAGGATGCAAATACCCTTGTAAGGGTTAATATGTTAAGGAGTTCATGTTAACTCTTGGCAGGAATCAGGATGGCAAGGTGAAGAAAGTTTGCAAAAAAGCAAATGAAAATTTAAAAAGAAAGGCAAACTTTGACTGTTTACTTTGCCCAAATTGCTGTGGATGACACATGTAAACAGGGAATTATAACTAGATAGTGAGCTCCATTTGCTCACAACTGACACATAGTCCTCACTTGAGCTTTCTAAGTGCTTTATGTATGCTAACTCATTTAATTCTCACACAGTTAGATGAGGTGGGCACTATTATTATTATCCCTTAATTTATAGGTGAGGGGTCACTCAGCTAGTAGTGGGTAAGCAGGATTTATATATGTATATATTGATTTTTAGAGAGAGTGGGAAGGAGAAGGAGAGAGTGAGAGAAACATCTATGTGAGAGCGTAACATCAATTGGCTGCCTCCTGCACGCCCCCTACCTCGGGTGGAGCCTCCAACCTGTGCCTGGGCCCTGACCATAATCGAACTGGCAACCTTGCAGTGATTGGGACAATGCCCACCCAACTGAGCCACACAAAGGAGGGCGGTGGGTGAGCAGGATTTTAATCCAGGTACTCTGGCTCCTGAGCCGACAATATTAATTGCCAGGGGAATCTGCTGGGAAAATACCCTATTTATTTTTTCATTCCTAACTCATGCCCGCCACCAAAAAATCTTAAAATGTTTTGAATGTTCATACATATGAATAAAACAAATTGCATCTGTGTCTATTTTTTTCTAAGATCATTTTCTTTAATTTGCAGATCTATCACATCAGAATGGTGTGAAAGGGGTGGACTGAGGACTATAAAACAGATGGTTTTCAATTACTGACTGAAAAAGGGGCTTAGGTAGAAATAGGAGTCTGTGCTGGTTTTTCTACCACAGGATTTTTAGGAAGAGAAGGGCACACTTACATTTCTTTACAGTAAATGTCTTGCCAACTTTACCTCCTTTTCATGTTCTCATGCTTGATAGGAAGGCCTGGAGGATTTATTTATAGGTGATTGGGACTTTTAGAGATGACATTGCTTCGATTCTTTACTTTAGAGATGCAAAAAAACCAAGGCTGAGACAGCTTATGCTCCTTCTCAGGCTAAGACGAGCACAACACAGGGTATTTTGAAATGAGACTTTTTGCTTTGTTTCAACCTGCACACTAAAACTTGAATTTTTTTCTATAAGGGTTTTAACGTCTGAAAATTAAAATCAGCCCCTGGAAACCTGTGTTAAATTATTGCTTTATTTGGGGATTGATGAGAATTTTATTTGAGCTTCTACTAAAGTTGTTGGTAGATTGGGATCATTTAAGAAAAGCTAAAGCAAAGGTGTGAAACACTTTATTTTACATGTTTGTTTTTCTCTCAGTTATTGTTTACTGCTCAATCAGCATTAACAGAAGAAAAATAATTTGGCTGCTAAGTTACTCTGGTATAGGATTTCAAAGGGCCTTATTAGAGAGGGATGTAATTTCATCCTCTGGGTCTTTTATATAACAGAGTGCATATTTGGGTTACCTTATTTTGACCTGGAATTAAACAATAGATTAGAGATGTGCACAGGAAGTTAAAGTATGCAACAAAGATTGAAAAGTATATTATGGTTGTTTTTTTCAAACTGCCTCAGGCTGTCTTTATACTTAATAAACTTTATTTTTGCTAACTCATCTGAATAGCCCCTGCCTCAAAGTTTTCTGTTTATTTCACAAATTTTATAAAATCTAGATATTTGATAACTACTGTGTGTAATTAGTGGTTTTTAAATGCATAACTTTGACAAATTGATACACATGAATGGTTTTGTATACTGTTTAACGACATAGTTTAGTTATGAGGTTCAGTAATAAAAAACAGAGTAGATGTCACAGATCATAACAATACTTCACATATTAAATATTAAGGGAAGTAAGCTTGAAAGTCTGTAAGTTCAAAGTAAAAAGGCTTTACGACTTCAGCTTTGAGAGCATTTTCATAAGGTGAAAGAGACACATAATGTCAGAGTACTGCTAACTCTAGCTTCTAGCAGTGTGTTGTATCCTTCATGAGACCCTTCACCCCAGGACTGACTGCTCCCCCTTCTTCAGTACCCTGTGATTTGCATGATCATATCCTCACTGATTCACATTTGGGGTGATTGTTTCCATCCTCACTCTGAGACTGTGGAATTCTTATTTTGTTTCCATGAAGTAAAGTTTGCATTGGCTGAGGTCCCAGCCAGACTGATGCTTTTTCCTCATTTTGTTTGTTTGTTTAATATCTTAGATTTTGAAAGTCATTCAAAATTAAAGGACTTGCATATTATCCTGGGAAGATAATTTGTGATGGAAACCCTTTGTGAATAATCACAAGAGGCATTTAAATGATTGTTAAGTAACTTGTTATCGACTGTTGGATAAGAGGTTGTTCCGAGTGCTCTTCTGCTGAGCATTTATATGGCACTTACTGTAATGGTATCTGCTTACTTTTTGGATGATTCAGACACATTCCATTGTGCACAAGTTTCTCCACAGCAGTAAATCAGGAATCATTAATGATAATTTTAGCTTATGCATAATTATATTTTAGAATGTTGAATGAATGTGCCAATATGCAAGTGAGTAAATTTTACATTGAATGTTTCTGATTGAGTAGTTTTAAGATTTTAATGCTAAACTAATTTCCCCTCATAGTTTGTTATTATTTCTTATACTATAGTTGTAATTGTATGTATAGTATTTTAATATTTGAGTCCTTAATGTCAAGCTTGAGATTTAAGGAAATTAATTGAAAGCCTTCAGGATATTGGTGTTTGTTGCATGAATTGACTGTTGATGCTGAGATCTTAAGGCTCAAAGTTACTTTGCTGTTCAATTCTATTAGGTTAAGTACACAAGGAATTGGCAGGGGGGAGGGGATGTACTCCCAGTGCCTGGCTTTCTCTGTCTTGGGGACAAATAACAGATTTTGGAATTGATAGAAAAGGACAAATTTTGTTTTATTATAATTTTTATCGGACTTTATTAAACAATATCCTTTGACATTTGGATGTATAGGAAAAAGCTCCCAGAAATTTATGTATGTTTATTTAAATGGTTTTGTTATTTTTCTAAATGTCCTTTTGGCAAAGTCTTTGCATGTTTAAGCTTGGAGACTGCAGATACCAGTCAGTCCATCTCTTATCATTTCACAGATGTAATTAGAGTGAACTAAGGACCAGGGAGATTAAAGGCTGTTCTGGTGGGCAGCAGACTCAGGATTCAAGCTTGGATTTTTAAGACCCAAATTGTATACTTGACAATCTCAGCATGCTTGGTTTTCTTCATGTCCCAGTGCTTTCAACAATGACATTTGTTGAAGTTTTGAGTCCAGGGGACCTGTCACTGTTGGATTTTTTGAAATAATACAGGGTATAAACCATTACTGAAAACTTCAGAGAGATTTGAATCCCCACCATATCCAATTCCCAGTATTCCACAGCACAGTGAAAACCCTTAGCCAAGATTTCTCATCCTGGATGAAATTACCCAAGGCTTCTTACACTGAACCCAAGCATAGTGCCCTGGGGCACACAGAGAGTGTCAACTAATTTTCATTGATTGTGAAGAAAATGTCATTAGTAAAAATGATCTTAAGAAATTAGATAAGCATTGCAAAGAAAGTTACTATTTCATATTCTGTACTGTCCACATCAAGAGCTGTTTTATTAGTCATGTTTTCCTTTCAGTTTTTGTTTCTTTGAGACTTGGAAGTCATCATGAGCTCAGTGGCAGCAGTGGCTTTCACACCGGTATTCTGGCCCACACCTATGCCATTCTCTCTCTCCCTCTCTCTCTCTCTCTCTCTCTCTCTCTCTCTCTCTCAATGTGACTTAGACTATTTAACCCTTATTTTAAAGCAGGTTGTATTATAAACTACCAGAAATGCTTTTTAGAAATGAGGGAGACTCTATGAAAATTAAATATTAATATTCATGCTTCTTTTCTACAATGTGGAAGATAGGAGATTGAGTCCATATAAAACAGGGCTTCTATTTAAATTATTAGCCAGTAATTGTAGGAGACATTTTTAGTTGCCTGGTAGTCATCTCCCTCTTTTCTTCTTCGTTAATAGAATCCTGATTTTGTTGAGGGCCACCCAACTGTCCTAGATGTTGAATTGGTTGAAGCCAGATTTATGGTAATTTTAGTATTTTTTGCAAGTGATTGGTCTAGTGTTGGGCAAATGACCCAAGGGGCTTCTGGGAAGATCTTATTTCATCTAAATATAGTGCTGTAGGAAGGAGGACTCCTTTCTCTAATCCCTTCATCGCTTGCTGCTGAGAAGGCTATTGCAGGAGAATGTGACGCGTTAGCCATTCTCTGGCAATGAGGTGATAAGCCTAAGAATGAAAAGCCAACATGCTAAGGATGGCCAAACTGAAGGACAGAGAGAAGAACTTGTATCGTTGATGAAATTATTGAGATGCCAAACCTAGCACATCTTCCTTCCAGACTTCTTCCTTGTGAGATAATTATGTTTCTGAATTGAGATATTCTGTTATATTAGTTAAGATTTTTGTGTGTATTTTCACTTCTTGATTTAAATGAAATAAAACATAGAAGTTATTTTTCCTGTCCTTAGGATCACAAAACTGACTTTTAAAAATGAGATTATAATTCTTCCAAAACCAGGGATTGCCTTCTTTAATTTGTTTTAATTTTTAAAATTTTATTGTGGTATAATTTACATACAACAAACTGTGAGTGTGCATATGTGTGTGTATTCTGGATACAAATCCTTTATCAAATATATATATTTTGTAGAATGTTTCTCACATTCTTTCTTTCTTTATCATGGTCTTAGTAGTGTGTTAATTATAAAAAGAAACACAAAACAAAAAGTAAAGAAAAACAAACCTACTGGGATGTTGATTGACATTGCATTGAATCTGTAGATCAAATGGGGAGAATTGACTTCTTAACAATGAACATTTATTGTCTTCTGACTCATGTCTTCTTTAATTGCTCTAAGTAGTTTTATAATTTTCAGCATACAGGTCTTGCACAGCTTGTCAGATTCTTAGTCTTTCATATTGTTATGCTGTTGCAAGTTTTTATTTTTGATTATTCCTTGTATGTGGAAATAAGTTGATATTGGTATAATGATCTTTAATTATGCAACCTTGCCAAATAATTATTAGCTCTTACTATATTAGGTTTTCTATATAGACAATCATATTGTCGGTAAATAAAGACAGTTTTAGTTTTACATTCCTCCATCTAATTGCCTTTTATTTCTCTTTATTGCTCTATCACAATGGCTAGAAATCCCAGTTCATTGTTAAATAGCAGTTGAGAAAACATCCAAACATCCTCTATACCTCTTGACATCAAGTTTGGGGTGAAATCTGTAGAACTGCAAAGAAAGTCTCAAATGAAACTTCTTTAGATTTTTTTTTAGTTTATTTTTCCATTATAATTTATTCCCTCTATGCCCTCTTCCACCTCCACCCATCTCCCACCACCTCCCCTCCCCTGCAATCACCACACTCTTGAAAAATCATGTAAAGAAAAAAAAAAAGAAGTACAAATTGTAGTTACAGAATAGTCATGGGAATGCAAAATACAGCATAGGGAATATAGTCAGTAGTATTCTAATAACTACATATGATGTTAGATGGTTACAAAATTTACTGGGTGCTGGGGCTGACCAGCAGCCCCTGAATGGCCGATGAACAGAGTGCTCTGACACAGTTTGACTGTGGGGGAGAGGACTAAGGGATGGCCTGACCAACAGCAGGCAGGCAGCCTCCATTACCTGCCTCGTTAGCCTTTTATTGGAATTTTTATCTTTAGATACAATCAATAGGGTGAGTAATCTTAGGAGGACACATGTGTTTACATTGTCCTCTAGGCAAGGGCATCCAGGGATTAAGCATTAGGATTCCAGTCAACACCCGGGAGTCTGCATATGCACAGACTTGTTTGGAAAGGTCAAGGAATAATTAGGGGCACCGCTTTTGACACTCCTAAGTCTCCCCTAAGTCGGAATTCTGATAAACAGGCAGGGGGCCTTCCACACACTTCCCTTTATCAGAATGTCCTCCTTACAAACTTTGCAACCAAGTCTCTTGTGCTCCCAACTATTAGGGTGGTCACTTAGTAAGCTATATAGTGTCTAATCACTGGGGTGTGTACTCCTGAAACTAAGGTAATACTGTATGTCAACTGTAATTGAAAAATAAGAACGTAATCTAAAAAAGAGACTTCTTAGAAGGCTCATGATTGATCTTGAAAACATTCACATTATTCATTCTCCTCTATATCTTTATGTGTTGAAATATAAAATAAAATTTTAAAACTTAATTGTTAAATTACCTTACTCAAACCCCAAACATTGATGGAAGTGGTGGTTCAGGAAGATGTGTTATATTTAATCCTGTGTTTTTTCATAGCATGTTTCTTAAAATCTAATTTGAGCTAACAAGGTATTTGATGTGGGTGGGAGGAAAAGAGAGGGTCGATAATGACTGAAAGTTTTTGACCCTAAAATCTAAGTTAAATAATAAAATATGGGTCACATAAAATATATCTAAAAAATACAAAGCAATGTAAAACAAAAAGTGGATGGCGTAGAACACCACACTGAGTCATATTATTAATTTATCTCAGGCCTCTACAACCAGATTCTAAGTGGTATATTTGCTATAATTGTTGAACATATTGACATATCATCCTATATAATAAAAGGTTAATATGCAAATAGACTGAACGATGGAACGCCCAGTTGCTATGACATGCACTGATCACCAGGGGGCAGATGCTCAATGCAGGAACTTCCCACAGGGGGAGTGCTGCTCAGTCAGAAGCCCTGAGCTGGGCTCATGGCTGGCGAGCACACTGGCAGTGGTGGGAGCCTCTCCTACCTCCGTGGCAGCGCTAAGGATTTTCAACTGCTGGTTTAGGCCCGCTCCCCGGAGCCAGCAGTCGGACATCCCCCGAGGGCTCCCAGACTGCGAGAGGGTGCAGGCTGGGCTGAGGGACCCCCCCTGTTTCCGCCCCCCCCCCCCCCCCCCCCAAGTGCACAAATCTCATGCTCCTGGACTCTAGTAGTTACAGAAAGTCCATAGTTTTGGATCATTACAACTCACCTTTACTGTTGGACATTCTATGAGTTTGGGCAAATGTGTAATGGCATGTATCCATCATTATAATATCAAACAGAGTATTTTTACTGCTGTGGAAATTCTCTGTGCTTCACCAATTTGTGCATTTCCTTCCCTAACCCCTGGTAATCACTGATCGTTTTATTTATTTGTATTTTTTAAAGAATAGTTTATTGATTTTTAGAGAGAGAGGAAGGGAGAGGGACAGAGAGAGAAACATCAATATGAGAACTATGCATTGATTGGCTGCCTCCTGCATGCCCCCTACCCAGGATGGAGCCTGAGCAACGCAAGCATGTGCCTGGGAATTGAACTGGCAACCTCCTGGTTCATGGAAACGATGCCCAACCAACTGAGCCACACTGGCCAGGGCAACCACTGATCTTTTTACTGTTGCCATAGTTTTGCATTTTCCAGAATGTTATGTAATAGGAATCATACAATTTGTAGCCTTTTCAAATTGGCTCCTTTCACTGAGTAATATGTTTTTAAGGTTCCTCCATATGTTTTCATGGCTTGATAACTCTTTTATTTTATTTATTTATTTATTTATTTTAGCACTGACTAATATTTCATTGTCTGGAGATACATACTTCTATTCACCTACTGATGGACATTGTAGTTGCTTAAAAGATTTGGCTGTAAACATCTGTGTGCAGGATTTTGTGTGGACATAATTTTCTAATCCTTTGGATAAATACCTAGGGGTGTGATTGCTGGAATGCATGGTAAGAATATGTTTAGTTTTTTAAGAAACTGCCAAACTATTTTCCATAGTGGCCGTATCAGTGTGCATTCTTACCAACAGTGAATGACAGAGTTCCTGTTGTTCACACCCTCCTCAGCATTTGGTGTTGTCAGTGTTTCTGATTTTGGCCATTCTGATAGACATGCAGTGGTATCTCGTTTGACTTTCAGTTTCCCTGATGACATATGTATGTCATCTCTGCACCTGTATATCATTTGCCATTGGTGTATCAGATAGGATTGGGCTTGATCATTATAGAGACACAGAAGGAAGGCTTCTCAAAAAATAATAACACCTGTTACTTATCAAGCTTGGGCTTGGGTAGTAACTGTAGAAGTGATGAGATGTGAGATGTATTTCAAAGGCAGAGCCAACAAGATAAGCTAATGTATTGGATGTGGGGTGGTAGGAAAAGAGAGGGTCGATAATGACTGCAAATTTTTGACCCTAAGTCCTACAATGAGAAAATCTTCAGGAGGGAAGATTGGCAAGGAAATCAAGAGTTCAGTGTTTATTTAATGTTGGGTAGGTTTTTCCTCCCCTAAGTGGCTTATCATTTCCAGCACATTTGTTAGTCTTTCTTCTTTTTCCTTTATCATCTATTGTTCATTGATCCATTTATGTCCATTAAGGTATACATAATTATGTTATTCAAAGTTTCAATTTTACCATTTTTTATTACTTAGCCTATCAAATTTTTGGAGGGACGGGGGTCACTGAATCTGTTAATTACCAACATAGGTGTGCTAAAATCTTTCATAGTGATGGTGGATTTGTAATTTTATCTTACAATGCTATTTTGTCTTTATACATAATAAAGTGATGTTACTGGGTTTATGCACATTTAGAACTGTTAATTCTTCCTGGTGAATTAACTTTTATTGTGTGTTAATATCTTTGTCAAATGCCCTTTGCCTTAAGGTCTAAGTGGTTACAACCATTGTTCTTTTGGCTAGTTTTTGTGTTCCTGCGTTTGAGCTCATGTTGTTTTGAACTTTAGCTGTGGGAATCCTTTGGGGTCTGGATTTAAAATATGTTCCTCCACAGAGAACTTGAATTTGCTCCTGCCAGATGCCTGGAAGCCCTATCATCTGGGGTTCATTTAAACTCAAGTTTGATTTAGGTTTTGTTGGCAACCCATATAGCATGAATGTTGAATACCAAATTGAGTGATTGTGGGCTTGTGGTTAGGAATTCTCAGGAAAGTGTTTTCTGATTTTTTTAAATCCAAGCCAAGGTCAGGACAGGCATGTGGCCCCCTCATCACCCTCATCTGCAAGATGGGGCTTTTTCTACTTTATCATTGAGGGGAAAGCCATTCAATGATCCCACCTTGATGTGAATGTCCCACATCTAATATCCATTCACTCAAAGGAGTTTGGACTCCTGATTTTGCCTCAGTAAAACCCACCTTTGCGTCCACTGGGGATTGACATCAGGCAAAACCCAGTCTGTGCTCACCAACCCTGCAGAATTTTCCAGTCTTTTCATTTTTGTCCTCTGAGGAATTTCCTTACTTTCTTACCATCTCAGATATGCTTTAAAAGGTATTTAATTTTTATACAGCATGTTTACAACTGCCTGACCAGGTAGGATCTCTCTGAACATCTAGTCCATAATAGTTCCTAGTAATATGCAAGGTTGTAAACACATAAATGGTTTGAAGCCAAGCCCAGCATTGTGGTTTTTGTTCACCAGTTTTATGGGTAAATACCTTCAGGCCACATGAAGATCTTAATCTCCAACAACCTTACATTGAGTGGTTTTAGCGTCTATTAACAATTATTGACTGAATTGACTGTTTCGCTGAGGGCCGTGAAATGGTGACTTTCAATATCTAATATTTCAAGATGTATTATTTGCCATTTTTCTATAAAGAAGAGCATTCTTTTCTGACCTATAGACATTTTTCTTTTATTGTGGTCTCAAGGATTATTTTTAATTAAATATGACTAATCCTTTCTGTCATTATATTTGGTACTTAAACTGTGCCGAATTTAAGTGGGAGGCCCTCAAACCAACTCCTGTGTTCTTTTGACTATCCTACTTAAAACTTTGAGTTCATCTTTGCTTTTTGGAGCAAGAAGATGTTGTAGGAGGCTTGCTTTGTACTGTCCCTTCACTAGATCTGGAATTAGCCGGTTTTCCCAAGGAGCCCTGCTTCTGCTGGTGGAAAAGGACAATGATAAGCCAACCTCAGAGTTCTAGATGTGCTCATTGCTATTGTATTTAGGCCCTTTTGGTGGAAACAAATAGAAAGTCTAATTTTGAAATCATAACTTTAGACTAATATTCTTAGCTTATAAAGTTTATTTGCTCTAAAACAAAATCAATGTCAGAAATGATCACACAGTGGTTAGTACCCTCCATTCTGAATTATACTGGCTGTTTGACCTTGGATAGTTTACTTGACTGCACTGTATCTTTCTTAGCTTCCACATCTACAAAATCAGAGTAATAAAGTTACCTACATTAGCAGGTTGTTGTGAGAAGTGAGGGTGTTGATATATGTAAATTGGTTAGAACTGTCTCTGGCTCAGAGTATGCACTTTATAATCATTTACTAAAAACATTAGGTTAGAGCTTACATAACTACTACTACTACTGTTTAACCATTTTGACATACAAGAATGAGAACTTCATGTGGCTCAACCTAATAAATGTGTGAACTTCTTCCTTCACTGAGTGCCTGTTACGGGCTGGGTACCATGCTTTGCAGTAGACACTTCAAGGTAAATACAGAAGTCCATGGCCTGAAGGAATTGAAAGATAAGTGATAGGTCTGTTAGTAAAGTTTCCCAATAGTGCTCTTAATGTAGTGGGAGAGTAAAGTAGGACTCTTCTTAGGCTATCTTGAGTCAATTGGGGGAAGGAAACAAAGTCTGGAAGTCTAGAGAATGAGAAGGGTGGGATTATAGATTGGAGTCCCCTGACTTAAGGTGGGAACTCCTATGGGATGTCCCCAGGGAGCAAATTAAATAAACACACCACATGTGTGCAGTATTGTGTATAATTTTACCAAAAAAGTTCTAACAATCATGAATCTATTTCAGGGGTCCTCAAACTTTTTCAACAGGGGTCAGTTCACTGTCCCTCACACCGTTGGAGGGCCGGACTATAGTTTAAAAAAAACTATGAACAAATTCCTATGCACACTGCACATATCTTATTTTGAAGTAAAAAAACAAAATGGCAAAAACACCCGCATGTGGCCTGCGGGCCGTAGTTTGAGGATGCCTGATCTATTTCCATAATGTGACAAAAATTAACCTGTGCATATTAGAATCCTACTTATTCCTTTGTTGACTCTTCTAAAATGATTTTCTTTCTACCTTTCATATGTGTCATAAACTCAATCCCATAGTTGTATTTTTGCCATTGAAATGCTGCCATTAAACACTTAAAATCAAGCTAACATACTATTATCCTTCCCAATTGATCAACAAATAGAAATTTATGTGATGAATGTTAATAGTTTATTCTTTGATTCTCTCATCATATCGTATTAAATGTTAATGAACGAGAATAAATGATTAGCACAAATATTTGGCTGAAGAGAGCTGATTTTTCTTTAAATCTAGTGTCTTTTATTACCCAATGTTTAGTTAACCTCAATATTAATCACAAATATTTGTACAAAATGTACTGTAACTTTGGTTTCTTTTAAGAGTGATGCGTGCTTATACTAGCTCCTATCATTTTTAGAGGAGCTTGACTGCTGGAAGTGTCAGAATGGAGAAGTATTATGAACACCTTCTCACAAAGTTCCTTTTAAAACTTCTCATAAGCACAATAGCTAGATCATTACCACATTGCTCTACTGGCCTTCTAAGGGTTCTGTATGTCTGATTATTTTTATAGGGCTTGTAAAATTAAAAGCAAAGTTTTTACAGAATTCTAAGAAACTTCATTTTGCTGAAGGCCAACTCTAACTGGGACTTGTATTTTCATACCATATGTTTTATATTTTCTACACTTTTGACTATAATGAGACTGGCATATCCATGTGAGTCATGCTGGTGAATAGTGTGTGTGTGTGTGTGTGTGTGTGTTTATGCTCTGTAGCAGGGTCCTGGAACATGGGTAATTATTATAATCATAAAAATCTATTAAATGACCTCGATAAGAAACCTTAAATATGTAAGCTATTCATTAAAAACCCTTTAGAAAGAAATTCCTTAAAGAAAACATGATGACTAAATGTTTATCTTTTAAACATTATACTATTGGATTCAAAACACATGATGAAAATGCTAACTAACCACCGTTGTCTTTGGCTGGTGAGTTTTTCCTTTGTGTGCACATTTTGAATTTCCACATTTTCCTTTGGTGCACCAATATGACTTTTATATTATCAAGATATTAATGGATTCCTGGATGCATTTTGGGGTTCTTTTTTTTGTGAAAAAGAAAAAGGCACTATCCTAATACAGAGTGAATGAAAATAGTTGTGCATACTAGGAACTTTGCTAAATTCTATGTGCATTATTTTATTTAATCTTTATACAACCATATAAAGTAGATGCTATTTTTTATCTCCGTGTTATATATGAGGAAAACTGAAACTTGCAGATGTTTATTAACTTGTATCATGTAAAAGCCAGTAAGTGATGGAGCTGGGATTTGGTCCTGACTGAAAGATTGAAGTTCCTGTCTAGTATCTTATACTCAGTTTGTTGTGTGGTTATCATTGGTACATCCATTCATGCATCATCACTCTGCACTTTGGATGAGGAAATGTGCTGGACTTCAGGAGCAGAAATATGATTGGGTTAGGACATGTGCATTGCACTGGAGGAGCTCACATCTGCTGGGTCCCATAGTCATTGAGCTATGAGGACAAGGAACTGTGGAAGTACAGAGGAGCATGACTAAATCAGCCTGAGATGGAGACAGGAAAGAATCAGGTTAACTGCTTGGAGGAGTTAGGTTTAGGCTTAACTGGAATAGAAGGAGAGGAGGAGATTCCAGGAAAGGAGAACAATGAAATGATGGTTTTGCAGGTGACTGTGACTGGGCTCTCTCCTTCCTTCCATTTCTGCCTTTTCCCATTCCAATGTTCAGCTGTAGAGATTTGAATACTTTACCAGCATGCAGTAAAATTTTTGCTTAGAAACACTAAATTATTTGAGTTCCTATGATTGGATGGAAATGAAGCTATTTTACTTTATTCCATCTTTTAAGATTTGGCATAAGAGGAATATTCTTTCCCAATATAAAATATGAATGTTACAGTGCAACCAGTTATTTTTGTTTAAACCAAATTTCACTTCTGTAATATTATCTTTTCTTATCAGTCACCATCCTGGAAGTGATATATCATGCATCACAGTCAGACAGTACTTTGTTCATACCACTCATGTGAATTTTATGTGGCACTAAATTTAATATGAGGTTGTTCCCTCCTAGTCAGAGGTGAGGGTGAGGTGAGGGTGGAGTGGGTGTAGGGCTCAGGTGGGGAATGACATATCTCCTTCATCTTCATGGTGTTCATGGAGTCTAACACAGTAGGGTCATCCCTTGGTATCCACAGGGGATTGGTTTCAGGTTCTACTCAGATACCAAAATTCATAGATGCTCTAGTCCCTTATATAAAACTAGAAGCCCGTTGCACGAAGTTTCATGCAAAAGACCTTCCTTCACCTGGCTGCTGGCACCAGTTTTCCGCCAGCACCAGTTTTCCTCTGGCCACCCGCTGATTGGAGCGCCGTTTCCTCTGGCCTCCAGCGCGATCAGCCACCCCGAGTTCCTCCAGTGCCGTTTCCTCTGGCCTCCAGCACTATCAGAGCGCCTCCCGGATCGGCCACCCTGAGTTCCTCCAGCGCCGCTGGTGGAGGAACTCTGGGTGGCCGATGGTGCTGGTGGGAGGCACTCCAATCGGCGGGTGGCCAGAGGAAAACTGGTGCTGGTGGAAAACTGGTGCCGGCAGCCACACAACCAGCAACCCGGAGTTCTACCACCGGCGCGCTGGCCCCATGGGTCCTCCCGCAGCGCCGGCCGTTGGGGATGGCAGGAGGAACGGGGGCGGGGACTCATGAGTCAGCCCAATCGGCCACCCTGAGTCCCGCCCCCAGCCTCCCAACGGCCCAATTGTGGGCATAGCGGAGTGATGGTAATTTGCATATTACCATTTTATTAGGTATGATGATAGCATGGCATTTGCATATAACTTATGCACATCCTCCCTTATACTTTAACTTATATGATATAAGTAGTCACATAAGATTGCTTATAATACCAACACAGGGAAAGTGCTATGTAAATAGTTTTTATACTGTATTGTTTAGGGTTTGATTACAAGAAAAAAAAAGTCTGCACATGTTCAGTGTATATGCAACCATGCAGCCATCATAGCCTTCACTACAATATACCATGTTTAACAGAAGGTTCAAATAAATGTGTTGGCTGAATGAATGAAGGTATAAGAATTGTATATATGATACAGTTTGTAACAGTCATTTCCACCCACACCCTAAACACATAAACTTTCTAGTGGGTTTCTATAGCCATCATTCATTTCAAACTTCATTTTGAGCATCAATCCTGTGCTACATCTTATTTTAGATTCTGGGATGCACATAATGTATTAGCTTATTTATTGAATTATCTAGTGGATAGACAAGCATTAATATATTATTTTAATAAAATGTGAGATGTGCATCTCAGGGAGCATGTGCAGGATTCTCTGATAGTCCGGAGGAGGGCACCCCACTCAAATCTCCTTCTAGAAGAGGGTCATTCTTTCCCTTCTCTTACATTCCCAGCCAGACCCTGAAATGTGAGTACAGAAAAACTAGGGAATTACAGGAGGAAGAAAAAGAACACTTGGGCTGAAGAACTAGCTCAATGAAGGTGGAGGTGGGTGAGGCGCTGTGGCATACACTGGGAGCTACAAGCAGCTCCGTGTTGTTGGAGTGCTAGGAGATGGGTCTCTAGAGAAATAAGCTGGGCCAGATTATGAAGGGCTTTGTGTATCAAGGTAGGGGACCATTAACTTTATCTTGGGAGGTGGAGTAGCACACTGATCAAGTATGCATTCTCCAGTGTGAGCTCTAATCCTCCTCTGCATCTTACTGCGAGATCAGAGACCCTCTCCATTTTTCTTATCTGTAAAGTGGGGTTACCAATGATATTATGTTCTAGGGTATGTTCATTAATTCAAGAGTTGGTTTATGAATACTTATTGTATTCCAGGACTTTCTAGGTACTTGGTAATACAGCACTAAACAAATTGAAACCAAACCAAACGAAACCAAACAAAACAAAAAAGCCAGAACAACCCTATCCTGAGGAACTTATATTCTGGATGAAGTGGAATGGGGAGATGTACAATGCACAATATATGTAAAATGTAAAATGTGCTCAATGGTGGAAGGAGGATAGGGAATCCTGGGGACAGGTTAGGAGTAAGGGGCAGGTTACATAAAGTTGTCAGGGAAGACCTCTCTGAGAAGAACACATTTGGGTAAAGACCTGAAGGAGGTAGCGGTCCAATCAATGAATGCATCTGGGGGAAGAGCATTTCTGTCAGAGGGAACAGCATATGAAATGTGCTTGACATGATTTCAGAACAGAAGGAGTCACCGTGGCTGGAGCAGGGCAAGTGAGCAATAGGAGATGAAGTCAAAGTGGTAAGGGGGCAGAGTTTGCAGGTCTTTCTTCGTTGGTCATTGTTACGAAGCATTGCAGGGTTTGGGGCAAGCAGGAACATGATCTGACTGTTTTAACAAGAACACTTTGGCTGCTATTTTGAGAATAGACTAGGTAGGACAAGGTCGGAAAGGAAGACAGTTTAAGAGGCCAGTGTGATAGGAAAGGAATGGTGAGAAGTGGTCTTTGTAAGGATTAAAAAACTTGTAAATCACTTCCAATAGTGCCTGGCACATGGTAAGCAAACAATACATGTTAGCTATTAGTTGGTTGTTAAAACTTCTAATGACATTCAACAAAGAGGGTTCAACACAGGTTCTATTTGAACTTTTGATTGTGAGTTGATGAGCCTATTGAACATGTGTTGTTTTGAGGTTGAGTGAGAAAATGTGTATTCCATTACCCGCTAAGACATGACAACCTTACCTGCCAACAGCTGCCGTGAGGAGTTAAGTATAGGGATCTGGACGACCAAGAAGATCATTCCAACCACTCAGTGAGCACTCACAGTGAGCCCGGGTTGTGCGCACAAAGACTCCATAACATTTTTTCTCCATAACCGGCTGGGTAAGCCAACATGGTAGCTATTGTTATTCCAGTATCTGGGCTTCAGATGAGTCCCCTGAGGAAGTTGAGCATCCTGTTCACCACCATAGAATTGGTCAATGGCAGACTTGTGTTGGAAAACCACATCTGTCTTTCTCAAGTAGGTTAGGTTGCCTTATGTCTATTCACAATTTCAAGTAGAGTACACATAAGAATAAAATATGCAAATAAATAAATATATGGAAGACATATCTATGCTGTATTCCTGCCATTGTTCATAACACCTGAGTATAGTGATGACATATGTGCTTAACAAATGTTCTTTTGTGTGTGTGTATTTATTCAGATGGTATGTCCAATATAATCACAGTAAAACGTTGGGTCAAATATAGCCTCTTCCCTAGAAGTTTCAATGATGTTGCAGAATTCTGTGATGCTTCTAGGTCCTTTTCTCTGCCAGGTAGACAGTGCATTTATATTGCATGATTACTATAAATTACAAAAGCAGGGAGACTAGGGCAAGGAGAGGTTAAAAGCTGTGGTGAAGATCCTTGCCTAGAAAAGTGAAAGAATTTAGATTATATCTGAACAGATTGACTCCTGACCCTGTATTTTTGTGGAATAGATACCAGAAGGCAGTCATAGGCATATGGCGTGAGAAAGGACCTCATAAGCAGACGTTATTTTGCACTTAAAGAACGTGGGTTCTGGTAGTGGAATGACTTGCTACAGCCAGTAGCTGGTAGAGCCAGTACTGGAATCTGCGTCTCTCACTGCCATTACCCTGCACAGCTTGCATTGGATCAGCTGTTTTTTTTCAGGTGAAAAGTATATTCTCCAATGGGAAAAACAAATACTTCTTTTATTCTTTCAACATTCCTGAACAACTTAGTTTTATTGTGGAGCTGTATTAAAAATGGGATCTATAATTTGAAAACCAGACTGGTATCCTTCAGTTATGTTGCATATTAAATAATATTGAAAAAATTATTATATCCAGAATCTCTCTTGAGTTGAATATTAGTTTATAATACTTAACATTTAAAAAATACTGATACTATAGCCCTGTTTCTAAGTAGTTATTTATGTAAATCAAATAGAAGGATAAAATATGTATCATTATACATCCTTAGGATCAATACAATACAATATACAAATAGTGATAGTTACTAAACTTGTTACTATGTACCAAACATAATTCTAAGGATATATAATGATATCAAATATAAGTATAAAAAATAAGAATAACCAACATAAATTTAAATTGTAAAAAAACTGAGCTGTTCAGAGATCCTCAAGTAGGAACTTAAAAAAAAATCACGTACTTAATCCACATCTCCAGTCACTGCAACAAAGCAGGGAATGATTTATGTACAAGAAAAACATTTTTTATTATTTTTGTGGTGGGGCATTTATTGCACACACAGTAAGTGTTATAACCAAAACAGATATACAATTGGGACATTGTGTTTAAATTATCTTCTGTCATGTACGATATAAGCCAACAATAGTTTGAAATGTATTTAAACTACCATCTGGGACAAAGCAAAAGCAGTTCCAGGATCCAGCACGTGATAAATAGGAGCCGAGCTTCATCAGGAGCCTTCCTAGCACGTCTCTGCATCCTGGATCATTGGTTCCACGGTTTGAAAGAATTCCAACATCCGTCTTAGCTCCCAGAGTTTTTGAGTGTTTTTAATAGATCATGACATTTTTTTCTGGCTTCATAAAGAACTAAATCAATGAAGTTAAATGTTATTTGTCTAGATTTCCTTTCAGTCTTGAGAGATAAAGTTCAGGTTTGTGTCTTTTAAAAGCTTCAGCAGAAAGTCCCATCTGATGAGACAAATTCTTTCTGGGATTTGACAGTTTGAAAGGAACAGTCTTCAGTTCAGCTAACTCACCTGAATTGAGGGCCTGCTGACATAATAACAGGTGGGTATTTAATCAAATACCCATTAAGTGCTATGCACTGGAGGCATTTCAGACCTTAATAATAATCTGGCATTCTAATCCAGCTCTGAGCGCTCTAAAGCTTGTCTGAGCGTTTTCTTTTGGGAAACTGTGTCTGTTTCATTTTCCCTGTGTAATGGCAACAATGCAAGTAGTGATAGTTACCGAGCCCCTACTTCTTACCAAGTATGATTCTAAGCACTTTATACAAAATGTCTCATTTATTCAGAACAACACTCTTATGAGGTAGATACATTTATAATAATTATTTTACCTATTAGGAAACTGAAGACCTGCTAAACTGTGTAACTTGCCCAAGGTTCCACGGCCTTAAGTGCTAGTCTTCTAATTCAGCCCTCATTATCTCAGTTTTCATAGATGATAAAACTTGGATCAGAGAAGTAGAACAAATCTCCTAAATCATATATCTAATTAATGGAGAAGGAAGGAGTTGAATCTAGGACGTCTGATTTTAAGTTCAATAATTTTAAAGTGAAACATGTTGTTTTTTCAATAATTGTATATTTTTGTACATAAAAATGTTAATCTACCTATGTAAAATATTTAAAAATAAATTTAATATGTAGTTTTAAAATAATGTTTTATTCAGAGAGGTTTGTCAATTTTTAAAAAATTTAAATTGAATTAGAGAAGACGTAAGATTGTAATTGTGGATATGATATTCTATAGCTAGTAAACTTCCCAGTTGCACTGGGATATTATGATTGCCCTTTACAACAAAATATAGCAAAAATGCCATGCACACAAAACCATTTTTAGTATTATGTTCAAAGGCACAAATGTAATATAATATACTAGAGGCCCAGTGCACGAATTCGTGCATGGGTGGGGTCCTGGGCTTGCCTGGCAATCGGGGACGATTGGGGCCAGCCAGGGGAAGGGACCGCTGCTGGCTGGGGGAGGGACCACGGGAGGTTGGCCGGCCACAGGAGGTTAGCTGTGGGAGCACACTGACCACCAGGGGGACAGCTCCTGCATTGAGCATCTGCCTTCTGGTAGTCAGTGTGCATCATAGCTACCAGCCAGTCATCTGGTCATTACGGTCGCTTAGGATTTGTGTGTGTGTGTGTGTGTATGTGTATATATTTATATATATATAGACTAGAGGCCCAGTGCATGAAATTCATGCATGGGGTGGGGAGGTCCCTCAGCCCGGCCTGCACCCTCTTCAATCTGGGACCACTTGGGGGATGTCCGACTGCTGGATATCCACAGGGATGGGGCCTAAACCAGCAGTCGGACATCCTTCTTGCAATATGGGACTGCTGGTTTCTAACCACTTGCCTGCCTACCAGCTTGATCGCTACCTAACTGCTCCCCTGCCGGCCTCATGGCCCCCAACTGCCCTCCCTTGCTGGCCTCATGGCCCCCAACTGCCCTCCCCTGCCGGCTTCATGGCCCCCAACTGCCCTCCCCTGCTGGCCTGATTGCCTTTAACCACCTCTGTCTCAGCCCCCACCACCGTTGCTTTGTCCGGAAGGAAGTCGGGACAGTAGGAAGATGTCAGGTCTCCTGGTCTAATTAGCATATTACCCTTTTATTAGTATAGATAATACAGGTTCCTTTAGTAATTATGCCAAGTATTTTTCTTCATTAAGTATAATACTTAATATAATACTCTTTTATAAGCAATGAAAAAAATCACCAAACTGTGGAAATCAAAGACGTTTAAATTAGTATTTAATAGAGATACTACACTTAGTATCTGAGTAAAACTATCAATGGAGGTATATGTGGTTATGAGAAACATGACATTGTAAATATGGCCCAATCATTCATCTGATACATATTAGTTGTACTTCTAAAATTCAAATATCAGTTGATTAAGTGTTATTCTGGGAGGAAAATATAGCTGAGAACACAATAAGTAGCACAATATATGCCTGTGTGAGACTATGTTTGTTTACAGAAACTTGTATATTATACACAAAACTTGGTAACTTCTGCAAAACTTACATTACTTGACCATTTTCAGTTTCCATCACTAATTTGCATTTTCTCAATTTAGAAAGACTGTTTAAATATGTACTTAAATGAAACCAAATGATAATTTAGTTTTCAGAAAAATAATCTATCATTTTTATTTTTATTATTCTATTTCATGAACTGGATTAATTTTCTCACATGATAATAAAGTAGTTTTTCTTCCAGGTACACCGATATAACATGCCTTTTGCATGAAAATATTTCTGCTTCTCAAACCAAATTTTCAACTAATATTTAGTTAAGAAAGCAATATTACTATAATATTAATCAAAAGCTATTACACATAGTTAATTTTTATTTTGATATTACTTTCTTTGTCATCCTTAACTGTGAAAATATTTTCAGCCCCGTAAAACATTTTATATTGTAAAATAATCTATAGCATTCTCCTTATAGTAGTTGATTATGGGAACCCCAAATTGATTACAAACCAGTACCAGGTTATCCCTACTCATTGAATAATAGGGTCTGTAATTTTGGGGGATGGCTGACATTCTAATAGAACTTTGAAAGAGTATTCCATTAAAATGTTGCTTCTCCCCAGCTCCCCTCAGCGGAAAAGATGTGTGTAAGTTGAGGGGAGTCCACCGTGTGGAGATGAGCCAGTCTCTTGGAACTCAGTGGAGTCCCTGGATGAGAAAGATCTGTGATTACTGAATCGGCTCAGAAATTCAGTGTTTCAGCCACTAACTCACATGTGGCCTGTGCAGCTGTGTGGTCAGGGGAGGCTGCAGATGTTACTCAGGACAGCAACCGCAAAGTCTGGTTTTTATATAATGTTTTCCAAGTTCTTTTGGAAAACCATCAAATGTTAAAATTTGGCGGGGGTGGGGGGGAGTTGAAGATTTTTCTCTCCTTTTATGATGATTTCAACCTTAAGGTGAAATATTTCTTTAATCAGATAAAATACAGTTTTTTAAATAGAGAAAATTATATTAAAATGATTTTGTTGGACATGAATGAGCAAGAATGAAAAATCTATTTGCGATTCGGTTATCAAACACTCTTAAAACTCAGAAAATTTACTGGAAGTTCTCCTCCCTCACAAAAGTAATGGTAAAAGAAGATTTATAAAAGGTAAGTACCACTGATAGAAGAGAGAAAAGATACTAAATAAATTTTAAGAACAGAAGTGACTAGCGTGACTAAAGCAAATTCACAGAGCCTTTAAATAATAATAAAAATGTAAACTATGTCAACACAAACAGAAAGCTTATGGTATTGAATTATGGTAATGATCAGCAAATAGATTGTTTCTTATATTAATTCATTTTAAAAGCATTTTTCCACTGCTAAGATTTGTATTATTGAAAAGATGTTTTGCATCGTCTGATAAAAATTCATATTGGAATACAGTGGCAGCCACAGTGTGATAATTTCTGAAAAGGGGGAGATGCAAAATCAACCAAAACAAAGTATTTGAAGTGTCAGCGGAAAGATCTGGCTAATGAGCAAGCCCTGAGACTGTGCAACACACACTGTGGAAAGCACTTCTGCATTCCCATAGGGCGTCTGCGAGCCATGCAGGCTCCAGGAGGGCCTTTCCCCCGTCACTGTGCAGGTGCGGGTGGTCACTGTGCAGGTGGGGGTGGTCACTGTGCAGGTGGGGGTGGTCACTGTGCAGGTGGGGGTGGTCACTGTGCAGGTGAGGGCTGGTCACTGTGCAGGTGGGGGCTGGTCACTGTGCAGGTGGGGGTGGTCACTGTGCAGGTGAGGGCTGGTCACTGTGCAGGTGGGGGCTGGTCACTGTGCAGGTGGGGGCTGGTCACAGTGCAGGTGGGGCTGGTCACTGTGCAGGTGGGGCTGGTCACTGTGCAGGTGGGGGCTGGTCACAGTGCAGGTGGGGCTGGTCACTGTGTAGGTGAGGGCTGGTCACTGTGCAGATGGGGGCTGGTCACTGTGCAGGTAGGGGTGGTCACTGTGCAGGTGAGGGCTGGTCACAGTGCAGGTGGGGGCTGGTCACTGTGCAGGTGGGGGCTGGTCACAGTGCAGGTGGGGCTGGTCACTGTGCAGGTGGGGCTGGTCACTGTGCAGGTGGGGGCTGGTCACAGTGCAGGTGGGGGCTGGTCACTGTGCAGGTGGGGGATGGTCACTGTGCAGGTGGGGGCTGGTCACTGTGCAGGTGGGAGCTGGTCACTGTGCAGGTGGGGCTGGTCACTGTGCAGGTGGGGCTGGTCACTGTGCAGGTGGGGGTGGTCACTGTGCAGGTGGGGGTGGGGGTGGTCACTGTGCAGGTGGGGGTGGTCACTGTGCAGGTGGGGGCTGGTCACTGTGCAGGTGGGGGCTGGTCATTGCAGGTGGGGACTGGTCACTGTGTAGGTGGGGGTGGTCACTGTGCAGGTGGGGGTGGGGGTGGTCACTGTGCAGGTGGGGGTGGTCACTGTGCAGGTGAGGGATGGTCACTGTGCAGGTGGGGGCTGGTCACCGTGCAGGTGGGGGCTGGTCATTGCAGGTGGGGACTGGTCACTGTGCAGGTGGGGGTGGTCACTGTGCAGGTGGGGGCTGGTCACTGTGCAGGTGGGGGTGGTCACTGTGCAGGTGGGGGTGGTCACTGTGTAGTTGAGGGCTGGTCACAGTGCAGGTGGGGCTGGTTACTGTGCAGGTGGGGGCTGGTCACTGTGCAGGTGGGGGCTGGTCACTGTGCAGGTGGGGGTGGTCACTGTGCAGGTGGGGGCTGGTCACTGTGCAGGTGGGGGTGGTCACTGTGCAGGTGGGGGTGGTCACTGTGCAGGTGGGGGTGGTCACTGTGCAGTTGAGGGCTGGTCACTGTGCTGGTGGGGGCTGGTCACTGTGCAGGTGGGGGCTGGTCACTGTGTAGCTGGGGGCTGATCACTGTGTAGGGGTTATGTGATCAGTATTCCTGTTGAATAGGAATTCTCACTTGAAGAAACTGAAAACTCCTTAGTTCTCTCAAAAGCCTGGCAGCCTGACTTTTTTTTCTCAGCAAACAGTTAACATCAGTGAAGGCTTTTATAGAGACTTTTTTCCATAGGATAAGATGTGTAGATGAACATATAAAAATAAATAAGCTGCATTATTTCTTTCCTTAAATTTTAGGTACAATGCTTTTACTGTGCATGATTACTATAGGTCTCAAGGTAAACATCATGTAGCCTTAAGTACACAACCATAACCAATAGAGTTCTGTGATCAGTTACTTAAATAGGTGTTAGCCTGAGTATTAGGGTAAATGCATGCTGAAGGAGGTTTTTCTGGAGAGTGAAGCTTTTTGGTAGGTTTTGGTAGATGCTCTTTTTTTTTTTTTTATAATTTGTTAATTTAGAGAATCTATACTAATAAAAGGGTAATATGCTAATTAGACCGGGTCAATGAGCCATCTTCCAGATGTCCAACTTCCTTCAGGACAAAGCCATGGTGGTGGAGGTCAAGGCAGAGACAGTTAGGGGTTGAGATCAGGCTGGCAGGGGAGGGCAGTTGGGGGCGAGATCAGGCGGGCAGGGGAGAGCAGTTGGGGCATTAGGCAGGCAGGCAGGTGAGTGGTTAGGAGCCAGTGGTCCTGGATTGCAAGAAGGATGTCCGACTGCCGGTTTAGGACCAATCCCACAGATCCGTCCTTAACCGGCAGTCGGACATCCTTCAAGGGGTCCCAGATTGGAGAGGGTGCAGGCCGGGCTGAGGGACACCCCCTGCCCTATGCACAATTTCGTGCACCGGGCCTCTAGTTAATATGTAATTGAATATTAATTGAAATATAACTTTAGTCTACTAACTCCCCCACTGTCATCATGTTGTGCTTTTTTTTTTGGTATTTTCCATAGATTTTTTTTTTTTTTTTACTTTACCCTTTTTTTGATCCTTCCTTCCTTATGATATGGCTATTCATTGATACTGTGTTTTGTCTCACTCATCCCCTACCAACAGATATGTAGAGTGTCTATCTCAGTATTTTCTCTCAGATCACTATTTTAATCTGGCTGGCACAACCTTTCTTTGCCGTGTACATATTAGGTACCTGCCAGTAGAGCTGGACTTTCTTACTGCCCATGATGACCTTGCTGTCCATGAACATTCAGGCCCTCTGGTGCCTTCCCTGTGTCTGAGTGGCTCACAGCATTTCCCTCTTTTGGCCTGCCTAGAGGCCTAGACTTAATTTATTCATGTTGGATCACTGGGGCCTTGTCTAAATTCTTTGTTAATTTTGGAACAGGAAAGAATGACAGAGAGAGGCAGAATGAGGGGTTTGAAAGACTGAGTCTGCACAAGTGATGTTATCACTGTCAAGTGTGTGCTCAAATCTGTACAGTTCCATTCATTCCCTCTGCATATCAAAAGCTCAAAAGGCTCTGGGACATTAAAAAGTAGATACTTGCAGGCAGCTCATTTCTGTAGCTCATAGTACACACCTGTAACTACCAAAGAAATGACAAATGTTTGCAGATCTTCATGGTGTGCCAAAGAAGCTAACTTCATTTGAGGAAGGCTGTTATAACCTCCCACACAGGTAGAGGGCAGATTAATTTAGCTGCCAGGCAAGCAGTATCCAAACTGAGTTTGCTGGAAACAATCCAGTCATCAGTTCTCCTGAGAAAACATTAGGACTAAAGTAATTATGATTTTATTATTAACAGTTTATAGATGTTCTAATAAGAATATATTTCTGGTCTTCCTCTGACTTTATGTTAAAATCATTCTAATTTAACAGCATTCTGAGTTTATATTTATTATTGTTATATCACTGCTTAGAATAAATGTAATTATATTAATAAAATATATATATATATATGAGGTAATATGCAAATTAGGCCAGGATGCCGTAACGGGTCACAACTGGACAGGAGGAGGTTGCGCGTGCAGGTGAGGCCTAGAGCGGAGACGGAGTCAGAGACAGGGGCCTGCCCGAGCTGGCGCGGTGGCTCCGGCGGCCCAGAGCGGACACAGGCAGGGGGGCCCGGGGGGCCTGGGCTCAGGCGCGGGTCCCGGCCACCTGTGGCGCCAGTCCGGCCTGACTCCCATAGCAGCCCGGAGCTGTGCAAGTCAGGTGCGGGTCCCGGCCGCCCATGGTGCCAGTCCAGCCTGACTCCCGCGGCACCCTGCGGGGTGCCTCCTTGCATGGTGGGAGGCGGGGCGCCTCCTCGCGTGATTTCAATCACGCGCTGGGCCTCTGGTTATAAAATAATACACGTCCAATGTTCTGGAGCGAAACTGCTCTTAAGTATATGAAATGAAAGAGAATAGTATCATTTCATCACATTACTCCTATTCCCTAGGTGATAATCACGTAATAGTTTGATGTGTATCCATCTGAATATTTATCTAACTATTCTCAATTTACTCTCATCCATCCATCCATCATCTATTTCTTATAACAGTGTGACCATACTATTTACCTTATAATGAAATTTGCTTTTTTCATGCAGTTTTGAAGATAAATATGTACTTTGCAGAATGCACTTGTATTTGTTTGTTGATCTACCGTTCAGAAGTTGATGTGCCAATGCTTTATGTTTTTGAATGTGGTTATTAAACTAGAATTATTTTTCTGAAACATGACAAGGTGTGAGCAATTTCAGTGTCTGATTTGTGGTAGGTGTTTGTCTCTTCCATGGGTAACTGGTTATTGTTTGCTGGCTCCACTAAGGGTAGAACTAAAGGGAAAAAAAAAAAAAACATGAGAGGATTTATCACAAATTTAGAATTTTAGAGCTGAATGGGCAGTGGTGATTGTTTAGCATGTAATGTAAAGATTTTCCTGAGAGTGGATAAACTAAGGAAAACTGGTTTATCTGTGCAGATAAGCAAAAACTAATGGCTTCGCTTTGCTCATCCTGGTTATTTTCACACCCTAGTTGCTGTGAAGCTTATGTGTTCATCTTTATGTCTTCTCTTCTCACCTGATGAGACTTGCACTTGGCTTATTCTGTTTCCAGATGCTCTTTTTATTCTGCTGTCCATATGCTTCTGGTTCAAATAGTAAACACTTTTTTTATCACCATCCAGACTCTCTTGAACTAATTTGGTTACCTCAGCAGCTTTAACAGCTCTTTTAAACACACAGCACACCTGAACATCTCTCGCCCGCTATAGGTACCACTTACAGATGTCCCTCGTGATCATTTTTACCTAATAGTCTCATGTGTACTTGAGTGTTTCTAATTTTGGCTTTCCCTCTAAGTCCTGGACTGTGCTTTCTATTTCTTCTTTCACTTCCTTTGGCACCATTCACTTTTTAAAATGTAATTGACATTGTATTAATGTGACCATTTGAGCATAAAATACTAGATTATCTACAGCCCATATGAATCTGTGGAATTGTGTCCAAGCAGTGAATGAACATATAGGAGGCCATCTTTACAGTATTTTCACTTATCACTCTTGCAGCAGGCAGCTCAAAGGCTGTGCTTTCTAGTCAGTCCTCCTGATGGGGTGCAATGCTAATAAAACCATATCTCCTCTTGCCCTCTCCCACTTTCTCTACCAGATTTAAGACCCCAGGAAACCTCTCGTCACAGATCCATGGGGGAAGAGGGGCGGGAGTTCTTTATCCTGGAATTGCTCAAACCTTCGTGGATATCCATGTGGTGATGTCTTTTAAGAAGATGAAATTTCAGGACTAAACAGAAGCTTCTGTGCTTACATTCAGCAGTCAGATTTTGGATATAATCAATTGCCATGAAACTAGATGGGTAAAAATCTCCTTGTAAAATTGCTCATTTGTTATTTATTTTTACTTTGTATATTTTGCATGTTATGATTTGTGTGTATAGAAGTTCATAATTTTTATATCTTCTTGGTGGATTTCTTTTTGATACTGGACAATGTCCATTTTTACTCCTATGAAAACTTTTTTGACTTAAACTAAACTATATTTGTTTTATATCAACGCTGGTGTATCAGCTTTTGTTTGGTTAGTATTTGTTGAATATTCCTTTTTCTATCCCAATGATCTCATTTTAAAAGCAATTGTTTAGGATGGTTTTGTTTTAGGGGTATCTCATTCAAAAAGAGTTTGATTTCTTCATTTAAAAAAATATCTGAAAACTCTGAATAGGGAGTTTATTGTTTAAATTTATTGTGTTTACAGGTATGTTTATTTTATCTTTTTTTTTTTTAGTTTTCTTTTACCATCCTTTTGTTTTGCTACTTATTCTCTTATCGCTCTTTATTGGATTATTAAATCTTTTTTATTTTATTTTATTCTATTTATTTGAAAGCTACAAATTGTAGTTCTGTTTATTTGGGGGTCGCTTTTATTTTTTTATTTAATATATTTTTATTGATTTTTGAGAGAAAGGGAGAGGGAGAGAGAGATAGGAACATCAATAATGAGAGAGAACCATTGATTGGCTGCCTCCTGCACGCCCCCCACTGGGGATGGAGCTGGCAATCTGGCATGTGCCCTTGACCGGAATGGAACCCAGGACCCTTCAGTCCACAGGCTGATGCTCTATCCACTGAGCAAACTAGCTAGGGCAGGATCACTTTTACTTTTTAAATATATGTAAATTATTATATATTTTAAAGTCTAAAGTTAATCTGTATTTATATCCTCTTTCTGAACATACCTTAGCATGTTATTATACACAATGAATAATTCCCATTGTTAATACTGACTAAAGTTTTGGATTTATCTATTCTTTATTGCAATATAGTTAGTTATTTTATAGCAAACAGTTAAAGTTTTCAACAATTTATTTTTGTATCCTGTTGCATCCATATGGATTTATTTGTATATATACTGAAATAGATCCTTAAATACAGGGTGGGGTAAAAGTAGGTTTACAGTTGTTTGTATGGAAAATAATATAATAATTAATAAATAATAATACAAGAATAAATTCTGTGTTTTGCATACTGCCTCCCATACTACTTTGCTTAAAATACACTCCCCCATTTAAAAAAAAAATCTCTTATAGCTTTATGACTTTACATTTTGTTACTGTTTTTATCATTGCTATAGATTTTGAGCCTGAGGAGGTATGTCAGTGATTGAATGTATGGAAACATCTTAACTGGACGTTGAGACTTGACTTAGGAAATAATTACTGAGAAAAAGTAAAAGAGCAGGAGTTGGTTATTTAGATAGAGTGGCTATATAATTTATTATCCAAACTGAGACACTTTCAAAATTTAAAGAAGGCACTGTTAGTAGTTTTATGAGACAATGAGTAAACTAAGGCCACTACAGAAAAATTAAGTTGCATAATCATTGTACTATAAAAGACTGCTCTCTTTTAATTTATACACAGGAATATTTGTGACTCAGTATCACAATCTTTCCATTGATGTCTGTACTCCACCCAGCTACATGATGGTTTTTCCTACAAGAAACACATGATTAATATCCTATCTAATAAAGAGGGAATATGCTAATTGACCATCACACCTTCACAAAGATGGCGGCACCCACAGCCAATAAGGAGGGAATATGCTAATTGACTGCCATGCCCTCAAATATGGCAGCACCCACAGCCACAAGATGGTGGTGCCCAGTCCCCTCAGCCCTGCCGGGGTGGCAGGTGTGCGGCATGGCTGGGCCCACCCCCAGGTGGGTCCGGCTGCTCCACGCCTGCCTCCGGAGACCCCCAGGTTCCTCAGCCCTGCAGCCGCCCAGGGCCAGCCCGAGGCACAGGCAAGTCTCGGATGGTGGCTGCCCAGCCGCCCAGGGTTGCCCGAGGCTCAGGTAACCAGGGCCAGCCGAGGCTTGAGCTGCTGGAAGTGGCAGCAGCAGAGGTGGATGGGGCGTCGCCTTCCCCTGATTGCCGGGTCGCCTCCTGCCCCTGAGGGCTCCTGGACTGTGAAAGGGGGCAGGCCAGGCTGAGGGACCCCCCTCCAGTGCATGAATTTTCATGCACCGGGCCTCTATTATAAATATAAGAGGCCAGTAGACTTTGAAAACTTGAAATACAAGGTTGTTGAGAAGAAAGTGTGGTACATGAGTAAATCTGAAGCTAATTTTGTTCATTAATTTCTAAGAAACTATTTACAATTCCCTCATCAAAATATTTATAGTATTAAATGTCATGGTAGTTGAGTCTAATTTCCCTTGGAATAGACACAGGGATGTCAGTAGGAGGAGATGATGCTGAGGTAAAGTTGGTGTGCTCACTTTTGTACATATATAAGAATATATCTTGACTATACTAACATTCTATAATTGTGATGAATCTTGTAAATAGACATATATAAGGTAAAGTCAGGAACAGTATGCTTTGGAAGTACTAAGTAGACCAATATACAGAACTTTAATTAAAGTTAGCAGCATAAAGGATATTTTACAAACGCATTTAGACTTTGTATGCATCACAGAATTTAAATGTGTGTACTGCACATGCCTGGTACTAGTGAGATAAGATAAATGATATCTCATTACCCTATCTTTGAGGGCTTATGATTCTAGTCATTGTTTCTAAATATGTAAGCATTATCAGTTTCTCAGGAAAAATTTATTTTTATTTTATATATCTACTGTATATCTACACAATCAATACAAAATGTGTGTGTGTGTGTGTGTGTGTGTGTGTGTTTGCGCACGTACGCGTGCATGTGCATGCGTGCGTAAGGATCAGAAACCCGTAATGAATACAGGCTTTACATTTTTCTACTCATTTCCATATCTCCCCAGCCAACATAATTCTTGTTTTTCTCTTTTTCGGTTTAGCTCATACCATCATGTTGGTCAGATAGAAGGAGGGCCATCTCATCTTTTGTTCGTTAGAGAGTTTCAATTATTTAATAAGTGAAGTAATTAAGACATTAAGAATTAAAGTGACTCCAAGAAGAGCTCTGAGACTCAGAGTGTTGCCTAGGTTCCTGAGTTTGAATTTCAACAAAAGCGAAAAAGTCCTGCTACAGGTTCTTTCAAAAATTGTATAAGGTGCAATGTGTCGACATTTTAATATGATTTAGAGACTTTAAAATTATGTAAACTTTGGTTATAGGGACAGTTATAGAACCCAAATACAATGCTTTCATTCCTTACTAAATTGGAATGATTGTATCACCAAAAGGCTCTGTACAAATGTGTATTTTTTTTGCCTGTACATAATAACTTAACAGTTGATAATGTGGTTCTAGTGGAAGCAAGGATTATTATGTGCATGAGCACACGTGTGTGTGTGCGTATGTGTGTGTGTGTGTGTGTGTGTGTGTGTGTGTGTGTGCGTATAGAGGAGAGAGAAAGGAATAGGAGTGAGCATATCAAGGGTCAGTACTTGCAAAGACTTGTTTTCCAGTGACTATGCTTTATGTTCTCATGTGGACAGAAATAATAAAGGCATTACCACAGTTGTTTCTATAATCTTACAAAGTCTGTACCGTCTCCCTGAGGTTACAAGGCGCACATCAGGAAGAGGTGGTACAGATGCAAAGTTCTCAGTACAGACCCAGCAGAAGCTGCATACAGTGGTATCTGGATATCTGGCGGCCACTTTGATTTCTCAGATAATAAAAGAACTGTTTGGGCTTAGAACTCATCCTCCATTAATTTTTTAAAAAATTTCCACCTCCATCTGAACAAGCTCAAATATTATTGATTTCTTCTTTTTCTTTTGAAAATCAACCCCTCAACTTTTCAAAGACAACTTGAATATTGGATACCAGTTCATATATAATGCATATAACCTCTCCACTGCTGTCAAAACAGTCTGCCTGTAGCTTCAGCTTAGAAACATAAAGTTCTTAAACTTGGAGGAGTGCCTTAATTATTATACAGTGCATCTCTTTGTATGACAGAGAATTTATAATGCATTCTGCACCCCAAAACAGTGTCTGTAATTAGGAGTTTTTTTAATAATAACATTTTAGCTTCTGAAATGAAACATGTAAATTTGAAAGAAACAGTTTAAAATCTGTTTGTGTGTGTGTCTTTATGTGTGTGTAAGAGAGAGAGAAGTGTCATATAATACTTAATTCACCAATTTTTTCAAGTATTCAATTTTAAAAGTGTTACTATTTTATGGAATATATAATGGTAGTTTGATTTTATGAATATTTATATTTTTATGTAAAATAAATGTCTAAAATTATTTCACAGTGTGTCTGAAGTGTTGGAAAAATAGAGAATCCCTCTGAAAATTATAAAATAGAAAACTAATACCAGGTTATTTTTCTGGTCCAAACTGGTTCCCACCTCAGGACACATACTACATCCTCAGTTAATACTTCTTGAGGGAAAGGTGGCATGAACTTTCTTCACTATGGATCTTAATCCTATATAATAAAAGCCTAATATGCTAAGTGTCTGGTCGTCCATTCAACCAATCAAAGCGTAATATGCTAATGATATGCTAAGGCCGCTCAACTGCTCGCTATGACATGCACTGACCACCAGGGGGCAGAGAGTCAACTGGTCGACCAGTCACTATGATGTGCACTGACCACCAGGGGGCAGACACTCTGACCGGTAGGTTAGCTTGCTGCTGGGGTCCGGCTGATCGGGACTGAGCAAGATGGGCCGGACACACCCTGGAACCCTCCTGTGGTCCCTCCTGAGTCCCTCCTCAGCCCTGATAGTGCACCGGTGGGGTCCCTCGGCCTGGCCTGCGCCCTCTCTCAATCCAGGACCTCTCAGGAAATGTCGGAGAGCTGGTTTCGGTCTGATCCTGCTCAATTCAGGAGCTGCCCCATGGTGGTCAGTGAGCTTCCACAAGGGGAGCACTGCTCAGCCAGAAGCCGGACTCACAGCTGGTGAGTGCAGCGGCAGTGGTGGGAGCCTCTCCTGCCTCCGCGGCAGCACTAAGGATGTCTGACTGACAGCTTATGCCCAGACACAGGCCGGGCTGAGGAATGCCTCCCCCTCATGTGCACAAATTTCATGCACTGGGCCTTTAGTAATAATAATAGTAATAATAACAAACTAAAGGAATGTTTTTCATTAGATAATAAGCCAATATTTCAAAATAAGCAAATTAATAAATCTAGTCCCTTCTTTCAACTTTTGTTAGTTTTTCCTAGAAACTTATAGAACTTACTTCAATAATTATTTTAACAGAGGCAGTCTTATATCTAAAAGCCAGCTAGCACATTTGAAGGATGCCAGATTAGCTCACAGGTAAACTATCCATTGTGGCAACCAAGAATTCATTCATAAAACGATCAATGCGGCATGTGCATTAGGCAGGTGAGAGTGGGATTTGTACAGGACTATGGCTGTGATGTCAAAAAGAAAGGACCCACATAAGGTTATGGAAGGTAAAACTTTTGGTTAGAGTGGGGGGAAAAGATTGGGGGTGGGGAGAGAGAGAGAGAGAGGAAGAAGAAAGAGCTGAAATATATCATATTGATGTGGACATCTTGTTAACATCAAAATTACTATTGTTTATACCCACATTTCTGTGATCCATCTGATTGCTGTGGGTCAGCTGCAGATACTGACTTTATGATAGCTGCAGCTGAGTAGTTGCATCTAGAAAGACTGATACATCTCCAAGGCAAAGGTCAACGGACTTTTTGTAGAAAGGTCAGATAGTAAATGTGTTAGGCTTTGTGGCCATATGGTCCTGCTTACAACTACTCAGCTCTGCTATTGTCACAAGAAAGCAGTCATAGACAATGGTTAAACAAATGGATGTGGCTGCTCACTTTTGTTAACTCAGCTGTAGGGAAACAGGCTTTAGTTTGCTGTCCTAACCCTGCCTCATGCCCCCACCCATTAACTTGTCACAGGTGATAAATTGAAGTTTATCATTACCCACCTGTCTTATGGTTCCTTCCTGTTTGATGGTCTGCCTCTTCATCTCTGATGCTTCATAGACCTTCTCCTAGGAAGACCCTGAGGGACAGCCATACCTCTTGGTAGGTTCTTATTTGGGAAGAGACTGCAGCCTGTGCCCTTCCTTCCTGTTCCCTCACATGTGGAGGCAGTGATGCCCAGGGCAGCCCAGTTCCAGAGACAGTCTTGACTAGAGCTTCATACGTGCTGGGGACCTCAGCCCCTTCAGCTAGCAGGTGTGGGATGAGTACTATTGTGGCTGGTGCCTGGTAGGGCTGGGTAAGCACTGGGCAGGGCTGTGTGGCTGTGGAACTGGACCTCCTCTCCCATGTCCACATGATTCGTTACCCTGCTGGGAAGGGGACCTATCCACTTGTTTGGAGAGGCTGATTCACTCTTCTCCCAAACTCTGAATTATCTTCTTCATACCTTCCTTGTGGCTGAAGTGCTGCTGCTACAATGGGCAGCTGGCCCTCAGATGATTTCCTCTGTCCTGGTGGCATCCTGGTCTCCTGGGCTTCTGCCCAGTTCCATCACTTGACCTTTCTAGGCTCTCATTCCTGGCCTGAGCCAAGCCTCCTGGGCTTGCTTGTTGGCTCTCATCTTCCCTGTCCCTGCTGCTTGACCTCCCAGTGGCACCTGTTGCAGAAGACTCGTGCCTCACAGTTGGCCCAGCATGATGTATGTCAAAGCAGAGATTATCTTGCTTGTTTTCAATGTAATATATCCTATATAATAAAAGGCTAATATGCAAATCGACCTAACAGGGAACGACTGGTTGCTATGATGCCCACTGACCACCAGGGGGCACCGCTCAGCCAGAAGCCAGGCTCACGGCTGGCAAGTGCAGTGGCAGTGGTGGGAGTCTCTTCAGTCTCCACAGCTGTTGGACATTCCCCCAAGTGCTCCAGGCTGGGCTGAGGGACCTCCCCACCCAAGTGCATGAATTTCATGCAGCGGACCTCTAGTATATATATAATTTGATCTCTTGTTCAAATCTGAGCATTTTATAGTTATTATTAGTCAAATACAACTGAAACTTAACACTAATATTAATTTAAAGAGATATTTTTTCAAGGAACCTTAAAGTCAGTGCTCAAAGATATTAAACATGAATTAAAACTAGAGAAAGGATCTGTGAGATTTCATGTTGGTCATGGTACATAGGGAGCAGCATAGGGAGCAATTTAAGATTCAAAGGAGATAAAAACAGGCTGAATGTATTGGTTGTCCTCAGTGATAAGAACCTGCTAGAAGGTTTTCTGCTTCTAAATTATCTTTTACAATTCTAGAATCAAAATACTTGATATAATTCAGTAAGTGGACATATACAAGAGACTAATGATACTTTAGCTTTCATATCAGAACATATCTTGAAATGATATTGAGTAATAGTAATTGTTTTATTACAAAATCAGTCTATAGGAACAATTTCATATGTATATGGATTGTAGAGAGGGAAAATCAAGATGCTTCAAGTCCAGTTAGCCACTGCAATTGCCCAGATGGCAGGTTGGGTGGGGTGGGAAATGGGAAAAGGGAAAGTTTCTTAGAACTGCAAACTGGTTAGGTTACTTTTCATATAGGTCAAGATGGTAGGCTTTAAAAAAGGTCAGAATTATTTATGTAACCAGCATAATCCTGTGGGATAAAGGGCCAGTAAGTTAGCAGCTTTGGGAAGGCGATATTAGAGCAGAGGTTAAGATCAATACTAAGGAGTTGCACTGCCTGATGTTATAGCCCAGTGGTACAATTTGGTAGTGGGAATATTATTTTACCTCTCTAAGCCTAGTTTTATTATCCTTAAAAAAAGTTATATTGAGAATAGCCAATTTCATAGGGTTGACTATGTAAGGATTTAATGGGATAATATGTGTAAGACACTTAGAATATTAAAAATATGTCGTTATTGTATGGAGTAAATAGACATGGATTTTAATACTTACTCTACTATTTACTAGCAATAAGACTGTGGGCAAGTTTATTAAATTACCTTGGTTCTTTATTAAAGTGGGAGTAATTTACCTATTTTACAAATTGGCTGTAGGAATTTACCCATAAGTATAGGTAATTACCCATAAGTATAGGTAATTTTAAATATATAAGTGCTCAATAAATGATAGCTTCTCATTAGCTTTCTCTAAAGAGATAAAATACCTGGTTTAAATAATCTGATTGCTTTGGGGAGAAAATGATATATACATAAATATAAAATCTACCTCCTCTTTGTCATTTGTTTAAAGTTATTTTAGAGTTTTCCACCACTGATAAATATTTTCAAAATGTAGTCAGAAATTAAATCCAGCTTAGTATTTTGTATGGACAGAAAAATATCTAAGAAATATCAGACAAGTGATATATAAGACCCAAAATTGATGAATTTTAAGATCTTGAAGATGGATTGTTTGGATCAATTTGACTGTTTACAGGAGACACTGGACCATTCCAGGCAAACATTTGGGTTGTAAAAATGGTACTGGATGTTTATATAAAAGACTCATATCAACTTTAAAAAGTTGGATATTAATTAAGTTAAACAAATAGAGGGCTGCTTAAATGCAAAGTCATTTCTCAGTCTGCTTTTGAATTATCTTTCATTTACTTGTCTAAATCTTTTAAAAATACTTTTAGTTCTTGGAATGTTGACAATTAATTTTAGTATCTTGTGACTTAATGATTAGGTCTGTGTTTATACCACCCAAACTTTTCAAGGTTTTAAAACTTTTTTTTGAATTTATTTTTCCCATGTCTATTTTACCAATATAAATAATATTTACCCTAAGTGTCTATGTGCTAGCAAGTCCATTCCCAGTCTACAGATGACACTTATTGGGTAACTACTACAAAATATTTACAGACACTAAAAATAAATTAAAAAAAACGGCTATTTAATCCCTCATGAAAGAGCTGAAATTCTAGCTGGGGTATTTGAAGTCAAATAATAATTTTTTTCCAGATTCACAGGAGATATTTTTTATAGTTTTGGTAAATTTTAGCCTGTTTATTGTGAAAGAACAAGTCACAAACTTCAATTAATAGAAAAATCTGAGAAATACCCAGTCATGGTTAAGTTGTTTATTACTTCTGTGAGAACTGCACATGCTCATGGCTGGATTTACATTGCATTCACTGTCATAAGGTCTTTTTGTAATGTCTGTTTCTAGTTCATATTGATAGAACTGAATACTTGGTATTTCTCATAAGACCTGGAGTTTTCCCACAAATTGTGTGTCTTATTTGCTTGAGATCTGCCATTGTAATACAGACTACGCCTGCATATAAATCTGTATGGTACAAACCATGTAAGGGCTAATAAGGTTTCTTTGTGGAAGTGAATGGTGACATGATGTAAAAGAATTCTGAAGTGGTGTTTTGAGATCAACCCTAAAGGAGACATGATTTGGCAGAAAATGAGCCATGAATACAAAGGAATGAGCAAGTGGATCAACTTGGCCAGAGTTGGGAACTTGCCCATTTAATAAAAAATGTACAATGGGCAAGGGGAAGAAAGAGAGAAAGAGAGTGGAACATCTCAAATGATTCATAAAGGGCCCCTAGAAGAACTTTCTAATCCTATCAGCTTACTGAAAATGAAACAAACTGTCTAGAAAAGTTATGTTTCCAACTGGTAAAGCTACTGAAATCAAGGGTCTCCTTGTTAGATGTTTAAGGAATTCCTTCATCAGCTAGAAGATAGACTAGATGTTGTCCAAGATACGTTCCACCTCTCAGTTACTGTGATTTTATGATTTATATTGCTGATTAGCCAATGAACATAGTATGTCAAAGATATGACAATATAGTTGATTTCTCTGTAATAATAAATTACCCCCTTAATTAACTACAATGAGTTAAAAAAATAAAACCCTACTGAAGCAATACATTTCTTTATGGAAAGATTATATTATATTTTCTAATTTGATTTTCTAAATCCCATTACAGAAAAATCTGCCCTCTTAGTCAAAAGTACACACTTACACTGAAATTGTAATATATAAATATCCTTTTTTTGGATCAGAATCCTTAAAACAAACCAAGTAGAATAACTAAAACCTGTATGTTTGGCTGATAATTTTTTGATACACTGTGGCTTTCAGAAAGCTCATATTTTCCCAAGTTAATGAAGAAATGTCCCTTAAATTTTTTCACCCCTACCAGTCTGGTTTAGTGGGTTTCAATTTTTTTTTTATGTCAATTTATCAGTGTATGTATCTTGTGCTAAGTGCAGTAAGAGCAGTATGTTTATAGCAGTGAAGTAAGTGGTAACTGGAAGCACTTAAAAATAGTGATTTGTGTTGGTTCATGGCAAATTAAAAAGAAACACACATTGACTTTGTAAGATTATTTTTACTGGTTACTTTATATAAGGAAATCAAACAAAATTTTGAAGCTTCATTCCTAATGCTGTTATTAGTTGTACCTGAACTCTTTTTTTTTTTTTTGCGCCAGCAGTGTAAAAATTAATGATTAATACATTTCTCTCCATTGTGAAAGTTGAAAATTCAGATGTTTAATTGTGAGACTCTCTGTGTACTTATCCTATAAAATGAGTAGTTTCTGTGAATTAAAATTTTCACCAAATGGATACATTTTTTATGACTGTCAAAATGATGGCCTTGAATTCCCAATGGACCTTAACAACTTTGTGAACATATCAGAAATCTTGGGAAAATGTGACTTTGGACAAGGATAATGCATAGGTGTGATCGGTATCATTTATTGTCGGCAGAATGGCAGAACCCTATAAATAATTCACTTTTTTAAGGCCCCGACTGATACCTCGTGAATCCCTGTGTCATCAGCAGCATTATTTAAAAGATGGCACAGAAGGTAACATCTGGGAGCCAATTCATCATTTAATTAAATTATCCTGTAATGAAATCTTCAGTAATGAGATTAATTTTAATTATTTATCAGGAGTTGACATGGGCACAAGGCCCCATAAATAATAAATGAAAGGCTTTGTCTGTTCCATTTCTAAGAAAGGACCTACTTTCCTGCAACAGTGCTTTTTTATAGAGCACTGCTGAGTCCTCGCAATGTGATCATCCAAGAGGCTGGCTTGATTTTTATTTCAGAACCTAAAGAGAGGATAATTGCTCAATACTCTTCAGATTTGAATTCCAAATCCATGTATTTTTAGTGTACACATTGATTTTTTTAGTTGCTGCAATTTTCGGTTTTTTAAGTATTTTGCAGATGTAAAAGAAAATGCTTTTAAAAAATAACGTGAGTTAAATGTTTAACTCAGCTATGAAAACGTCACTTTTTTCAGTACTTTATTGAGATGTAATTGACATGTTACTTTGTGTAAGGGTAATGTGTACACTGTTATAATTTGCTACATATGTCTTGCGAAGTGATTACCATAATAAGGTTAGTTAACTGCATGCATCACCTCACATAATTGCAATGTGTGTTGTAGTGGTGAGAACATTTAAGAGTTACTCTCTTAGAAACTTGTAAGTATATAATACCGTATGGTTAACTGTAGTCATTATGCTGTCTATTAGATTTCAGAACTTACTCATCTTATAACGGGATATTTGTACCCTTTGGTAACGGTCACCTTTAATGGCTAAACATAGTGATTATGGTCACACAATGGTATTAACTGTAGGTGTGCAGTTGTGCAATCCTATGAATGGTCTGTCAGTTCTTGACAAATATGTCTATGAGGGGTCACTTGCCCGCAACCAGGCTTACACCCATCCTTACGGGACAGTGGATAGATCAGGAGACTGAACCACAATTCAGTGGAGACTCAACAGTGCCCAGGAGTACTGGGCATCCCCGTGGTCACCAAGCAGAAGCCTTCCCTGGCCATATTTGGTCAGGTCTTACAGCCTCCCTTTCTCTTGGCTGTCTGAATGGAGGATAGTCGTTAAAAAAACAAATGAGACCTATTTTTTGTAGCCATAGAAATCAGGGTGATGGTCAAATTAACAGGAAAGCAGACTGAAAGTCTTTAAAAAGAATGACTAATCATCCCATCTCCCTTGATTAAAGCTAATTTCATGTAGACTAAAATCTAATTTCCTTAAGGCCTACAAGGCTCCTACTACTTCTTTGGCTTTCTTTTTCAGTCACCTATGCCCACCCCCACACTCATTTTGCTGTAGTCTCAGTAATATTATTTTAGGAACTGGATAGTGCCATAGTTTTTTCTTCTTCAAGGCCTCATCCTGCAATTCCTGTGGCTTCTCTGGGATCTTTTCTAGACGTGCTCCTGGTCATCCTTCAGCTCTTAGCTTAAATGTTACTTCTGAAAATCCTTTTCGCATTTCTCAGTCTAAAACATTGCTCCCCATCTGTTATAGTCTGTTATCCCATCTCCTTTGATTCATTCATATTGTGTTAAATTATTTTGGACTTGCCATGTGTCAGCCAGCTTTCTCAAAAGAGATAACATATCAAAATGCGTAATTATATAGTCATTTTATGTGATTATTTATATATCTCTCCTTCTAGACTGTAAGCCTCAAGAAGGCAAGAAACGTGCTGAAACCCTGACCCAGGACCTGGTACATAGTATCCCTTAATGAATACTTGATAAATGAGAACAAAAGAGATGAGAACTTAATTTAATATATCAGACACTAGAATGAGCTTCCTTAAGAGGCAATGCACTTTCCATTAATGGAAATCTTTTAAAAGAGGCTAGACAACTCACAGTTTGCCTCCAGAAAGGAGATTTAGGCATTTGGAAGGAAATTAAAATAGATGACAATAAAATTTTACTCTAATTCTGTGTGAGGGTGGTATAGGAAATAATCAAATAGTTGCTTATTAATTGACTAAGATATTACTACTTCTTGGTGATAGTCTCAATATTTTATTCATAGAAGAAAACTGAACACTTTTCTAATTTATTCTTTAAGCATTTGTTGAGAAGACTGTGTGAAAACTGAGACTACTGGCTCAATCAATATTTTACTCTTATCTGTTTCTAACACCAAATAATCCCCTGTGATTCCACTTTCCCTTTGTTTTCTACCAGTTGTGCTAGAAATATCTTAATATTCTGTCTTAATATATTAGGAATAGAGGCCCGATGCACAGATTCGCGCACCGGTGGGTCCCTCAGCCTGGCCTCCGCCCTCTCACAATCCGGAACACCACCAGTGCATGGTCAGAGCCGGGGAGGGATCGCTGGAGGTTGGCCGGCGGGGGAGGGACTGTGGGAGGGCTCCAGGGTGTGTCAGGCCCATCTGGCTCATCCTGATCAGCTGGACCCCAGCAGCAAGCTAACCTACCGGTTGGAGTGTCTGCCCCTAGTGGTCAGTGCACCATCAAGCTACCGGTCATTCGGTCGAACAGTAGCTTAGGCTTTTACATATATAGATAGCAATGAATGTATAGAAAGGGCAAATAGCATGATAAGTATAGTGAGAAATATCACAGTTTATAATCTGATTAGGTTGCACTATACATTTTGACTGTTACTGTGTAATGACAAAAATTTTTCTTGTAATAAAATTATCTTATTTTTCTTGTAGTAAAATTATCTTGCCTTCTGAAAAGAATCCATTCTTCATGGTTAGGAACTTACTGGTGGGCTATATACACACACTGAGGAAATCTTTCTTTTTCTTTGGTAAAAATTCCACTACTCTCAGCTATCTCTCAATCTTGGCCACTTAGTGTAATTAAAAAGAGCAGAGGAAGCGTTGAGCCTCCGTGCAGTTCTTCGGCCCCGTTTGCTGTTTCACTCAATGACAATGAATCAGTCTTCGGGAAGGATATTCCAACCCACATCATAGCTTTCAACATGTAATATGACAGAAATTTGATTATCAAATGCATGTGCTAAAAACAAATCATCTTTTTAAAAAAATTCTGTCTTTACAAGCCTCAATTGTCCATGATATGCCTCAAACACACATAGGCCAGAATTCATGTAACTGGTTCCTCACACTCCTTGTGTAGAAGAGAGTCAAGCCTTCAGTGTTTTGCCACCAGGGCTTTAAAATAGTCCAGTACAGAGTGGAATGTTTCTTTCAACATCATCTGTTTGTTTACAGGTTGGTAGTAATAGTAAAGCATTCAGAGCAGGCTTTTTTAAAGTGGTATCTGGAAATTGTATTAGTAATTGTGATTAGCAGGCTCTGCCTAAATATATTTTTCTGCTACCATGTGTCTAGTTGGCATGTGTCACCAGGGCTGAACATTTTAGCACCAACTAGAAGTTGTATTGTGTTTCAGTACTTTTCCTACAAGAGTGTGCACTTGCCAATCTATCTATTTGATCACTCTTAGCAAGGAAAAAACACACCCTAGTGACCTCCATCAAATTCTTTATAAAATAAATAGTCTATTTTATTAAGGTCTATTTTATTAAGCCTCTGTCATGTACTTTGAAGGTTACAAGTATTAACATAAAGAATATTTTAGCATGTATTTATTTTTTTGTTGAGAATTTTTTTCATTGTTGAAACGTCAAAATCTATCCAGTTACTGAACTACATGTATATACAGCCAATTAATGATACTCTTCAGCTACTTTTAGGAGTAAGAATATCATCAAAGCTCTAATGGACTATTTTATATCACTTTTTCCATGACACAATATGTGTTTTTTTTTTAATATATAAGAGATAATTCTTTATTCCACAAACAAAAAGGAAAGTTATTTTTAGACATACTGATGACCTGGTAGAGGTCTTTCTGCATATCTTATTTTTACAAGGCAGCCCACTGATCCAGATCACTAAAAAAATAAGAATAAAAATAAATTTCAAATGGAAGAACCACAGCAGTGGTTCAACAATGTGCTTTTATATGCTTAGGGCTTCGCTTTTTTGTTTGTTTTAGCTAATTTTAGATAGACTCAATAATAAGTTCTGGAGACTTGGGTTGCTTGTTTGTAAATTTTTTACAGGCACATCCATTCTGTCTCTAAATAGTTCTAAAGGTAAATAAAAGTAATAACACCATGCACCAGGTTCATTTATTCATTTATTCAAAAGGCAGTTATTGAGTTTCTACTGTTTCAGGCACTGCACCTGGTAAAAAAATAAATTTTATTTTTGTCTTCACATTGCTTGCAGTCAAATTCGTAAAGAGGAATAAAGCAAATAAATATAAAAATCCAATTATCTTAAGTACTGCAAAGTTCGGTAAATAGTTGAAAGTTTTCTCTGAGGAAAGGATTTACTAAAGACTAAAACTGATGAATAGCAGTTAAGTAGGAAGAGGTGCTTGTGGAGAACATTCTTGGTGGGGGAATAGCAAGTACAGTCTTTAGGAGGATGGAGCATGATGCTTGGTACATGGAACTCTGGGAGCCAAGCAAGCTTTAAGTGCAGTAAAACTGTCCAGATGAATAGGGGCAGGACACAGGCGCTTGTAGGCCAAGTTAAGGTTGTTCTTTTGTTTTGCTTTGTTTTTCTTTTTTGTCTTTATGATAAGAATAATGGAAGACCTTAAAGTGTTAAAGTGTGTGTGTGTGTGTGTGTGTGTGTGTGTGTGTGTGTGTGTGAGAGAGAGAGAGAGAGAGAGAGAGAGAGAGAGAGAGAGAGAGAGAGAAAGATTGAGGAAAACATTTGCTTCTAGAAAAGGTGATTTAGGCTGCACTGTAGAGCATGGGAGAGATGCATTAAGAAAGGATACAAAGTAATGATTATGATTTATATAACACCAATAAATGAAGTTATAAACTATGAGTCCATATTTATGCTTGAGGGTAGGAGTGAATTGGGGGAAAAAGCTCTTCTTTTCAGAAAATTGTGAGCTCTTGTAAATAGAAGGAATGATATAAAGTCACCATTTTTGAGTTCCCAATATAGTAACTGATTGGAGTATCAAACAGAAACTAAAATCATTAGATGAATGTCTATGTGGGAATGGTATATTCAGATGGTATCAAAATATCACCTTAGAGAATGAGCACTAATTATAGAAGAAAAGTTGTAACTTTCCAGTAGAGGATCACCACTTTAACCAGTGGTTAAACTTAGCTTCACTAATGGTGCAACAGCCTGATATTGTAGGCTTTGTGATGTGATGTGAAGTTCCCAGCCTCGCATATGAAGTATTTATGCAAAAGGAAAAAAAGGTTTAATCTGACTATAATCAAGCCTCTGGATCTAACTCCGAGTGTGTGTAGAATGTAAGAATGGAGGGTCAATTAATTGACACCATGTGGTAGGATATTCTACAAGACTCCTGGCCTAGATTTTTTAGAAACTTGGTGTCATGGATTAAAAAATTGGTGAGGCTGTTTAATATTAAAAGAGATTAAAGAGATGTACAGCAAAACAACTTGCAAAGATCTTGACTTTATTTTAGTTTTAAAAGTTACTGAAAAAAGACTTTCTTGATACAGTTGTGAATATTAGAGTATTTTATGGTATTGTTAGTTTTTATAGGTATGATAATGAACCTATTTTCAGGAAATGACATGTGTCAACCTACTTCCAAATGATTTAACAAAAATTATAAATATAATATAGATATAAATAAAGGTAAGTAAATATGGAAAAATGTTAAGAATTACAGAATCCAGGAAGAGAATATCTGTGTTCATTGCACTATTTCAAATTTTTATTTTTGTGTGTGAAAATTTTATAATAAAAATTTAGAGGGAGAGCATGGATGACTCAGCCTATGCTCCTGGTCAGAGTTTTTGGTACATGAGGAGCTACAGCTGGTGGGCTGATCCTTTACTTAATTCAGAGTCAACCTAATGTCTACAATCCCAAAGATGCTAGATCTTCCAAGTCTTGAACACCTGTAATGTAATCACAGCGGCAATGTAAATATGTGTTTTGTAGTGTTAGTCTCAAACCCTACATACCTTCACTGAAGTCTGGGACATAGGGTTGATTATTAATGCCTGCAACAAATAGATGGTTTGTCCTTGACTTAACATAGAAGGAATGACTGTAGAATACCAATGAGGAAGCTCTTGCAGTATACCAGATAGATGGTGATATGATAGCTTTGTGCCAGGATGGTAGTAATGAGAGAGAGAAGCATAGATGTGAGAAATAAAGAAATTTTAGAAGGTAAAAAATACCTACACTTATATTATACTAAAGGCCCAGTGCAAGAAATTCATACATGGAGGGAGGGGTGTGTGTCCCTCAACCCAGCCTGCACCCTCTCCAATCTGGGACCCTTCGAGGGATGTCCGACTGCCCATTTAGGCCCGATCCCACCATGGGATCGGGCCTAAATGGGCAGTCGGACATCCCTCTCACAATACAGGACTGCTGGCTCCCAACTGCTCACCTGCCTGCCTACCTGATTGCCCCTAACCACTTCTGCCTGCCAGCCTGCTCACCCTCTAACCACTCCCCTGCCAGCCTGATCAACACCTAACTACTCCCCTGCCATCCTGATTGCCCCTAACTGCTCTCCCCTGCTGGCCTGGTCGCCCCTAACTTCCCTTCCTGGCAGGCCTGGTTGCCCCCAACTGCCCTCCCCTATAGGCCTGATCACCACTAACTGCCTTCCCCTGCAGGCCTGGTTGCTCCTAACTGCCCTCCCCTGCAGGCCTGGTTGCCCCTAACTGCTCTCTTCTGCTAGCCTGGTCCCCCACAACTGCCCTCCCCTGCAGACCTGGGTCCCCCTAACTGTCCTCCCCTGAAGGCCTGGGTCCCCTCTAACTGCCCTCTCTTGCAGGCATGTTCCCTCCCAACTGCCCTCGCCTGCTGGCCTGGTTGCCCACAACTGTCCTCCCCTGCAGGCCTGATCACCCACAATTGCCCTCCCCTGCTGGCCATCTTGTGGCAGCCATCTTGTATCCACATGGGGGCAGCCATCTTTGACCACATGGGGGCAGCCATCTTGTGTGTTGGAGTGATGGTCAATTTGCATATTACTCTTTTATTAGATAGGATTATTAATGGGAGGGGGTGGGTAGGGTCAGACAGAGAGGAGTATAATTTATGTCTGCTATGTGTCTGACTTGTTTAACTGGGAGAATGTTGGTGTCAGACATGGAGGGTCAGAATGCTGAAAGTGGACAAGTTTGGGAAGAAAGATCCAAGGTTTGTTTTCAGACATAATGGGTTTCAAATATTTTGAGAAATTAAAGTGTAAATGTATCATTTGATTATATTGGGGTCATGAAGTATATAGTTTGGCTGGAAAATACACCTTTAAAAAACACGATAGTACAATTTTGGGCTTAAATTAGCACTAATTTGGTATACTTCCCTAATTGCTCTCATTTAAAATAGTTTGTGGACAAGTGCGTGATAAATTTTTTTCTAATGGGAAAATGTTTTAAAGCACTTCCCTGCACTGTTTACTCTATGAAGCTATATTATGGTATGGTAGTGCTTAATTTAACTATGGCATAATGATTATGGGAGAGGTAACAATTTTAGTTTTTGCTGAAACCATGCAGCATAAATAAATTTAGAAAATGATCAATTACTTCTTTTTTGCCATCTCAGAAATAGGCAGTTGTATTATGTAATAAAAATACACATTCTGAAGAATCATATTTATACTGTGAAGAAGATGCTGTCTTCTGGGCATCCTTAGTATGTTTTACAAAGTGATTGCCATAGACATTTTTATCACCATCAGAAGACCTTATCAGGTGCTGAAATCAGTGATGGAAGTGCAGGAAGTGCTAAGTAGGGCATTGTGCTGGGTATCAGGAGACCCGGCTTCTATGCAAATTGGTCCAGACTTGTCAAATGTCTTTGCACAAGTTATCACTTATGAAATCATTTGGTAAGTTTGGACAGTCTGTTTAGGGAACTAGCTAAATGGCCATAAAAAATGGACTGTTTTTGGACTTGTGCTGAAGCAGCACAAGGTAGTGAGGTCGATCAGGATAGACCCACTTCAGTTTTCTTAGGTCTCTGCAGTAGATCTGTAGCTTCAGAGTATCTAAGCATTTGTTCTGAACACCAGTGTGTTCAATGCCTGCAGTTGTATGATGGTTGTAGTTAGGTCAGACTGATTCGAGTGGCCAGAGGTGGTACAGAGCCATCAGTGGAAGAATAGCAGATTTCTTTTTTTTTTGTATTTTAGACTTGGGGAAATATTATTATGTGTGTCTGCAAAGCAGAGGCCATCCCTGGAGAGGAAATGGAAATATGCAGGAGAAATGAAGGGGAAAAGTCATGGGTTCTTAGCTGCCTAATGACACATGACAACCAGAAGTGGCCTATGGCCTATGGTAGGGCAGAATGTTCAGTGGACATGTGGTTTTTGAAGTAATAAGAGAAGAGCTCGTATTTAGAGAGAGCCTACTAAGAGCTCACGCTTTCATAGGTTTATTAATGTTATGACAAGGTCCAGGTAGGTGTTTATAGGTAGCTGAAGCGGAGAGGAACTGGGAAGTCACTGACTTTGAGGTAGTGAAGGACTGTGCATCCAGAGGCAGAAAAAGTTAGTAAGTGATGCTGAATCATCAGGAATGATGGCCAAGGATGGATTACAGAGGTGTGTAAAATAATTGCTGAAAACAATAAGCAAGTTTAGAAGATTGATCATGGGATTGGGATCATTTAGCCATAAGTTAGAGGTTAATATAAGGTGGGGGTAAAGACTTAAAAGAGAATGGGATGTTCAGTCACAATATCAGAATTTATCATACCCATTGAAGTGGGTTAAAAAATTGTCACCAACATTAAGAGCGTGCATAGGCTTAATGTTTTAATGTGTGGTCGAAAGTTCATTCCACATCCCTTCTGTTTACTGGAGAGATTGTGGTTATAGATACCAACAGAATACAAAAGTAACACAGTAATTTTTATAATCTCATGTCCCATTCTTTGCCCAATTGGTTTTGGACTACTCCTCTGGACACATGAATGGTTCTTCTTCTGCCTTTACCCCTTTGAACATATGCATCTTTCTCCCAGGACTTGTGCCATTCACAAGGGCCTGGAAATATTTGACCTGGAATGTTTTTAAGGTCACTCTAATTCCTTTCTTCACATTTCCATAATGTGGGTTCTTCAAGGCACCTAGTCATCTATCTATTTATCCAGTGCTTCATTTAGCAAAATCTTCCTTGGAAAATGGGATAACCTTCTCTTAAAATATTTATTCAAGGTGCTAAGTCCAGAGTTCATGTCCAGGGTCTACACCACAGCAACTATAAATGTAGGAGGAATTATATATTATTATTTCCTATATTTTGGGCTCCATGATGAGAAACTTCCATTTAAAATCCAGTCTATTGTCAAATCATGTTGGTCAAATCTTCAGAATACATCCATACTTTGACCGTTCCTCACGACTCCCTCTAATTTCATGCTGACTAACGACACAGACTTGAAGTTAGCTTCCTGTGTGTTCCCACATCTTTACTGGCCTCCAAGGCTGGATAACTGTGTTTCGCCACACCCTCTGACGTCAACTTTGAGCCTCTCTCCTGTCTCTCACTCTCTGCAGCCACTTGGCCTCCTTGTTGTTTTCAGACCCTCAAAGCACAGTTCTGCCTTGGGACTCAATACACATCCATCCCCTGAATATTTGTCTCCCTTTTACACTTAGAGTTCCTTCTGTCATGTCTATGAGGTCTCTGTATAAATCTTGCATTGTCATTGGGACTTGCTCCTCACCCTCTCCTTTCCAATCTCCTTTCTAGCTACATTTTCTCATAACCCTTATCACCTTCGGGCATGCCATATATTTCACTTGTTCACTTATTTATTGTCTGTCTGACTCCCTTAGAATGCAAGCACCCCAAAAGCAGAGATTTTTGTTTTGTTCATGCTTTGTCCCTAAGTGCCTACAAAGTGATTGGAACATGGTAGATATTTGTTAGTTGAAGGAATAAGTGATTGGATGGTCACATGGATGAATTTAAATGTATGGTAATTTAAATTATAAAGGTACGTGATAAAGCTAAGATTGACACTCAGGCCACCTCTTGGTCAGAGCCACTCTTTCTCCTACTTTACCAGGTGAACTCATCTAGATCCTTTCCTGAGATATGTGATGAAACGTTAGTAGTGGAGTCCTTTGTAGAGTCCACTGTAACATTGAAATTTATATTCAAACTGGATTTAGCTTTATGGACTTCCAAATAAAAACAGTCTTACATTCTAATTAGGAGTTTAGCATTGAACATAATTTAGAAAATTCTTTTCTAGCCTTGAAACAAAGAACTTTTGCGATAGTTGAATTAAAAAAAAAAGAACACATTGACTCACAAATGACTAGCTAAGGGAGAGCAGGATTTCTAGATAAGCAGGACAAAAAATTTCCACTGTTTCTCACCAAGTATGTAGCTAATGGGGATGGTGGCTTTACGCCAACTACCACTTAAGGGAGAAAAAAAAAGCATATCATTCAACAAGTGAAATAGTTAGTGTGGAATGGATAGCGTCTATTGAAATTTGATTTCCAGCAGTCTCCCCAAGTGACTGAATAAATTTTTTAACCTGTTTACTTCTGTAACATTTCTTCTCCTAGTGAAATTGCAGATTAATTATATGACAGGATGTGGTCTAATGCTATTGAATTGTCTCCATAATATTTGGAGGGATCATTTGAAACATGCAGGACCCTAAATGAGCTGACTGACATAGAATCATTAACTCACAATTATCAGGGTTTAGGGGAAGTTTACTATCAGACTGAGCCCCCAAATCCAGATAATAAAATCTCAGTAAGTGAGTTGAAATTGAGACTGGTCTAGATTGGAACCAACACCTGTGGGTTTCTTCTGTGGCAGGGTGGAGTCAGGTGGGTGGTATCATAAAGCCATTTTGGATCTGGACAGATATAGATCTAAGGGTGAATTCTAGCCAGTAGGTAAATAGGGTACATAGGCAGGTAGAATCCCCAGAAGGGCTTCACGGAGCCTGGACACATTTTCATGGTCCAGCCAAATGGGCTGAATTCCAAGTCTATTGTATGGGTCTGTCTGGGGGAAAGCGAGACAGATACAGGTCAGCAGGCAAATCAGGGGGTTGGGGAGGCTATTTTATAGTAAGCATCTAAATTTAGGTTCTATATTACCCAAGCTTACCTGATAACAAGGTATATTGTTCCTATACAATTTAAAGCACCCTCTGTAAAACATGTGGTTTGTAATATTTTTATGAACTTAACTGAACTTGTCTTAAGGCATATGTTGAACTTACCCTGTATACTGTAAATTTTTAGCATTTTTATATCTGGGCCTGATTGACAAGAAATTTTGGGATTTCTGAGATGTTTGTTCAGTATATCTATATCAAGTAGGCTTGATATAAACTAAACAGAACTGGTGTGTTTTAATGGTGAAATCCCCTATATTGTGATGCTAATATTTCTTTAATATAGTACAGACTTGATTCCTAGTTTTACACTCCATTAATAGTTCTGTATTCTGAACACTATTACCTATTTTAGGCATATTGATCTTTGTGATTTTGGTAGAATGGATTTGTGTTTATTTTATAGGTTAAATATAATCATGAAAATATGCCATAAATATGAAAATTTATAGTTTAATGACTACTCTGTTTATTTGATTTATTCACTTCACAAGCTTTTGCTCAGGAGGTAGAGAATAAATTAGTCTTTAAAATATTTTATGGACTGTTTTAGAATATGTGTAGATATCCTAAGAAATGAAGAAGTAGACTTCTTTAAGAAGAGCTTTACCTTAGGCCAGTGGTCGGCAAACTCATTAGTCAACAGAGCCAAATATCAATAGTACAACGATTGAAATTTCTTTTGAGAGCCAAATTTTTTAAACTTAAACTTCTTCTAACGCCACTTCTTCAAAATAGACTCGGCCAGGCCGTGGTATTTTGTGGAAGAGCCAGACTCAAGGGGCCAAAGAGCCGCATGTGGCTCGCGAGCCGCAGTTTGCTGACTACGGCCTTAGGCCAATGTAACAAAAGCTCAACTGTGAAGAGATCCATCAGAACAAAACTGTGCACATTAGCAGATATAGTTCCTACATGTGACTCCTCAGCTGAATTTCCCAGGATGGGTTTTAACCTGTTTTTTACTTTAGATCTAGTATTGGTTTTCATTTCATACTTACTTATACACTTGTTTACTCTTTCTCTACTGTGCCATCTACTCTTTGTTACTCTGTCTCTACTGTGCCATCCTTAGTCTCGGTCCTCTTCTTTCCTTTTGTCTCTCTTGGCATAGACCTTGATCCTATATTCGGACTCAGTTTCAGCGGGTGTCCTAGGACAATAATGGTCTCATTCCCTAGCAACTAGCCTTACTCCCAGGGGCAGGGAACCTTTTTTCTGCCAAGGGCCATTTGTATATTTATAACATACTTCCCAGGCCATACAAAATTATCGACTTAAAAATTAGCCTGCTATATTTAGTCAAACATTTAATTAATTCATCCCTAATTGCCTTGGCAGGACCAGACCAAATGATTTTGAGGGCCTTATATGACCTGCAGGCTGGGCGTTCCCCACCTCTACTAGTCCAAGAATCTCTCCACCTCCTCCACCATCAGCAGCACCACCGCCCCCTCCACATATTCTGATTATATTCTGATGCCCTTACTTTAATAGACTTGACAAAGACTAATGATAACAAATAATACACTGCTTTACCATCTACAGAGTGTTTACACATTCCTTTATCTCATTTGAAATAGTGGTTGCTATTTCAAAATAAAAGGTTATGAGTTAAAGGAGAACTATATTTTTCATAAATATTTATGTATTCACAGTTAAGTATTAAATGGTTCACATATGTTATTTATAAATATTTTCTTGTTATAGGGTGAGAAATAAAATGTTATGGACTCATATGTTCAAGGTTTTATTTGCTCATCAGAAAATATTGCCATGGAATTCTTACAATTTGCTATCCATTAATTATAAGTAAATTCTACTTATTATTTAAGAAATCATTACTTTGGCTTTGTTATACTCTAATATAAAAGTATTGTCTTGCTTTTGAAGTGAGAATAGAGAGCAGTAGATTCTTCAACTCAGTATGTTTACAAATGAAGGTAGCAAAGCTTTGCATAGATGATAGGCATAGTTATATGCCAAGGGTATTTGAGTGGAAGGAGACCCAGACCCTTGATAACATGATGTATCTGACTTATCTCAGGTCTTCAGTTTCCACAGATGAAATATTCTGGAGTAGGTCAAGGCCCCTGTGATTTCAAGTATTTATAAAAAGTGATGTCCATGCCCCTTTTCCTTTTGAAATGATTTCTGGTGTTTTTTGATTTTTCAAAAATACAGTTTTGCAACCTGAATAGTTCAAAACAACTGTATTCTAGTTTTTTGAGAATTTTGCTTTTGCTTATGATTATAAGAATTTATTAAATTATTTCAATCTTATCTGATATGTTAGGTTAATATGTTAGGTCAGTTTTACAGTCTGTTTGATTTGGTTCCATTTATACTTTGACCTTATCAATCTTAGGTCAATAAACCAATTAGGTGAGAAAACTACCTATAGACAAAGTTGGTATTTTTAAATGAAATGACATTCGAAGTGATCACTTTGATGTAAATATTATATATTTTTATATATTATGCATGTATAGGTTATATAAATGAAACATATTTTAATATAATATTGCATATGATTGTGCATGTATACGTAACCCAAATTGTGATTCTGATATTCCTTTAGTCATATCAAAGTTGCATCTCTTTGTTTACTCAGTCCATTTTCAGTTGTTTTATGACATGAATTATACAAAATTTTTACGGTGTTTTATAATATTACTTCATATATCAATATTATCAGAACTGAGAAACTTACTAGCTTATCTTCTAAAAATTCCATTCATGCCTTGAGTTTTTTCTCCTTTCTACTTAATCTGTAAATAGGTGGATTTCAGTGTAGAAAGAAACAGTCTCATTTCTGAAAAGACTGGGATAATCCTTCATGTTTCTTTAATTAGGGAAAAATGTTAGCCCTTGACATGCTGTTTTTATAACTGTGTGTATATGTATGAAACTATGATCTTATCTAGTTTTTAAATGAATAATGGAATTAAACAGTTTAAAAGTAAAAAAATGTGTAAAGTTATTTTATGGAAGAAAGGAAATGACTAAGCATGCTCTTTCCATATAGTGTGCTGCTTAGACACTGCAGCTCTTACATGGGAGTGAAGTGGCCAAGGTGGTGAGATGTGGACTCTGACATCTCTCTCTTATGAAGGGTGGTATTTTGTGGCCGGGATTATTTGGCCAAACTCTCCTAACTAAACTTTCCCATAATCTAGTAAGAATACGGATACTAAATACAATGTATACCTCTTTGCATAGACACACACACATATCTATAATTAAAGATTTACTAAAGTATTTAAAATTAAAAAGGTAAATCCAAAACCTTCATAATCAACTTTTAACTTCTAAAGATATGTTCCCAACTTTATCGATTATCAGTTTTATTCTCCAATGATGTCATTTTTAGGAGATAAACTAGTAAGTTTCTTTGTTCTGATGATATTGATATAGGGAGACATTTTGTATAAACACCATAAAAGTTTTACACCATTCATATTGTTATAAGACAACTGAATATGGAATGAGAACAACATATTTAAAGAGATGGTTGGCCAAGCATTTCTCTTTATCATGTTTTAGTAATAAGTGAGCATGTGTGGGCACATTTTAAAATATACTGTAGTTGTATATTAAAAACTGAAATTGTGACTAATAGTAAGTAAACTGAATTTTTCTGTGAACTCGGTTAACTATAAGAAAATTGATTCTGTGTAAATGGCACAAGTAATACAAAGTCTAATCTTTGGATTCTCCCTCAATTTTCTGTACTCATGAAACGTATTTTACTATTTACTTCTGCACAATATATAAAGTGTAAAAGAAGATAAGTGATTCTTTAGAGCAAGAGAGTGTTTCTAATTCAGAATTATTCCAACACTGGTTGCCTGGAATGGAAGACTAGATATGTTAGCATATAGATATGCAACCAGAGAGCATGAAGATGTAGACTGCATGGGTGACATGCCTTGAGGCCCAGGTAGATAATGCAAACATGTGAAATGCTTTGGGGTCAATCAATACAGAGGTGTGGAGGCTGTGGTCAAACCAGAGGGTTTAAGTCTCCATCTGGGTCTATGCCTCATTGCTGTTATGGGCAAATAGTGCACCACCATTTGACTTGGAAGAGCAGCTGGAAATCCAAGTTTTTATGTGAAATTTAACAACTTGTAACTGTTGACTTCAAATTCAAAATTTCATGCATGTGAAACAAACATCTTTTAGCCAGATTCAAATTGTAGGCTGCCAATTTAGGAGCTCTGGTAAGAGAAGCATAAATATCAGAGATCTACCTATTTTAGCAAACCATCTACACCAGTGGTTCTCAACCTTCCTAATGCCGCGACCTTTTAATACAGTTCCTCATGTTGTGGTGACCCCAACCATAAAATTATTTTTGTTGCTACTTCATAACTGTAAATTTGCTACTGTTATGAATCGTAATGTAAATATTTGTGTTTTCCGATGGTCTTAGGCGACCCTGCTAGCGGTTCTCAACCTGTGGGTCACGAACCACAGGTTAAGAACCACTGCTGTAGAGCCTGCAAACAGGACCTCCACCCTGAAGGGGCTTTTGCCAGCCTGCAAACAGCCATCAGCCCCTCACCCAGGCTGTCCACACCCCCATGGCCCGATCCCTATAAATGGGCAGTCGAACATCCCTCGAGGGGTCCCAGATTGGAGAGGGTGCAGGCTGGGCTGAGGGACCCTCTCGCCCCCCACTCGTGCACGAATTTCATGCACCAGGCCTCTAGTATCTGTATAAAAAGTTTGTAGAATAACTTGAATGGAAAATATGTAAGAATTAAATACCAATAAAATAAAAAATATTTGATGAGCTTGGCCAGCTTGGCTCAGTGGTTGAACATCAACCTGTGAACTAGTAGGTCATGGATGGTCAGGGTACATGCCCGGGTTGCGGGCTTGATCCCCAGTGTGGGGCATGCAAGAGGCAGATGATCAATGATTCTTTCTCATCACTGATGTTTCTATTTCTTTCTTCCTCTCCCTTCCTCTCTGAAATTTATAAAAATATATTTTAAAAAAGAATATTTGATTAAAATAACTTTCAGAATTTTTTGAAGTGTTTCTGATTCCCCTGTTAATTGTTAACCAGGTAACAGGGGCCTGCCTGTTCTATGATGTTGACAGTGTACTTGAACAGAGAAACAAGCAAACAAAAATTTTTGAGAAGGTCCTGTTATATGCCATATGTTGTTTTAAGTGCTATGTTACAGGAGTGAAGACAAAAAGGTACATCTTTTGGATAAAACTTCCAATATATTTGTGGGGACGAGTGTGACAGACAGTCATAAGGCTAACTAACGAAAAAGCTAATTTTACAAAGATATATAAAAAATGTTCTGATAGACAGAGCTGGGGTTGGGGTGGTGGAAAATTTACAGAGTAATTAAGGAAGGTTTCTTTGAGATGATGGCATTTAAGCAGAGACCAAACCCACAAGAAAAGCAGCCATTCAAAGATCTGGGGCAGAACTCCTGGACAATGGGAATATTAAGTGGAAAAAAAAACCCAGAAAGAAGCTTAGTGTCTTTGGGGAAGAGCAAACTGGCCAGACAGAGGGAATGGAATACACTGAGTGAAGGAAAGAGCTAAGCTAGGTGATGGAGAAGTAGGCAGGGACCATGTTATAACTTAATTGTAAAGATGACCTTAGAGCTCAGGAGGTAGAGCATGGATTTTATATGAAGTACAATCAGTGGGAAGGCATTGGATAGTGTTTGTTTGTTTTTATTGATTTCAGAGAGGAGGGAAAGGAAAAGAGAGAGAGAGAGAGAGAGAGAGAAAGAGAGAGAGAGAGAGAGAGAGAGAGAGAGAGAGAGAGAGAGAGAGAGAAAATCATCAATCGGCTGCCTCCTACATGCCCCCTACTGGGGATTGAGCCCAAAACCCAGGCATGTGCCCTTGACCAGAATTGAACTGGGACACTCCAGTCCACAGTGCATTGGATAGTTTTAAGGACAATCAAGTTTATGTTTGAAGCAGAGACCTTCATACTTTTTTTAGTTTAGACTCAGAAATATTTTACATAACTACCCAATATGCACTCTCTCTTCAATTTTTATGATAATATACTTAATTTTATTAGGCAGAAGATACTCTGATATTTTTTTATTATGTTGTGATAAAAAATTTCTGGTTTCAATTTTATGACCCACTTAAGAGTCCTATTCTCCAGTTTGAAAGCACTCACTGGTATATAGGTGAATTGTGTTAGATTACAAATAGAAGCAGGGAGAATACCAAGAAGGCCTCTGCAACAGTAAAGGAGAGAAATAATGATGTCTTGGATAGGGCTGTCTTTGTGCAGATAGATATAAGTGTAATGGAGAAGCAGGGCTAAATCTGAGGGAGATTTTGAAAAAAATCATATTTATTGAGATACAAGTTACCTACAATAAAATGTACCCATTTGCAATACAATGTTTGATGCATTTTCCTTAAATGTATGCATCCGTGTAACTGTCACCATAATCAAGATATAGAACATTTCTATTGCTCTGAAAACTTCCTCATTCCTCTTTGCAATCAATAAATCCTGTCCCTTGGTCTGGCCAACCGATTGATATTTTTGTAACCATAGTTTAGTTGTGCCTTTTCTAGAATTTCATCAGAATGCATTCATATGGTGTGGTATCTTTTTGTTGGACTTCCCTCTTTTAACAAGATGCATTAGAGCTTCACTGAATCATTGTGGGCCTCACTGATAAGTACTTTTTATTGCTGCATGTTATGGCTATGTATGCAGTATAGCTGTATTGTGACTAGACCACAATTTGTTTATTCGTTCAGCAGTTGATGAACATTTGGGTTGTTTGCAGGTACAGGAACTATTATGGATAAGTTATGAATATTTAGATATAAGTCTCTGTATGGAATTTATAGTTTCATTTATTGGATAAATACTTAGGAGTAGAATTGCTGGGCTATATGATAAATGTTTAAATTTATAAAAATGTGTCAAACTATTTTCCTAAATAGTTTTACCATTTTACATTCACATCAACAATGTCTAAGCATTCCAGATATTACACACTCTAACCAGCATTTGGCATTGTCTTTCAAATTTTAACTTTATGAGAAATGGATATTAAAACCATTATTATAAACATGTTTGATAACTTAAGTGAAAGTAGTTTTTATTTGCAATTCCCTATTAATAATCATGTTGAGTATCATTTAATGTGGTATTAGCCATTCTGTAGCTCTTGTGTGTGTGTAAAATGTTTGGTTAGTTCTTTTGCCCATTTAATATTGGATTTATCTTATTATTTGGGGTAAGAGGTCCTTACACATTCTGGATGCAAGTCCTACATCAGATTTATATATCGTCGTTTTTCTCTCAGATTATGACTAAAGGCACATTTAGATTGGTTGCTTCTAAAATTTTATTTTCACTAAATCTGGAAAAATTTTGCATATTATTATGCAAATCCTTTTCTGCACCCATTATACATATGTTTGATTGCTTAATATTGTCTCACAAGTCCCTATGGATCTATCAGTTTCCTTTATCTTTTCTCTTTCTCTGCTTTAGTTTGCCATGCCCCCAAATTTGCTGATATTTTCTATATTAGTATTAAAACTCTGTTAAATTTATTTTTGTTTCAAATAATTGATTTTTAGCTCAAGAAGTTTAATTTTATTTTTTACACATCTCCTTTCTTATTATGTTCACATTTATATCTGTTATCAAACATGTTTATGATAATGGCTTTAATATTCATTTCTCTAAATTATCTCTGTTACTTCTGTATATATTGCTAATGACCGATATTTCTGATTATATTTTCTTTGAATGGTTGGTGCATTTTATGGAAAGCCATACATAAATGAATGTTGTGTTGTTGAATGTCTGGATTTTATCACCTTCCCTTGTGGAGTGTTAAATCTTGCTTTAGCAAGCCATTAAGTTACTTTCAAATCATCTTGAATTTTAGAGGCTTGTTTTTAAGTGTAAGGGCAAGTCCAGTGTAGCCCTTAATCTAGTGTTAGTTTTGCTTTATCCTTAAGGTGTGAAGTTCCAGAATGTTTCAGCTATTCAGTGATGTCTTTCCACTCCAGCTGCATGGGACACAACTATCTTCTAGCTCTCGGTAAACTCTACACATTAAGATGGAAAGCTCATCACTTTTTGATTTGTTTTGTTTTTTGACCAGCCATGTGGAATTTCAGCCTTTGTGTGTACAGTTTTTATCAACTATGTAAAGGGACTGTAGGCAGATTTCTGGAGCTCTTTGTCAGTAATGCTCTATTATCCCCAGTACCATGCCCCAGGTATTCTGGGCTTCTTAACCTTCTGGAACTCTGACATCTTACTTCTAGTGTAAGGGTATCATCACAATCTTTGAAGCCTGCGTCACAATACAAAAAGTGACTCTAGACACAATCTGTTACGTTCATAGTGCTCTCCTTTACTTAACTTCTTTTATGGAATACTGTGCTGATACCAGTTCTTAAATATGATCAGGAATGGATGTCCATGAGAGAGATTTTTTTCTATTATATTTGATTATGGAAAACCTCAAACATATACAAAAGGACCATAAGATGCTCATGGTACATCTATAATAGTTAACAACAAAATACCAAACTTGTTCACCTATACCTTCTTCCCACTGCCTTCATCCATTTTAGATTATTTTTAAACGTGTTTTGTGGAAGAAATTAAAGCCAGAAATTGGAAGACACTGATATGTTAAAGACAAAAATAACATAAGATAAATAGTATTTTTGTATTCTTACCTTTTTAATTTATTACTTATTCTTGAACTATAGATCTAAATTGGTTTTTCTTAATCTCAGAAACCTGAAAGCTTAATTTAATCCTTTTGAAGCTTGCCATTTTTTTAAAATTAATGAACTTGATTTTTTTAGAGTAGTTTATTTTTTAGAGCATGTTTCTGGCAAAATTGAGTGGAAGGTACAGAGTTCCCATAATCTCCATGTCACCACACATGCACAGCCTCACACCTTGTCCACACCACAGTGGTACATTAGCTAAGCATTGATGAACCTGCATTGATTCATCATTATCACCCAAAGCCAGTTTCTATTAGATATATATTTGGTTTGTGTCTATATTTTTGTTGCTAAAAATCATTACAGTTAGGCCAATGATTTCAGTCATGTATGTACCTTAAGCATTATTTTGTGTACAAAGCAAAATCTAATCTGGTTAAAATTGATAAAATACAATAATCTCACAATTTAATGGCTGCCATAGGAATGACTTATCTCTTGTTCAAAAGGAAGCTTGTATTAAGATTTTTTATGATGGTAAATAGCCTGGAGTTTTAAAAGATAAAGAAACAGCATGGAAATATTTTAATATAATACTTAATATGTGAAGAAAACTATGCAACATGTACATGAACATTATAATTTGTAGTATTTATGCCAGATCTTTTACATTAGTGGTTTAAAATGTCATATAAAGGTAACATGTATAACATGGTATATATCTTAAAAGGAATATAGGAAAATAATGTGAAATTTTTTTCTGACAGATTAGTGGGATTCTTTTTCTTGTAAAATTTCTTTTATATAGTTTCATCAATAAATACAAATTGAAATAAATGGAAAAAGGAAATAATTGGAGGCTTTCATTAATGAACATAACCAGTTGACTTAATTTACAAAACATGATGATAATGAGTCCAGAACTATAGCTGCACTGAAAGGAGAAAGAAACACAGAGTTGAAGCCAAAGGAAGAGTCTTGCAAGATAATGAAAGTTGGGAAATAACCACTCATAGCTAAATCAACACATTTAATACCACTAAAATATTACGGTTGGTAATTGTGGAAAGTTAATAATCTTGTCCTGACACTAAAGATATTTTGGACAAGTATGTACAAGTTCGGATGATTATAAGTTCATAGCTTTTATCAATGAAAGTAAACTTACATTGAAATGAAAATTTCACTATGGGTAGTATTTTCTCTACTTTGGTATAAATTTCACATGCATTTTAAAAAACCGTGATTCGACATTGTGCTGAGAATGTTTATTTCTCTAATGATGTGGAGAATTTTCATGAATAATTGTTATTGAGTCATTACTCTATTTCAAGTTCACATAAACTGTTCTCAATAACCTATTCATCAGTATTCCATTTCTAACATCTTATCAATGAATGATGCTTATGTGTATGCCTCTTTCTGTGTGTGTGTGTGTGTGTGTGTGTGTGTTATAAAATGACAGTTTTTTAATTCTGTTAGTTAATGTTGAGATGAGTGAAGGTTAGTCACCTTCCCTTCTAAACCTTGCACTTAGGTAAAAATGAAAGAAGTCTCAATCAAGTTCTGCCTTCTATATGAAAAGGTATGAAGCATTTATTAGCAAACAAACACACACAAAAATGCCCCTATAGTTTGTTCCATAGGCTCAAGAAAGTTCTAGCTCTATGTCCTTTTAGGTACTATGACCACCACTTTGGTATTTTTTGTTGTTGTTTTGTTTGTTTTAATATTTTTTTTATTGATTTTAGAGAGGAAGAGAGAGGGAGAGATAGAAATATCAATGATGAAAGAGAATCATTGATCAGTTGCCTCCTGCACGCCCCCCACTAGGGATGGAGCCCACAACCTGGGCATGTGCCCTTGACTGGAATTGAACCCGGGACCTCTCGGTCCACAGGATTACGCTCTATCCACTGAGCAACCGGCTAGAGTGTGACCATCACTTTGTATAAAAGCTTCAGTTGATACAAATTTCAAAACACCAAAGGTAGGATTCACTCATTAGAGTCTTCTATAGTTTACAACTCAGTTTAGGATTACTTAAATAGTTAGGCAGAGCCGAAACCGGTTTGGCTCAGTGGATGGAGCGTCGGCCTGCGGACTGAAAGGTCCCAGGTTCGATTCCAGTCAAGGGCATGTACCTTGGTTGCGGGCACAGCCCCAGTGGGGGTTGTGCAAGAGGCAGCTGATCGATGTTTCTCTATCATCGATGTTTCTAGCTCTCTATCCCTCTCTCTTCCTCTCTGTGAAAAATCAATAAAAATATATAAAAAAAAATAGTTAGGCAGACTTCTCAAAAGTAAAAGCTTCAATCTTATCTGATTTTTATACTCAGTTTATGCAAAAGTGAGAGGTGTTGCTAAAATAATTTAGCCATCTGCTTGTCTTGATACTTTTAATTTGTGCAAGCTCATTTCTAACATTCACAGTGCTAGTCTAGAAACCTGTTTTCATCAATTAAACCCCATTTTTTAAACATTAAATATTCTCATTTTCAGAACGTTAGTTGCTGATGGAAATATAGACACAAGAACATTTGTATTACCCCAGGGAAAGTGAGTTTCCCGAAGAGAATGCCATTCCTCTGTTGTTGCATTTAAAAAAAAAATAGAAAAAATATATAATGTCTGCAACCCCTAAATTATAGCTTAATCTAAGTAATCCACACATAATAATACATTGTATGTGGTACAGTATTTTAAGAAAGATTGAAACAAACATATAATAGCATTTATGTTTATAATATTAGGGACAATGCTATATATGCTTTAAAAATCCTCGTTGACAGTTTCTGTGACAAAATGTCACCTGAGTTTGTGAATGAACCTTGTGAAACTATAAATTCCAGAGAGGAATTGTAATCTTTAACTATCAGGTTGAAAACACAGTCAGTAGTAATGATAATTACTGTTATTGTTATGTGTAGTGGTAGTGATAGATTGAAAAGTCATAGCAATAATAATGGTCAATAGAGAAAGAAGATAGAGGCTTGCTAATATTTCCTGTGTGTTTATTCTATGCTATCTGCTTTAGGTTCATCAACTTACTTACTTACAATGACACAGCTACTGTTATTTTATCTTATTTTTTCTGATGAAGAATTTCACATAATTGTAAAGCAGCAGAAATGGAACACAAATCCTCTACTTTCTGATTCTAAAACATGTACTCATTTCCACGGCCTTATGCTGCTTCCTTTTCTGTCAAATCTTTTATAAGGATTCCTAGAAAATTTTGTAGATATATTTCTATTAGGACTTCTGGAACAAGAATAGCTTGTAGGGGAAGAATAATTTATAGGGGGAAAATAGGATTGATAGTTCTTCAGTTTATTAAAAGTTGTACCAATAGGAAAAAAGTGACAAACTTCATTTCTATTTATGAAAACATTCAGTTGCTCTATAAAGATATGACTCAGATCCATTGAAAATAGGTTGAGATGTAGTTGTTTTTCTTCACATGCAGATTTATGGGAAATCACAGAAACAGGGCCTACTCATTAAAACTACTGCCAACGCTTTTAGACAACAGAAGAACAAATCTACCATTTGTGTCAATAGACACCATAATAAAAGTTCAGATAAATGGTTTTGAAAAATAATTCTTTAATGATTGCAGCTACCTGGGGATGAACCCTAGTCCTAAGCATACTTTGGATGGCTTTTCCTCATCTTTGATAATGTATCTTTATTTATGTTCAAAGATTAGGCTTCTTATATTGAAAACTTTTAAAAAAGTTATCTACTTTAAGAATTCAGGATTCTGAATGTAAAAACTAAAAAAATAAAATTAGCAAAATAACTACCAATAGGATTACATCATACAGTTGCATATTGTCTTAAGTCAAGATGCTATAACAAAATATCATAGACTGGATGGCTTAAACAACATACATTTATTTCTCATAATTCTAGGGGCTGGGAAGTCCAAGATCAAGATGCCAGCATGGCTGGTTGCTGGTGAGAGCTGACTTCCTGGCTTATAGACAGCTACCTTTCCTTGTGTCCTCACATGTGGAGAGGTGGAGAGACAGCAAGCAACCTGATTTTTTAAAATATAAATTCTTTATTGTTTAAAGTATTACGTAAGTCTCCTTTTTCCCCCATTGACCTCTCCCCGGCAGCCCCCACCCCTCAGCACATGCCCTCACCCTACCCCCCCCATCTGTGTCCATTGGTTATGCTCATATGCATGCATACAAGTCCTTTGGTTGATCTCTAACCCCCTCACTCCCCGCCTTTCCTTATAGGTTGTGGACAGTCTGTTCGATGCTTCTATGACTCTGGTTCTATTTTTGTTCATCAGTTTATTCCACAAATGAGTGAGATCATGTGATATTTATATTTCTCTGACTGGCTTATTTCACTTAGCATAATGCTTTCCAGTTCCATCCATGCTGTTGCAAATGGTAAGAACTCCTTCTTTTTTTATAGCAGCATAATATTCCATTGTGTAGATGTACCACAGTTTTCTAATCCACTCATCTGCTGATGGGCACTTAGGCTGTTTCTAAATATTAGATATTATAAATTGTGCTGCTATGAACATAGGGGTGCATATATCCTTTCTGATTGGTGTTTCTGGTTTCTTAGGATATATTTCTAGAAGTGGGATCACTGGGTCAAATGGGAGTTCCATTTTTAATTTTTGAGGAAATGCCATACTGTTTTCCATAGTGGCTGCACCAGTCTGCATTCCCACCAGCAGTGCAAGAGGGTTCCTTTTTCTCTGCATCCTCTCTGGCACTTGTCATTTGTTGATTTGTTGATGATAGCCATTCTGACAGGTGTGAGATGGTACCTCATTGTTGTTTTGATTTGCATCTCTCAGATGATTAGTGACTTTGAGCATGTTTTCATATGTCTCTCGGCCTTCTGTATGTCTTCTTTTGAAAAGTGTCTATTTAGGTCCATTGCCCATTTTTTTTAAATTGGATTGTTTATCTTCCTTTTGTTAAGTTGTATGAGTTCCCTATAAATTTTGGAGATTAAATCCTTATTGGAGTTAACATTGGCAAATGTGTTCTCCACTATAGTGGGCTTTCTTGTTGTTTTGTTGATGGTTTCTTTCACTATGCAGAAGCTTTTTTATTGAATCAGATCCAGCATTACATTAGAGAGATCATACACCATGACCAAGTGGGATTTATTCCAGGGATGCAAGGCTGGTACAATATCTGCAAATCAATAAATGTGATACATCACATAAACAAATTGAGAGACAAAAATCACATCATATCTTGATACAGAAAAGGAATTTGACAAAATCCAACACCCTTTCCTGATAAAAACTCTCAGCAAAGTGGGAATAGAGGGATCATACCTCAACATAATAACAGCCATATATGACAAACCTACAGTCAACATCATATTCAATGGGCAAAAACTAAAACCATTTCCCATAAGAACAGTAACAAGACAGGGATGCCACTTTCACCAATTCTGTTTGACATAGTACTGGAAGAGCTAGCCTTAGCGATCAGACAAAAAGAAGAAATAAAAGGCATCCAAATTGGAAAAGAAGAAGTAAAATTGTCATTATTCGCAGATGACATGATATTGTGCATAGAAAACCCTAAAGATTCTATCAAAAACTATTAGAACTAATAAATGAATTCAGCAATGTAGCAGGATATAAAATTAACACCCAGAAATCTATAGCTTTTTTATACACCAATAATGAACTCACAGTAAGAGAAACTAAAAAAAAAAAAATCCCATTTACCATTGCAACAACAACAAAAAATAAGATACTTAGGAATAAATTTAACCAAGGAAGTAAAGGACCTGTACTCATAAAATTACAGGACACTGAAAAAAGAGATAGAGGAAGACGCAAACAAATGGAAGAATATATCATGTTCATGGATTGGTAGAATCAACATTATTAATATGTCCACACTACCCAAAGCAATCTATAGATTCAATGCAATCCCCATTAAAATACCAATGGCATTTTTCAAAGACCTAAAACAAAAATTCATCTGGAATAAAAAAAAGACCCTGAATAGCTGCAGCAGTCCTGAGAAAGAAGAACAAAGTTGGAGGGATCACAATACCAGATATCAAGCTATACTACAAAGCCACTGTTCTCAAAACTGCCTGGTACTGGCGGCACAAGAACAGACATATAGACCAATGGAACAGAACAGAGAACCCAGAGATCGACCCAAGCCATTTTGCTCAATTAACATTTGAGAAAGGAGGCAAGAGCATACAATGGAGTCAATACAGTCTCTTCAATAAATTGTGTTGGGAAAATTGGGCAGATACATGCAAAAAAAATGAAACTAGGCCACCAGCTTACACCATGCACAAAAATAAACTCAAAACGGATAAAGGACTTAAAATGTAAGACAGGAAACCATAAAAATCTTAGAAGAAGCCATAGACAGAAAAATAGCAGACATTTGTTGTAGCAATATCTTTACCGATACAGCTCCTGGGGCAATGGAAACTAAGGAGAAAATAAACAAATGGGACCACCTGATATTTTTTGTAAGAGTGTTAATCCCATCAGGAGGGCTCCACCCTCATGACCTCATCTAACCTTAATTACTTCACAAAGCCCCATCTCTAGATACCATGGCATTGGAAGTTAGGTCTTCAGCATATGAATTTTGGAGGGATACAAACATTCAGTCCATAACATATATCATCAACTTTAAGGGCAAGAGTTATACCACTTATTTACAGTTTTTACTCAAGTGGAATAACACATGTGAATTATTTAAATTGGCATATTTTACTCACATTGTTTTAATACATATTTTGGTGGTTGTGATGATGATGTTAGGGAAATCTGCTTGATCAGAATTCTCTGTGTGACATATTCTGAAATTCTTTTATTTCTGAGGTTATTTTTTTATTACTTATGGCTGTTACTATGAGAATTATGCAGAAGACAACAGAAGTTGACTGCTGCTGAGGTGATAGTGATGTCTACTCAGTTTCAGATTTGGAAATGATAGCTATTATGATGCCAGCTACTTTGTTATTATCAGGATCAATGGTATTATGAATGTGAAAGAGTTTTAAGAAAGAGCCTACTAAAAATTAGACTAGTGTCTGTTAGCATTCAGTGTCAAAGTATTATTAAATATGTTTTAAAAAAAAGGGTGAAGAAATTGGTTAATCCAGTGAGTTTTTTAAATGCAAGAACATTTATCATATTGTGGCATTATAATAACTAATAGGAAAATATATAATAAGAATATAGTAGTTACATAGTAATGGCCTTAAATATCTATAGAACTAATGTGTAGTGGAGTAGTGTTTAAGAAAAATTAATTCCAAACTTTTCTTTATACTCAAGTAATTCTCCTGTCAGTCAAACTCAGTTGTTTATTTAAACCATGAGTTGAGCTCAAATCCCTCTTTTCATTAATGATAAACTTGGTTAGGAATAGTTATATATTTAAAGTTAAATTGGTAATTTTTCCTCTATATTTACAACTAAAATATATTTCATAGTCTTTGTTTACTAGCTCTTAAGCTGTCATTTATTCCTCTTTTATTTTTCTTCTTTCTTTTGGTTAAACAGAGCCTTTCTGAACTGAGGTTCATTTTCTAGCAAAGGAAAGGGAGGACCTTTGTATTCTCACAAAATCTGTCTTACAGAAATATCTGAATGTTGTTAAATATAGCAAAATGAATTTTATAGGAGTCAGTTTTCAATCTAATTCAGTGCTGGAAGCAGATGTAGTTATAAGATGATGTTTGAACTGAAGAAATCATTTGGAAAAATTTCTAAAATACTTTCTACTCTTGCACCATACATTTCAGAATTGACATAAATCTAAACACTCCCATTTCCAGGTCATGTCAAAAAATCTAAACTGTTTGTTTTGCAGTAGTTTTCAAAGACATGAAGACCATTATCCAGAGTAGCTCTTTTCTTATTAACACTAAGGATGCTTTCACACAAAATGAGGCCCTTCATCAATGGTTTGTTTGTTTTGTAATTAAGGGGGAGGATAAAGCTGTCTTTTTAATAGTTTTAACTGGAGAACAGATTTCATATTATGGTAATGCTTATTATCATTTTGGAGAGAGTATTATATACATATAATTTTATAAATCTATTTATATATTTGTTTATATCTATATATATGAAAGCCTAATATGCAAATTGTTCCCTCGGGAGTTCCACTGGGAGTTTGATCACTCGCTATGACCTGTGCTGACCACAAAGGGTTGGTGTGGAATCAAGGAAGGCCCCGGCCAGCGGCCAGGGAAGGGAGGCACTGGCCGGCAGCTGGAAGGCCCTGATTGGCCCTGATTGCTGGCCAGGCCTAGGGGCCCTGCCTGTGCACAAATTTCATGCACCAGGCCTCTAGTATTTATATATTGTATTTAGGAACATTGATTCTATATGTGAGATATATATATAGTTTACCTGAAGTATTAAGTCTTGTTACTGATATTTTCCTTTCAATGTGGTTTGAATTAAAGCAAATATTAAAGATAAAACAAACCCTGCAGTGAACTCCACTGTTAAATTCATAGTTTTTGTTGACCTACTGTTAATTTTGTTGAAGTTCTTGCTTTAACACAGTGAAACTCAATGGTCTGAAACTCATTTGAAAATAATAAAACCAAAGTTTTCTTAGTCAACCTTCTGATCAGAGCCTTCTCTTTAAAGCAGAGGTAGTATAGTATACTGGAGGCCACTAGACTTGTATCAAAAGATGTGAATTTGAATCTTGACCATTGAGTATTATTTTTGTGACAAAAAAAAAAAATTTGCTAAATATCTAAATCTTCAGTTATTTTCTTTTGTGAAAATGCATCTATAAAGTCATCTTTCTATATGAAACTCACATATAAAAGGACTCATGCATTTTCATTGGGTTTTTCAGCTATCCTAGGTTTTACCCATTTAAAGTACCAAATATTTTCTAGTTGAACATTTTGACTGAGAATTTTTCAAAACATTATTCCATATATGTAGTCACATATGTATAATAAAATGTATAGATAGTATTGTTTATATTTACATATTCAATTATTAATAAAAATTTGTTGAGAGTAGTTGAGCAGTTCTGTGCATGCTCTTTGCTAGAATCTGTATATACATAAACTCATGAAAAAAACAGATATTGGTCCAGTTTTCACAAAGTGTGGAAGAACTAGTAGGAAGACAGGCATTAGACAGGTAAAAACAATCCAACAAATAAATGCATACAAATTGTGATACATGCTATAAGGAAAACAAGAGAGTACTATAAGAAAGAATAGGGGACACCAAGAAAGGTCTCTCTGAGAAAGTGAAATTTAAGCTGAGATCTGAAGGATGAGAGATAACTAGTCTTACAGAACGTGAGGGAGAGTATTTCAGGAACTGGAAACATGGATGAGAGGCATTGTAGAAAAAGGGCTCTTTTTGTTTTCAAGGAAACTGACAAATACATGGTGGCTGGAACACAGTGACACAGAGAATTGTCTGACATAGATTTAGAGTCCTATATAGATTATAAAGCACATTATCGAAAATAGCTTAAGGCAACCAGTTGAGATACATAGACATTGTTTTGTTTTGTTTATTTGACAAATATAGAAACTAAGGGCAAAGGAGGATGACTTGACCGAGGTTACCTTGTCAGTAGATTACATTAGAGCTCCAGTGTCTGATACCTAGTCCTGAGCTCTTTCTCCTGTGAAAATCTGGCTTTTCTAATGCCCAAGATCATTATTGTGCAATCAGTTAATGAATTAAAACCATGAGGGGGCACTTGGAGTGTGGAAGGCTAGCCTTTTAGATTCTTGTATTTGAATCATAGTTTTCTATTTTCTCTGCTATTGGGAAACTCTGTCACATGATGTCAACTATGTCCTTTTCTTTTGTTCTGAAGAGCAACAACATAGTAATTAGAATATTTAGTTTCTTAGGTATGAGTAATCATAAATAGCCTCTGAGTAAGAGTTTATCAGACTATTGTATTAATATAGTCTATGAGCTCAGATGTGTAGGCTTTGATATGTTTCATGACTGTTCAGAATAAAGTTCTTTTGGTCCTTACTTAGATATTTTCCTGATAGGTGAAGTTGTTAGGGTCCAGTAGTAGGCAGTTGAGGCATTACTGGTGTTTGGGAGGGAAACTGTGTTTTGTCCATTATTTTGTTGTCTCCATACACCAGGCAATAATGTATAATTATTCCTACTTGTAAAATTGATTTTACATTGGAAATCTTTGCATATAAAATACAACACATTCCTCTGTAGCAAAGGGCAGCTTGCTGCCCATTATGAAAGGTTTGTGTTTCCTAATCTCAGGATTGTTTTGCTGTAATTCAACCCATTGCAAGTGCAGATGTCATGTCCCTGTGAGGAATGATGAAGACCTCATGGGTAATTAATAGAATATGAGAGAAATTTATAGACATCATTAATGAACATGTTGACCAACTTGTTTGGTCAATCAGGGAATAAATGGTCCTTTTTTTCCCCCAGTTAATGACAATGAATTGTGGAGGAGGTCATAACCTAAGTATTCAGCAATCAGTTCAAACTTCCTTGGGACTTCCTTGCCAATATCTGAGTCAACTTTAGATCTGCCCCATTGTGACAAGTAGTACATTGTGACAAGACTCATCTGGTCTGGAGGATGGTTCTGACCCTCTTCCGATAATAGTTATAATTTCATGTGCTAGGCATGAAAGGAGAGAATTTGAAACCATTTTAAGGAGTAGCCAATCAAATAGCTAGAATTTTGACTGATTCACTTGAAAGATAAAGGTTTGGGGTATAAAATAAAGAAGAATGGCAATCATTGGTCCATTTTATAGTTCACTCCTGTAGTCTGGTATAGCAACCTAGATCCATTAGGAGACAGTAAAAGAGTTCTTGTGGTGAGTCTGCGCGGCTATAAAGGAGCTTTGGCCTTCTTGGGAAAATTTCCCTGAAACAAAAAGCTCCTATGGAAATCATAGATGAGGTGTTGACTTGTATTAGGCTCTGGCTGTGTTGGAATGCTGATGAAGATGATCTGTTAGAAAATGAGAAGTTGACCCAAACAAATTCTAGGAGACAAATTCTAGAAGTCATCCCATTTGCCTTGGAAGATTCCAATAATTATGTTGAAATAAGGATAGAACTTTAGAGATGGTATCATAATAGTTGCGAAGTAAATACTCTCAATTAAAACAGCCTCCTCAAAACAATTACTGCTGTGCAAATCAAGCTCGAGTCATTCAAAATGAGTGAATACCATAGCCACAGACAGAGTGGTTATGGCTATTAAGTCTAATGGTTCCTCAAGCTGAAATAGATGATGTCAGTGATGAAGATCTTGCTACCCAATAAAGAACATTCATTGCATGGGCTGGAACTTTTAGAAATTCATATAATTGAGCCCTGAGCTAGCTGTCAATCAAAAGTTGAAAGTAGGTGCACCTTGTTTACTGACAAGGAGCTGTTCTCTCCCTCAGTGAACCTAGATTTTTCCCTCTCTCCCAACCACCACTTCAGTTTCTTTAAGGAAAACCTTATAGGTTAGTAATGAGGCTGAGGCCTCCCTGTCCTGGTTGAGGGCCAAAATTCATATGGAATTTTTGTGCAATTTGGATGTGCTCATCCAAATGGTATTTAAGAAATGTTATATACTGGGGAGACCTGGGGAGGGGAGGGACTTCTTAATTTAACAAATTACTATTCTACCCATCTCATAGAGGGAGGGGATGACTAAATTCTGTGAACTTGGTTTGCAGGGTTTGCAGTGGGGAGAGGAAGCTAATAGACCTTGTCGGGAGGCCCATTGGGTGAATTCAATGTAGCATTGTTGTAGCTACTGAATTGTACATGATTGCACTGTAAGTGTTTATAAAATCCAGCAGGGATTCTCCTGATCCAGAAGAGCTCCATGTAGATATGTTTGGGCCCCCACAACCCTAGTGACCTCTTTTGATCTTCAAGTCACTATGACTTTCCTGATTGGAGCCTCTGGCAAAAGCAGGCAGCCTCCACCTAGAGGTATCACTTGGAGTTCTGGACTCATCCCACCCATGACATGGATACCAGGTACACTCCTTTACAGTCAAACTGAAAACCTGGCCCAGGGAAGCCTTGTAACTCCTCAGCCTGATATTCTCATTTCGGAATAGTTCAGCTCATACTCAATGCATAAAAGGTGGGAAGAGCCCAACAAGCCTGGATTGGCAAATGGAAATAATACGGGCAGGAATGCAGTTGGGCTGACACCAGCAACATCTTCACTTCACATGAAAAAGTGGCAGCTCTTCCTTTGGTGAAAGTTTTATCCTCATGATTCACAAGAGGTTTTGTTAAGTGCCTGGGCCTGATTCAATGATGGATTGGCTAAATTGAAACCTAATGATATCCACTGGGCTGCTGTCGCTGTTCAGCCTGACCATCAGCTATGCAGAATGGATATTGTCTCTGCTCAGTATGCAGAATTCAAGGCAGTTCTCATAGTGCTGGCCAGTACTTCCCCTAATGAATCTTGTTATATATTTATTGTCTCTGGGAATGTTGCCAGTGACCTAGTTGTTTGGTCTGCCACTTGAAAATCTACCAACTGGCAGATTAAAAACATCCCTCTCGGGGGCCACAAGCTGTGGAAATGGTTAAGCTGTCAGGGTCATTCATGAAGACACATATGGTGAGTACCTATTCTCTGATGAGAACCAACTGGAATCAAGCTGCTGGTTCAGCTGCACCAACCAGACTGCCGCCATTGCTGCCTAGATTCATTATTGTACTAGACTTGCAGCATACCCTTAGTCACAGACACAAAGTAAAGCACTCTGTGTCTCAGATGTAGGGGTGACTGGCATAGAAGATTGGTAACTCCTGCTAACAGTGGACCTGTTTGTCTCAGTGAGGGAAGACATTTTATGGGTGTTTACCCCTACCATCCTGGACAGATTGAAAGCATTGGATTCCCTCTAGGGACTGTTGGTGGTGCCTCACTGCTATTGACACTTTCTCAGGCTATGGTTTTGCTGGCCCATTTCAATCAGCTAACTCCAGCCACACTATTGTGGCCCTTGAAATTGATCTATATAAGTCTGACAGTGATGCACCTTCTATCACAGAAGTCAAGGCTGATAGGCAAGGTATTCAGTGGCCCTTCTCTGCTTCCTATCATCCATAAGCATTTCATGAAGACACTTATGGTGAGTACCTATTCTCTGATGAGCATTGGAACAGTTCCTTAAAATCAACTAGATGATTTATTGTTGAGCATTGGAACAGTTCCTTAAAATCAACTAAATGATTTATTATGCTTCCTCCCTGACCACATCGTAGTCCATATTCACTAGTAAGACAACTTTTGGTTACTGGATCCAACTAGTTTGTTAGGGATAGTTTCTCAGCCACTTCCTGGGTTATAATCAGAATGAAAGGGGTGAGAGTTTATATCAAATTTTAGGTTTTGAAAATGTGATATGTCATCCTATTTCTACACATAGATGAGTCTTTCTTTCTCCCTGTTTATAAAATCCAGCAGGGATTTGGGGCCCCTTATTGGAGCCTCTGGCAAAAGTAGTTTAAATTTAAATTACTTTCCTCTCCATTATCTAATAGCTACCCTAGATAAGCCTGTTTGTTACACCTTCTGGGTGGTGGTCTGGTAAAAAAAAAAAAAGGTTGGAACAGAGGATTCAAACTTATTCTAATTCAGCCACTTGAATTTTCTTGTTGGATTGAATCATCCTAAATACTAATAATATGGGTTACTTGATTGAGTAAACTGCTCTCTTGAGTCCCCCCAGAGGGGATCTTGTAGGTAAAGTGGAGAACATATGGCCTTGGCCCTCTTGTTCATGACATTTCTGGATGAAAGGTCTATGTGCAAGTAAGAGATGATTGGAAAGAAAAGAAGTTGTAGCTATTGGAACATGACACATGATTTTTTAGTGATGGCGGCAGAGCAACAAGTCTGAATGTGTGGATAGAAAACCTTAGACCTCAGAGGTGTAGTGGTTGGAAAACATTCATGGTTTTTGTCTTTCAGAGCCACTCTTAGAACCTTCCTCTTGAAGGAAAATGCCCTCCAATACTGTTAGAAGCACCTTAAATTTAACTGACTTCTGGTCTGGTGCCCCCAACAGCTCCCACATGATCTGAACAACATTTTCTTTAACCTTACCAAGTCTGTAAACCACAGCCGAAATGACCCGTCTCCTTCACCTCTCATGCAAAGGGCTTGTGAACACTTTTAGGTGTCTTTCCCATCTTTCTCAGAGCTATTATCCACTCATTCCATGGGGCAGATAAATGCACCTGGTTAATGGTGTGGACAAGCAAAGATTGAAATGACTGGTCACCAACACAAGACTAGACACAGTTATTGGAGCTAAACTGGGAATTTTAAGGCCTATCTACTGACCTAGAAGCCACGTTGGAGGCACCATCCACCCGGGCCTTCCCAACTGATGTCAATTCCAATTGTAGGGCCCCAAGAATTGTAAAAAAACACTTTATTTCTGTGGGCTCTGTGCACCTTGGAACTGTACTTGTATAGAACACTTTTATGTTAGGGATGTCATAAGGTACTTCACGTGTTTAAGGATGATAAATCATATACTTGTCAAATGTGGACCTCTGTCCAAAATAAAGCTACTTTTGGTCACTCCGGGGCATTTCATGGAGGGGTAAACTGACTCATACTTGTGTGCCCTATGGACCATGATCTCCATCTCCAGTTAGAAAAGATGATAGCAAATTTGTCCCAATTTTAGCTGAAGTAACCAATAACAGCACCTTGACCCTGGAATGAATTCAGCCAAGGCTCAACTCACTAGCCACAGTTGTTAAAGATGACAGGATTGTCCTAGAGTTCCTCCTATAGGGTACATTGGTATTTGCAGACCAGGTGGAAAGGTCAATACAGAAACATAAGGATAAAGCCGTCTGACCCTCTACAGGCTGACTTCGATGGTCTATGAGATTTGTTGAGCTGATTTGGTCTAGTACTCTGGAACACATGGTTGAGGTCAGTTTTTCAGATTGGTCTAACCCTGCTGCTCACATAAATTTAGATATAGAGTTGGAGGAAATGAAGGACCCAATGACTCTGGTTTCTAGCTTTATTTAGAAGGAAAATATTGGACAGTAAAGATAAAATTAGTGGAGAAGTAACAGAGCCTAGCACTAGACATGTTAAAGTTTGATATGGTTGTGAGAAATTTATATAGAGATATAAGTTAGGAGTATCTGAGAATTTGGAACTCAGCTGATAGATCTCAGGAGGTGAAAAAAATAGGAATCTGAAGCATATAGATGGTATTTAAGACATAAGAATACGCAAGTTATCTAGGGAGCAAGTATAGAACTTGAATAGTTTGGGGCAGGTTATGAATTTTGCCAATACTCTCACCTCCACCCAATTGGCTTTACTGCTTCAGATTACCCACTTGGTTCTTGATGTACTTGGATTTGTCAGCCTTAACAGAAAAAAAAGGAGGAAGATTAAACAAATGGCAATTATGATTATTGCATTGATTACTATATGGTGTTTGTTATACAGTGGCATAGACATAATTTGCTAAATGTTTATTGAAAAATAGGCTCTTAGGCTTTGGATTTTATATTCTAATATAGATTCCACATCAATAACCTGGCTAAAGAGGCTGTTATAAATTTGTGGTGGCTGTTTAGTTTTGGTTCCATATGGTCTTTTTCAAACCAACAATTTGAAAGCTTAGTATACATAAAAAATTTTAAATTACTTTCCTCTCCATTCTCTACGGTTTTAAGTTGTCAGAATTATATGAGTGTACTTTTGATTTTCTTTTGTTCTCCAGTTTTGGCTCTGTTTTCTCTCTAGATTTCTAATATCTTTCTTTGGGATTTTTCAGAAAGCCGTCTTATAGTTATTTAGCCAATAATGAAAAGTAGCAGGGAATGCTATACATAAGAGCCTGCAAGCATTTTATAACTTTGGAGAAGGAGGGTGCTTGATAGATTACTAGATAATATACAAAAAAACGATGTGGGGAAAAAGTGAAGAAGACTACAAAAGCACCCACCTTGTGCTGCGTATGGGAGTGACTAGTCAAGGAGGTGAATATGAAGGATGCACCCCATGAAAGTGCAGTAACTGACCTGTTTTTTCAATTTAAAAAAATGTTTATGTGATTTTTACCAAACCTAAGAATTGTCATGGTTGATTAAATTAACATTGTTTTATATATTACTTTGAAGGGTATTCATGCATTTAACGAATACTAGTGTAGATCGACACCGTGCGAGTCACTGCTGTAATGTATCAGCTGTCAGCAGTTCATAGTAGCTTCGCTTTTATCAGAATGTGGGGCAGGCCTCATTGATTGCACTTAAATCACTGAAAGGTAGACTTGAGGGGACTATATAGAGTTTCTAGAGGTCAAAGTGCCACTTCCAGGATTTTCAAATGCAAGAGAAAACACGCATTTACCCCAAATAAGGCTCTACCAGCTTTTAAAAATGTCCAGTTCCTTTGATTTTGGCAATTTTATTAACTCATTTGTACCTACAGGGTAATGGCATAATAATTAGCAGCATTAACTGACAGCTGTATGCCCGATTTTAAGCAGGGGAAATGAAAACAAAGTTAAATGAAATACATTTGGTAGATGGAGTCTTCGAAAATATGTAGTTCACATTGAAAAAATAAATACTGTACCACTGACACTCAGAGGTGGAAATCTTTATCTCACAGTTGGAGAAATGGATGCTTAGAAAGAATGGTTTATCTATTTGTTCCAAGTCATATATTAGTTAGTGGTGGTACATTGAGACTTGAAGGGCATCCCAACCATTTTCTGTTTATAGATGTTATTAAGAAAACATGGCTGCAATTTCCCCCCTTTGTTTAATAGCCTTTAGTAAAGATGTACAATTTGCTTTTATGACTTCAGGAACACTTTGATGCCTTGATGTACGCTGAGGTAAAGATCATATTTCTCATCAGAAAAATTGTAGATTTTTGTACTCTTTAAAAGTTGAAGCTACAGATAATATTTATTTTTGATGTTTATATTTTCCTTATTTACAAAGTTTTCACCACACATTGCTCGTTGCCCCTGCCACTACCCCCTGTCCCCACCCCTAAAGATTGGGAAAGAAACTCACCCTCCAGCCAGCCCTCTTTACTTCATGAAGAATTTATTTTGTACTCTTCAGGGCATTAGGTATGGTCCGTTGGGTCTCTATTGTACAGGAACAGACATAGATGCTGCTTCAATGAATGTTTCTTGAGCTCTTGAGTTCAGCAAATATTGAATGACTTCTAATCCCTTAAGAAAGTAGCCATTTCAGAAGCACATTCTGTAGAACTTAAGAATTCAAAATTTAAGCACAATACTCAAGAAGTTCTAACTGCTTGAGATTTGACTGCAAAGGAGTCATCCCTTTTAGTGATCCTAACCCTACTAGGAAAGAAGAACTGAACTGTCAGAATGGCATCTCTAAAATAATTAATCGACATGTTTTATTAACTCTGATAGAGCCAGGCAGCTGTCAAGTAAGTATTGGCATCACAACCTGGGCTGAAATGTGCTGCAGGTGGAACGTTTGAGCTAATCCAGTTTCGCAGCAGCAGCAGCAGCAGCAGCGGCAGCAGCCTGTACTGTGGGGAGACAGCGCCGTCTTCAGTTCCTAAGGGCATTGAGCTTTCTGTAGTCCTGCCCAAACCTGAAATAGGTAATGGCTTTTCACTGAGTCCCTTTCTAGAAAATGAAAACGACTTCAGGAACCACTTGTGCTACAAATGACTCCGAATGAGGTATTTTTACTTCTTGGCTCTGTAGGTCTTTATTTTGAACTCTTTGCCCCACTGCCATTTTGAGCTAGACTGTAAAGATCAAGAAAAAAAAAAAAAGGAGGAAAAAGAAATCATCCTAGAATTGTGTAGACAATTTGGAGGCAGTAATTCCCATAATGCCTGTAAATGCTAAATGGAAATGTTGTAGGAGGAACTTATGAGATGAGTTTAGTCTTTCTGTTGACATCTCTGAGACACATTTTGAAAGGGATGAATTGGAAAAGTTGCATAGTATTGTTTTTCTTTAAAGAAAACAATTATTTTTTATAAACCATTAGATAAAAGGGAACCTCAATGCCAGAGAACAGACTTTGTTTGCATTATTTCTTTTCTTGAACTTAACAATTCTTGTTTACTTCTCATTTCATTAGAACCTAGCATATCTCTTCTGTAAAAGGCTTTATGTTAGAAAACATTTTACATAAAATAATAACCTCTTTGTGAACATTTCTATTGTGTGTGTCCATCCCTTCACCTACCTGAAATATAAATACATAAAAGTCTAATTAAATAAAAATGTCTATAATTATCTTCCCACTTTGTCAGCATTGGGGTGTGTGTATGTGTGTAAGCGCATGCACATGTGCACGTGCTTAGGGGAGGAAGAAACTTTTGTACTTAATGGAACGATATAATAATGAAAGTGAACTCTTACAGGCCCTCTCCCTCATCCAAAAGAGAAAACCAAAAAACCAAAATGAACAAACAAATAACATGAAATATTTGGTTGGACACCTTAACTGAGTACCAAATCTTATTTAATCCTTATTTAAATAAGTCCCATTCCTTAACTTGCCAGGAAGTATTTTTTTCTACAGAAATGTTTTGCTTCAAAAGAAATAAAACTAAAATTTGCTTTTAGAAAACTTGAGGCAGGGATTTAACTCTTTGCGTAGCTGCACCAGTGGTTTGTGAGTGTGTCACCATGGCAGCAGGTTGACAGCCTAGCAATCGGGATAAATGCTGTACCTTAGATTCCACTGAAAGGCAGGAGCTGCTGATGGGGGCCACCTCTAACAGCAAGTCCTCTCACTATAAGCAGAAGGTCGTGGAAAGCCATTGGTCAGAGCCAAGAGTGTTTACTCTCCAGGTCTCCTCCTCGTTAACCTAAATAACTGCACCACTCTGGAGCCCGGAGGCTCCTGCCAGAGCAAGGTGTTTTCAAGGCTACCTGCATGTTGGTTAGAGACAATAAACCTCTCAGAGGGTTCCGTAATCCTCTCACCGGGTTTCACTCTACTCACACTGGAGAGTGGAATTTATTGGCTGTTGAACTTCACACACATGCACACACACAACTTACTTCCAAACAAAACTGGAATTAGTTTCAGGTTTTTGGACTTTGAATGAGGTAAGTTGTATTTAGCTTTTGATTGAAGCATTATAATTATTATTATGTTACGTGGTAAGTGATACCTCTAAGCAGAGGCAGTTCTAGCTCAGACAAAAGTATTAGTGAGAATAAGTCGTATGGATTTTTCTCACTTTGGGCACCAGGATGATAGGAGAAATATGTACATAAAAATTGAGCAAGTAGGTTATTATAGAGAAAATCCCCACTTCTGCCCATGCTGAAACTTGTAAATACATTTGTCTTTAGTTCATAAAATTTAACTGCTAGAATTTCATTATGTTAATGCTCAAAGCAATGCAGGTGATGCAATAATTGATCAATTACATTTTATTAGAAACTGTTAATAGTTGACTTCGAGTAGTTTTTCCTTATGGGGTCATGCTTCAGGATTTTAAAAATTAATACTAGCTATTTAAATGAAAGGCTTTTAAAAATAATTTCTATTTAGAAATTTTGTGCTGAATTTGAATTTTTCATTAGATTACAAATGTATTCATCTCAATGAGAAGTGTTTTATATTTTAAGAGAGCAAATATTTCTATTTATGAAACTTTATTATTTTTTTCCAAAACTATAAAAGTAAGGTCAAGTTGAATTTTAAAAATTTTAAAAACTATTTATTTCTACTTGGTTTTACCTTTGTTTGGATGTGCACTTGAGCATGAGCTTTGATTTAAAAGCTTTATATGGAAGTCCTTGGTGACGCTGGTTTAAATTGTTTAAACACATTTTTGTACCTTTGAATCTCATGAAGAAAGAGTGTGGATTGCGTTTTGCTGCATCAAAGGGTTAAGATGGGGGTGAATTGTCACAATAATTACGCTATCTTAAAGATTTCTTTCTTCCAAGACAACTGAGGAGAGATTTGCTCTGTTGGTACTACTGCGTTATTCTTGTGAGAAAAACACAGTTCAGGAGGAGAAAATACCCTCTAGTTCTAAGTGTCTGTGAAAACTGATTTACTGCCAGCGTTGGATTGTTTAGAGAACCTGTTTGAAGAAAGGGAAGATGAATTATCACAGCCAATAAGTTTTCCAGTTTGGTTTCCAGGGTCTACTGAGCATCAGTCAGCACTATCCAGTTTCCTGCTCCTTTTCTTAGTTGCAGTTCTTGTTTTCTGAATCCTGCGTAATTGAATAATGATGTTGCACTACCTTATTTTGCTTATTGAGTGTTCATTTTTTTCGTCAAAAGTTTCCTAAGCTATTAAAAGATTATTTGTCAAAATGGCAACAAAAGCAAATACCAATAATCATATAATGTATTTTGTTATAACTTCTTAAAGAGAGGAAGGGGAGAAGGGTGGGAGGGAGGGAAAGAGAGAGGCCAATTTTTTTTTTTTATGTCTACTTTGATTTTTTCTCTTTTGTCCTCCTCGTTCTTTATAAAGTACTCTTAGAGTTTTCGAAATTGTTTGATCTGACTTTTTGAGCTCACAGCCACCCGCAGAAGGAAGGTGGTTGTGTGTGTCCGGGGCAGTCTCACATTTTGCTTTGGGGAAATGGTGCAAGCCAATTTTGAAGGCAATGCAGCTGTGAAAGAAATACAAAAGCCAGATGACTTCATAAGTGTGTATTGAGGAAACCAGGATAAATTGTCCTTAGAACCCGCTCTAGCCATTTTAATTGAGGTCAAAGAGGAAAAAATCGTAAGTATATCTCAATTATTTATTAGGTTTATCTAGAATGAGACCTTCCCTGCAGACAGACCTAATCTATAATTTCTTTACTGTTTAACCCTTGCATTTAACCACTTGTGTGGATCCATTTTACATTGAGATTGCAGAGGGTACTTCATTCTTCATGATAGACAAGTATTTAGGACCACAAAAATTGTGAAATCATCTGACTAAATGTAACTTGCATCTAATGAATCAATTTTGGCACTTAAAAAGGTTTATAATAAATTGCATAATTTTTACTTGAACTTGCACAGTTAATGGGACTATTTCTTCTAACCACATATTTGTTTGTATGAAATATGCCTCACATGGAGCTGTTTTATCTTATGCTATTAGCCTTGTAGGTGATTCAAAATGTTACTTCAGTTTCACAGAAAATCTACTCAAACAGAAATTCCATAACTTGTTTTTTTTTTTTAGTGTGTAATTATGCTATAATCTGTGTTTTATTAAATCTGCTAATGAAGACTTTCACTTAGGATTAAAACCTAAGGAAAGTTAAATTATCAGCTTTTTATAACAATGATTATGCAAGATGGATTTATTATAAAACTACTTTAGAATAAATTTATAAACTCAAAATGTGGCTAAAATATTGTAAAAATATCAGATGAAAAGGCAGCATGCTATAGATCCTTTTTTTTCTTATTATATATACTTTAATTTAAAAAACATAAAACTTGCTGCCAACACGCCAGAATTTTCTTCTTATAAAAGTTGCTGTTTTAATGGAAGATCAAGAATCTAAAATTTATAAAATTTAAAATATAAATCTTTTTATATACTTCTTTTACCCACATGCTGTATCAGGAATATTTACATCATATAAAACCATCTTTAAATTAGTTTATAGATTACATACTGATATATACTGTTCAATTTAAAATTGCCTTTAACATTTTATTGTTTACATTTTTATCCATCAATTTGCTTTTAAAGTTACAGAATTTCTCAATTTTCCTTAAGAGTAATTGTGATACCAGTGGTCACATGAGAAGTTTTTATATATTTGTTGAAATATATTTTAAAGTTTACAGATATGTATTCAAACCCAAGAGATATTTTAACAGAAACTTTTACTAAAACTATTAAATATAAATTAAAGAATTATATATTAATAAACCAGACTATCTCTATATTAAATATTATTGAAATTGAAAAGATTAGTTATACCTAATAGACAATTATATTAGGTGCACTAGAGTATGTTACACAATGATCGATATTTATGCTTTAAAACAAATGATAGCTCATCTATGCCTGTGGCCAAATTCTTTTGAAGTTTCACGACTAAGATGAGCTGAATTTGTTAAGTGGTTGAGGGCTGTGTTGTCTGGGGGCCTGTTGTGCTTGGCAGGTCATGATAAATGGGGGAGTTGTTCTTAACCTTGTGGTCAAAGCATTCCAATATCGTTAAAAAAAGGAAAGAAAACAACAGAAAGATATGGAAGACATTGCCAAAAACGTTAGCAAGAATTATCTATTTAGGGGAATAGGAGCAATTCTGAAGATTGTTTTTAAAGCATTGTTTGTATGAATTCATATTTTCACTTGAGTGGAGAGAAATCTAACGCTAAAGATTTTTATATTGAATACTGGTGCGATTATTCTTTTCTGACTCAGTGAGAAAATGCACTCAGTGAGGTTAGCAATTTGAATTTAATTGCAGTGGATTATACCAAATTAGCATTTGTGTTAGATCTTGGTTTAGAATTAAATATTCCACTTTGCGTTTTTGTTGTCTCGATACTACTCTCTGTCTTGTGACACCCAGGTCTGCAAAGAAACATGTAAACAAAAAGTATAAAGGAGATGAAGCTATATGGGTAAATATCTCTTAGGTGTTGCTAGTACACACTGTTGAGAAAAAAAAATTTATTTTAACCCTCATCTTTCATATATATGCAGAGTATTACAGCTGAACAGTCTAGTCCTATTCCAAACCTGGGGGGAGTGGAGGATTTTCATATGAGCTGTAACATGATATGTTAAGGCATCTTACAGTTCCTTTTGTGGCATTTTAAGTACTGTGTTACCTTTGATATAGTCCCTTTTGGGTAATAATGAAAAACGTACCATTAGAAGGAGTTTGAAAATTTCCGGAATATTTCATACCGTATATGTGGAGTTTATGGCAGGTGACAAAGGACTATGACATAATTAAGGAGAAAATATGCTTCAGAATTTTAAAAGCTTACGTGGTTTGACTTTGATTTACTCGGTATATATTACACATAAATAATTGTGCTTTGTTTCCGAGTCATTGTTATACTTTGCTTTTTAAATATATCCAACCTTGCAATGAACTCCTAAATAATTTGAACACTGTTGTGACAGTTGTAGTTGATGAAGAGTTGCAGCCTATAGGATTTTTTTTTACATTTAAAAATGTGCTTTGTCCCCAGTGTGTGATTTTGTATAACATCCCTCCCCTAAACCTGGGTCCTGGAAATGAAGGTCTTACCCATGGCAGTCCAATACTAGAGGGCTAAAATAATTTCTACTTTAGGTTCTTGGTGGCGGATTTTTACTTATTAACTTTCTGCCCTACTATCCACAGTGTATGTGTTTGCTTTATTACTCTTGCAGTTAAACACAGAGTATTCAATTGTATCTTTTTACTTTATCTGTGTATAGCAGTTAAAGAAGGGTTTTGACAATTTTTCTTTGAACTGAAGTAGATGCAGGCTTCCAGTTATGCAGTAGCATTATCTTACTGTTATAATAAATAGGTGGTAGCTTGGGCTTTTGAGAACTGATACTCAGTGTAGGGGATGGGGCTGGGGAAGGAGCCTGGGTGAGCAATGATAAAGAAGGTGAAAGGGGATATACTAAGAAAAGGGAGCAGTACAGAAACTTAACTCCATGAAAAGGATTTTAGAAATGTATGAATTTTAGGCTGCAAAATTTTTGTTTCTAAGAAGGAATGACACTTTATAAAAATAATTTTTAGATTTATTTACTAATTAGACTTTTACAAAGTCTATCTCTCACACTTTAGGGTTTTTTGTTGTTGTTTTTTTAACCACCATTTGGCTAAATGTCATTTTATTTATTTAAAGCCTCTCAAATTTGTATGGGTATATTATTAAAACTCTATCTGACAAACTTTGTGTTCTAGAGATTTTTTTTATGCTTTGAGCTTTTAGAACTCAGTAACTGAATTGAAACATAAAAAGTGTAAAACAGGTCTTGTTGAGAGTTGAGGAGACGTTAGTTGAAGCCAGTTTCGACAGTGTCTCCCTGAGTTTATATGTTTGGGACTACAGCACAGTGATTCTATGCTGAGCTCAACATAAATTATATGTACGTGGTGCACAAATACTTATAGGCTATCTCATTTAAGTCTGCATGTATTTTATTCTAAGTTCTGTTAACATGTAAATTTAGAAAATAAACATATATTTTTGCAGCTGTTCTCAGTGAACAAACAGAATAACTTTTGGCAAAAGCCTCTATTGTAAAAATTATATATTTTGTTGAGTATTCCAACTAGTATTATTTTGACTCAATTTTTAAATTAATTCATATACCTACTTTTATATTTTCTTAGTTATCTTACTATGTGCATTCTGAAGTGAAACAGAAGTGAGATCTTTTAATTTGTATTTATTTAATTCTACTGACTAGAGAACAGGATGACCTGGGGAAGCCCAGTAAACTCGGAATAGCAGTTGGTTCAACTAATTGAAAAAAAGTAAATGTGTTAGAAAGGGTCCTCTAATTGAAATGTATTAAATGAGAGCACAATTTACATTACTAGACTAAAACTGGAATAATTATAAGAAAATGCTTTTTAATTTCATTATATAATTAAAAATTCAAATATGACCAACTTCTAAGTATTAGAAAAGACGAAAAATGCCAAATAGCAATTGATACTTCAAGAAGTCTCTCGTTTTCACGAAGTCAGAACCTAAAGATAACACATTCTGCTTTATCAGACAATTATTTACAATTATTTTATCTAACTCAGTCATAAATACATTTTATAATATGTACATTAATACAAAAACTAGGCATTGATATGGTACAGTATTTGTATAAATATTGATTCAGTCAGATTCACATTGTAGCATATTCACATTTAGTATAATCAAAGTTGACAATAATCTGATTCACATTATATTTTCTACACAGTTCAGAAAAGAAAGATTTTCTAAAATATCACCTGTAAAATTATACATGATAAGTCATTCATTACATTAGCAAACTTTCATTTTTTAAAGTTTTATCTTGGATGTATAGTTGCAGAATTGATCTTTTATTATCATGGTATACTATAATTAAGACTTAGTCATTAGTTCATTTCAAAACAAAATGAAATTACAAGAGAGGTCTTTTAAAAATGTCTTCTTCCATTATTCAGTCCTTTAAATTGTTTTATTGTCATTAATATTTCAGGACTTATAAACAGTGAGATTAAGTAGAAAATAATTGTGATAATTGGTTCCAGCTTTTTGAAAAGATGGAATGGTAAGATAAAAGAAACTTATTTTCTGTAGATTTCTTATGAGTTAATCATGTTTTTCATTCTTACAAAAGTTAATTCATACAAAAGATCATAAGCTGCTCAAAGCACCACTTGATTAGAAAATAGGAAATATTTTAAGGTGAGTTTTATACTTGAATATCATAATTATAATGCAAAACATTCTAGAAATTACATTTTTATCTATATTTTCCAGATATTGAAAGTTTTCATTATTCCAAACACCAAATACCACATTCTTTATAATTTATTTCAAAAAGTATGTGTTTTTTTTCCAATTACAGTTTACATTCAATATTATTTTGTATTAGTTTCAGGTAAAAAATATATAATTTCAGTTATTCATGTACATACAGCCTAAAAAAAACTTAAAGAGGCAATGGTATTGTAAAATAAAAACAAGAATTTTTTTTTTACCATTGTCTAACTAATGTAATAACATCAACCAATCTTCTCTACCCATTCATTCTGATTTATTTTCTCTTGGCACTTACCACTGCTGCCATTATATTCATTTTACCTGTTTACTTGTTTACTGTATGTCTCCTCCACTAGAATGTATGATCCCTGCAGACAGGTTTTTTGTTTTGTCTAAGTTAGTGCTCTTCAACAGAAATATGGTGCAAGCACATATGTAGTTTAAAATTTCTAGTAACTGCATTAGAAAAGTTAAAAAGAAACAAGGGGATTTCTTTTATTTAACCCAGTAGATCTAAAATATCATTTTATTTCTCAATATAAAAATATTAAGATGTTTTAAATTTTTTTCATGCTAAGTCTTTGAAATCCTGTGTGCCTTTTGCACTTACAGCACATCTCAGTTTAGACTAGTCATGTTGCAAGGTCTAATAGCCATGTAGCTAGTGATTATTCTCTGGTCTGCCCAAGTTTAGTTCTTCTCCATTCCTAGAATGGTCTCTGGTATACCCAATGCATTCAGTAAAGCCTTGTTGAATGAATGGATCTTGCTATTTCAGACACGAAACAAAAAAATTGAAGTTGTTTTTCATATTAGACCTTTTTGGCAGTTGTTAGGGTGGTGGATGCTAGAGGAATTTAGATATTTTCTTCAAAACATTGCTATTACTGGTGCTTGGTAAAACTGGTTTCTTCAGTAGTCCAATTTAAAAGATTCGTTTCATAAATATATTACAAGAAGTAACTGGTAGGTTCTTCTTTAAAAAGTGTTCCTTGGAACATTAGTTTCAACTCTTAGTTTAAAAAAAAAACTAACAAAAGCAATAGGCATATCTAGCATAAAAGAGAAAGAAGGGCTTGATGCATAGCATTCAGTTCAAATTCCACCCCTCTTAGTGTTAGCTATGGAACATTGGACCTTAGGTGGCTTATTTTGTTGTTGTTGTTTTGAGCCTTAGTTTTCTCATTTGTAAATGAAGGATTTCATCCATCATACCTGTCTTCATAGATTAAATGTGATTACATATAAATAGTCCAGCACAGTGAGTGAAAAAGCATACTTGGTGGTACTTATTATTACAATGTAATAAAAACGGAACTTTTAAATATTAAGACTTTTGCATCTTAATTTTAAACATTTCAACTTATATGTTTATAACTATTAGGTTCTTAACATGTCCTGGTTATAATGCCTTCATAAATCTGGGTTTGAAATTTATTATAGAAATCACTTGCAGATTAATTTTTCTGGTTCTCAATATTATCATCTGTGAATTGGAGAAAAAATAATATCTACCTAAGCACTGTGCCTGGCATATGACAAACACTCAAAAATTTTAGGTAGTATTCAGTTAGGTATTATTCATTCGTTTATTTTTAAAAATTCAGTGTTTGATACATTTATATGTTTATTATAATAGTTAAACTTTTAATTCTTTTTCATCTTGCTTTGATGATGCATGTACTTTAATAAGATTAAGTAGAGTTAAAATTCACGTTAATGCAACCAGTTAAATGTATTTAACATTGTCACATTTTTGCCCACCTCCTTGTGTGTTTTATGAAAACTAGGATTTGTATTTAAATTGTAGGATGAAATTTTGTCTCATTTCTTGGCCTGCTTGTTTCAACTGTATTCAAAACTAAATTGGTGGTCATTGAAGAAAGAAGGTTCTATATATTTTGTAATAATATTCTTTCTTCAATAGCATATATGTTTCAGCAGTCACCATTTAATGAAGTGTTGCTGATCTCTCAAATGAGAGGGTGTGTTCAAATTTAGGTAAAACTTTCCATTTGGCTTCTAATTTCATGTTCAAGACACTATAAACATATACTTTCTTAATGATTTATTTAACTTTTCTCCATCGATTCAGAAATAAGGTAAGGTTTTAAAGTATTTTAAAGTCATAAGTTAACTTTTTTTTTCGGTATTTGGTATTACTAAAATTTTTTTTCAAGGATGGATGAAAAGGTCAGAACATATTCTACTTTATACTTTGCCTCAATTAATAAAATTGTTCTGACAATTCTGTGTCAGAAATATCTGCCAAAAACATCCTCTTAACTCCCCATGGTTCTTTACTATCTCTCACAAATGAACTGAATTATTCACTTAGTAAATTGATATTTGGGAATTCTATTAGCCCATTCGGGTTGCTGTAACAAAATACCACAGGCTAGGTAGTTTATAAACAACAGAAATTTATTTCTCATAATGCTGGAATTTAGAAAGTCCAAGATCAAGACACCAGCCTGCTTGTGTCTGATGAGAGTCCACTTCCTGGTTCATCACCATCTCTTTCTGGTTGTGTCCTCAGTGGTAGAAGGTCCACATGCTCTGTGGGGTCTCTTTTATAAGAGCATGAATCCCATTCATACAGGATCCACCTTCATGATCTAAGCACCTCTAAACACCCACCTTCCTTATCTTTGAAGGTTAGAATTTCAACATATGAATTCTGGGAGGGCACAAACATTTAGGACCACAGCCGGGAGCACCTACTTAAGTTTAGGGATGTAGTGACGTACAAGATCAGTGCCATCTCTGCTTTCATGGAACTTACACTTTCTCTTCTGTTGCATTTGGCAGTTATCTGTCTTTCAGCCCTCACCTTGTCCTCCTCCCATACTATCTTCTTTTTTAAAAATATATTTTTATTGATTTCAGAAAGGAAGGGAGGGGGAAAGACACATCAACGATGAGAGAGAATCATTGATTGGCTGCCTCCTGTACCCGCCCTACTGGGGGGTCAAGCTTCCAGACCTGACCAGGAATTAAACTTGGCCTCCTGGTTCATAGGTCAACACTCAACCACTGAGCTACTGCAGTCGGGCATCCATACTATCTTCTGTACCAGGAATGGGAGCCTTTTTTCTGCCAATGACCATTTGGATATTTATAACATCATTCATAGGCCATACGAAATTATCATCTTAAAAATTAGCCTGCTATATTTGGTCAAACATTTAATTACTTCACTCCTAATGCCTTGGCAGGGCCAGACCAAATGATTGCGTGGCCCTTTGCAGCTCACGGGCTTGCCGTTCTCCACCCCTGTTCTCTATCATCTCTACTCAGTCTGTTTCTTAAAACCCTTAAATGGTCTTCATTGGACCAAAATTATATTCCAGATTCTTTACCATTTATAAGGCCTTCGTGATATGGTTCCTCACGCAAACCTCATGATGTTGAAATACTTGCCTTTCTTTGAGGCCTATATCCTTTAAGACTTGTTCAGAAGTTTGTTGCCATCCCCATCTTCCTTTGGCTGGGTTAGATTATCCTTTGAACACCCACAACACTGTATAGACCTCTCCTATAGTAGTCATGGTATCCCAAATATTATTCCTCCCTCATTTGACCATGAGCAAATGAATTAAACCCCTAAAAAGAATCATTTTGAATAATGCACACTTCTTACAATATCTAAGAGAATATCTATACTTTTATCACATATTTATTAGCTATGGATCTAGGACTCTATGGGTACTAGATAGTAAGTAATCAATAGATGTGTCCTCTACCATTACAGTTACTACTCTGAGAGAAAATTAAAGTAATCAGAACTTTCTGGTAATTATTTGGACAATGATGTTTTGTGTAGCCATGGGTATTAAAAACGTGTTCTTTGTTTTTTGAGCCATAGGAAGCTTATCTAGGTTCTGACTCTTGACTGGGTGTATATTTCTAGTGTGCATATGTGGTCTGGAGCTTCTTCAGTCAGTCCCCAAATCAAGTCGTCATAGTCTTGAGGAACATGACATTCACTTTGAGATGATTTCTACATATTTATTGGGCAGTTCCTGTAGTTTCTGGTGATGCATCATAGGAAAGAACCAGTGGGAAAGAAGGTTTTTATTCTGGTATCCTTCCCTTTCAGTTTTTATTTTCCTTGGACAAATTTTAATGAACATAAGACTTTTGTGGGTTTTGTAGTGACTTATATGTTGACATTTTAAGAAAAGTATTTTTTTTAAACTAATTACTCTTAGAAACATTTTTTCACCCTTTTATCTCATGGTGCTGAATTCTATGTAATAGAAAATGTTACAAATCGAATCATCTCTTTGCTAATCAGTTTTATTTCATATAGTATAAATGTGCACATAAGATATAAATGAGATAACAGTTAATCAAGCAAATAATTGGTTGCCCACATTATAAAAATGTCTGGGCTTAAAATTTATAGCAAAAGACAGATTTTTTTAATGTGTAGGGGTTTTCTGTGTATTTATTTTTAAGCATTCTTCTAATCAGAGGAGAAAAGAGTTAGTTGTGTGCTACAAAGACAATGCTGTATCTTTAAAATTCAAAACAGACTCTTAAGTGATGCCACTTGTGCTGCAGTTCATACCCATAGTGTACATTCAGTATATTTATGTACACTTCCAAGCTACACATTCGAATTTCAAATGCCTTGGATTCTGTAATTACATAAATAGACCATGGCAATATAGACCCCAGAGTATATGACAGTGGACTTGGAAATGTATGTTGTTAATGCTTGAGATTAACTAAAGGATTTTTGAAATTGAGTATACTTTGCATATAATATACCATTAAGACCTTAAAAATAATCAAACATATGTAACTGTGATTGCAGATAAATTGTGAAAGGCAATGGATTTGTGCTTTACCTTGTTTTAGAAAATGTATTGCACCCTATTGTATAGACATGGATAGCATGTCCTCGAAGTAAAAGTTATTTTCATTCTTTAACTTTTGTGGGTTAAAAACCACAAAGTTGAAATACAGTCTGCAAAAATATACTGCAAATATATATGAGAAGCCTGTGAGCAATGCAGAAACTTAATTAATATGCTGAGAAATAAAACATACAGTCACTGGACTGAGAAAATGAAAATTAATGTCTGAATGTTTTAGCTAACACTGTGCTTCGCTCCCAGAATCTACTGTTTATTATTGTGTGTTTCAGTGGGAGACAGAAGCAGTATCGATTGAAAAACATTTCTTCGTGAATTGGGAACAGTATGGCTCTCTAGTTCCTAAGTGGGAAGCCTGGTTCTTTGGTTTCTTTGTTCCTCGTTGAGCTAGTCCTGGGCTATTTTAGCTGAACATTTTATATACTAATGGAGTCTAGGGAAGTTCCTTTGGCAGCTGTTCATGGGAAAATAATGAAATACACTATTTAGTACTGCATGCTGCTGCTGTAAAATGTGGGGAGTATTTTATAGAGATCTTGGTGAGCAGAGCTGTATCCACTTTAAGTTTAACAAGTGTGTGAACCTGAACAAGGAAGTTGTATTTTCATATGAGAATAACTAGAACTATTTTCTTACAGGTAAAGAAAACCTGCACAGAATCAGATGTTTCAGAACCTCAGAACTCCAGGTACAGTAAAAATGGAGGCCAAGACTTTCTAAGAAAATTGCAGTTTTCCAGATACAGCTGTGATTTGAAATACTTAGTTTCCTAAAGAACTTATCTGTCTGGAAATTAATGGGCTAGGGCAGTGGTCGGCAAACTGCGGCTCGCAAGCCACACGTGGCTCTTTGGCCCCTTGAGTGTGGCTCTTCCACAAAATACCACGTGCGGGTGCACATGTACAGTGAGATTGAAACTCCGGGGCCCATGCGCAGAAGTCGGTTTTCGGCTCTCAAAAGAAATTTCAGTCGTTGTACTGTTGATATTTGGCTCTGTTGACTAATGAGTTTGCCGACCACTGGGATAGGGTACCATCCTATATAATAAAAGCCTAATATGCAAATCGACCAAATGGCAGAACGACCGGTCACTATGATGCTCACTAACCACCAGGGGGCAGACACTCAACACAGGAGCTGCCCCCAGTCCTCCGCAGGCCACGACTGGTGGTGGCGGCAGGGGGCAGGGCCGGCAAGTGGGCGGCATTAGGCCAGCCAAGGCGGGTGCCAGCGGGGGGCCCCGTGATCGCTACCCCCACCCCCATCACTCCACAGATCAGCCCTGATCACCGGCCAGGCCTAGGGACCCTACCCATGCACAAATTTCGTGCACCGGGCTTCTAGTTAATCATAATATTAATAAAAAGGACAACAATGATTACAGACAGCTTTAAAAAATAATAGCAGAAACATCTCTAGAAATACTTGAAAATATCTTCCCTTGGCATTCATTAATGGTATTTTACATTCACCTTCATTTTTCTTACCAACCTCTTTTTATGTATTCACATCTGAAATTTCACCACAAACTGAATAAGTTTCAAATCTACTAGTATGTTTATAAAAAAAACCTACAGTATTTCTTTTTCTTTTCAATCATTGCTAGATTTTGTGGATGCTGTCAAATTGGAAAATTATAACTTGAGGCCTGGTGCACAAATTTGTGCACCGGGTGGGGTCCCTTGGCCTGGCTGGCAATAGAGACCTATTGGAGGGCCAGCCAGCCCCAGCCCCGCCCCCTATTGGGGGGGCAATTTGGGGGGAGCAGGGGGGAGGGGCCGTGGGAGGTTGGGAGGGGCCAATTGGGACGGATCAGGCCAGTTGGCAGCCACAGGGTGCATCATAGCAAATTAGGATTCTCTTTTTGGTTATTTGGAGCCTGTATAAATGATGAATGAAAGTGGTCAAGCCACTATATGTTCAACAGATTTTTTCAGACTTACACACTTTCATTTTGAGATCCAGGGTCTCAATTTTAAATATGTAGATAAGGGAAAGTACTGCAAATACCATTGCCACAATAAACACATATCCTTAATATGATATTAATGGTATACCATAACCTATTGCATTAAGAAGTTTATATTTAATGGTAAGATGAGTCTGTTTATTTTATCCTACTTGTTCCAACATCTGATGTACACAGAGATTTTCTTGGTATAATAAAACAATATAGCTCCAGGTAAAGTGCTAATAACTGCCATATATTCTTTTTGGATGGAAAGTACATATTTTTACAGTCCATTCACAATTTGAGTAATCTTTCCTTTGCTTTATGCAGTATGACATTTCTATAATTAATTCCTATACATTTTATATTAAAATGATTATATACAGTCTTTTCTTTTGGGTCATTAAGTATATAATCTGCTATAAAATTTATGAGATTTGATCTTTTTTCTTTATAATTAGATATCAAAAGAGAACCAGATAGTTTTAGCTTATTGGAGCAGTAGGAAATGGATGAACCATTACATGTTTTCGTACAAAGCAGTAATTCCAGGATGCGTAGACATTTCCTTCCGAAGCATTTCATTGACTTCTATGAGTGACCTACCTATGACATGTTATTTAAGTAATTCAATAATTTTTCAAGCAGCTGGTCTTGAGGATTACTAAGAAAAACAGAACAACACCACCATTCTTGTTAATAGTTTGTTCACATCAAATATTTTTTACCCTTCAAGCCACTTGGGATTTTTGGACAGATAATGCTGTGCTTCAATAAATGAAGCAAGCCACCAAACTGATTGTATTCACAATTGATGAAAATAAGTCAGAGAAGAACTAGAGTTTAGAGCTCACTAGAATTAGATCATTTTCTTTTATCTAGTAAATCACAGGTCATATGGCTTTAAAAGTACAATTTTATTTTTAAAGCAAATAATGACTATGTTAAAAAGACTACCTAAAATGTATTTTATCATTTTATAATATATCATATATTTAATGTATTATATTAATATATTAATGTATAATATATTATCTTATATAATAAAAGGCTAATATGCAAATTGACCATCACTCCAACAAACAAGATGGCCACCCCCATGTGGTCAAAGATGGCCACCCCCATGTGGACACAAGATGGCCACCACAAGATGGCCGGCAGGAGAGGGCAGTTGTGGGCAATCAGGCCAGCAGGGGAGGGCAGTTGGGAGGGACCAGGCCTGAAAGGGAGGGCAGTTGGGAGTGATCAGGCCTGTAGGAGAGGACAGTTAGGGGTGACTGGACCAGCAGAGGAGGGCAGTTGGGAGTGACAAGGCCTGCAGGGGAGGACAGTTGGGGGGGACCCAGGACTGCAGGGGAGGGCAGTTAGGGGTGACCGGGCCAGCAGGGGAGGGCAGTTGGGGGCAATCAGGCTGGCAAGTGAGGGCAGTTAAGGGTGACCAGGCCAGCAGGGGAGGGCAGTTAGGGGTAACCAGGCTGGCAAGGGAGGGCAGTTAGAGGTGACCAGGGCAGCAGGGGACGGCAGTTGGGGGCGACTAAGCCTGCAGGGTTGGACTGTTAGGGGTGACCAGGCTGGCAGGGGAGGGCAGTGAGGGTTGACCATGCTGGCAGGGGAGGGCTGTTAGGGGCAATCAGGCTGGCAGGGGAGCAGTTAGGTGTTGATCAGGCTGGCAGCAGAGTGGTTAGGGGCAATCAGGCAGGCAGGCAGGCGAGTGGTTGGGAGCAAGCAGTCCTGGATTGTGAAAGGGATCCCAGATTGGAGAGGGTGCAGGCTGGGCTGAGGGACACCCCCCACCCCCATGCACGAATTTCATGCACTGGGCCTCTAGTATAATATATTTTAACTAGAAGCCTGTTGCACGAAGATTCGTGCAATAGACCTTCATTCACCTGGCTGCCTGCACCAGTTTTCCACCAGCACCGGGGACCCAGGCCTTCACTCTGGCCACTGCCTTCAACCTTCTTTCAGGGTCGGGGCTTGGCCCCGGGCTGCAGTGGCGAGGGGCGGGCGCTGCCCGCCCCGTGCCACCAGCAGCAATGGGAGCGGAGGGAGGCCCCGGTGCCTCCCACCTGCCCCGGTTCCCTCAGCCGCTCAGCGATGGGAGCGGTGGGAGGCCCCGGCGCCTCCCGCCGGCCCGGTTCCCGCAGCAATGGGGGGCGGGGCAGCGCGTGGGGGCCGCCATCTTTACTGGGTTAATTTGCATAGCACCTTGATTGGCTGTGGACATAGCGAAGGTACAGTCAATTAGCATATTACTGTTTTATTAGGTAGGGTTGAAAAGTAGCTTGACTTCCTGGAAACCAGTAGTCAATTACCATGGATTATCTGCCTCTAAAAGTTTCCTAATCTGTGATATAAATGGGTAAAATTAGGCAAATCAATTTCTAAAGACTCTAATACTTTGTGATATCAAAAACAAAACAAAACAACAATCCTTACTTATTAAAATCCAAGATGGAAAGACCTTCAAGATGATCTAGAATCACTTACTGGTTTGAAATTGTCCAGTCATTTTGATAGTGGATGGTCTCCTCTCTTAACTTCTGGTGCAGGGGACAGTCTGCACAGCCTAAAAGTGTCTGTAAAATAAAGATGTGACTATTCTTAGATTCTCTGTTAGTCATAGGTATTACGGTGCCAAAACTAGCACTTAATTAATGCAGTGATGGAATACCAAGAAGAGAATAAACTATGCTAAAGAACATTCTGCACAAAAAGCATACAATAACTTTCTGAATAGTCAATGAATCAAGAAATGTCCAGCCCAGCCGGTGTGGCTCAGTGGTTGAGCTTCGACCGGGAGGTCATGGTTTGATTCCCGGTCAGGGCACATGCCCAGGTCTCAGGCTTGATCCTCAGTGTGGGACATGCAGGAGTCAGCCAATTGATGATTCTCTCTCATCATTAAATTTCTATCTCTCTCTTCCTCATTGAAATCAATATATATATATTGATTTCAATGAGGACGATATATATATATATATATATATATATATATATATATATATATATATATAAATGCCCCACACAATATTTATTATATGCATGTACTGAGGTTCAGTTTTTAATAACCTATCAGAAAGCACCCCACACCAAAAGCCTTTATTATAGACAACATTACTTAAGTATATACATATATGACAAGATTCCTTTATGGTCATCAAAAACCACAAACATTCGGATATTCTCTCTCTCCCCCTCTCTCTCCCTTTCCCCTCCCATGGTAGGGGGAAGGATGGAGAGAGAGAGGGAAGGAGGGAGGGAGGGAATGAGGGAGAGAGGCGGGAGAGAGACAGGGTGAGAGAGAGAGGGGCGGGGAGAGAGAACGAGAGATTCAGATAGAGATTTAAAAGCCTAGGGCTAAATAATTCTATTCTAACAAAATATGAAGTAAAGAACTGAGCTCCAAATGAAATACTGCATCAGCATAAAATGCGTGCCGACTACAGACCCACTGCCTTATAAAGTGCTGCCTCACTTGGAACCTAAAGCTCATGTCACTCATTTAGCTCACTTTATAGTATGTTGGTTTTGGATTTGAAAAGATTAGAATGAATACAGATGGAAAGTGTTTTTACAGTAGGGAAGTAATTAAATTGGGTGTGGAGACTTTGTCAGGAAAATTCTTGGAGTGACATATGTGTATCAGCAAATTCTTTGTCTTGCTTGGCCTTAATTCTTTCTTGAGAAAGAAATGCTTGAGCTGCAGATGTGACGGTAGATGGGGAGAAAGAGAATTTACAAACCCATTCAATATAAGTAAGGTAAAAATATCTTCTTAGACATAACATTGTGTGGACACACTGAAAGTCAGACGTTAGGGAGAGTGTTTTCTCAGGTTCCTAAAACTATTGAACTTGATGTCATATGAAAAGGCCTATAATGTGCTGCATAGAAAAGTGGCATTTCTCAATGTTTCTTTGTTTGCTTTTCTCTGTGTTGTTTGCCATATGCAGAATATAGTATTGTTGGCCTTTGTTCCTAAAACTGTTAACCATAAAATACTTGACCATACCTTAAAATTGTTTGTTACTAGGTAGACCATCTTACAAAATAGACTGAAATATCTTATGCTGAGTTTGTCTATATTCATGGTGAATTTATTGATGTAGATGTGTGCCTCCTTTGAGTCATCACTGAAAATACATTGATCTTGTTTAATTTTACTGTAAGAGACAGTTCCTAGACAAGTGAAGTTAATGGCAGATGTCTCTTTGAGCCCCACATTTTTTGTATTCTTTTGCTTTCAGTCCTTTTTATTTCTGATAGCAGGTGAGGAAATAGTTTATTTTATTCTTTAATTGCATTCTTGGCAAATAATCTTAGAGTACTTATTTGTTAAAATAGTTTCCATAATATTAGAATGATTTCTTTGGTGATCTTCTTTGGTGAAGTTGCATTATTCTTTACTATTTTCCTTTTGGGGCCACTAATTAGTGGAGCAATTTCCCCAAGATGAGATCAAGAATATAGACAGAAAATAAAACTCAAGTAGGCAATTTTTGTTTTAAACTCAGTCTGTTAATTATGGAATGAATGGCAGTAATAATTTTGGCAAAACTGGGTTGATAAGTGACTTCCAGGAAATATATTAGTTTTTTGTTTAATATATTTTTATTGATTTCAGAGAGGAAAGGAGAGGAGGAGAGAGAGAGAGAAACATTAATGATGAGAGAATCATTGATTGGCCGCCTCCTGCATGCCCTCTATTGGGGATCGAGCTCGCAACCTGGGCATTGACTGGAATGGAACCCGGGACCCTTCAGTGCACAGGCCGACACTCTATCCACTGAGCCAAACCAGCCAGGGCATATTAGTTCTTTTTATGTTACTGCTTCATCCCATCTTGGCCACACTACTAGCAGTAGATTGTAATAAAGGAATCTAAGGGAGAGTATTAAAATATAGGAAGTACATATGGTGCATATGAGCTAAGATGATAGTTTTTCCATCTAGAGTGTAAGGTGGTTCTGTAGACAATGGTGAAGGTAGACTCTTCTCCACTTTATAGGTTAAATAAATTGGGTTTGCTCAGAACTTAGTGGTTGCCTGAAATCAGCAAAGCCATGGCCATCCTAACTTTACCCTAGTCTATCCTAGCTTTACAATTATCAAGAGAAAGGCAGGAGACTCTCCAGTGTTTAGAATGAATCTCTGTTTAACATCCTAGTAGTTCCGTGAGTCTCAGGAAGTTTATCTGTCTATGGGTAAAAATTTTAAAAATACAATTTACTTATCTTGCATAAATAATTATGATTTAACAGTGTTATAATTCAGACATTAAGTTATTTTAATGTTTATTTGATAGTAATTATCGCATGCTTCAAGAATTCAGAAATGTTTATCTGCATATATTTTTTTTGTTAAAAATTAAATGCCGTATTTTTTTGTACTAGTAAAAACACACAGTATTTCACTGTGTCAAATCAGAGGTACATCTAGTCCAATATTCTATTCCTAAGAAGCCTGAGAAAGTATTACTACCAGGTTGCATGTTCTCAATCTTAAAAATTTCAGGACGTAATACCAATAAAATTAGGTACTCTCAGTAACACAATCTAGCTGTACAGTCCATGGGATTATATAAGCATTTTTTGGACTTAGTCATATTACTAGCATAGACTATCTTTTTGACTAAATAACCGAGAAAATTACTAATCACGATACAAAATAATAATTCATTCCGTGTAGTTGTTTAAAACCAGCTCTTTCAAGTTATAAGGTACCCTTCCCCTGAAAATGATGGATGATTAATAAGATAGGCATTCTAAGAATGCAATCTAATTTTTGTGTTTCAGGATTTGAAGAGAAAGACCCTGAAAATTCAATCTCTATATAAAATGGTTTAGTTAACCTGCGTCTTGTTAGAACTTTATTTTTCTCTTCCCAATTTGGAGAGCATTTCCAGGAAAGGTAATGGTATTAGAAAGACAGATTCACAAAACAGAAACATGGCTTTCAGGAAACACCACTTAGGAGTATATGAAGCAGGGGTGAGAAGAACTTCCAAGTTACTGAGCAGATAACCCAAAATGCCATCTACTTTATATCTCTGCCCAGAATATGTAACTGGTCTGTTTATATTCAAAACCCCTTCCCCAAGTCTTTCATTTTATATAATCCAGCATGCATCACTCTCCCGTTCCCTAATTAGGTATACCAGTGGTTATCCATTTCACTAATATGAAGAATTGGAGCTTGATTTCATAGGTCAGAAATCTACAAAATAAGACCTGCAGAGTAGAGAGAGCTTGAGAGATCTTTAAGTGGAGTGACAGCCAAACTTAAAGGAAGAGAAGCTCCTTTCACTTCTTCCTGTAAACCTACTAATGTTTGACCTCCCTGTTCCTATCACCAGGCTGACAAGTTGATGTTCAGTGGACCCAGTCTTCTCTTCTGCTCCCAGTTACCAACCCAAATGTAAATTGCTTCCTCCATTTCCTGTGATTAATCCAGTTGTTAAATGATTATCTGATGAATGCACTTCATACTGCAGCTTACATTACTGACCTTTCTGAAGACAGTTTTGCCAAAATAAGCATCTAGGCATGGACTTTCTTTTTTAAACAAACCAAACTCTCAAACATATCAAATAAATACAATAACTTGGAGTCCAAACTCTAAGTTTTGGCAACCTGTCTTTGCAAGCATTGGAAGGTCACCAATGGATTTTTGATTAAAATTGAACTTGTGATGACAGATTAGCCATGGCATTGGTGCCTGGAGGCAGAGAAACCAGGTATGAGATATATTTAAAAGGCCTGAGAGACTGAGCAAATTGTGGCTATTTGGGGAGGCATTATACACGACTTTTTTCATGCTTTAAATACATTTTCCCCATCTTCTACACCATATATTTTTAATTTTTTGTATTGAGAATGAATGTATATAAAGGATGAAACAATATATTTAACTTGAAATAAGCATGGTGCAGTGGGTGGGACCTGGCCTCTTCCTACTGACAGCTTGCATTATTCTCTAAATAGGAGAAAGTGCTTGATTTCACCACATGTACTGGTGATGAATTCCAGAGAATAGCCATGTTTCTGGTCAGCCTCTTGTAAACTGAGTTTCTCTGAAGTCTTTATGGGTGATAATATGAAACAGTCTTTCTGGGGACTGTTAGCTGCTTTGAGTTAATTTGGTCATAGTAACACATTACATAAAGTAGCATCTGTTTTGTGACTTTTATTCAGAGGACCTGAGGAACTAAGACAAGATGCTACTTTGCATCATGGTGGTAATTAAAATTATTATGGATGGAGGCAGTGAAGGCCTCTGAGTATATCCCTTATTGGCTGATAGTCTGCTTAGGAGTTACTGAGCTGAATAAATCCTTATGGTATTCTGGATGTGTGTGTTTAGTGAAAAGTTCTAGACTCAGTGTGAATGGAAACAGAGGCTTTGGGAGGCCTGCTTCATGCTGTGTCAACTTAAGGTGGGAAGAAACAAGAGGATCTCACAGCTTTCTTTCTAGCAGTTTAATTACAGGAACACTATTCTTGCCCTTAAAGTTACTATTTATTGGACATCTATGTCTGAGTGCTTGAGATACTTCAGTGAAAAAAACAGGAGCATACATGATGATGGAGTATGTTAGGAGATGGTAAGTACTAGGGAATAAAACAAGGATGCAGTGTGCTGGGGAGAAGTTAGTGGTAATTTTAAATTGGATGATATTAAAGCAAAAACTTGAAGGAAAAGAGGAAATAAGTCAAGAGGTGGGCTGGGGAAGTGCATTCTCTCGGGAATGAGCCGGTACATAGGCTTTTCAGCGGAAGCCTCCCCGGTGTGTTCCGGCAGGGAGGACAGTGTGGCTAAAAGGAATGAGCCCAGAGTTTCAAATTTGAAATAGCAATATTCTAGAAAGAGCTACTATTTCAGTTGCCAATAATTTTTTGACTTATTGGTAATTCTCTGAAAGGCACCTCATCCATCACTGCTGCAAGATGGGCTTGATCCAGCCAGAAACACCTCTCTTTGCCACACCACACACATCCTCCAAGACCAGGCTCTCTCCTGATCAGAAGGCTCCTCAGGATTCTTCACCGGCCTAGCTCAAACACCTGGAAGCTGTTTTTTTTTGTTGTTGTTTGTTTCTTTTTTCTTTCTTTCTTTCTTTCTTTCTTTCTTAAATAATGCTCTTAAAGTTTTAGTTATACTAGTAAATGTAGATGAGGGTTTAGTAGGGATTCCAAAAATTTGATTTGTAGAGGTACAGAGATTCTGCTCATTATCTCACATTTAAATCATCACTTCTCAGTTGTCTTAGCAACCTACAAAATGTTCTCATTTGCTTTCCAGTAAGCCAATGGATGAATGAAGTCTTTGTTCATGTGTTTATGAATTTCTATCACCTGATACTTGATGTCTTTCTGGCATGCTTCCTGTGCCAAATAACTGTCTTTATATTTTTAAAATTCATGTAACTAAAATTAAACTTTAATTTTCTTAAAAACCCTAAATTTTTAATAAGAAAATATCCAACTTAAGAATAGTTGGCATATGCTTGTATTGTAAAAAAAAAAATGCTTTTATTTGAATTATAATTAATTTCTAGGCTCCATAAACTTGGCAAATTGAGTTATCTATCAGTTCATCCACATAGGTATATTTGTGAAGTACAGAGAATGAAAAAGGCCTGATGACAAATCTAGGTGTCATGGAGTTCATTGCCTCAAACCCACATGCTTGCGTCTCTCATATTTTCTTTTACTTTACACATAATTCTAAAGGTTCATAGCTCATTAAGGTGGATGTGGGTATGCTAACACTACATAGTGTGCAAACACGGGAGACTACTGAGTTCAGTTCCCAGCTCTCTGACCTTGAGCAAACCACTCCTCCGTGCCTCAGCTTTCATTGTCTGTAAAATGGGAATAATACCATATCATCCCATGGAGGTATTTTAAGGACTAAATGGATGAATAGATGGAAAACACTTTAGAGAAGTACATGCCACATATTGGGTGAATTTAAATTACTCTTATTACAAACAGGCATAGCAATAGTATTGAGAAATGATGGTTTAAGAATAAAAAATGAAAAAGAAAAATAATCAAACATAAATGTAAAAATGCAAATTGCTTAATCCCATGGTTGTTCTGGCATTAACACCAGAAGCCCTCTGTGCTTTCATAATCCCTGAGGGCATTTGTCTGCCTAGTTCAGTGTAAATATTCTCATTATTATTGATCACCTTGATTCTCAAAGTAAAAGTTATATTATACTTAGCATTTTGGAATTATTTAATAAAAGGTGTTATTGCAGCCGAAACCGGTTTGGCTCGGTGGATAGAGCGTCAGCCTGCGGACTGAAAGGTCCCAGGTTCAATTCCGGTCAAGGGCATGTACCTTGGTTGCGGGCACATCTCCAGTGGGAGGTGTGCAGGAGGCAGCTGATTGATGTTTCTCTCTCATCGATGTTTCTAACTCTCTATCCCACTCCCTTCCTCTCTGAAAAAAATCAATAAAAATATATTTTTAAATAAATAAATAAATAAATAAAAGGTGCTATTGCTGATAGTGATGTACATCTCAGCCACCCAGAAAATTTGACTAAACCCTAATGATCATTTCTTGAAGGTTATGGATAACTGAGGTTTTGTAGAAGTATATATTTTTCCCATTAAGAGCAACTCAATGACTAGATCATTTTGGGATTTTTTAAATCCAGTCTAGGTTCCTAGTACAGTACCTGACACATGGTAGGAAAGCAACAAATAATTTATTATATGAATGAATGAATGAGTCTTTACTTATACTATTCTCACTGCAGTATGCCATATAATCTATACTAAAAAAAGGGTAGTATGCTAATTAGACCAAATAGACTGGATGTCCTTCCGGACAAAGCCACGGTGGTGGGGGTCGAGGCAGAGGGGGTTAGGGGTGATCAGGCCAGCAGGGGAGAGCAGTTAGGGGTGATCAGGCAGGCAGGCAGAGGTGGTTAGGGCTGATCAGACAGGCAGGGGAGCAGTTAGGGGCGATCAGGCAGGCAGGCAGGTGAGCCATTAGGAGCCAGCAGTCCCGGTTTGCGAGAGGGATGTCGACTGCTGGTTTAGGCCCGATCCCACACCGGCAGTCAGACATCCCCCGAGGTGTCCTGGATTGGAAAGGGTGCAGGCTGGGCTGAGGGACACTCCCCTTCATGAATTTCATGCACCGGGCCTCTAGTAACTAATAAAACTTTAATGTCATTTGTAAATTCAGTCAAATCTAAGAGAGACCTCTAAGTTCACCGTAGCAAGTAGGTGACTATACATCCTAGCATGCCCCAAATACAGTCCAAGTTATACCTGCTGTCCCAGTGTCCTCTCTGCTTAGAGACTATTTACTTTTAACAAAACCCCAGTAAATTTTATAGTTACTCTAATTATAATTATTATACTCTTATCAAACTTTTTGAGATAGATATTTAACAATCAATCAGTCTCTCTCTATTCTTCCCTCATTCTCTTTTTCCCTTTTCCTTTTGTGTTCCTTTCTTCTTTCTTTGGATGACTTTTATGATAGGGTGCTATACCTTTATCTTTAAGCCACACCATATGTGAAAACGCTGCTTGACACAAAAGTTCATTTAGGGAACAATTGTTCTGTTTTTGTAGGCTTGATTATTATGTTCTGTCATATGATTAATTTGTAGAAATTCCATACCTCTCTAAAATAACAGTATCTTTTCAGGAACACCCACAGTCTTATTACATGAAGTGATGTAATCCTTTATAATTTATATCCCCATGTTACTCGTTCTCTCATTTTTTTTTATTCTTCTTCAGATGGACCATCCAGAGTCTCAACTAACAGGGATGGTAGATATCATGGTAGTGCCTGGGAAAAAGATGATTAATGTGGTCTGGCAGAACACCAAGGCAGATGCACCACACCCTTCAGGCAGCAGCTGTTGTGGTGATGACTGCAGGCTTTAGGAGGGAGCATGGTGTCTGACATCACATGGGAGAGAAAACGGGCTGCTGTAGCTCAGACGTGGTCTCTTACACGTTCTTTAACATAATGTTTCATATGTGCTCGTGGAGTAGTAATTACCCTAGGTTTTCTTGTTATATTTTGTTGTTTGCTTTAAAGAGAAGCAATGATGATAACCATGTGTAGAGATAAAAAGAGGTGTGTGTACAACGTGACTGGGAGTGTAGATGACCCACTAGTGTCTCCCTGGGGGAGGATTTAGGAGAGTCAGTTCTTTGTTATACAGGTCCAACATATTACATGACTGTTCAACCTTGACTTCCTCCAAATCTCAGAAGTAGCCCCAGTCACAGTGAGAAGCCCAAACTCCCTGGCATGTTTTCAGAAACTCCCCAGGTACCCAGTAGATGCCTGATTATGTATCCTAAAAGTTCATACATGCCTCGTGGACTGAAACAACTTTGATATGAGGCTAATAAAGCCAACCTTCTCAGGGTCCAGAATGAGTCACTCAGTGTTGCTGGAAAAAGCACCAATTAATCCCAGTCATAGCTCTCACAGACACTTGACATTGGAACAAGGGCATCCGTGGGAGAGAATAGACAGCAAAGCACAACCCATCAGTACCTTAGAAAAACAACTCAGGGTCTGCATCCCAATAACAGACAGAGTCAATAAACTCCACAGCTAGAATTCAAGGCCTTTGCTTGACAATGCAAGAAGAGTAGTGTGTGGGTTCAAAATTATTTCCCAAATTCCTACATGTTTAGTGCTTTTAAATTCTTTCAATTTCATTTCCAATCTATCTACCAGTATTGCATTCTGTCTAACAAATTCTTGATAGTAGGGCATATGAGTTTTTATAAAATTGAATTTCACTTCACAAGAAAGTCTTTTTCTTCATGCAGTGGGAATTAAAGATCTCTGAGGACTATTAGGAATAGTTGGCTTTTAAATATTGACAAACTCTTCTTGATTTATCGTTTATCAGTACTATAGACACGGGTTGGAAAGTCTTTGGTACTGATTTCCTATACTTGCATATATGAAAGACTAAAATTTTTCACATTGAATTCTTTTGTGTGTCCTTTTCCCTATGGTCATTCATTAAGAACCCGTTTAATTAAAATAGCTGAGTGGCTCCTAAAAAAAAAATAATTGGAAAACAGAGAGTATAGTGCAAAATGTGGGGCTTGTTTTCAGGTTAACAATCAAATGAATAGCAGAGGCATGCTTGTTTTCCAACTCTGCAATTCCTGGGGTGACCAAACTGGTTTTACAAACCATGTGAATTGATTCTGTGTGTGTATGGTGAGGCTGAAGGGGTTGCTAAGGCTAGCTTATTTGAAGCCTTTTTTAGTGTATTTTACTTTCTAAATAATCTTACCCCTTTTCTTATGGGAAAGGAAACTTTATGTAATAGATTTTCATTAAATTGAATTTTCACATCCACATTGAAGCTGCCTCAGTTGGCTGAACTCTCCCTAACTGAGTGACTATCAGGGCAGGTTTCCATTTCTTCCTATTTAGTGAGTCTGATTGATTCAGTGGCTACTTTTTTCTTCACATTTTCATGTTACTTTTACCCTGTGGGCTTTTCTGTTGATATTGCTAGTCATAGGAGTTAGAACTTCCCAGTCTGACAAGTGTTTCTCTCCTAAAATTTCAATGGTCTCTCCTAAACCTACTCCTTTTGCATGCATGCTACAGATGGTTTGTTTGAAAACTTTGGGAGGATTCTAAATTATAGAGTCCAGAATTTCACTAAAAATGTAGACATTTTTTTTGGTAAATTGTGCACTGTAAAATGGGAAAGGCTAGTTTCCTAAAGAAAGTCCTAACATGGCTTTTTTTTAAAAAAGCCATTTTCAGGTTAAAATTGTATTTAATAAAATCTTGTCCCCCGTTGCAACTGGTGAAATGTGTACATAGACTAGAAACCTGCACAGGGTTGTTATTGCTGGTGCGATTGGTATAATGTGCAGGAGTTTACATTTGTTTAAAGGTTAATCATAAAGCACATAGGTGAAAGTTAATTAAATACCTCTCAGGCATAACATCGCTACATGGTATTTCTCTTTGGGCTGCAGTCTTTCCCTGCCCTGGTTAGAGCAGTGCCAGCTCAGGTCAGGTCTGCCCACACCAGGTCATGCTAAATCCAGGTCAGTGTCCCAGGGGATCAGCTTGCTCTGCTGGTGGATTATCTGGGTATAATTCACACATGCACAATTGTTTTCAGTGTCAAACCAAGCATATTTATGTTATAATTTGTCCTTCATGATTGTAAACCCTTTAATTTGGAGCAAATATAAATTATTCCTAATGAAGCACTAGGGACAGAAGGAAATCACTTTTGTTAAACTAGTACTTTAGTATATTTTTTCTCTTTCAAGTACTGGATTACTATGGGAAACTGATACTCAATATTATTCATTGTCTGGGTTAGTTCACTAGATCAAGATGTTGGTATGTAGTGTAGAAAGGTGGGAAAAGTTAGGGAGTTAAAAACAGGTTGATACAAGCTGCTGAGAAAAAAAAAATCAAATGAGGCCACTGATGTTTTAAATCAAGAATATGTTTTCAGTGAAAATATTTTCTAATGAGTCACAGGAGAATGTTGTCAACTTTGACTACATCTGCTGAAAATCAAAATGTAAGTAGTTATATAGCATTGGATTCTGTCATGAGCGTGTGCCGTGACATGCAACTAAGTTCCCATTAAATGACGATACTTTTGTATTTTTCTAGCTTTAAAAGTAGTTTCCTGACTTTTAAAAATGTCAACAGCATTTTTTCTCCTCCATATTACATGGATAAATTGGCAACATGCCTATATGATTTCCAGAGTAGGTTTCTTAAATAATTCTGATGGGATGATAATTGTTTAACGTCAGTATACACAGCCCTGTATAGTTTAGCCAAAATTAAATAAGAGAAAATTAAAGAAAGGGTTTTGTGTAATTACTAGAAAAACATAGATGGAAAGAACAATAAGGTAGGTAGAGTTGAAAAACTTGGAACTAAGGTTTCCAAATTTTATAATATAATCATAAGGATTCCTTGCCTCATTCTCTGATGTTACTTGATTTTTGTGTTTCTGAATTTACATATCAGAATAGCAGCATATTTATCTACTTATTTCTATGTACTTTTGTCTGCTTATATATCATCTACTTAAAACAGTTTTTATAAAAATGAAACCCACCTAATGCATATTATGTGCAAAACAATAGCATTACTAAAATATATACTGATCAGATGTAAGTTAGAAAATTTCATGCATGCTCCCTTGCGTGAACAGTCTGCTAGTACTAGGATTTTTATGTAGCAAAATTCATGAAAATACACTTAGTATATACTTTTGCCCTGGATATCATATTGAAGGCTATCATACCTAAGTCAAGGATAATAATATGGTATACAAAGTATTATTGATTACCTTCTCTTTTAACACTGTTATTTTTAAAATACGTTAGAGGTGTTCTAAATTGTGATTTTTGGTTCAAATCTTTCAGTTAGCACCTGCCCCTCTTATGTTCAGTTTTAAACTTCTTTTCTTACTTGATTAGCCTGCATTCTAATAAATTCTCACCTCTTTGTGTAAGACTGGAGAGAGTTAAAAACAGTTCATATGGATAACTTTTGTTTGGAATTAAACTGAGGGATACAGGTAGCATTCTTCTTCCTTGTTCTAGCACTTTCTTCTTAGAAAATAATATCAAAAACAAGCATAGACTTTAGACACAAAAAGACCTATTCAAATATCATTCCCCTATTTACTAACATTGAAGTTTCATATCCCCTTTTACCTGAGAGAACTGGTGCCTTCCTTTTCTATTTTCATGAAGACTAAATTAGATATTACATTTAACATTTGACACATAGTAAACACCCAAGGATAGGTAGTTATTATTTTCCCAGGTACACACAACTGACCCTGGGGACTTATGACCTGACCTAATTGAAATGTGGCAGAACCCAGGGCTCTGCTTTCCTAGGAAACACAGCCTTGGATTGAGGGTCTTTTCCTGCATACCCCTCTCTATTTTAGGAAGCACAGGGGAAAGATGGCAGGTAGCAACAGTGCCACAGGGGAACTACACTGCTTTTTTCTATCCTTTGAGCAGTAATCACCATGAACTAAGGGGAAAAGAGAGGAAAGCTGGAGAGTTGTCCACTATGTATCTCACTGTGGCCAGCCATCCTCACTGGCTATGGGAGGACTTTCTTTTACCATTTTGTTCCAAATTTTCAACCAAAACATAATAGTTTTCATAATGATCTATATGATTCTTGGGAAGGGGGAACACATTCCTGGGAGGGGGATTTACATACGTGCATGTGTACACAAGCACACATTGTGTTTATGCCATTGAAGACTGTGGGCTCAGCAAGCATACCTAACACAGATTGCATAATGGCCCCAAAGGCTGTCTAACGGCAATTCCTAAAACTTCCCCTAAATACCGTGTTAGGGACAAGTATTCGATGCATCTGCTAAATTATGGAGTGGCAAGCTCTTATTATCCTATCTATATTATGTAATTATTTGCTCATTCTTTAGAAATTAACTCTCCAAATACACCTGCCCTTTTTTTTTTATTATTGCTTAGCAAAATGTTTTATTTCTCCCTGTCAGATTCCTAAAAAGGTAGCATTCATAAAATAACACAATATTATAAAAAGCATTCCAAAGTGAGAATCTAGTTAAGTATCTAGAATCTTAAATTCAAACAAATGTTGAAATACGTCTAACCTAGTCAGTTTTTCCCTGAGCAAATTCATTTTGATGCAGCGCTATGGGATGTTTACTGCAGCTGGGATTTGTATGCTTGCCTCTGTCTAGTTCAGTGATTCAGGGAGCAGAGCAATGTAAAGCTGTCAGACATGGCAAGGAGATGTTCTTTATTAATCCCTGTGGTAAAAATCCTGAGCCATCACTAAGTATGGTCTTTATATATGAGCTCGGGCGATAATAATTAGGATTATGTTAGATATGTATTTAGCCAGCAGGATTAGAATTTAAACCCAAAATGAAATAGAATAAATCCTTCTGCAAATAAAATAAAATCTCATGTCTATAGAGAAATAAAACAGAGGACAACAAGGAACAGGAAAAGTAAGAATTACTGAGGAGCATGGGTTATAGAACTGTTAATTTACTTCCATTAATTGTGAAAATAGTAGCACTACTAATATACACCTTCTGCTGAGCGCTTGAGAAATGGCATTGCACAGCGGTGAAGGAAGGGGCCCTGCAGACAGACTGTCTAGGGTGGCATCCCAGCTCCTTGGCATTTGCTCTACCACCTGGGACCCTTCTCTTCACCTCGCAGTGCCTCCATTTCTTTACTTTTAACCATGGGGATAAATAATAACAGTGCCTGCCTTCTAGAGTCATAGTGAGGATTGAATTAGGTAAGCTAAGTTAGCATTTAGAATAACATCAAATGCTATTTTTATTATTTCTGTTACTACTGTTGTGTTTATGCAGTTATGTAAAAAAAAAAACAAATCCACATTAATATTGTGCAGGTCAAATAGCAAAGAAAAAATAAAGTGTTTTGTTAAATAAAAATGCATGTGGTTTTAGTGCACCTGAAGATGAACAGGATTCTGGGATTCTAAAAACAGTAAAGCTTAAAAATATCAAGCTTTTTTCAGACCATCTTAATTTATTTATATAGAAAAAGAGAAATTGATCTGATAGAGAATGAAAACTTTGAAATAATTGTCCACCTTGCTTTATTGATATTTTTATAAGCTTTAACTCCTAGAGGCTTAATCGAAGCAGTAGTGTTTTAGAGGGCACAGCCATATAAAATAAATAATATTTCTGTTTTCCTTCAAATGTCTTTTTTTTTAAATGAAGGGAGAAAATAAGACTTTATTCTGGCATGTTTAAGTCCAGGATAGCACATAGAGTGTACAGTGTTTAGTTCCATATACAATTTGATGAAATTGTTCATTAAGCAAGATTATACTTTAAGGATTTTTCTTTATCTCAAGCAATATTTATTTTTCATGATTGAGATTATTTTTAAAAAAATTCAAGTTTAAGTGAATTATAGTCCTATATTTGCACATCCACAATTTAGACTATCTTTTTTTTTAAATATATATTATTGATTTTTTACAGAGAGGAAGAGAGAGGGATAGAGAGTTAGAAACATCGATGAGAGAGAAACATCGATCAGCTGCCTCTTGCACACCCCCTACTGGGGATGTGCCCGCAACCAAGGTACATGCCCTTGACCGGAATCGAACCTGGGACCCTTGAGTCCGCAGGCCGACGCTCTATCCACTGAGCCAAACCGGTTTCAGCTAGACTATCTTTTATGAAAGAAATAAGCTACTTCAGACCTGAGAGATATCTTTTTCTATCTTATGTATTTTTGTTAAAATATCTAGGGAATTTAAACTCTTGTTGTCTTTGGACTGCTTCCTCGGTTCTCTTTATAAAATTCAAAGTGAGTGTTGCCACCAAGAGATAGATTGGATGAAAAATATAAAGTACAGTGTCTCTTTTCTAATTCTGATGTTATTTAGTGATGCAAGGAGAGCAGATAAGATCCCTAGTTACTGAAGCGATGAATAACTTCATTCCATTAATTCATTCACATCCAGTCAGCCAGTGTTTATTGAAGAGCTTCATTTCTCCCAGTCACTGTGCTCCTTCGGAAAAGATAGCACAGGCATACCTCATTTTATTGGGCTTAGTTTTATTGTACTTTACAGATATTGTATTTTGTTACAAAGTGAAGGTTGGTGGCAACCCTGCCTCTAGCAAGTCTGTGGGCACTGTTTTTCTAATAGCATTTGTTTACTTTGTGTATGTATAACATGTTTGTACTTCTTGCAATATTTCAAACTTTTTTGTTATTATTATATTTGTTATGGTGAACTATAATCAGTGATCTTATGTTACTATTGTAATTGTTTTGGGGTGCCAGGAACCACACTCATATAGGATAGAACATTTCATTGATAAATGTTGTGTGTGTTCTGGCTGCTCTACCAAGGCCCACTGTTCCCCCATGTTTCTTCCTTTCCTCGGGCCTCCCTATTCCCTGAAACACAACATTTTTGAAATTAGGCCAATTAATAACCCTACAAGGGCCTGTAAGTGTTCAAGTGAAAGACAGAGTGGCACATCTTGCCCTAACTGGTTTGGCTCAGTGGATAGAGTGTCGGCCTGCAGACTGAAGGGTCCCAGGTTCGATTCCAGTCAAACCCTGGTTGTGGGCACATCCCCAGTAGGGGGTGTGCAGGAGGCAGCTGATCGATGTTTCTCTCTCATCGATGTTTCTAACTCTCTACCCCTCTCCCTTCCTCTCTGTAAAAAAATCAATAAAAATATATTTTTTTAAAAAAGTGGCACATCTCTCACTTGAAATCAAAAGCTATAAATGATTAACTTAGTGAGGAAGGCATGAATGATAAGAAAGAGAAATGGCCTTATTGCTGATATGGAAAAAGTTGTAGTTGTCTGGATAGATTGAACCAGTTACAACATTTCCTTTAAGCCAAACCTGAATCCAGAGCAAGGCCCTAACTCTCGTAAGTTCCATGAAGGCTGAATAAGTTGAAGAAGCTGCAGAGGAAAAATTTGAAGCTAACAGAGGCTGGTTCATGAAGTTTAAGGAAAACTTCATGGATGACTTTGAAAAAGGTGTCTCCATAACATAAAAGTACAAGGGGAAACAGCAACAGCAAGTTATCCAAAAGATCTAGCTAACATAATTTATGAAGGCGGCAGCATTAAACAACAGATTATCAATGTAGGTGAAACAGTCTTATATTGGAAGAAGATGCCATCTAGGACCTTCATAGCTAGAGAGAAATTAATACCTGGCTTCAAAGCTTCAAAGGACAGGCTCTCTAGTTAGGGCCTAATGCAGCTGGTGACATTAAGTTGAAGCCAATGCTCATTCTGACAATTCTAGGGCCCTTAAGAATTCTGCTGAACCCGTGCTCTGTACATGGAACAACAAAGCCCAAATGACAGCACATATGTTTACAACATGGTTTACTGAATATTTGAAGCCCATTTTTGAGACCTATTGATCAGAAAAAATATTCCTTTCAAAACATTACTGTTCATTGACAATGGTCACTCAAGGGCTCTATGGAGATGGAGAATGAAATTAATGTTGTTTTCATGTCTGCTAACACAACACCCATTCTGCAGCCCATGGATCAAGGGTAATTTCAACTGTCAAGACTTATTAAGAAATAATAAAATTATGCAACTTGTATGGCTATACCTGCCATAGTCAGTGATTCCTCTGATGGATCTGGGAAAAGCAAGTGAAAAACCTTCTGGAAAGGATTCATCTTTCTATATGTGATTAAGAACATTTGTGCTTCATGGGAAGAGGTTAGTATACCAATATTCTTAAGTTTGGAAGAAGTTGATTCCAACCTTCATGGATAATTTTGAGGGGCTCAAAACTTCAGTGGAGAAAGTAATTAAAAATGTGATGGAAATAACAAGGAACTGGAATTAGAATTGGAACCTGAAGGTGTGGCTGAATTGCTGAAATCTTAAAAAACTTTAATGGATGAGGAGTTGTTTCTTATGGATGAGCAAAGCAAGTGTTTTATTAAGATGGAATCTACTCCTGGTGAGGATGCTGTGAAGATAGTTGAAATGACAAGAAAGGATTCAGAATCCTATCTAATAAAAGAGAAACATGCAAATTGACCATACCTCCACTACATCCAACAGCCAATCAGAGCAAGTATGCAAATTAACCCAACTAAGATGGCAGCGGCCACGGAGCTGGAGTGAGCAGGAGGCTTGGGTTGCCCCAGTGATGGAGGAAGCCAAGCTTCCCACCCACCCTGGCCTGCCCTGGCTTCTACTCAAGGCTACAAAGTTTCAATTATAGAATATAAATAAATCCCAGATAACTGCTTCCAGCTGGCCCTGGCCTCCGCTCAAGGAGGCACTGAAAAAAAGGAGGGACTGGGAGCTTGGGTCACCAGGGGGCATGGCCAACCTGCAAACAGCCATCAGCCCCTTACCCAGGCTGGCCACACCCCCATGGAGTAAGAGTTCCTGCTGCGGGGTGTGGCCAGCCTGCAAACAGCAATCAGCCCCTCACCCTGGCTGGCCAGGCACCCCAGCGAGGACTCCCACCCTGAAGGGGATGTGGCCAGCCTGAAAACTGCCCTCAGCCTCTCACCCATGCTGGCCACGCCCCCCCAGTGGGGACCCTCACCCCATGGGGGTGTGGCCAGCCTGCAAACCACCACAGTCCCCTTGCCCAGGCCGCCCCACGCCTTCAGGGAACCCCCACCCTGATCTGGGACACACTTCAGGGCAAACCAGTCGGCTCCCACCCATGCACCAGGCCTCTATACTAATAAAAGGGTAATATGCTAATTAGACTGGGAGATCTTCCAGGAGACCTTCCAGACATTCTTCTGGACAAAGCCATGGTGGCAGGGCTGAGGTAGAGGTGGTTAGAGGTCAAGAGGGGAGGGCAGTTGTGGGTGATCAGGCCAGGATGGGACAGCAGTTGTGGGTGATCAGGCTGTTGGGGGGTGGGGCTGTTGGGGGTAAGCAGACCAGCAGGGGGGCCAGTTGGGGGCAAGCAGGCTGTCAGTGGGGATCAATTGGAGGTGATCAGGACTGCAGGGGGGGCAGGTTGGAGTGAGCAGGCCAGCAGGGGGGCAGTTGGGGGTGAGCAGGCTGACAGGGGAGGCAGTTGGGGGCAAGCACACTGGCACAGGGGGCAGTTAGGGGTGATCAGGCTGGCGGGGGAGGGTATTTGGGGGCGAGCAGGCCGGCGGCGGGGGTCAGTTGGGGATGAGCAGGCCAGCAGGCAGAGTGGTTAGGGGCAATCAGGCAGGCAGGTGAGCAGTTAGGAACCAGCAGTCCCGGATTGTGAGAGGGATGTCTGACTGCCAGTTTAGGCCCGATACCTGTAAACAGGCAGTAGGACATCCTTCGAGGGGTCCCAGATTGGAGAGGATGCAGGCCTGGCTGAGGGACACCCCCCCCCCCATGCACGGATTTTGTGCACCGGGCCACTAGTATTACATAAATTTAGTTGATAAAGCAGCAGCGACTCCAATTTTGAAAGGAGTTTTATTGTGGATAAATGCTGTCAAAGAGCACTACATGCTACAGAGAAACCTTTTGTGAGAGGCTAAGTCCATGAAATACCTGAGAGAAGAATTCCAGGCACAGATAAGTGCATGTGCAGAGGTCCTGAGGTGAGAGTATGTTTGATTTGTTTTAGGAATATTATAGCCAGCCAAAGAACAGTGAGAATGGGAGAGCCTGGTAGGTGATATGGTGAGGGTTGGGGTGGGGTAGATAGGCAGTTCATTTAAGGTCATTATGAGGGTTTTACTTTTTACTCTTGAGTGAGCTGGAAAGTTATTAGAAGGCTGTGAGCTGAGGATCAATTTGAACAATCTGCCTTTGTTTTTGATAGGATCATTTTGATTTCTCTGTAAAGCAGTGCTATGCAATGTAATTTTCTGTAATGGAAATGTTCTATGATCTGTACTTTCCAGTGTAATGGCCAATAGTTACGTATGGCTATTGAGTGCTTGAACTGTGGAGAGTGCAACTGAACAATTGAATTTCTAATTTTAATTAATTTATATTTAAACAGCCACATTGCCCAGCTAGTGTGGCTCAGTGGTTGAGCGTCAACTCATGAACCAAGAGATCACTGGTTCAATTCCTAGTCAGGGAACATTCCCAGGTTACAGTCTCAATACCCAGTAGGTGCAGGAGGCAGCTGATCGATGTTTCTCTCAACAATGTTTCTCTCTATCCCTCTCCCTTCCTCTCTCTAAAATCAATAAAAACATTTTTAAAAAATAAATAAATAGCCACATGTGGCTCATGTTTACTATATTAAACAGCACAAACCTAATGTTGTTATATCAAATATTACCATCCATCTAATAAAGAGGGGAATATGCTAATTGACCATCATGCCCTAACAAAGATGGTGGCACCCACAGCCAATAAGGAGGGAATATGCTAATTGACTGCCATGCCCTGAAAGATGGCGGTGCCCATAGCCACAAGATGGCAGCGCCCAGTCCCCTCAGCCCCGCCAGGGCAGCAGGCAAGTGGCACGGCTCCGCACACCTGCCTCTGGAGTCCCCAAGTCCCCTCAGCCCCCCAGCCGCCCAGGGCCATCCCGAGGTGCAGGCAAGCCTTGGATGGCAGCTGCCCAGCCAATGCCCAAGGTGCAGGCAAGCCTCAGATGGCAGCTGCCCAGCTGCCCAGGGCGGGCCCAAGGCGCAGGCAAGCCTCAGATGGTGGCTGCCCAGCTGCCCAGGGCCACCCAAGGCTCAGGTAACCAGGGCCGGCCAAGGCTTGGCGCTGCCAGCAGTGGCAGCAGCAGAGGTGTGATGGGGGCATCACCTTCCCCTGATCACCGGGTTGCCTCCTGCCCCTCTGGGCTCCTGGACTGTGAGAGGGGGCAAGCCTGGCTGAGGGACCCCCCGCTCCAGTGCATGAATTTTCATGCACTGGGCCTCTAGTATTTATATATTAGACTGTCAAATTTCATTAACATTTTCTTTCATTGCTTTAATGGCACTTAATTACTCAGTATTTAGTATAGGCCAGGTTCTGTCCTAGGTATGGAAAGAAATTTGAAATCTATTAGATGGAGTTCTTGCCCTAAAGAAGCTTACAGACGAATAGGAGAGAGAACGTATACACAAGTAATGATACAAAATAGATTGTAGACTATCTATAAAAAATGACTGCTAATTGGTCAAATAAGGAGAGAGAGAAAGGTCAGGATCTCCTGGAAGAAGTGATATCTAGCTGCACTTTGAGAGGCATTCATGCAAACAGAACATCATATGTAGTGGCATAAATGTGGGCATGTCTGCTTTGTAACTCACATACTAAGATATGTGAAAGCAGGAGTGGAAGGTAAGGCTGGAAAGGAAAGCTTTGGTCAGCTTTCCTTGTGGAAAGCCTTTGAACCAGTATATGTTTATTTTATTCTTTTTAATTTTTATTTATTGATTTGAGATAGAGAGAGGAAGGGAAAAGAAGTGAGTGAGGGAGGGAGGGAGAGAGAAAAATAGAGATTTATTGTTCCACATATTTATGTATTCTTGGTTGATTCTTGACCGGATATCAAACCCACAACCTTGGTGTATCGAGATGACGCATTAACCAGCTGACTACCTGGCAAGGGCCCAGTATATGTTTTGTGAATCCTCTTTTTAAAAATGTCCTAAGATTTCTCATGATGTTCGTCTTCAAAATCCTCTGTTGTCTTCAATTAAATCCCAATGTATATCATATAGGTTGCATAGCTTTTGTACATCAGTTAAACTGTATAACTTTTATAAATTTTCAAGTTGGAAGCTGCTAACAAGTTGTATAAAACCTATTTTTATACTTTAACAAAACATATAACTTCCAGATACACTGCTATGATTATTTTAATTACAAAGAAGAGCTGACTAGAGAAATAACATTTATAGCATTGCTTTTTCTATAAGTTGGAAGATTAATCGCTTGTTTGACTTTTAACTTTCAGATGCATTGTTGGTGTTTCCCTTTAGTGTATTTTGCCTATAACCATTGGTATAATCTCAGTACAATACGCTATGTCTGAATTTAGGAAGAAAGAAAAACAAACTTTGTTATCACTTTTTTTGTTGTTGTTAGGGAAAGGAGTAATTAAAACACGTCAATTGAGCTAAATTAGTTGTTTAAATGCTAATCCAGTTTTATCAACTACATATTCTCACATGGGTTTATGAACCTACACTGCTAAGTAAGTAACAGAGTCTCCACATTTTTTCAGTGACCGAAAGGCATTCCTTACAAGAGGTTTATTTAGATCATTCTATTTAGTCTTGGGAGTTTGTTAGTGTTTCTTAAATTGGAAAAAGATTGGATTCTATATTGAATGGAGGCGAGGGGTAGAAGGATACAGAACCCAGGAACCCCAAACTCTTTTTTTGTTCTTACTCACTAAGTTCATTACTGTAAGAGCCTGCATCGCCCCCGCTCACCCCAGGGGCATCACATTACAGCAGGTTTAACTGAAGCAGCTCACAGGGTGCCAGCTCCCCTGACTCTGGAATCATCTGAAGACCCCCGATGCCACAGATAAAATGCAATCATAAATCTTCCAAGCTCTAGTGATTTTAGTCTCTTAAATTCAATTAAGTTGAGCCTCATAGGAATTTGTAAATTGAATAGTGAACCCTGTTTAGATTCATATCCAACGTAGGGCTCCTATGTTTGTTACTGATTTTCTTTTTCAGAAAACTGCTGCTGTTTTCCATTTTTCAGCTTTCTCATAAAGGTATTTCTTATTGAAACCAAACTTATATTTCTTAAATTCCTAGACCACTATCTGTCATGCAATTCAAGTCAATTTTCCAAATGGTAGAATGCCAGAAAATCAAAAGCTGCTTGTTTTGGTTGCCTGATTTTCTCTAGCATTCTTTGGAGGATTTGAAGTAGGAAACACACACACACACACACACACACACACACACACACACACACACACACACAAACCCACACACCACCACCACCACCACCACCACCAATCTGGCCTATATTAAGAACTAAACATGAAAAGGGAATTAAAAAGGCTTTAATTTATCTAATTATGCAAATATTCCCAGAACTATAATGTCCTACCTCTATAGAATTTCTTTTATTGTTGGTGCTATAGTTTGGATTTTGCCAAAGAACATTTATTACTGAAAATTCAGGGGTTCTCATTGAAAACGTCATCCATTTTACATTTGGGCCCTTTGCATAATAAGCAGACCATCCCTCCTCCTTCTTATCTTGGTGAATGCCCAGCAGAAAGTTCTGGTGAGGAGATAGGGAAGATATTCCTCCTCAAAGGCTGCATCTAGCTCCTTGGAGATCCCACCAGGCACTTTTGTTAATTGGCTTGAATTTGCAGGGAAACCTTTTATGTGGTTACATTGCAGATGGACTGTCTGCATAGTCTTGTCCTCCTAACTGATTTGTGCAGAGGTTTTTTTTAAAAAAATTCTTTGTCTGGTTTCTAGAATCTACACATAAGATTGAATGAATCTCATCAGAAAAAAAAATTTAGTTATTCCTATAAAGGCAACCTAGTATAATGTGTGGTAGAGACTGTAGATTCTGAAACCAATCTGACTTAATTTGAAACCTGGAAACTACTACATGTGGAGCACTAGATAAGTTACGTAACCTCTTTGTGCCTCAGTTCACCTACCCAAACATGAGGTGATCATAACAGTACCTACATCACATATATCTGGGAGGGTTAAGTTTATACCCCCAAAGCTTTTAGGATAGTGCCTGGCATAAACTGAGCCCTCAGTGAATGTTACTCATGATGTATTGTTTACCCACGTATTCATCAAACTAGAGTATGTTCTCATTTGTATGGGATTTAGGATTAAATTCAGCTTTAACTGTGCAGTAGCTTAAGGCTATTTTTGATGGGGCTCATGGAGCCGCATGGTCATTTTGAGTAGAGAGTAATATCAGGTCCTTTTTAAGTAGTGAAGAAAGAGCTCACCTTCCCCTAACTAGACTTGGATCTTGGATAACCCTTGTTCCAGTGTGGATTTTACTATAAGTGCAAACAAGTCAGTGGTCCTTAGGTTCTGGGTCTATAACTGCCATGTCACATGGAAAAGGCTTGGATACTGATGGCAAAGAAGATGCTCAGGGCTGGATTGGCAGGATCATTTGGAAGCATCTACTGCTCTCAACCAAAATTAAAGCATTGAAATTTACACTTACTTCTTTCACAGTCATTTGAATGGACTAAAAAAAAAAAGTAGAAGGGCTGTTAGGCTTTTAAAACATCTCAAATATAACTACAACCAGTTCATATCTATTAAACGTTTAACATAGCAAATTTGCTAATATTTGCGAAAACAAATTGGATACGAATATAAAGTTAGATCATGACGCTAGCATTCTGTGTACTACCTGCATCTGTTGATTATATCTACTTCATTAATTTAATGAGGTGATAGTAAAATATCAATTGGATAGTGGAGTTGCTTAAAAGATTGGATAAGTTAGCATTCTAGAAAGCTTCCTATTGAACATAATATGAGTAAAATGAACTCATGTAAAAAATACATATTTTTAAAAATACGGATGTGTTGATGATGTTTCTTAAATATGCATTACATGCTGCTTTTTCTCCAAATTTGATTTAAACTTTAGAGTGAACAACAGGGTATGAAGACTAGGAGAGAGAAAAAAAACACATTATTTGAAACAGTATTATCTAACTTAGTGTAAATCCAGTTTAATTAAATCCAAGCCTTTTCCATGGGCAATTACTATTCAGTCACAAATTTTCCAAAAATTAACACCTAACATTAAAAAAAAATAGCAATTTTGTTCAAAGGCAAAAGTTATAATTTGGCTATGAAGGAGCTCTTTCTAGGGAAAAAAATCATCCATAATTTTTCGTTGGACTGAGATCTTCATTTCTTCTATCAGTCATGGTTGCCTCCTTCCCCCTTGAAGGCTCCCTTCTCTCTCATGCAGCCACAGTACCTCCTGTTGACCTGGCTTTCCTCCCCTCTGTGGGCTCCTTGCTGCCCACTTCAAACAGGGCTCTGGTTCTCCAATGGGTCAGTTAAATGATTACCCCCAAGTGTTGATTCACCCTTAGCTTTGTTGGGTTTTACCTCCTTCAGCCTTGAGTCATGGGGGAAGGGAAAGGGAGGTGAGAGAAGATCAAAATAGCAGTGCTGTCGTTGGCAGTTCAAAGTCAAATCGTTAATATAGTTCTTAGGGAGCAGAACACAGTAGTTGCTTGTGTTGTTATATAAATATGAAACTCCATGAGAAAAGTCAATAAAAATGCAATACCAGGATGATATTTTTATCTGTAATCAACTAAATATCCCATACTATTTTTAGAAAATCTATAAAATACAAAACATGTTTTTTTAAATGATTCTACCCAGAGATAACTACACTTTAGTATATTTTAAATATATATTTGGAATAATACTATATATTCACTTTTTTATCTTTCTGTTTTTTTAATTCTACATTGTATTATGAACATTTTACCATATAATTGAAAATTATCTGCATAATTGTCACATCACAGGATATAACCGTTTATGTAATCATTTTCCTCTTTGGGGACATTTCTGTTCCTTTCAAAGTTTCCTCTCTTATAAATAATTCATTGAATATATTTTTGCATATGTCTCCTCATATTTCTGATATTCTTATAATGAACTTCTAGAAATGGAATTCTAGGTCAAAGACCATGGCTATATTAAAGCTCCTGAAACATTTTGCCAGATAGTTTTCCACTAAGTTTATGCCACATTAAAGTCACACCGGCAGGGCATAGGAGTTCATGTCTTATACTTGCTAACATCGAGCATTAATGCTTTTGTTTAACTTTTGCTATTTTCATAAGTAAAAATGGTGTGTATTTTTTTTTCAGTTGGGCAGTTTTTAAATTTAGTTTTTGAAGTGTAAAACACATGCAAAAATGTGCACACACTATAAATGTTCAGTTTTGTGAATTTTCACAGAGCTGGACATAGACATGTTACCAACACCCAGAGAATGCAATGAACATTTCCTTGCTTAAACCATTGGTGGCTCCTCATTGCCTGCAATACTAATCCAGTCTTCTTCACCAGTAATGTGGGGTCCTTCATGATCTGGTGCTTACAGACCTCTCCACTACCATCTTCTTGTTCCTTGTATTCTGCATGCTCTTCATGCTCACTCCCACTTTGGGCTTTTACATGTGCCCGACTCTGCCTGAATGGCCTTACCTTTCTTTGTTTAGCTCCTCTTTAGGTTTTAGAATGTATTTTGTGATTTTCTCTGCTAATTACTGTTAATGGACTAAGGCGTCAACTTGCCTGTGTGTATCAAAGCCCAATGAGACGCAAACAAAAGCTTGCAGCCTAGAAACTAAGGTTTTATTAATTGAGGAAGTGGTGCTATGCCTGGAGTCGCAGGTGAGCTAGTGCTCAAAGACATGCTTCCCTGTGGCTTCCAGGGGATGGGTTATATAGGGGAAACATTAGTCATGGTGACTAATATTTGGATTATTTGATGATGACCAGAACCTCATTGTACTGAGGGCTTAATGATTAAAGGAGTGAAGTGTAAGGAAGAAGGAGATAGGTGAGTCAGTGTGCTGGATGAGCCTAGTTTGAATCAGAAGGAAAGAAAGGAGAAAGCTCGTATTAAAGAAATGAAGTTTCTACACTGTCAAAGAACCTTTCTCAAAACTGTACCTCCAAGAGTTGGTGAATAATCTCTCTTATATATTCCCAAATGGTTGTGTGTTTGCCCTTATTGTGGAGAACTTAAAAATCTGTATTGTAATTTCTGTTTATCTACTAGACTTTTATTTCTCTTTCCACTTTGTTCTATAAGCTATTTGGTACCTAAACAGGGGAAGGAAAACCATCTTTTAGGAAGACGGGTCGATTGGTAGGTAGGTAAGAAATGAAAGCAAAAGCAAGTAAGTCTGGTTGGTATTTTAGTGATTCAGATTTGAGACAGAGAGTGGGCCTGGATTAGGATATAGTAAATGGGACTAAGAAATAAAAGGTGAATATAGGCCTATTTTCAAGATAAACTCAGAGGACTTGTGATGGTTGGTTAATGAATCATATTTGTACATTCTATATATAATAGAATGTTGAATGAATAAGGATTTTATGTACATATGCATGTATATCTATACATGTCACAGATACACTCTATATTGGATATTCATAATCAGGCATATTTACTCATAAAAAAGAAAACAACAACCAAAACATTATTTGTTTTATAAATATCTACTTGTGAGATATTGTTCCTACTGTACAGCCAGAAGTAAGGCTCCAAGAGGTTCAGTATTTGTCTAAAATTACAAACTAGTGTAAGTAGTTGAAAACTGGGATTTGAAGACAAGTTTCTGGAATTAAAGTCTGGATCTTTCTATAGATTTTAATTACCCAAAACATAGAATAAACATATATATTTATTTAGCCATTTAAACCTGTTATGTGCTTCTATCCCTGTATTGTATGCAATGCATAGTATTCCTGCTCAGAAAACATATACCCCACACCTCTTCTCCAATTTTCCAGATGTGTTTTGGCTTTACTGTTTTTCCGGGTGTTTGATGACTATGATGGTGGCATTAGTTTTGTTTGTGGCCTTTCATTTTCCTGTTGTAGCTGTGCATCATTTAGCAGTTTAGGAAAGCAATACAATTTTGAACCTATGTACTAACTAGCAAAAATCTGTAAAGTTCATGTCATGATTGACTGCATTCTGGGAGTTTGTTTGCAAGTCTATGCTTGAGTAATAGCTCACATTTTTCACACAGAAGATGTGACAGCTGTGGGCTTTGTTGTGTATGTGCTAGACTCTTAGACGTCTTACAAACCTCTTCCCCGACAGTGCCCAGCAAACACCTGGCATATGCTAATTGCTTAAGAAGATTTGTTAAATGCATGATTAATGAAAGTATTATTGCCATAATACTGTAGGCTTTTTTTTCTAACTGTGGAATTTAACATTGAAATATATTCATACATACATAAATGCACATACATTGTATATACACACAGAAATATAAACTACTCATGCTTATTCTCAATAAATTTCAAATATACCTTTCAAAATTGATAAGAGTACACAGGTACATTGTATGAAGTCTGAAACATGAATTTAAGTTTTTGTTTAACATAAGTACTTTTTATTTTAGACAGATTAGCTATGTAAAGGGTAGAAACTAAGCTCTATAAGTAGATTAACCAATTTTATAATAATCATAGGTCTAATGATAGATTATGATTTTATAAAGTTTATAATTTTGCCATTTCCAGGTTAGAATATTGTATAATTTGTTCTTTGAAATATGAAAATAGAGAAACTATGAGCAATAATTTCTAAACTGGTGAAGACTAACTGTCATGGCATTCTGTTCCTTGTGATGATAAATGTAAATAGAGTGATATAATTCTCTGTTTTTTCTCTCTTGTCTCTGGGCCACTGTTACACTGTCTAATTATATCCACTTATAGGACATGGGATAAGCTTTCCTTTTTATTATAGAGGGTGTATTTATCTTATAGAGGGTGGAATTATGCACTAGTATTTCAATATTCCTTCCTGCAGATCCTCAGATTCTTTAATTCCTGATGTGACTTCAGTAGCTTACAAATGAAGGAGAAGGGATAGAGACTGGGAGAAATAAATGCCCAGTAGTATGATTTTCATTTACATAAACTCATGAACCGGTGTGCCACCCTGCTTTCCACTCTGTGACAGGGCATGTGCTTCCCTGAATGTTGTTGGTCCTATATCACATTGGAAACATTTCATTTGTATTTGGTTAATTTCCCATTGCAAGTCCTTTGTGATGTATCAAAGTTTCTCCTTTGTTACATATCCCTAACCTTATGTCTTGGGACCCCCAGGACACACATTATCTGTTTGTCAACACTGTGCCTTCCTTTATGATACCTTGCTGGTATTGTCTTTTCATGTGTCATTGTTATGCTTTGCCTTCCTAACTAAACTCTAAACTCTTGAAGGAAATGAATTCTAGCTCACAAAACTTGCTATCCTCTAAATGTGACTCAGATGAAGATTTCAGATAAGTATTTGTGAGCGAATGAAATAATCTCACCCTATATGAAAATAATTATGACATGGAAAGCAACACCACAAATACTGTTTCTTCTAGGACAACTCCTCCCCATGGGAAGAGAAGACTCAAACATCTTACTGCCCAAAATGAGAGGATTTATGTACACTAAAAGGGAGCATGGTGTATGAGTAGGTGGGATCTCATTAAGCAGGACAAGCACTTCTTCTTCATCTTGTTTTTAGAGTGCCTAGCACACAGTGGGCATCGATAAAAGACTTTGAATGAATGAATGAATTGAATGAATGAATGAATGAAATGTCTCATATCTGAGAAATCAGAAAGGATGTTTCATGTTATTATTCCCACTTGGGTTCCTGTTTAGTGTGTAAGTGGGAGAATTAGCATAAATATAAACATTGGGAATACATTCTGAGGTGAGCTGTCATAGAAGAAAAGCTGTGGGGTTGTATCTGGGTGGGTAACTGCAAAGGAAAGCTCTGGTAAGATCTGTAGTTCTCCTCCCTGCAACTTCACCAAAAAGTCACTCATAACTTAGTGTGTAGGAATTATCCATAATTTCAGAGACATTCTTTTTTTTGGGGGGGTCATAAATTCATTTATGCATTCATTTTCCTTATGAAGTCCATGAACATGTACTCAGCATCCCTCATGGACACTGCTGATAGTATATTTATGATCATCCCAGTGATAGATAAAAACTTTAGAAAGTAGGGGTACTTTGTAAACATAAGGTCTCTCTATTCTGATGATTATTTTTGCCATTATTACAAATAATATCTTGCATTTGAATAGAACTTACAAATTTAAAAGAATCTTCCCAAACCTATGTTCTATCATCTTTACTCCACCTTCCTTGGTAGGCAGAACGAGGTTACCTTCCTGATTCTGCACATGAAGAAATGAAAGTGCAGTTGAGTCTCCATCATGTCACTCCCCTGGGAAAGAGTAGTGCTAGGCCTAGAGCCCAGACCTTCCAGACATGCCATTCTTCCTGCCAGGCCACTTGGACTTTTAAAATAGAACTCTAAAAGCAGGTTCTTGAGTTGACCATTTGTTAAAACAATGTTTGAAGGAGGGATGACCTTGATGACATTGAGAACTTCAGCACTTGTGTAAGCATGAGAAAAATCAGCTCTGCCAAACTTGTGTCCCCGTAGGTGACTGTGAGCTGAGAGGCTAACCCTCCTGCGTGCTTGCATTTTGAGCTATGCATAATCTGCTAGGGTTAATGTTAGGGATGGCATGAGCCTGTGGAATCTGACAAGCAGCTCTCTAAACTCTGACACTCAATTCAATGCAAAACGAGTAGGCTCTGCAGTTCATTCAAGAAAGAGCTGCACGCTTGACACAGAATAGGCCACTATTTAATAGCCTTTTTATCTGGCTCACTTTTCTTCTCACTTACTCCTGTGACTACAGCCTGCCCTCCAAGTCAGGTTTCTCTGCAGAAAGGAGATGGAGATGCCCTTTAAAAAAAACCTTGCTTCCTTTTCCCCTCCATTTGGCTCCCTGTTAGACAAACCTCCTCTCCAGAGAGGACAAGGCTAGAGACAGTCCAGTCATGCTAGAGGCAGGTCAGAGTGAGCCCCTGCTTTTCCCCCTGGGCAGATGTGCTCAGCAGAAAGAACTACTGCTGTTCCTACCACATGCTGATTATATATAAATGCACCTGGAGTCTATTCCAATATAAATGTCATTCAAATTAGCTCAGCTCTTCCATCCAAGAACTCTCAGGAAGAAGAGCTGCTCACACTGCCAACACATGAATTCAAACATGCCAAGGAATCTAAATAAATCAAGTAACATCTCATTTAGGATAAGGTTTAATACAGTGAGCTAGCAACAAGCCATAATGTTTTGAATTTATCCCACATGCCTAACATTTATTTAGTTACAATAGGTTTTATTTCGCATGGGTCCTCAAGAGTGGCCTAGAGGTTCTTTAGTGTCTTTGTATTTAGGCAATCTTTCTGTGGGCATCCCAAATCTCTACCTCACTTGGAGGTGACGCTGAGAGGAATTGAACTGCAGAGTCCAGAGCTTATTGAATTTGGGCATCAAATTATGGGAAGGGATTGAAACCATGTTTATTGTTTTGCTTAAAGCTGAATTCAAATAAGAGCAGCTCAGCTTTATATGTTTTCCTATAAGAACATTCACATTACTGAGAGCCAAACTCTTTACATGATCAGGTTAACCAGAATACATTCCTATTGTTCATAAAGTCAGAGATGGGCTGTGAATTTGGAAGGGAAATTTGTCAGCCTAATTACCTCTGTTGAAACTGATCAGCTCACTATTTTTCATTATAATGGCTGTTTAGAGGTGTCCAATGTCTGCGTGGCTTTTGGTGCTACTCCTTTTGGTTTGAAAGGAAACAAAACTATTTTATTTTTTATTCACTTGTAAACATTAGTACCCACCTTCTATCTAGATGAGATCTTAACATTAGTTCACATCACTTTGGATCATAAAATAAACACTACAGACACTTCTGAAGAACCTGTGTACTCCTCTGAGATACCTGTATCCTCTCTACTTCAGAAAAGTACTATCTTGAATTTAGAAGTTACCATTCCCATGAATGCACAATACTTTAAAAATTTAGAAAACTATATATAATATCTGTTAGCCTATTTTTAAACTCCATGTGAATATAAAACAATATGCATAGTTCTGTGGCTTGTTTTTTTCCCCTCTAAGGTTATATTCTTTATATTTATCTGTATTAATACATGTAGTTCTAGCTTATTGATGATAAAATTATATAGTATTCTATTGTATTATATATATATACATATATATATATATATCAAACAATCTGTGCATTTTTTCTAGATGGACATTTACATGTGTCTAATTGTTTCCTCTTACAAACAATGATATGGAAAACTTTTTTGTAGAGTTGAGAGGAAAAGAGGAATGTGGGGGTTAATGCATGGTGTTAATGCATAGGTTTTATTTTGACAAATGACAACATCAGCATGCCAGCATTTACCCTGTAACGCGTGTGTTAGTAATAGTATTTTAAAGTATCAGGATTACACACTCAATAAAAACATGTTGTGACATTAAATATCTAAAACATCTCAATTAAAAATTAATAGCTATAAATTATAAAATTATAAACTATATCCCTTACTACTATTGGCTTTGCAGTTTTCTGGGTGCTTAGTTACCTCCAGCAAGAATGCCTTTGGGATTGCCACCCTGGCTGGCCCTGTAAGGGCTTCAGTACCTTCCTTCTGTGTTTACTTGACACCATGGCCTCTCCCTACCCACCTTATATATTCTTCTCCCCTACTCCATTAGCTCCTCCAGTGCCACCTTGCCCACTGACAGTTCCCACTCAGAGGAGAGATGTGTGTTTTTCAAATGGCACTTCTGATCTCTGCTCAGCCTTTTTTTTTTTCGGGGGGAGGGATGGGGGCATAAATATGCATGGGGTGGGGAGTTTGGAATGGGGAAGAGAAAGTGAGATGCTAAGAGGCAAGGGGTTTCCAAGAGTAGTGAAGTGACTGGAGGGTTTGCAGTGAGGATGTCAGGAGGAAGAGGGAAAGGAGAGAGGGATGGGGAGAAATCTAGGAGAGTCTGAAATACCAATATTTACACAAAATATACACAAATCTATGCCAGTACTTTAAAATGGCACCAATTACTGGAATAATGGAAAAATTGAAAACTGGTTCTGCAATCAGTAGTAATATAAACACATTTTCAACTTTACTAGATATTGCAGTATTGCTTTCCTAATTAGCTGTACCAATTTACATTCCCAATGGAAGTGTGGGAATTACCCATCTTACCACATTTAGCTAGTACTTGACTTTATATGATTTTATAACATTTGCTAAGTGGGTTTGATACAGTATTTTATTGTCCTTTAAGTTTGCAACTCCCCGATTATTAGAAGAGTAGTTGAGTACCTGGCCAGTACACTTTTTATAATTTTTAAAATGCATCTTATTATAAAGGCAAGATGGTTTTATAACATCATATTTAAAATGTAAAAAAATCCAAATAAATTAAAATGCATAACCTACCACATAAAGCTGCCTGTTAGTTTTATTTTTGAAAATAGCTCTATAGAGAGATTGAAGGCATTCAATTTGATGTTTGACATATGTCTATACCATAGAAGCATCACCATAATCAATAGAGACAACATTTCCATCACCCCCAAAGTTTCTTTCTGCCTCTTAATAATTTCTGTCTTCTCTCCACTTTCCTTATCCCCATTTCCTGGCAACTACCGATTTTCAGAAGCCTCTATGTCATAAGCATCTTTCAATGAGTCATTCCTTTATATTGCTGAGCAGTATTCTACTGGGTGGCAGTACCACAGTTTGTCCATTTACCTCTTGATGGACATGTGTACTCCAGTTACTGAATTGATTGACCATTTAAACTTTTTTAGGGTAAAATATATACATACAGTGGCGCACAAGTAGGTTTATAGTTGTGCAGGTGGTAAATTATATAATAATTAATAAATAATACAAGAATAAACTGTTCTGCATACTCACAACTGTAAATCTACTTTTGCCCAACGTGTATATCCATAAATCTTCTCATATGCAAAACATTGAACATGAAATAATCCCTGCTATAAATCGGAGCCTAGGACAGTGCCTGGCATGTATAAGTGTTCAGTGATAATTATGTGATGAAATGCTAGGTATCTGTTGGCAGATCTGAGAGCTAATTAGGAATACAAAGCAAGCGAACCTAAGAAGTTAAAGAGCATGGAGCAGTTGAACTGAACTGAAGTGAGTAATAGTCTTTTACCCACATATCAGGGCATCCGGCACTGCTTCCTTGGAAGTCTATCCTTCAAAGCAGCCCATTACTTGTCTTTAACTGAAAAGTCTCCCCTTTGTTTCTCTTTTGTTCCTTCCTTCACCCAACCACTGAGTTCAAAACCTTAACTATTGCTGAGTCTCCCTCTCTTCATATCTAAGCAGTTTCCAGGTTCTGGTACTTCAGCTTCCTACATGTGTTGGTCCATTGCCCCTATCATGCTTTAGTGTGGTCTCTACCCATCTCCTTCCTCAGAATGTCAGTTTCTCCCATCCTGCCTCCCAGAATCTTGCTTTCCCCTCTTGAAGTTCCTAGTACATGGTCATCACATAGTTTTCTAAAATGTAATTTTGACCATGCTGCTTCATTGCTTCCAGGTCTCCATTAGCTCCTCCTGCCTGCAGATTACAATTCCGGGTCCTCAGCACAAATCAAGAAGCTCTAGGCTTTACACCACCTGCCTCCTGACCTTTCTGATGCAAAAATATTTAACTACTTGAAGGTTCCTGAACACAATGTTCTGTCCCACTTCTGTGCCTTTGAATACACCTGTCCTTCCATCTTCTGGAATCCTTCACCAACTCTGACCAGGCACAATGACTCAACTCAGTTTGGAAGCCTTCTTTGTCCGTGTGCACACCTGTACACACACTCAGACAAAACCCAGCAAAGTTAATCACTTCTCATCTGTGCTACCAATGTCTACTGTCACAGAGTGTGCAGGCCATGACCCTTTTACCTTTGAATCTAGTAACTGGTACCATGACAGTTACCAAGGAGGTGCTCAATAAATATGGTGGATGATCAATAAATATGAGTAACTCAAATTTTGGTGCTCAGTGCATAGGAATAGATGAATGTATGACTTAAATATCTGATCAAGTTATAATTTTTCAGCTAAAATATGTTTGATGTTTTTCACTTGTTTTCAATCTTCTCATCACCACCTTAGTCAAAAACTATTCAATCTCCTGTTTAAATTGTTGCTTTAGCTTCCTAACCAGCCTATGTCACTAAATTCTTCCTCTTTTCTAAACCATACTGATGCAGATTAGCTAATCTCCTATAAGGACTGCTTTAATTGCATTACTCCCCTTTCAGATTCTACTGCCTGGCTTCCAAAAAGCTCTAGCTACTCTAGCAATCCAACTTTTTTCTATTCCTCAACACACATTCTCTATTCTCGCCAGCCTGTTCTTCCCACTTCCCCATGCCAAGCTATGTTCATTCCAGCTTGTGTTCCAGGGCTCAAGTTTATCCTCTCACCAGAATACCCTGTCCTCTCACCTCCATCTGTCTGAATTCTGCTAATAATTTATGTCTGGCTGAAGTTGCACCAGTGTGACCGAGCCACCTCTCCTATGGACTCTGTTGGTGTTTCTCATCTCTTAGCACCCAGATTCTAACTGCATTGTAGACAGTCTTATAAATAGGTGAGATAACTCATTGCAAAATATTTCAAAGTGAGTAGTAGTTAAAATACAAGGGACTGCATATTCTTCTCCCCTACTCCACACAAGACTATAAGCTCCACAAAAGCAGAGAATTTTTGTCCATCTATAATAATAAAAGCATAAATGCTAATTAGACCAGACAGCCAAACAACTTTAATTTTTGTCCATCTATAATAATAAAAGCATAATATGCTAATTAGACCAGACAGCCCCAGACGTCCTTCCGGACAACCTTATGGATGAAGCCGGGGCTGCGATGGCCGAGCCCCTTGCACGAATTTCATGCATCAGGCCTCTAGTTTTGTTCATAAAGGAAAACTAAGGGCTTAGTAAGCACGCAAATATTTGTCAAATAAATAAATAAATAAAGGAATGAAAATTTATACTACATGATGGAGTTTCAGAACTTTGAGCCCTAGCTGGTTAGTTCTATTGGTTAGAACATGGTCCTGATACACCAAAGCTGTGTTTGATCCCTGGTCAGGGCACATACAAGAAGCAAACAATGAATGCATGAATGAGTGGCATAGCAAATTTATCTCTCTCTCAAAATCAATAAATAAAATTTTTTTAAAAACTGAAGGAAATATGAACAAATTTGTGTGAATTCTGAATTTTAAACAATGTGATATTTTAGAGGTAATTTCTTTTTTTAACATATTTTTATTGATTTCAGAGAGAGGAAGGGAGAGGGAGAGAGAGATAGAAACATCAATGATGAGAGAGAATCATTGATCGGCTGCCTCCCACACACCCCCTACTGGGGATCAAGTTCATAACCCGGCCATGTGCCCTGACCAGGAATCAAACTGTAACCTCCTGGTTCATAGGTTGACACTCAACCACTGAGCCACACCAGCCGGGCTCGAGGGATTTTTTTAAGTGGAATAACAAGACTAGCAAATCACTGTGTTCATTAATCTAAATGTAGTATTTAAATTTTTAACTTAAATATTTAAGAAGAGAGTGACAAAGTCCCAGTTACATTTGAGAAAAATAATTCTTATTATTCTCTGGAGGAGGATTTAGAAAAAAGAAAAAAAGAAAAAAACAGCAACCAGAAAGCTGTTTGTTCATTTATTGAGATACAGTTATAGAGCATCTTCTTGTTGGTGTGCACTTAAAAGAGAATTGGCTGCTAAGAGTCTGAGTGATCAGCATAGCAGGTAGGAAAAGTTTAGGTGATGAATTATGAAGACTTAATTTAAGTAGTGATGAGGATGAAAAGGAGTGAATATTTTGGAATTTATTTAGGCAAAAGCACTGAAAGTATTTGACGAATTCTGTTAAGATTGAGGGCTTGAAGCCTGATTTGATTGACCAGTTTAATAGTATAGTTAGAGATAAGAGTATGAGTGGGCGTGAAAGGAATGATGATGAGCTTTGCTGTGGACTTACAATGTTAGAAGAGTCTGTGAAAAACATTTGTGGGTCTGAATAATATAGAATTGTAGATAAGACCTACAGCTTAAAAGATATATGAGGATGAGGATGGATTTTGAATTGATCAACAATAAACAATTGTTGATGACATAAGCTTGTGTGGAAATTCCCCAAAAGGGCGCTTACCTGAGTGAAATGAGATGAGGGTAGAGGCTGCAGATTACAGGCATCAAAAGGTTAAGAGGACAAGAATGACACACGAAGAAGACTGAAATTTAATGGCCAGATGTGACGTCAAGAAACCAGGAAAGAGTAGTTGTATCAGTTAAAATGGTTTCAAGTGCAAGTAATAGAGAAGCTGACTCACTTAGCTTTAAACAATAAGGTAATTTATTGGTCCACATAACTGGAATTCCAGAGGTAGAAAGGCCGGGGTAGTGCTTGATCCAGGAGCTCAATAGCCTCATCAAGAAACCAGCTTCCTTTGTCTTCTTTTGCTCTGCCACCCACTGTTTGGATTTGTCCTAATTCTGTTTCTTTGGGAATAGAATGACTGGTTGTGGGAATCAGGACTACATATTCTCTCTTCACAACTGGCTGAAGAAGCAGTTTGGCTCTGGAAGCTCTCCTAAAAGAGTGGAGAAGAACTTGCCACTAGTCTCCAACAAAGTCCTTCTTGTGTTCCACTGGCACAAATATGATACCTAATGATTCCTGAAATAGTCACTAACTTGGGGAGAGGAATTAGGCCTCCATCTCCCAGAGCTGAAGGTGGATTTAGCTTTTCCTGAGATGCTGAACTTTGTTGGCGAGAGATGAATACCTGAACAAAAATCAAGATTCTTTAGGTAGAAGGAAATGGAAAATGGAGAATGTATAACCAGGCAGCTGGGGCCACTATAGAAATATTAAGTCTAGGAGGAAGAAAGTTTGAGAAGTCATTAACATTGTCAGGGGCTAAGGAGAGTCAAAGTAAGAGTTAAAGAAATAAAAAACAAAAGAAGCCAATTAAATTAGTAACTAGAAGGTGACTGTAGATAGACTTCATGGATACTGATGGAAGTGGAGATAGGGTCTCTGTGAGGTAAGAAAGAGGATATGAAGCTTTAACATAAGTTTAAAGATTCTGGGTTTTGAAAGGAAGAATAATGATAATATAGCAGCTAGGAGGGAAAAGTAGTAAGAAGAAGGGTTGTTTTGCAATCAGCAATTTGATGTTTTAAAGTCTAAGTGTCTCCTAATCAAGTTCTGATGAAAGCTCTTCTGGTGACTAGTTCTATGAACTTAACCAACATGTCAATCTCCCTTCGAGAGCTCATCATTTAAAGGGGGAAAATATAGCATATATATATATATATATATATATATATATATATATATATATATATATATCCCACAGAGAAGGAAGATTTCAGAAATATTTGAAAACAGAGAATAATCTCACTTGTATTTTAGTTGTTTGTGTTTAGGAGAGATCTTCAATGTTATAGTCCACTGAAGCATCAAAATCATTTATTTGGGGACTGAAAATAGAATATTTTTGTAATTTCTAGCACAGTAACTATTTGTAGAGAGATAATCCAGTTAATGCTCGTTGACTATTCTGCATGCAGCCTCACTTTTGTATTGAGTGAATCTTGCTTTGTAGCAGGTAGAATATGAAGCACACCATCCCCCTTCAGCACCAACAAATTATAACAGATTGAGATTAGTGTCCTTAAAATTAATGACAGTAGACCATTTTATTGTAAAGAAAGAATTACTCTGTATGTATTTTTACAGTCAAGCTTTTAGGAACTGTTCAAGTGCTTTAAATTCAGAAGATTGTGTGTCTCCCTTAAATGGTAATGGTTGGAACACTTCTAATTTTTGTCATATGTAAATCAATGAGATTCACGAGACAGAGATCTCAAAACTTCCATCCTACATCATATAGGCTAAATGGCCACTTATTTCAGAACTTATGGGCAGCTGTTCATATTTTGCAGGCAGAAGTTACAGAATGATTTTACTTGGGAAAACAAGAGAAAACTAAAGATTGCATGTAGACCTAACAAATTATTCAGTTTGCTTGATACTTTTAGCCAAGAGGGCCGACCATAGTGCTTTATTCCACATCCCCAGCCAGCATTTGCAAACCACCCATCATTTCCTAAGGAACCTTAACAGACGGAAGCATTGAATTCTCTACAGTCAGTGTTGCCTCCCACCTGGGAAAAAGACAGTCCTGTAATTGAATCTGAGCATATGCATTGTCATCCCTCCTGCCTGCCCCTCTGGTGCGACAGCAAATTAAAAGACTTAAGGCTCAGCCTGCCTTCCAGCTGCCAGCCCCTGGTAGACATGAGGGAGCCAGAAGGGACCAGGTGGAGCAGTTTTGAGTTGCACTAAACACACAGCGCAAGGAGGTTGGCCGTAAGTTCCCAATGAATATTTATACCAGCCCCAATTCTCATGTTGCACTTTGGCACGGACCAGAGTGCTGAGCTCCTGCTGATTTCAAGGGCCCTGCATTGTTTGGACCTGCTCCGTGAAGTATTACGCCAGATGAGAAGTGGGGCCCAGGTTCCTATCACTAAGATGGCTGGTTGACTTTTTTTAAATGGGGACTATCATGTTATAGTGTCATAAGGATGGGGCAATGGGGGAGTTCCCTGACGTCTTCTGGCATTGCTGTTCATGAATCGCATGCAGTCTCAGCCACAGCTTCCTGTGGGGTGGAACTTTAATTGCTTATATTAAGAGCCACACAATACTGTATGTTGTATATCATGGCATTTTTTTCATCTTTTTCTTGGAGGGTTTATTTTTGTTTGCTAAGGTCAGGCACTTATCACAGGGCTCTCTCATCGCATTTCACATTCTGATCCCTCGTGGCAGGTGCTAACTTCCTTGCGCTCAAAGTGAATGGGTTGAGTAACCTCATAAAGATACAGAATGTCTTGGCATAGAAAAGAAGGGAGTAAAGAATGCCTGTCTATGGGAGACTCTCAGTGTTATTTAGTGAGCCCTGTAAACTGAGAAGATATTTGGAAAACCATCTACACACAAACCCATTAACTTTTTCTAGGTAGTAGATCATAGACTTATATTTATGTTCGTGATTTCCAATCCATATAGTTATCTAATAAAGCACACACCTTAACCGGAGGTTTGTTTAAAAGAAATTTTTATTTTTTTTTTAATTTTTAAAATTAAAGCATAATTGGCATACAATATTGTATGAGCGGCAAAACTAGAATTTTGTCTCTCTTATTCAACCCTTTACATTTTTTACTCCTCTTCCCCCACCCTGCATCCCTAAGGCAACCATCAGTTCATTTTCTGCATCACTGAGACTGTTTCTGTTTTGTTTTCTTTTTTAGATTACATATATAAGTGAAATTATATGGTATTTGAGTTTTTCTGTCTGACTTATTTCACTCTGGACAATACCCTCTAGGCCCATCTATGTTGTTGTTGCAAATGATAAAATTTCGTATTATTATGGCTGAGTCATATTCCATTGTATATAGGTACTACTTCTTTACCCATTAATCTATGGTCGGACATCTAGGTTGCTTTCATTTCTTGCCTATTATAAGTAACTGGAGGCCCGGTGCACGAAATTCGTGCATGGGGGGGGGGAGTGTCCCTCAGCCCAGCCTGCACCCTCTCCAATCTGGGATATCCGGTATGATCAGGCCTAAACAGGCAGTTGGATATCCCTCTCACAATCCAGGACTGCTGGCTCCCAACTGCTCGTCTGCCTGCCTTCCTGATTGCTCCTAACCTAAGGTGACCAGATTTTAACATTGGTAAAGCGGGACACCATTGACGGGGAGCGGGGGGGGGGGGGGGGGGGCGGGGGTTCTTGATTAAAAATTTGGTCTATATGGAGCAACAAAAATTTTCATAGAACGCAAAAATAGTATTGTAATATATTTTTAAAATTTCAACATAAGTACAATTTACAAATATAATAAATAAAAAAAATATGTATAGTATTATTTTATTCTTTGGCATATTTCTCATTTGAGTGAATTTTTTTTAGTAGATTGCTGTCGTTGTTTAAAAGGTCATGAATTTGCTGTAATGTAAGTCGTAAGTGTCACTTTCAAGGCCGGCACTAGACTTTTTGCCGCCACTATAAAATATAAATAATACGAGTACTGTCTGCTAAATTCAAGAAAATTTATGTATTTATGAAATAAATAAATAAATTACTTACCTAAATTATCTGAATAGCTGATTTGTAATGACATCACTTGTTTAACTAGCTTACTAGCATGCAGTACGATGTGTATCATCTGAGAGACAGTTACAAAATGTTTTCATCGTTGCCAATCCCAAAAAATGCCATTGTTCATTAAATCCAAACAATGGTGGTCGAATTCTAACAATTGATCAACAATGCGAACCTTGATAAGCAGTTCTTGATAATCAGTTCTCAACAATTATTTGTTATTATTAAAGTTTAACATTATAAAGTTAACAAAAATAATATAAAACTCATATCCTGGCTAAATAGCCACATGGCCGCCAAAAACCGTATATTCCCTTCCTGTTCTGCCGTTCCCTAGCTTGTCGTGCATTCTTTCCAAAAATCGGGACTTTTTGAAAACGCCGCAGGACGCGGAACAAATTGTTAAAAATTGGGACTGTCCTGCCAAAAGCGGGACGTCTGGTCACCTTACCCTAACTACTTCTGCCTGCCAGCCTGATCACCCCCTAACCACTCCCCTGCCAACCTGATTGATGCCTAATTGCTCCACTGCCAGCCTGTTTGCCCCTAACTACCCACCCCTGCAAGCCTGGTCACCCCTAACTGCCCTCCCCTGCAGGCCTGGTCATGCCTAACTACCCTCCCCTGCAGGCCTGGTCCCCCCCAACTGCTCTCACCTGCAGGCCTGGGTCCCCCACAACTGCCCTTCCCTGCAGGCCTGGTCGCCCCCAACTTCCCTCCTCTGCTGGCCTGGTCACCCCTAACTGCCCTCCCCTGCAGGCTTGATTGCCCCCAACTGCCCTCCCTTGCAGGCCTGGTCCCTCTCAACTGCCCTCCCCTGCTGGCCATCTTGTGGTGGCCATCTTGTGTCCACATGGGGGCAGTCATCTTTGACCACATGGGGCAGCCATCTTGTGTGTTGGAGTGATGGTAAATTTGCATATTCTTTTATTATATAGGATCAGATAGGATAGAGGCCTGGTGCACGTATGGGGGCCAGCTGGTTTGCCCTGAAGGGTGACCCGGATCAGGGTGGGGGTTCCCTTGGGGCATGGGGCGGCCTGGGCGAGGGGCCTGTGGTGGTTTGCAGGCTGGCCACACACCCCGGTGACCCAAGTGGAGGCCCTGGTATCTGGGATTTATTTATCTTCTATGATTGAAACTTTGTAGTCTTCAGCAGAATCAAGCCTCCTGCTCACTCCGTGGCCACAGCCATCTTGGTTGGGATTTATTTATCTTCTATAAATGAAACTTTGTAGCCTTAAGCGGAGGCCAAGGCAGGCCAGGACTGTGGAAACTTGGCTTCCTCCATTGCCGGGGGCAACTCAAGCCTCCTGCTCTCTCCAGCTCCGTGGCTGCCACCATTTTTGTTGGGATTTATTTATCTTCTATAATTGAAACTTTGTAGCCTTAAGTGGAGGCCAAGGCAGGCCAGGGCTGGCGGAAAGCTTGGCTTCCTCCATTGCCAGGGAAACCCAAACTTACTGCCTTCTCTGTGGCCACAGCCATCTTGGTTGCATTAATTTGCATACTTGCTCCTGATTGGCTGGTGGGCGTGACTTGTGGGTGTAGCGGATGTATGGTCAATTTGCATATTACTCTTTTATTAGATAGGATGCTGCAGTGAACTAGGGGTGCATTTATATGTATGAATTGGTGGGGTGTTTTTTTGTTTGTTTATTTGTTTTAATCTTCAACCAAGGATATTTTTCCATTGATTTTTAGAGAGAGTAGAAGAGAGAGGGAAAGACAGAAAGAAACATCGATGTGAAAGAAACACATCAATTGGCTGCCTTTTGTATGAGCCCGAACCAGGGCCCAGGCCAGGGAAGAGCCTGCAACCCAGTACATGCCCTTGACCAGAATCCAACCCGGGACCCTTTGGTCCGCAGGCCAACGCTGTGTCCATTGAGACAAATTGGCTAGGGCTGAATTAGCATTTTTGTTTCCTCCTGGTAAAAAGTCAGAAGTGGGATTTCTGGATTGTACAGTAGTCCCATTTTTAATTGCTTGATGAACCTTTCTACTGCCTTCCAGAGTGGCTGCAGCAATTTTATGGTCACACCAGCAGTGTACAAGAGTTCCCTTTTCTCCACATTCTCACAAACACTTATTTGTTGACTTTTTGATAATAGCCATTCTGACATATCTCATTGTACTTTTGATTTGCATTTTCCTGATGATTAATCATGTTGAGCATCTTCTCATATGATGTTTAAGGTCATTGTTTCCATATTGAATTTTTGTCTGGATTTTCTATTTCTTATTGTACTAGAGGCCCAGTGCACAAAATTGTGCACACGTAGCTCACCTCTGCTTGCCACCACTCACCGCCCTGCCTGCCACCCGCCACTGAGAGCCACAAGCCACCCTGCCCACCACCATGAGCCTCTACTCATGGGGGGAGGGACTGAGAGGTGGTCAATGCACCTCATGAAGACTGGTCAAGTGGTTGTTCCAGTCATTACGCTTATGGTCCCTGGCCTTTTATTATATAGAATGTGGGTGTTAAAGTCTTCTTATGTTATTGCAAAAATTTCAATTTCTCTCTTTATGTCTGTTAATATTTGCCTTGTATAGTTAGTCCTCCTATATTGGGTGCATAGATATTTATGAATATTATATCTTTTGATCCTTTGATTATTATGTAATGGTCTTCTTTATGTCTCTTTTTATAGTCTTTGTTTTAATGTCCAACTTGTTTGATATGAGTATTGCTATCCCAGCTTTCTTTTCATTTGTATTTATGTGGAATATATTTTCCATACCTTCATTTTCAGTATGTGTCTATCTTTTGATCTGAAGTGAATCTTGTTTATGCAGCATATGGGTGGGTCTTGCTTGTTGTTTTTTTTTGTTGTTGTTGTTGTTATTGTTGTTTTGTTTTGTTTTTATCCATTAATTTACCATATGTCTTTTGGTTGGAACTTTTAGTCCATTTGTTTTTAAACTAATTACAGATAGGTATGGTCTTTTTGCCATTTTGTTAATTCTTTTTTTTTATTGGTTATATAGTTGTTTTCTTTGTATTCCTTTCTCTTTAATTTTTGTGTATCTTTTGTAGGTTTTGGTTTATAGTTACTATGAGGTTCATATATATTGATCTATATATTTTGCTGTATATTTTAAGCTGATAGGTATTTAAGTTCAAACACATTCTAAAGCGCTACAGTTTGGCTCATCATGTTTTAGAAATTTTTGTTTTGTGAATTCCCTAACTACTTATTGTAGTTATAGTTGGTTTTGCTACTTTTGTCTTTTAACCTTCATATTAACTTTTAAAAAACATAAGTTTTTATTGATTTTTAGAGAGAGTGAGGAAGTGAGAGGAATAGAGAGATAGAAACATCAGTGAGAGAGAAATATCATCAATCAGCTGCCTCCTGCACTTCCCTTACTGGGGTTTGAGCCCACAACCCAGGCATGTGCCCTGACTGGAAATCGAACTAGTGACCTCTGGTTCATGGGTCAATCCTCAACCACTGAGCCACACCAGCCAGACCATATTAGCTTTTTAAGTGTCTGATTTATTGTTTATTATATGTTTGCCTTTTCTAGTGAGATTTTTTTTCATATGTTTTATTATTTCTGCTTATGGCCTTTTATTTTCTGCCTGAAGAAGATACTTCAATATTTCTTGTAAAGTCAGTTTAATAGTGATGAACTTGTTTAGTGTTCACTTGTCTGGGTAGAGTATTCTAGGTTGTAGGTTTCTTTTTTTAGCACTTGAAATATATCTTGCCACTCCCTTAGGCCTGTAAATTTTCTGCTGAGAAATCAGCTGATCTATGATTAGCTCTCATCATTGATGTTTCTGTCTCTCCCCCTCCCTCTCCCTTCTTCTCTGAAATCAATAGAAACATATTTTTTAAAAGTAAGTAATTGTTGAGATTTCAAATTTTGCTCTCTTGCTTCCTGCTCTAATAGGTCTATGGAAATGCAGGACCTAGCGAGTCCTCATCCTCTTGTTGGAGGTGGTGATGCCCCTGGTAGCTCCAAACTGGAGAAAGCGAATCTCAGTAGCACATCAGTCACCACAAATGGGACAGGAGGTAAGTGTATAACCTTAAAGACACCAGAATCACATTTTCACATTTTAATATTTGCTGCAATTTCATATGTTAGGTTATACTAATACAGAAATATCTCACTGGCAATAACACAATCAGCATTATATGCAAGGAATATATAGTTAATGGATTATTTGTTGTTCTGTTCATTTTCTTGAAATTTGTGTTCCTCCTCTAAAACTGGAAACATTCAGAAACACCCAGACAGCCCTGGGCAACATTGAAGGCCTTTAGTGAAGCTTCTTTTTTGCATTTGCCCTTGTAAATATTTTCTAAAATGTGGAAAATGTGGCCAAAAGGTTCTTACGAAAAAAGAAGATGAAGAAGAAAAAAAATTATATTATTTTATAATTTTATTTTGAATTATGAGAGAAAGTCTACCAAAATTTTTTTCTTAAAATGTGGTTTTCCTTAAAAGTAAATTTGGAAATAGAAAAAAATATATCTGCTGAAATTTCTTTACAAAGAGAATAATACCTAGCATGTATTCAAAAATAGGAATTTAATTTAATATTTTTTCCAGATATCTTCTCATTTGATTAACCCATAATTAATACACAACATATGGCAACAATAACAGTTATTTCAAATATCCTGCCATATTGTTTTTGTAAAATACATTCAACTTGTCAGAAAATATAATCTTATTTTTGCATCACAATATATAGACTACATCTATATACACATAAGTTGCATTTTAAATTATTCAATTATTTTCAAGTTTTATAGATCTAGTTATTTTATTCAGAAAGTGAGAAATTACATGAAATTTGTTTTAACTTATAAACTTCAAATTATTAGATATCAGCATTTGCCACATCATATTTTCTTTAAAATTTTCAATAAATATTTATGAAATTGATACACCTCTTTTCACTTATTTTAGAACTGTGCAACCTAAAATTTTCTTTGTAAAGTTGTGTGCATTGCAATTTGCCTGTATTTAATAATGTTTTACACCAAACCCTTTGTAAATTAACCTTTTTCTTGTTTATAATGTTTATTTGTCCCTAAACATGCATCTATAGTTTTGGCTAATTAATTATAGGATTGCATATTTATAAGATTGTTTAGTGATGACTTCTGGAGTAAGAACATTAATATTTAAACCTTAGCTTGGTCCAAATAATAATATTTTTAAAAAACCATGCATTCTGGAAGCAGACCTTGGAATTCACTAATCATCATGTGTATATATTTAACGGAACTAAAACAGACCTGATCAACTAAAATGTAAAAGTCATACCATGCAGTTATAATTTTTGGTGAAAAGGTCAGAAACCAGTGCAAGCATTGAAAACTATTCGTGTACACTGAGCAGGCACTCAGACAATGAACCCTTATACTGTTCCTGTTCTCAGGGGACAACATGACTGTTTTAAACACTGCAGACTGGTTGCTGAGTTGCAACACCCCCTCTTCCGCAACAAGTATGAGAGATGATGGTACACTGCATGTGTTTGGGTGTGTGGATTTGCCCTTCTGGTTTGCTTTCTGTTGCTATTTCTGTGTTTGCACCTTTTTTTCTGTGTCCAATACTTGTAAAGGAAAAGGAGAAATGATCATGCCTTTTAGTTGTTTATTGGTAAGAGTTGGCTATATTTTTCATATCAACTACTATTCTCATCTCAAATTCTTATCAGCAGTATTCTTAGATTTTTTCATAATTTTACAAAAACGGTGCATCTATTGTTTTCCTAACTACACATCAATTTATTAAGTGGTTGATTGAGCACCACATTCATGTCAATCAGAGAATTTGAAACAGATTGTGTGTACATACAAACTTATTTATCTTTTTAACCTATATATTTTTATAATTTATATTGACTTTTGAGCATGGCAGAAGATATTTGCTATTTTAGATACTTTATTAAATATTCCAATTAAAGTAACATTAACAAATATTCCAATTAAAGTAACAGTTAAAATCCCATCATTTAAAAAACCATCAGTGATTAAAGCTATATGTTTAAAATTGTAAATTAATATTGTCTGAAAATATTTTGAACTATAGACATTTACTACATTCATATATGTAATATGTATTAAAGTATAAAAAAAACATTTTCCTAAATCAAAAGTTAATATACTATCAAAATTTAAAAATAAATATAATACCATAGCACTATGACAGAACCATCCAACTCAAGATTAAACAGAAGAACTCACTACCTATCACAAATGTGCATTATGAGCAAGCAGTTAGACTAGGCACAGCTTGGGGAACCTTGCCATATCTTGATTATATTAGATTATATGACCAGTGAATGAAGAATACTCCATTATGCCCATTACTTTTATATTTATAATTTTCATTTCAATTTTTTTTCAATTTCACACTTAAAATATGCTTTTCATAGTTAAACATATATTGCCAGAATTAGTTTCTCTTCGTGGGTCTTTATTCATAAAGAGCAAGATAGTAAATATTTTGGGCTTTGTAGGTCATACTGCCTCTGTCTCCACTACTTAGTAATGCCATCGTAGTATCAAAACAGCCATAGACAATATATAGATGAATTAGTGTGACTAGGTTCCAATAAAACTTTATTTATGGACTCTGAAATTTAATTTTATATTAATTTCATGTCACAAAATATTCCAAATTTGAGCACTTTTAAAACATTTAAGATTTAAAATATTTCTAGCTCATTGGCTGATGTTCTGTTCTAAAGTAGTATTAATATAACTCAGGCAACTTTTATAATAGTAAATATATATATATTTACATATAATATATATAATATAAAATATATAATATATATAATATTTAGTAATTCATGGCTAATCTAACTGGAAACATTTTTTTGAGTGTTACACTTCAAGTTTTCTGGTTCTCATTGTTAATGTTAAGTGTCATGTGGCCATTTGGGAAGAACAAGGTCATGTGTGTCAGAAGGATGTGATTTGAATCTTGTCACTACACTTATGAGCTGTGTCACCTTGGACAAGTTACTGAACCTTTCTGAGCTTTAATTCTTTTCTATAAAAGAAGGTTAATAACACTTCCCTGGCAAGGCTTTTTGTCCTAAACTAGATAATGTATGTAAGTTGCTTGGTAATAAATGTCAGAATATTTCCTTCTTTCATTAATAATCCTCTCTAATAATAGACAAATATGCAAATTGACCATACCTCCGACACACCCACAAGCCACGCCCAGCATCCAATCAGAGCGAGTATGCAAATTAACCCAAACCAAGATGGCTACAGCCACAGAAAGCAAGGTTTCCTAGGTAACAGAGGAAGCCAAGCTTTCCACCTGCCCTAGCCAGGCCTAAGCCTCCACTCAAGCTACAAAGTTTCAATTATAGAAGGTAAACAAATTCAAACAAATGGCAGCAGAATGGAGCTTGAGAGAGCAGGCCAGGGTTGCCGCTGGCAACAGGGGAAGCAAAGCTTTCCACACACCCTGGCCAGGCCCACCCGCTTAAGGCAACAAAATTTCAATTATAACCCCAACACAAATGGCTGCCGGCCTCGGAGGGAGCCCCAGGCTTGGCTCAGCTCCAGGCTACAAAGTTTCAATTGTAGAAGGAAAATAAATTCCAGATACCAGGGCCTCTGCTTGGGTCGCCAGGGGGCGTGGCCGGCCTGCAAACCACCACAGGCCCCTCGCTCAGGCCGCCCCACACCCCAAGGGAAACCCCACCTGATCCGGGACGCCCTTCAGGGCAAACCAGCTGGCCCCCACACCTCTACCAGGCCTCTATCCTATCTAATAAAAGAGTACTATGCAGATTGATCATCACTGCAACACACAATATAGCTGCCCCCATGTGGTCAAAGATCCTGCCCCCATGTGGACACAAGATGGCCACCACAAGATGGCCAGCAGGAAAGGGCAGTTGGGAGGCACCTGGCCTGCAAGGGAGGGCAGTTGAGAGGGACCAAGCCTGCAAGGGAGGGCAGTTGGAGGTGATCAACCCTGCAGGAGAGGGCAGTTAGGGGTGACCAGGCCGGCAGAGGAGGGAAGTTAGGGACAAACAGGCTGGCAGCGGAGTGGTTAGGGGGTGATCAGGCTGGCAGGCAGAAGCGGTTAGGGGCAATCAGGAAGGCAGGCAGGCAGGCAAGCATTTGGGGGCCAGCAGTCCTGGATTGTGAGAGGGATGTCCGACTGCCCGTTTAGGCCCGATCCCTCAAGGGGTCCCATATTGGAGAGGGTACAGGCTGGGCTGAGGGAAAACCCCCCTCCGTGCACGAATTTCGTGCACCGGGCCTCTAGTTTAATAATAATTGGCCAGCAAATTCTTTTTTTAAATATATTTTTATTGACTTCAAAGAGGAAGGGAGAAGGAGAGGGAGAGAGAGAGATAGAAACATCAGTGATGAGAAAGACTCATTGATCGGCTGCCTCCTGCACTCCCCACACTGGGGATCAAGCCCACAACTGGGGCATGTGCCCTGACCTTCTGGTTTATAGGTCGATGCTCAACCACTGAGCCATGCCAGCTGGGCTGGCAACAAATTCTTAAGGAAAATAAAACATGCATTATGTTAAAATATCCTCCAATGTTTGGTCAGATGATAAAATTCTTCTGAATTTACAATAGGTAAAATGACCACAGAAACCAAATCTTTAGTGAGATTATACTTTGATTATTAATGACATAGTCTTGGTAGCATATTGAGATGAAATTTTTGATGAAGTTTAATGACTTTTTATGTTGGCTGTTTATAATACAAACTAAGAATTTGGTGCATAATCTCTCCCATTGACAGTAAATTATTTTATTTTTAATCCTGGGTTTTATTGTTGGTATTGGATTATTGCATAAAATTATTATAATAAAAAAGAAAAAAGCTAATTTAGGGTGTTTTCAAGAACTTTCCATTAATTTTTGAGATTTTCAAAAAGATAAATTTAGTTATATATTTTATACTAATATGAATGAGTTGACAGCATTACCTTAACCTACCATATTACATTCGTGCTGTTTCAATATATTACACTATTACTTTAATTTAAAATGTTTTATCACCTTAATCTTAATTACATCTGCAGATTTATATTGTTACCTAGATTTTCCTTTCAAATGTTTGTCACTTATAAAATTGTTAAAATATAGAACTAGTAATAAAAATAGAATAAATGCAATCATACCTTAGCATATAGATCAGGGATCAGCAAACTTTCTGTAAAGGGTCAGATAGTAAGTATTATAGGCTTTGAGGCCATATGGTCTCTGTTGCAACTACTCAATTTAACTTTTGTTGCACAAAAGAAGCCATAGATAATATGTAAGTGATTGAGCTTGGCTGTGTTCAAATAAAACTTGATAGATTTGAATTTCTCAAAATTTTCACATCTTTTGATATTTTCAACTATTTAAAAATGTAAAAGTCATTCTTAGCTCATGGACCATTTAAAAATAGGCACCAGAGCAGATTCGTAACATGGGTTATAGTTTGCCCATCCCTGATATAGATATATATGCTATAGGTGTGGTCTACATACTTCATGTACATATACATTCATGCATGTAAATGCATGTCAAGTATATGAAAGTTACTTCCAGATACAGGAAAGATCCTAATTTACAAGATTCAGATTTATGATAAGCCAAACATTGTATACAAAAATACTTAGATCTATTGGAAGTACTTAGGATAGGGTCTAAAAGTGAATTTTTACTTTCTCAATTACTAGTAAAATGTGGCAAGTTTCTATTATATGCCAGGCTCTGTGCTAGAAAATGGAAACCCAATGGTACCTATAGAACATGATACTGGCCATCAAGGGACCAAAATCTAGCAGAGGAAAAGAGACAAGAAAATAATGAGTGAATAATGTGTTCAAGGTGGGTGTAGAGGGAGGGAATATTTTATTCTACATGGAGATTTAGAAAATACTTCAAAGCAATTTGGGGGAACCAAAACCAGACATGTGATCAGATTTATGGCATTTTCTATAAAGGGATGGGCAAAAGTAGGTTTACAGTTGTGAGTTTGTGAAACAGTTTATTCTTATATTATTATTTATTAATTAATGATTGTATTATTTATTATTATTATTATCAACCTACTTTTGCCCACCCCTGTATTTAGAATCTGCATAGCATGGAAAAGAATCTTCCAAAATATTTAATATATCAATGAGTGAATCACATGTAATTACTTTATTTCTGAATGTTATATACATGTGCAATAGAGCCCTTTTTACATTTGCTTTTTGGAATGAGAACCCTAAATTGCTTTATCAAATTATTTTTCAAAATTTAATACTTTAAGGATACTTAGGAACAAAAGATACTTGGTGATTTAGACAAACATAAACCATAGGCTGTAGCAATTATTAAAACTGGCAGGCAATACTTATTGTTCCCTTGCAGTGGTATGAATTGTATCCCTCCTGATATAAATCCTCCTGAAATTCTTTGTAGAACCTAAAGGGTCAAAGTTGCTATGTTTAATTTTGTGATTCAGCAAGAAGTGTATTTGGAATTATATATATAGATATACACTTTTTTAAGTGGACACTTAAATATAAAATGTAAATTACTGGGTCAGCTCTTTTAAGGATTAAGTGCGCTATTGCAACAAATGAACATGAATGATATTATGATAATAAATCAGACTTTCTCCAAAAAATATACACATCAATGCTGCACTTGAGTTTTCAAGATAAACTGCAGGGACAAGATTTAATTTGAAAATATGTGTATGAGGATATGGATGAAGGTTGGGAAGTGAAGGGAGGAAATCAATGGTTTAGTAGACATAGCTAACACCTGGCAATAATCACATACAATCTTGATTAAATCTGTAGATTATTTTAAAGGTGAAAATTCAGTCATTTCAATACATTAAAATTAACTTGACCCTTTTAAAAAACGATTTGGCTCTATTAAAAACAAATTGCAAGTGGATAATTAGTGGGGACCAGACAATTAACCTTTTGCACTCGGATGTCGAGTGTGACTCGACACGGTTAGCATTAGAATAAAGAAATCGAGAAAAAAGCAAGTGAGTGCAAAGGGTTAAAGTATTTCTTCTGTGCAAAGTACCATATATAGTTTTTTTTTTTTCATTTTACTTTTATGGAAATAGACCCTTATTTTGAGCATGTAGAAAACTGCAGGACTCATTAACCTATGACATCAAAATATAATTGCTGTTTTTGAAATCAAAATAATAATTTACTATTAAGCATTTATAAGTGCATTTTACAAATAGTGTTCATAGATTTAGATACGTTTAAGTAGGAATTTGGCCACACTTCGAATTTGGAAGTTCTAAGAAATTTTCTCTTGTTTTAGTTTTGAAGGCTTTAGACTGTGTTTTTGTCATAAATATCAGGAGTGAAATGTGGACATTGCCTCACAGAGAGCCTTTGTGATCTACACCCATCTAGATCACACTCTGATCATCTTTACACGGATACAGATTAAAGGAATTCTTGGTTAGTTAGTGCAGCCTGCAAAGGCAGTATGGTTGAGAGTTTGGATTCTGAAACTGTACCACCCTGGTCTCAAATTCTAGCACTCACTAGCTCTGTGACTATAGACAAGTTATTTAACCTCTTTGTGCCTCTTTGTTCCCTCATCTGAGAAATGAAGATGATAGTATCACCTACCTCATATGATTGTCATGGGGAGTAAATGAGTTAATATCTATAAAGCACAGGAAGAGCACCTAGAATGTATTAAGTACCTTTTAAGTGTGTGTTGTTATCTGCTTTCAAACTTGCTACTTCTTGTCGTTTAAAATATTTCATGAGGAAGAAATGGAAAACATACTGTATTAGCCTATTCCCACACTTTGGAACTTTCATTATTATCAAAGTGTGCCTAATTGCTCCATCTAAAAAATAGCCCATTCTTGACATTTTCTGAGGCATCATGAAGAGTCACTGTCATGAATCTAAACTATTTTCATACCTGAAGACAGCCTGTTATGGTGGAAAGATCATGGATTTGGCGCTAAAGACCTGCATATGGATCTTAGCTTGATATCACCTGCAATGGAACAGGCCCATCAGCTCACCCGAACATTAGTTTCCTCCTGTGTAAATTGGATATAGTGGTTTGCATTGATCAAGGTTGTTTTAAGGAATAGCTAAATATAAATAATCTAGCACATAATAAGCTCTCAATAAATAATTATGTAGTAGCAAGTAATTTTGTGGTGGTAAATTTAATTAGTGATCAGCTAGAAGCATAATAGGGACTACCATCCACGTTGCTAATAAAAAGTAGTAACCTCAATATATTACTTATCATTATACAAATAATGAGATACTACTCCTCAAATGATGTTGCTATTGAAAAAGAGGTGGACCTTAAATTTCCCTTTTGCTAGGAGAAGTAGGACAAGTTTCTTTACTCCCTCTTCCCAACCTCTTAGAATCATCCAGCAAATCTTCAGGACGTTATTGAATCATGGATAGTAAATTAACCTCAGAGCTCGCTAAGGGAGGGTCCAGCTAGTTCTGTTCTTGTGGAAAGAGAGCATAATCATGACTGCATGATTCTCCACTAATTAATTGCTTTCCTAACAGCATAACCCAACTGACTTCTTTGGTTGGTGGGTATGTTCTGACCCACCATTCTTTTTGTCATATCTGTTCATGGTTGGCTAGTCTTCCGCTTTCTTCTTTATAGTTTTCTGCTTGCTTCTAAGTTATTTCACTGTATCATTCCAGGAAACGTAAGAGGTGTTAAGTAGAAAATAATTTAGTTTATTCCCTCGCTGCTGTGGTATATGTAGCAGAGCTCCGCCCAGAAAGGGAAAATATGGTGTGACAAAATAAGTAGAGGCTTTTCCACTGCCCCCCTCCCCCCACTCACATCTAATAATGACCATTATGTGTGCCAGGCTACATCATTGCCAAGTGAGGATTTTGCCAAAATATACCACCTCAAAGAAGAAATAACATATTAAAGAGTTTTCAAAAGATACACTTATTGCTGTAGAAATCATCTCTTATTCTATGCTTCTCTCTATAATTCATTAAAAATCATTATGACTTTAAAATAAAAAGCCCAACACCTTATGTATAGCTCTTTAGTCTTTTCTAAGAGCAAAATATTTATTGAGTGCCTCATTTTTCACCCATCACATGAATATGCCCATGATTTCTGTATTTCAGTATGCCTCCATTGTACTCTTATGCAATTATTTTTTTTAAATATCTTCTTGAGGAGAATAAAATATAAACTAGTACATCTCATTGTTATGTTTTGTATTAAATGTTCTGAAGACTGACCAATGGTTCCTATTTTCTGTCTTTTGACTATAATGTCAGAGTGTGCTTTAGGTGAGTTAAAAATGCAAATATGTATACTGCTGTTTCAACTTCATAAGGTGGACTGCCCTGAAAAGCCAGATTCAAGAGAACTGGCTTGGCCAGAGGAATTTTCAATTAAGTTCTCTCCAAATGCATGTCCATTTAGAAGCTAAATTAACAAAACTCTCATCGACTTCTCAAGTTCTCTCTTGCATGCCCATGGTAGCTAGAAAAACCACTCGTAGAACAGTCAGCATCTTTGATATCAATTTAGAAATAAAACTCACATGTACTTATTCTTCTACATAGTGTCTCTCCTTGCAGTCAAAACAGAGCCTTTGAACAGCAGTGAAACCACAACCACGACTGGAGATGGAGCGCTTGACACTTTTACTGGGTCAGGTAAAGCCTTAAGCTCGTGTGTTGTTACGTACACATCGGGGTACACACAATTCTCCTAGTGGATGAGCAGCGTAAACACCAAAGCTGTTAGAACGTAGGTTTTTATACATTTAGCAATAAATTAACTTTTTTGAGAACTTATTGTCATAAAACTATGCATTTTTAGAAATTATATTTGGAATCATCTTGTTAGATTTTTTTTTTTTTTTTAGTTGACAGCAAAACAATCCCCCTTGACTTTCTTATCAGAAATAAGCAGAGCTGGCTTCCTTCATAATTATTTTATACAGTGTTTAATTTAATAGTTAGGTTGTAATAGTTGACTTTATCCCTTCAACTTGCCCATTCAAATGACATAAAAACTGCCTTTTCTCCAAAATTTGAGATGTAAAACTATCCATTTGATTCCTTCTAAATAACCTTGTTTCCTCTCTGGGTTTTAAAAAAATCCTCCCATGCAAGCAGCTGAGTGACAAGTATTAAAGGTTAATGGGCTGCAGGAGAGCACATGCGGGTTGCATTAGAACCAGCCTCTGAGAGCACTACTTTCATTCAAATGCTTCAAAGAGAACAATGGTGTGTCTTTAAACATCAATCCTTTTAAATACCAATACCTGATAACTCCCAGGTGGGCACAGAGGACACGCATTAAGTTGACTTAGTTAAAGTTACAATATTTTGTTTGGTTTATTATCTGGTGAAAGGATTCTTTTTTTTTTTTTAATGTGAGGAGGAATGTGTATAGCAGAAAGATGAACATTAAACCTGGAGAAGTATTTGTGGTAATTAAATCTTGGTTCTGTTATTCTGTTTTATTTTACATTTTTCCATGTTCTCATGGACAAGGGTTTCATGTGGTTGAGGTAAATGTAAAGTGTTGAGGTATATCTTTGAGGATAATGTCATTATAGCATATATTTAATTTTTAAAGATGATCCCATTTCCTGAGTTCACACTGATTGGGAGTGCTTGTCATATATTCACATAAATTTTGGTACTCCAAACAGAAAGAAATAATACATAAAGATTCATATGTGTTTATCTATATTTCTTCTAGCAATTCACTTGCCTCCCAGGAGCTAAATAGGTACCAACTAACTCTAGCATTCTTTATTACTCATTATAACCCTTGTAAACTTTCTACAAAGTAAATGCATATGGACATATTCTTAAGGAAAGGAATGGAATTATAAATAACTGATGACATAGTTAAATAGCATATCACAAGTTAACTGAAAGCTAAATGACAAACTTATAGAATGTTAGCTCCAGAAGGAATTTTAGAGATCTATGATTCATTTTATTGGTAAGAATACTAAGGCACTGAGAAGTTAACGGTGGTAAGGACCAGACAATCAAAACTGCACAGATGGTCTCTGCTATAAATAGTCTAGAACAGTATTCTGGGCTATTCAGGAGTCTTTCTGTGATACCCACAGGAAAATATAAACATGGGGGGAAAAATAACACACACACACACACACACACACACACTTTTTTTTTTTTACAAAGTTTCTCCATTTTCTTTTAAAAATTATCTAGGACTGTGCTGTCCAATAAAGTGCCCACTAAACATATGTGGCTATTTAAGTCTAAATTGACTAATATTTTGTACAAATTTTAAAAAGCCATGTAGTTACACTAGTCACATTTCAAGTGTTTAATAGCTGTATGTGGTTTTTCTAGTGGCTTTCATATTGGGTAACTCAGGTACAGAACAATTCTAACACCATGGACCAAGTTCTTTAGGACAACAAAGACTTAGGTCAGCAATCCTCAAAAGCAGCACCATCTAAAATGGACTTATTTCCTATTGTGAGGTAGTTGTCCTCTGCATTGCAAGATGGTTAGCAGCATCTCTATCATCTATACAAGGTAACAGTAGCACCCTCCACTTCTGACAACCCAAAATGGCTCCAGACATTTTTAATGTCCCCTGGCAAGCAAAATTTCTACTCAGCCCCCAACCTCATCACCTACCTCTCACCCTGTTGACAGTCACTGAGCTAAGGTTCCATGATCATAAGAATAAAACATTAAAATTGCTTGACATCATACTGTAAGAACCTGATAACATTCTTTATAATTTTGTCTTAATTAGTTTTCAGGAAATTTTTAAGGCAAGCAGTTTTGCTTACTTTCATAGGCATAAATTATGGAGAATAATGAGTATAGTGCTTTGGGTAATATCTCTAGATTAATTAAATGGAAATGGGGAAGGTCTCCAGAAATCATACTGAAGATTAGGCTGCCTGTGTAGCAACTGTCTTTACTTTGTTCAGCATAAGCTCAACCTCAACAAAATTAGTTAATTTTATTGTTGTTATCAGTTATGTGGAGATTTATGTTAGAATGAAATGTAGAAATTTTAGTTAAGAAGTATAAACTCTCCAAGTTTTATGCAAACATCCTAGTTTTCTGAAGCAAAGATCTTATGTTATATTTAGAAAATGAACATGTAGACATTAATATGAAATTTTAGTTGACCCTTTATACTGTTATGAGTGCATTATTCTAACGATTTCTAGATTCATTTGTTAGAGGGAGAAAGGATCCTCTATATTCAGACTTGTGTTTACCCATATGGATTTTTCTGAAATAATTCTGCTCCTTGGCTTATTTAATAAAAGCTGCTTCAGAGAATGTTTCTTTTCAGTATTTGATGTCTCTTTGGAAAATCCTTGTGTTTCACAATCATGTAAACAACTGATTAGTATAGTCTAAGTTTTGAGTGTGCCCAAGTGAAGTTTTATAAATAAGAGACAAAAAACATGGAATTAAGCCTCATTCAACTATATTTTTGATAAACAGTATTCACTATTATGAATTAATGAATCAAACTGAATTTCCTGTGGAGTAACACTATTAATATTACATAATGAACAGTTAGTGCCCGTAGTGTAGTAAAAAAGTCTGTTCTTATTTGAAAGTTTTAAACATTTTTTAAGTTTTTAGTAAATAAGTAGAAAATTAATGGTTCGTTAGTCAATGTATTTTCAAGTATACATAGTAAGCACACTTAAATAATGGTTGCTGAAAATATTTACAACATAACACCCTAGTCATAATTAATGATTTTCAAAATTGATTCATAATATTCTTGAAAACATACTTTCTGTACTGTTGCTATGAAAACTATAATAGACTTTCATCCTCAGGGTTCACAGGCCAAATAGCATTTTAAATACATTAAATTCTACCTGTTTATGAAGTAGCAGATCACAAGGGCACTTAATAGCATTTTGATATAGAAAAATCTCATGTTTCATGAAATAGTTAGCAACCTAAACCTATTTGTCACTTTTACAATTCTAAAAGTTTAGCTCTAGAATTATTATGAACAACTTAGAAAGGACATAGTACTTTGAAGTATAACTATGATTGATTAGACTAAACTAATTCCAGCGCTGCATTGTGTACTACTTTAATCTTTTTGAAAGGTGAATGAACAGCAGATGGCCTAATAAAGACACTCTGTGTGCTTGCCCAGTATGGATTGGCTCTGAAGGGACTTCCTCAACACAGTAGAGCCCATATATTTGCAATACATTCGTCTTAGTCAAGCAGATGGTTAAAGGAAAGAGAAACTTCCAAACTTTTGGACATATTCCAGTTTGGGGCTGCATGTTTAGGTGAAATATTAACAGGACCTGGCTTTCCCCTTTATGTTCTTCTCAAAAAAGTTCTCTCTCTGATAGGTCAAAATATTTTTGTAAATAAGGTTGCTACTGCATTTTGCAATATGGTGTGTGTGGTTTTTTTTTAAGTGTTGCATCATCACCCATGCGTTCTGTGTGTATTGCAATTATTACTAGAATAGTTTGGGCTGTATTTTTAAATTACTCATCTGATTGGTAAAAGAAAGAAAATAGAATATGATATCATTTGACAATTTGAAAATCAAGGGTGGACTATCACATTTTTTCTTAATTTTTATTATATTAAAATAAATATGGAGGAAGGGTAATGTATTGGCATCATATTTGGAATTTAAAACATAAAGTTTGCAAATGAAAAAAATTTACCTTTACATCGTGAAAGAATAATCACCTGTAGTTAAACATATTTATCCATAGCATATTAATACATAAAAGCATGCTACTGATTTGAGAAAATGAAAGAATGATGGAGGGGAATGATTTTTAAGAATTCATTTCATGCTCTTAGAACAAAATTGAAGCAGTTCAGTTAGAATAAAATGGGCATCTGTTTCTGTTTAGAAAATGAATTCATATTTTTTGAAAATCAGTGAATTTTTAGATATATATCTTTAATGTGATAATGTCTTTAAATTGGTTTTGTATACTCTAATGAAATATACTTATGAAGCAAACTTTTTGCACTTTTGTGTGTGTCTTACAGTAATAACAAGTAGTGGCTACAGTCCCAGATCAGCACATCAATATTCCCCACAGCTCTATCCTTCCAAGTAAGTGGTCAGTAGATTCTTTCAGATTTGTTAGAATAATTTTTCAGGATTACCTTTATTAATATGTAGTCACACAACATAGCTTTAAATTGGGATACATTTATGTATATAAATGTGTTATAGATAGATACTCTGATAGATTAGCTAGACAGATACATATCCTGTATAAATCTAGAAATAGAGATATACTCACTTTTATCTGGACAGTTCTCTTAATCCTAGATATTGGTGTACCTTGAGGAAAGCATCAAGTTCAAAACAGAGCACACTGATTTTTTAAATGAAAACCCTAAAATGCTAATGAGTTTAAAGCAAATCTAAAACATTACATTTTATACAAAAATCACTTTATAATCTATTCCATCATTACAGTATATATATATTTTATTTCAAGTCTTAATAAATACATTTTTGAAGAATATGCTGTACTGTTTTTATAAATAATGTAGTCAACTTATTGAGGGCAGTGGTAGAAATTTCAAATTTAACTATATTGATTATATATCTAAATTTGGTTGCAGTCAGCCAGATGTGTCAAGATTTGGGATCCCTAATTCATACACATTTAAGCATTCTCTTCTGCAGCAGCTAGAGTGTCTTTCTTTAACAATAGGTGGGGGATTGGATATCCAGTTGGGAACATTCTGTAAAATGTGGCATGATGAGAGGAATGGCATTCTATTTATTTTCAAGAAGCTAGCTGCCCACCTTTTTTTTGTTGTTGTTAGATTTTAGTTCTTGGTAGAGAGTTCTTGGTAGCACTTTTAATGACTTTTGTAGTCATTGCATAGCATTAGGTCACTCACAGTAACTGGAAATATACTCACAAGCATATTAATTAACTTGCCTGTATTCCATTTTCCTAATATATATATTAAATAGACTGCCATGTTTGATATAAACAATAATTATAGATCTGAAAGAGAATTTAGATATAATATCTAAACCAAAATTTCTCATTTTTTCATGAAGGTATAGACCAGGGGTCCTCAAACTTTTTAAACAGGGGGCCAGTTCACTGTCCCTCAGACCGTTGGAGGGCCGGACTATAGTTTAAAAAAAAACTATGAACAAATTCCTATGCACACTGCACATACCTTATTTTGAAGTAAAAAAACAAAATGGCAAAAACACCGCATGTGGCCCGCGGGCCGTAGTTTGAGGACGCCTGGTATAGACTTAGAGAGTTAAAAGCATTTGTCCAAGGTCACTAGCCTGGTTTGTAGCAGAACCTGAGCTCCTGACATTCAGACTCATGTCCTTTCCTGTGAAAATTATATTGTGGATAAAGAAGAGGATTACTTCCTGGCTATTATGAGGTTTCACTGAATCTAAGCTGTCTGAATTGTTATGCAGTCTTTGTTGCCACAGTAATGCTATTTTTCTGATATTTAGGCCCTATCCACACATTCTTTCTACACCAGCAGCTCAAACAATGTCTGCCTATGCAGGCCAGACTCAGTATTCGGGAATGCAGCAGCCCGCGGTCTACACAGCCTACTCACAGACAGGACAGCCCTACAGCCTGCCCACTTACGGTATTTCACGTCTTCTCTCTTCTCCTTTGGTTATAAGCTGGTAATCCTGCTGGTAGTTGTATATTCTAATATAAGATATCACATGGAAGTAAGATCATTTTAGTAACTAAATGGTTTGTACATGCATTTTCCGAACAGATTTGGGTGTGATGTTGCCAGGCATCAAGACAGAGAGTGGACTCCCACAAACTCAGTCTCCGTTACAGAGTGGGTGCCTCAGTTACAGCCCAGGGTTCTCCACCCCACAGCCAGGCCAGACACCTTATTCTTACCAGATGCCAGGTAAGTAGACACACAGGAGATGTGTTATGTGAGAACAAATTCTTTGAATGAGACTCCTTGGCTTCAGACTAGAATTATACAGTCATGAAGATAGTTTTAAACATTAAACCTCTACTCACACAATTTCATCAGAAAAGAAACATGATGAAAAAAGTTGAATATACATCAAGATTATATGACTCATACTCAATTTAAATAGTTAAATTTTAAGTTGTGTCAAATTGACAGTAAACTTGGTCCAAGCAAAGCAACCTCTGAGCCAGTCACCAGGCCAGCAGTCACATGTTTAGCATCTACTTAAGTGATTTCAAAGATTCATGACAAAAACCACCATTTTCTTGTTAGTATTTTTTAAGGGTGTAATGCTGTTTTTATTCTATTTAAAATTGGGTTAGTACTTTCTAAGACCCATTTATCATTGAATGAGGATTTTTTTGTTCATTCCTAAAATACCTCTCCCATATTGATACTACATTTCTTAATAGGAATGTTTATATAATTTAAATATACCACCCCTCAAATCCTCCCTATGTGGTCATTGTTTAATTTTCCCCTTGTTTTTTTACTCCAATTAAAAATTCTTTTTAATCACTGTGTAGTTATTGCAGAAAAAATTTAGTGACATAATAAAAACATTAAAAGCTTATTCCTAGCTTTCATTTTGTCTATATTATTAGAGTCAAAAAATTTGGGGCTATATTAACATATTTGAAGCAACTAGAATAGAAATTTGAGTCAATTGACTAAAATGAAATGATTACTTAGACTTTTTTAGCTGAAATGGCAGGTCTCTCTTTATCTAGAATGTAGAGAGAAATATCTTTATTCACATGCTACAGCCTCAGTAAGTATGTGACAGAGACCATAGAGACATTTTCATTTATTTCCCCAAGTACATCCATATTGTACATTCCAGGTCAGGACAATTTGTGTTAATTGCATACTATTCAACCCCATTGGTAAAATAATAAGCTGCCTCAATAGTCTTTCCCTTTACCTCTTAACAAACATATCTTTAAAAAACATATTTAAAAAATAATAATCTGCAAATTGATAGTTCACTTGTTTGCCTTAATTTTAAAAATCATTGAATGAATTTCTGACCTAATAATAAATTTTAGAAGGCCCTTAAAACTTAGATTACCTTAGTATTACAATATAAACCCAATTGAGTCTGAGCCCTAGTTCCTAGCTCTTTTGTTCTAAGGAAAAAACACAAGAATGAAAAGACAGGGGTGGCAAGCATCAATTAAGTCTAAGTGGGTTCTCTTGTTAATCTCTTAAACTAACACTGTCTAGATATTTAACTCGGGTGATTTTTGTATGCAAATGCAGTTGATATGACCATTTGAAAATTCAGTAGAATGGAGTTCCACTAGTCTGAAAGTAGTCTTCAGTCTGTTAATATTTTATTCTTTGAATATTCTGTACTTCTAGACACTTAACCCTTGAAGTTTAGCTGCAGTCCTTGTTAAGACTGTTCTAGATGTTACCTGTTATCACAAGAGGTATAGAGTCAAGCACATTTTCCTTATAAATCTCGCAACTTCAAATTTCACTGAATTAATAACAAAATTATATAAAATATATATATATATATATCATTGAATCTGCAAAGTGAAATATTTTTATTATTTTACAGTAAATACTTTAAAAATTCATTTTTATTTACTTGTAGGTTCTGGTTTTGCACCATCATCTACTATTTATGCAAATAATTCAGTTTCTAATTCAACGAATTTCAGCGGATCACAACAGGTATAGTAGTTTTTGTATTTTTGCTTCTTTATGTCTATTTCAGATTTGGGAAGAATAATATTTTGAGATTGCCACATAAGTGCATATTCTCCCAGAATAATGTATTTAAAATTAAGATAGCATTTTGAGGAAATAAAAATTAGCTATCCAGAATTTTTGGGATATGGGTAATTCTATATATTTTATATTTCCTGTTTGCTAAAGGTTTGCCCTTTAAACTTTAAGCTGTGATTGTTTTAATTATTTGGCATGGAATTACAAAATGTATTGCATACTTTCCTGTCATCGTAAACTAAACATAATTTAGTTTAAGACTAAACAAAATTATACTAAATATAACTTTATTTTTTTGATAAAAGTTTATGAACATTAATTGATGGAACTGTAATCAGTAATTGGGTTATGTTGTCATTTTTCATCCAAAATGATATTTATTACTAAACAAAATCCCTTTTGGACTACTTTTGGCTTTTATATTTTACTTATTTATTATTAACATATTTTTATTGATTTCAGAGAGTAAGGAAGAGGGAGAGAAGAGAGAATCATTGATCAGCTGCCTCCTGCATGCCCCCTACTTGGGATTGAGCCCACAACCCGAGCACCTGCCCTAATGGAGAATTGAACCTGGGACCCTTCAGTCCACAGGCCAATACTCTATCCACTGAGCCAAACCAGCTAGGGCAACTTTTGACTTTTATTTTTTAGTTTACTAGGTAGAGTGATAACATAAGGGAAAGAATTCGTCTGTTCCAGTTGAAAGGATTAAAGATTCATAAAGGAGAGGAAAGATTTATATCATAAAACAGATCCAATGCTACCTGAATATTTAAATACAGTGGCTCCAATATAAAATGTAGTCTGTATTTTGGACCATGGACCGAGTACCAATTTATTATTTTAGCAAATACTTATTGAGTACTTATTCTGTATTAGGAATGGGAGGTATTCTAGGGAAAGGAAGGTGGGGATGGGTTGGATCAGACCTGATCCTATCTCATGGAGCTTACAGCCTACTGAGAGAAGTTGACAATAAACCAGTAAACAGACAGGTAAATATACAATTAGCATGAGGGGAGAGAACAGGGTCCTATTAAAAATATTATTAGAAATCTAACTGGAGTAAGGGAGATTTGGTGGAAGGCCTGTCTATGGAACTGACATTTAGGCCAAGTCTTCTGAGGGCTGGGTGAAGAATGAGGGCAAGGGTGTTTCAGGCATAGAAAGCAGCATGTACTAGATCGCCCAGGGCTGATAAACTTGGTGTGTCAGTCTGGAGTTTAGTTTGTACCTGAGGGTCCGGTGGGGAATCACATCTGCACAGATGGGCAGGGGCCTACACAAGTAGGGCCCTGTGATGTATAGGAAGACATTTAGATTGTATTCCAATCCAAATGGGAAGCTGTTAAAGGATTTTGAACAGGAGAATAGCATCATGTAATTTATGTTTTGAAAAGATTACTCTGGCTTCAGGGACTTTGGAGAAAGCCAAAAATAGAAAGGAGGAGATAAATTAGAAAACCTGTCCATTGGCTCCAACAGCAAGTAAAGGTGGCTTGGACCAGGATGACAGTAGAGGAAATAAAGAGAAGCAGAGATCTTTGAGATATGTTTGAGAACAAAAATACATTGTCTTCCCCAAAAGCTAGTAGTCTGGACCTTTTCAATAAGTAAATTCATCTTCCTTTAAGGCACAGGTGCAGGTCAGGCTCTCTGGCCTCCAGTTGCAGCTCTGAGAATCGCTAGCTATCTGACCTCGGGCAAATCCTTAAGCACTCTGTGCCTCCATCCCCTTCAGAGTAAAATATGAATAATGATAATACTGCATAGGAGGTTGTGAGGGTTAAATGACTAAGTCCATTTAAGGCTTTAGAACAGTACTTGACACAAAATAATCACTATGTAAATGTTTGTTTTTACTGCTTTACTCTGAAAAATATGTGTTGCTAGGCACTTTGTCCAAATATTGCAAGTTGTTTTTTTTGTTTGTTTATCGGCTCACAAGTGGTAATGGGGACCATCAAATCTAGAAATTAACAGATAGATAGAACTTCCGTTTTCTGCCATACTACTTAATCCTTTCTGATATTTGTTTGTACACATATGTACTTACACAGAGAATTACCTTTTTTGGGAATCACATCAAACATGGATCTTCTTTCCCTTAGGACCATGTATTAGGGAACCTTAATCCTGACCAAGGCTTTGTTATCAATAACAATTTGAGCTAAAACACACTAGATATATTAAATATCAGTTATCACAACAAATCCTTGTTCATGATCTTAATAAGTAAAAAAGTTTTGAAGGATTATTAAGATCACTTTAAGGTTCTTAAAATTTTTAAATAAAAAGCAGGTCAGAGGATTTGATCCAATGTTTTCTTTTTTTTCCTGTAACAAATGAGGCAAATAAATGTTTGAAGACCTCACTAAAATCTCCAAGTCAAGGCCTCAAGTGACATGTGTTCTGTGAGAGACTGAGAAAGAGAATATTTTATTCATCTTCTTTTACTTTCTCTTTATCTCCTGACAAGAAAACAAAATTATACAGGGTAGCCAAGAAGGGGAATAAAAATCACAATAATGCAGACTGAGGTGTGCATGGAAGCTGGGAGGGGCAGCCACACCTCCCCCTTGCAGGTGATGTTAGATGTATGAGAACGGATGCTATGAATATGAACTGATTCCATCTCCTTCTTGCCTCTTCAGGTGCATAAGACATGTTGATATATATCCTTGGATAAGTAATTTTGGGGCCGAAGTGAAGCATATGTACCCTTTAGGCAGATTAAAATGTGTGTATTGGATCTGGTTTGCAAAACCAGCAGGGTCATTCATGACAATGTGTATACAGAAGGTGCCCACAAAATTGTCTCTGGCCATTGGAATCAACTCAACGCTGTGGAATCTAAAACAAATGGAGCCAAATACTAATCTTACAGTTTACCATAGCGATTGCTTCCTTTTCAACCTGCCAGAGAGTAATTTCTATTTCAAACACACACATCTCCATTACTGTTTCAGGATTATCCATCCTACACAGCCTTTGGCCAAAACCAGTATGCACAGTATTACTCCGCATCAACGTATGGAGCATATATGACATCAAATAACACAGCTGATGGCACATCGTCCTCAACCTCAACCTATCAGTTGCAGGAATCTCTCCCAGGACTGACTAGCCAACCAGGTACAGATCTTCATCCAGGTGAAATACTTTCATATGTTTTGCTGTGTCTAATAATATGGAGAAAATGGACATTTCAGAAACGAGGCTTGAAAGCTCCCAGACGATTATGCTCATGTTAATCTGTGCTGGTATCACTGTGGACGATGACCTTCTGGCATCTGGAAAACACTTCTTTTAGATGTGGAGCCGTTAGGAGATTTAGATTTTTGATCTTAAATGGCAGTGTATATGTGAATGTAAGTGGATATAAAAAGGTCAGTGGGCTTTTTGCCAGACGCTTTTGTGACGGTCTTGACAACATAGAAAAGTTGTAGTATTAGCTTCGTTGGATATAACTGACCATATTTCCTATATGCTTGAGAGACTGCATAGTTCCTTCACCTTCGTGAGTCATCAGTGCCTCCAAGCAGTGAATGTTCCCTACCACCCTAGGGTTTTTAGGATCATTGCTAAGTAGTCTAATATCTTTGCCTACTCAGTACATATTTAAAATCCAATGTATTTTTTGTTGTCTGAAGCTTATCTGTTTTCTTATTGGAATTGTATTTGCTGACACATATGTAACCCAGCTGTAACATTTAAAGTTAAAAGCAAATTTAATAGAAATTCAGCATAATCCCAATAAAAATTCCAGCAGGACTTTTTGGAGAAATGATCAAGGTGACTCTAAAATTATAAGGAAAGGCAAAGGAACTAGAATAGACTAAATAATTTTGCAAAATAAGAACAAGGTTTGAGGGCTCACATTGCCTGATTTCAAGACTTATTATAAAGTACAGTAATCAAGAATGTGTGGCATTGGCAAAAGGACACATACTTGAAACAATGGAATAGAACAGAGGGTCCAGATATAGACTGACTTACATATACTGGAAAATGGGTTTTGACAAAAGTGCAAAGGCAACTGGAGAATGAATAGGTATTTTTGTTTGTTTGTTTTTGTTTGTTTGTTTTAGACTTTTAAATTTTTTATTTTATTTTTTCCATCACAATTAATCTCCTCTATGCACTCTTCCACCTCCACCAATCCCCTGCTTCTGCAATCCTTACACTGTTGTCCATGTCCATGAATTATTTTTTTTTCTTTTTTGCTCAATCTCTCACCCCTCCCCACCCCACTCTCCTTGGACATGCATAAGCAAAATTTAAAAAAACACACAAAACTAATTAAACAATAAAATCTGCCAGAATCTTGACTCTTAATTCATACCATATACAATAAATACATGTCAAAACTAAAACTATAAAACTTCTAGAAGAAGACTTGGGGGAAATTTTGTGGCCTTGGGTTATATAAAAATTTTATAGATATGATAAATAATATTCAGATCTTATCAGATTTTCTGTTTAATTTAAAGAAGAAATTACTTCTACTTATAACTATATTATTATCTCAACCAAAATCATAACAATATACAAGTCTGGATTTTTAAGGTATTCTGTTATCTCAGAACTTTAGTCAAGATACTTTAAGTTTGATTTTGTCTTTCAGATCTTGCATGCATACAAAAAGTAAACTAGATCGTAACTATGAGATTTTTCTTTGTTATTATTGATGAACTCTGAGATCTTTAGTTTAATGGTATGAAAATTATTTCCTATTAACCAACTCTGAATTTTGGAATTAAATCAGAGACCTAACAATTAAATCTAAAATTTTTCATAAATCATTTTCTGTTGACTTCTCTCATTTTTAAAAGAGAAACATACTTCATGTTCTATAAGACACAGCTGGTTGTTTTGATTTAGTGATAAACCCTAATGAAAAAAAAGTTGGATTTAAAAATCTAAAGCATGGAAGGTACAGTTATTCATTACTGTACTGATTAAAGGGTAATTATTCAATCATGTATGGTGTTGGCCCAAGAAAATGCCTAAGGTAGTTGGTAATGACTGATGATATTTGGAAACTGCAAATAGCATTCAGTTATTACTTTACCTTATTAGATATTTTGACAGTGTATTTAAAAGAAACATTACCATTCTGATTAAGAACAGATATTTTAGTTCATTATCTATATAAAGACCTCTATTAGCTTTTAACATAAAAATTATCTTAGGTATATTATAATTTTGATTTACATTCAGAAAGTGATAACTGATTAGTACATTAAAATTTGAGATATTTTTATAGCTCCTTTTTAAAATATTTTAAACATCTTTAACATTATATATAATTAGTCATTTGTAACAATATTATCCTTTACTAGGAGCCCTTGGTAGGCATTACAATACATTAGCCAATTAAATTTTACCAGTGGTTCAGAAAAGTAAGGGATATAGTAAGATCACTTCACTCTTTGAAAAGAAGCCAGTTTCTTAGGCAGAACTCAGTAGACTTTCCATAGCTTCATGGCATTTCACTTAAGGACAGGAAGGAAACAAAGTGCTAATTCAATTCGTGGAAGCTAACCAGAGGATTTAGATAGAAAGAACTGACCACATTTAACTTCTCTGCCAATCTGCATTTTCCATACCTGCAGCATTAATGTACCCTAGTACAATTACCTGAGTGAAGTTATTGGGCAGAGGCCCTGGAATTGACAGCTTTCTCCTTAAAAAAAGAAAAAATTGTGTCAATAAATGTTTAATGACCAGTTGAGCTCAAGTTCCTGGTTTTACCCTTTATCAGAAAAAAAGGATAGCATCTTCAAAAGCTATAGAGGTCAGAATAGTTCCACCTGGATGGTTGCTGTAGGAGCCCACATACTGCTGTGGCCTCTTCAGGACCTGCCCTTTTACTATAAAGTTCTTTTGATGAATTTCTTGGCTTTCACTCTCACAAATTGTATAAAGTCTGTATAATTCTTGATTAGTAAAAACAGATATAGGTTTGTAATCAAGAGTGTTGCAGTTTGGAGGAGGAAATATAAGCCTAGTAGTTAAAGCAGCAGTTCTGGAATCATACCAGAATTCCACACACAAACTATTTCATCTTGGTAAGTTAAGTCCCACATGTCTCCAGTTTTCCCATTATTAAAAGAGGATAATGAAAGACCAGATTCATGGAGTCAAAGTGAGGTTTATATCATATAGCTATAGACATAGATGCAGATATAGATAAAATGTTTCACAATAAAGAGTGCTGACAAATCAATAAGGAAAAGATAACCCAATTTTAAAAATGGGCAAAAGATGTAAACACTTATATCAAAAAAAAGAAGATACCAAATGGGAAATTAACATTCAAAAAAGTGTTTCACATCATTACTCATCAAGAAAATGCTAATTAAATCTACATTAAGATACCACCATACCCCCACAATGACTAATGTAACAAAGACTAGCAATATCAAGTATTGGCAAGAATGTCAAGCAACTGGAATTCTCATTGCTAGTAGGAGAGTGAGTTAATACAACCACTTTGGAAAAAGGTGATCAGAATCTGTTAAACATGAACATATGCCTTTCCTCTGACGCAGCAGTCCCACTGCTAGGTATATATACCTTAGAGCAGTGGTTCTCAACCTTTCTAATGCTGCAGCACTTTAATACAGTTCGTCATGTTGTGGTGACCCCCAACCATAAAATTATTTTCGTTGCTACTTTCATAACTGTAATTTTGCTACTGTTAATTAATCATAATGTCAATATCTGTGTTTTCCGATGGTCTTAGGCGACCCTGCTAGCGGTTCTCAACCTGTGGGTCGGGACATTATGATTAATTAACAGTAGCAAAATTACAGTTATGAAGTATCAACGAAAATAATTTTATGGTTGGGGGTCACCACAACATGAGGAACTGTATTAAAGGGTCGGGGCATTAGAAAGGTTGAGAACCACTGCCTTAGAGGAATGGGAGCTAAGTCCACAAAGACAAGAACAAGAATGTTTATAGCAGCTTTATTCATAGTTGCCTAAAATTATGAATAATCCAAATGTATATCAACAGAATGATAAATAAAGCATATATACATATATATTGAAGTTCTAGCCACATTAATGAAAGAACAGATGACTGCCCCAAGCTACAAAAGTGAATCAGTCACACAGACATAATGAACAGTGAATAGTCAAACATACTTCAATAAGCATTTTAAAAGGAAAGACAGTACATGAAAAAAAAAATACTTAAGGTTTAATAAATATGGAGCTGCTCCTCTTAGTTCTTTAAAAAGCTACCAAAACACTTCTGTCCATATTGTGTCCAAATTTTTAGAGCCCTTTTAAGATCTTTCAGTAACTTGGAAAGAATCAGTGGTATCAAGTCCCATTTTTATTGAAACCCAAACACTTCTTATAAATACTCCTTTCCCTGCCCCTCCTGCTCTTTTCATTCCCTTGCTGTTGGCTCCCAATTTATTGGAATAGCTGAGTTGTTTCTGCCAAACTCCTTCTTTATAGATCCAGTCAACCATCAACCACCCATAACATCACAGTGACTCTGGGATTTTGCAAGTTTTTGTCCTTTCAGCTCTTGTACTGTTGCAAGAACAAAGCTGCCTTGTGATAGTTAACACCTGAAAAAATGATCTATAGTAAAGAGAAAGACAGGTTGTATGGAATGTCATCCCAAAAATATTATTATAAGCTTATTTAATAAATTAGAGTTCATTTGAACCTACATTTTATATGAAAGAGAACATTTGATTTGCAGGACATAGTAGCCTTAGGAAAATTCTGTTAAAAAAACAACAACAACTAAACATAGAAAAAAATGTTGCGATATGCTATATTTTGGAAGTTGGTGTGTGTTTAAATACCTCAAGCCTAATTCATGCCTATGCAAGTAAGCTGAAACATGATTTACTGTAAGATAGAGCTATATTTAACCTCATTACTAAAACGTTTTATTATGCTGTTTACTCTGTTCACACAGTTGATAGCAGAGACCCACACAATGAACTGTGCTAGCAATGTTTTAAGAGCAATGGATATTTGGAACACGGACATATTTTTTTATGCTGTCCTGACATGCACAATGTTTCCCAAAGATGTTATAACTGTTATAAATGGTTACAAGCTAGCTATGTAGAATTTACTATTATTTAGAACATCTCAGAAAAAATATTACCTACATGTTATGTAGTTTGTTCAGATTTGATTATTTATATTAAAAACTGCTCAGCTGTCCTCAAAATTATTTTACTTTAATTTCATGATAAAGCATGGTAGTCATAGCATCTTTATGTTTAAAGTTGCATAACCTAAATTCAATATAGTTTGCCATCAGACTCTCCTAGAAGTTTTTACTTTGTGCATATTATTTAAATCCAATTAAATGTAAATCAGATCTAAATAATTCAAAAAGGTAGCTGCTATTACTCATGCTTTAATATAACACACACACACACACACACACAACACACACGCACACACACCACCTGAGATTCAGAGAGATTGAGTAAAATGCTTGCAGTCATAGGATAATCTGACTCTGGTTACTTGTGAGGTTTTACTGCATCTCACTGTTGCCTCCATTTGTTTATCTTAGCACACCCCAACCCCACATATACACATAGATTTGCCACTGCTCAGTACTTCCTACCTCATAAGATGCTTCACTATTAGCTTTAGACATGCCCGACTTTAAGGTATCTATGGGACATGAAGAAATCAATTAGATACAAAGTCTGGAACTTAGGATGCAGCCTGGTTGGGGATATAGATTTATTTAACAGTCATCACACAGAGGGTGATTAACATGGATCACCTAGATGGTGTGGCATGAGAAGGACAGTGATGAAAGCATGGAACTTGTAAATACCAACATACAAGGAATGGGAGAAGAAAAAGGAGTCCAGGTCTCCTAGGAAGAGATGGTGAGAGAGATGCTAGACTTAGGAGAGTGCAGGGTATCAGCTGCCAAATAATGGTCTGAGGGGTGCTGTTTAAGAGGCACAAACCCAGCATGGAGACCCAGGAATGTAAGATCTGAGCTCTCTATTGCATTTGTCAATGAGGTAATTATTGGGGACTTTGAATAAGAGTAGTTTTACAGTTTTGGTGAACTGAAGCTAATTGATGACAAATCGGCTGTCAGGAAGTGGAGAGAGATGTGCTGTCCAGTACTGTAGCTGCTGGCCACATGCGGCTATTGAGCACATGCAATGTGGCCAGTACAGATTGAGGTCCGCTGTAAGTGTAAACTACACACAGGACTTTAGTACAAAAAAGAGATTATGTAAAGCATGCCATTGATAATTTTATATGGATTACATGTTGAAATGGATATTTTGAATAAATTAGGTCAATTAACATAAATAAATAAAGTTAATTTTACATGTTTCTTTTTACATTTTTTAATGAGTATTTCTGTCAGACAGCACTGGTATGCACTATTCTTCTAAGAAGTGTCATTTTAAAAAATAAGATAGCAAGCAGATAGCTTCTAGATGGAAATGTAAGGTCAAAGGGAAGGACTTTTAAACTTGCCTATGACCCCAGAAGAAGAAAAGGTTGGACCGAAGATGAGAGAGGGTTTGACTAATGGAGCAAGATTCCTTAAGAGGTGGGGTAGGGGGAGTCAAGTTTGCATGGAATTGATCCACAAGACATTTCATCCTCTGAACTCTGATGTAAGGAGGTGAGAACAGATTTAAATTTAGATAAATATATAGGTGGGGGTAGAAACAGGAAGTTGAAGGCATATGGAGTATAAAAGGTGCTTAGGTGTAATAGATCACAGAGACTGAAACTTGGGAGGGACTCGTCTGACCTACAGACAGACATTTTTGTCCCTTTAGGATTATGGGTATTTGGGAGTATAAATCAATCTCTCTCTCTCTCTCTCTCTCTCTCTCTCTCTCTCTCTCTCTCTCTCTCTCTCTCATATCCTAAGATTTCTGTTAAGAATTTGTTAAGGTGATTAATAATGAAGACTCATGCCTAATCTAAAAATGAAGTGCTATTCTTGATGTGACTTATGTATTTATAGGAGAGTTCGATACCGTGCAGAGCCCCTCCACACCCATTAAAGATCTTGATGAGAGAACATGTAGGAGTTCTGGCTCAAAGTCCCGAGGAAGAGGCCGGAAAAATAATCCCTCCCCGCCTCCCGACAGTGACCTGGAGGTATGCTGACTCATCCTCAAAGAGTGTAATATGATGTTTTATTTTTATTGAATACATATTCTATACTTACAGTTTCATAAAGTTTCAAACTTTAAATATATATATATGTGTGTGTGTGTGTGTGTGTGTGTGTGTGTGTGTGCGTGCGTGTGTGTGTGTGTGTGTGTATCACGATGAAGGGAGTAGATCTACTTTGTAGTGGGTATTTCAGAGCTGAAAGTTTGAGATATCATCCATCATAATGGCCAAATTAAAAAAAAAAAAAAACAAAAAACTAAAAGTGATAATGAGTTAAAAATTCTAGGTCTGAGATAATTGCATCTTTTGGTCCACATTGATACAAACAAATTTTAAAAATAATTGTTTCTGGGGTAATTTTCTGAGAAACACTCCATTTGGTAGTACTAATGTAATGAAAGATACTTATGTGGGTCAATTAATTTTAAAAGGTAAAATTAATCTGTATGAAAATGAAAAGTTATCTTCTGAAAATAGAAAAAAATTCCAATCATCTGATACAGGTTAAAATTTTTAGATCTGTAAAAATTTTCATGAGCCTTTTTTTTCTGGTTGAAAGCTCTTTTGAGATATATCCATATGAAACAGGTGACTTTTATTATAAAACATCAGGAGAAACTATTCTTAGCCATAATCTGTTACTTCTTAAACAACTGCATACTTCAATTAAGAAAAAACATTGAATTTCCAGATTTGGTCAGGTTAAGTAATAGTCATTACACCTTCTTCATAAGAGATCATTTCCTTTACCTGAACAACAGTAGCAGATTCAAATGCATTCAGGAACTCGGCAGGTCACAATCCAATGGGTGAACTGGGCTAAGAAGCCAGCCTACTGTGAGAGCAGAGAGCATTGGCCCGATCAAAAGGGGCCCACCCATCTCTGTGGCACCTCAGCCAGCATTGCTACAGCTTCCACTTTCTCTGCTACAGCGAGAACCCTGAAGTTTGTTTGAAATCTCCTAATCTTAAAAAGTTGATCAATAATTTGAAATATTTCACTGTGCAGACCAAACAACCCACTTGATGGTCTAAGCTGACTCAAGAGCTCACACTTGGTACTATCTATTTAGGGATTATTATTGAGTCTTTTAAATATTTTTAAATTTTTAATTCTTTGAATGTATTGCAAAATATCACAAATCTATGAGGTGTAAAACTTTAAGATAGAGTTTCAAGTTCACTTCTATCATAAAGTCCAAATGTGTCTTTTGAGGTATTAACTGCAAATAAATATTTGGGTGAATTTCTTCAAATCAGGATATCTGATTTTTAAGCTTATTGTTTGTATAACTCTAGCTCCTCAGGTTTTACAGGGGTTAGATCTGGAAAATTTAGGGGAAAAAATTAATGGAGTAACATAGGTTTCTCTAAAATGGTATCAAGAGTATATCCAACAACAAAATGAGATGCTCTTTACTTGTAAAGAGATTTCTGCTTCCTTATAATTTAATAATTCTTTGATATTTATCTTTTTCTTTAGCGTGTGTTTGTCTGGGACTTGGATGAAACCATCATTGTTTTTCATTCACTGCTCACAGGTTCTTATGCCCAGAAGTATGGCAAGGTAAGTAATCAAGACATTTTATCCCAAGAAACCTTGCTAGAATTTTATTTTGTTCAAAAATCAAGAGCCATTTAAAAATGCATTTAGCCATCTGGGTGGCTCTATTGATAGAGCATTTCCTATGCATGAAAGGTTGCTGGTTCAATTCCTGATCTGGGCACATACCTGGGTTGCAGGTTTGATCCCCAATTGGAGCACGAAACTAAGGCAACCAATGTTTCTATTTCACATATATGTTTCTCTCTCTCTCTCTCTCTCTCTCTCTCTCTCTCTCTCTCTCTCTCTCTTCCTCTCTAAAAAATCTATAAAAACATATTTTGGGGTGATAATTAAAAGCATAATTAGAAAAAATACATTTATGTGGTTTTATTGCAGTTGATCAAATCTGCTCTTAATTATTTCTTTCTACTAGCCCATTATTTTTTTATGTGAATTGGCAAATTTTACAAAACTAATAAGAAATTGCATTCTTTTTTCTTCTTCATGATTGAGTTTTCTACATTAAAATAAAGCTTATTACTTTGATATAATTATTTTATAAAATTTTTGTAAATCAAAATGGACTTTAAGCATAAAAATTACATATTTTATATATATATATATATATATATATATATATATATATATATGCTACCAAACAACCGGTCAACCAGTCACTATGATGCTCACTGACCACCAGGGGGCAGATGCTCAATGCAGGAGCTGCCCCCTGATGGTCAGTGCGCTCCCACAGCCAACCTCCTGTGGTGGGCCAACCTCTCGCAATCCCTCCCCCCTCCCTTCCCCCCTGGCTGGCCAGCCCCGATTGCCCCGATAGGGACTGGACAAGACGGCCCCAATCAGCCTCGATCACCAGCCAGGCAGAGGGACCCCACCAGTGCACGAATATGTGCACCAGGCCTCTAGTCCTTAATAAGGGAACTTTAAGAAATTGCTTGATTTGTTGCCCCAAATGTTGCTATAGAATGCTATTTGGAATAAGGAAGTAATCTTTTGTTGCTCAATCACTGAGCCACACGGGCTGGGCGCTGTCATTGTCATAGTGGGCTAGCTTCTTATAACCATGAGAACTTTGCTTTTGGAATTATTCTTAGAGCCCGTTTATGAGTCACTAAAGAAAAACAGCTTCATTTCTTTTTTATGGTTCACCCTCCTCGCCTCTTTATTGGCACCCCTTCTTATTCCAAATGGAAGTCCATGCTCAGTTCTGGGATGGAAGCAACTTTATGGTATTTTTGACAAAAAGAAAAACAATGATATTTTGACGATGCTCCTTATTCATTGCCTTGGGTTCAAATGATCTTATTTCTAAAGATCAAAATTACCATGGAAGAATGAAAGTTTGAAGTCAGGAAATATTTTATAGGACTTTATTTGAGCCAAACTGATGATAGTTGCCAGGAGCAAGATCTCAAATGCTCCAGAGAATAACAGTGTGCAGTTTCTTTTATGCATTTGAGATTAAGGATGGAATTTTAGGAATTTTACAAAAAGGTAGGAGAAAGCAAGGCAGGGATTGGATTATAGAATAATTAAGATTATGTGCTCTAGAAGGAGAGATCTGCAAAGGGATATTTCAAAGGTGTGAAAACCCAGATGCACAGAAACAATGAAGCTAAATAGATTGTGCTTTAAGGATTTGACTTATTTTGTAGCATTAATACGTCATGTGTTAGGAAGCCATGATTCTCTAAAGTTATTTCACAGTAAGGATGCAAAGGAAGCAGCCTAAGTCAGTGAAAAGACTGAAGGAGAAGTGAATCATTACCTTATAGCAAGGGTGGGGAACCTTTTTTCTACCAAGGATCATTTGGATAGTTATAACATTATTCACAAGCCATACAGGATTATCAGTGTAAAAATTACCCTGCCATATTTGGTCAAACATTTAATCAGCTCACCCTTAATGCCTTGGCAGGGCCAGACCAAATGATTTCATGGGCCTTATAAGGCCCTCAGACTGGACGTTCCCCATCCCTGCCTTCTAGTGTCAAATTAAAATTCAAGCTCCCAACACTGCTTGCTCATTTTAGAGAACATCCTATATAAAAGCAGCACTGGGGAAATAATACATTCCTCAGAATAAATCAATTGGTTACTTTTATATTAAACAATCTGTACAGAGTTTTATAGAAAGAATTCTGAAAGCACCAGCTAAGGAAAGCAACATTAGTTAATGGGGAGTGATTAGAATTAATCAAGTATTTGGAGCCATGGATTGGAGGCCTCCCTAATGGCTAACACCATGCAGGTTACCATCTCTCTGGACATGATGGTTAGAGCCTTCTGGCTTGGAGGAAGAATGGACCTGAGTTCAAAATTTAGCGCCACCTCTTTCTACACTTGTGCCTTTGGGTAGTTTCTTTAGTGATTGTGAAACTTAGTAATCTTTTTTTCTAAAATGAGAAGAAGAATAAAAGGACTAATTTGATTAGCAGGGTTAAATGAGTTAATGCATTAAAACTCAAAACATGGCCTACGGCATAATAAACCTTCAAAAGTGTAACCTATTTTATTTGGTTTCAAGGAAATCTGAATCTTGGGGGAACTGGATGTTTTCTGAGGATATTTTCATGGATTTGTATCTGTTGTTTTATCTCAGAATGTAAGATATTCATTGAGCTCAATGTTTAGAGAAGCACATGGTGACTAGAGAGTGAGTGTGGTACGTATGAAATGATGAATGCAGAGTTTGAAAGCATCTAACGTTTTGACAGTGTGTTTCACGGTTGTCCTTTCTGCCTGCTCCCCGACAGCTGAGTGTGACCACACATCTCAAGTGGGTCTCAGCACCCCCGGGTGAATCAACTCTTCCAGCTGACTATTTCAAACCGCTCCCCTCACACCTTCAGCTCCCCTCTCATTTTCGCACAGAACTCCTCCTCCATCACTAAAAAAAGCAACTGAAATAATTACTTCATCTTCGCACCATACCACATGCTCTGCCTTTTCTTTACACCTTTTCTCATATCCTGGATCCAAACCCTCTCACTTACTCATGGAATCTACTCCTGAAATGATCTCTTTCGCTCCTGAGTCCCCAGTTTCCCACGCCTTTGAATTATTCTTACCACCACTGACCATGCTGTAATAGTCCCATCACCAGAAAATCCTCTTGAGCCCATTTTCCAGTTGCTGCCCCTTCTCTCTGCTCTTCCCTAGCCTTCCAGTCATATGACTCTCTTCAAGTCCGAGGAATGACCTTCTCTTGCCAAATTCCTGGTTTATCTTGCTGGGGCTCTCAGCATTTGGCCCAGTTGAGCACTCTCTTCTTTTGCATACGTGCTTTGCTTTACTTCCCTGGCCTGGATTTATGCCTTACACTGTTCCACACGCACTAGACTCAGTCTCACCTCTGCATATGTTTCCTGCCACCACTGGAGTCTATGCGTGGCTAGTTCCCTCACCTTTTCTAGGTCTCTTCTCTCCAGCTGCCATCTCCTAAGAAAGGCCTTCCCTGTGCTTTCTTTGAATGAGCCATCACCATCTATCCCTATAGCCCTTTGTATCTGCTAACTCTGGTTTTTTTCACCAGTTGAAATACTATATATTTCTTTGGGGGTTTTTCCTTGTTTATATATCTGGTAGGTCATCCAGTGACAATATAAACCCCTTAAGGACAGGGACTTTGTCTATTTGATTCTGTGCTCTCAACCCAGAATTTGAATATTCTTAACACATAGTAGACATTCAGTAAATATGTGCTAAATAAATGAATGTTTCTGAAACCATTCTCCAATTCCCCCTGAGAACTCCAGCCCACTGCCTATCCATCATAGACAAACATCACAATGGTTAAATTTTCCTTCTGATTCATGACTGAACTTCATCTCTTGTCACTGATTAAAAAGAGTTTATTTCCTAACAGACCCACTCACTATTTCCACTTTAGTCTGTGAGCAAGCTTGTCTTCCTTCTACTAACTAACACATCTGACTAACACATCTCTGCCTTTGTCACTAGTCTACATGTGCTTCAGGTCCCAGATGAGTTCCAAGGACTTTAGTTCTTTAAAAAGAAAAGTCCCCTATTAAAACAACAACAACAACACATAATTGCTTTTTCTCCTAAGATATTTTTATATTGTGTCCCTAGAGAAGTATTCCAGCTGATGACCCAGTACAGGGCAGAGGCCCATAGACAGACAGTCTGGCTCCAAATTTTGCTCTGTGTTAACACAGTATTTAGATATAGAGATCTGCTGTACTTGAACCTGACTTAGTCATATGATGGCCCTTATGTGTGACATCCGGTTTAGAATCACACATTTAAGGGCCAAAAGTTATTCATTATTTTCTCTGTCTCTCTCTGTCTCTGTCTGTCTCTGTCTCTCCCCCCCCCTCCCCCCCCCCCCCCGCCCTTCTCTCTCTCTCTCTCACCAAATGTCTTGGGAGTAGTTTCAGTATTTTAATAGGGCAGAGCACAGAATAAGTTGGCAGAAGTTCAGTTCGCCCCATATTAAACTCCGCTGTAGACACTTTGAACCTACTGGAACTGTTATATATGTAAAATATGCATCAGAGCTTCCTGTTGGTGCCTTTATTATCCCACTTTTTTCCTCTGTCCAAGTTTTCACTTAATTTCAGACCCTAAACTCAACACTCCCTACAGGTAAACTGAAAAAAGGCAGTAATTCTTGATTCATAAGGTGCCCATATTTCTACAAACATCTAATGAAAATGAGCAAACATCTCTGTATAAAACTTGGGTTCAATCCAGAAGTATATTTAACTCTCAAATGCCTGATAAAACCATGGAACTGCAGGCGCCGGCAGCTCTTTCACAGTAGTCTGGCAAGGCCCAGCGAGCCCAACACTTCAGAGACCTTTCTACGGCGACTCCCACCAAATCCCTGCTCATCTTTCTTGGATTCTTACATCTGTGGGTCCTTTAGCTAGCAAAATGTGATACTGTAATCCACTTACTTAGAATCAACTCTCCCAAGGATTTAGTAAGTTGGGGAGAAAGAAAGTAAAATGAGATATTTGAAAGTCAGCCCTCACTGGACATTCTCTTAGAAACTAGATTATCACCTCTTACAGGCATGGTTTTCCTAGGCTTGTGGCATAACTATCCTTAGCCTGTCTGTGCCAAGCTTTTGGCATGGCAGATGAAACCCCTCCCTTTAGATAAGCCTTGCTCTTTGGAAACCTCGGTAAAATACAGCTAGTTTACACTACGGCAACCCTCAAACCTAAACTTTCCTGGTTCACAAATGATATTTTGCCGAAGTGCTTACGAAGTCTTAGCTCTCCCAGAGTGTGTGATGTGGAATTGCCATAGCATGATAAACAAATGAGCAACCCCTTCAATTGCCATGGAGTTGCATTCCCACTGGAGTGGGAATGCTCAAACACAGTTTTCATCACACCATGCGCTGTGCTTACTTGTTAGAGAATTATTGTCCGTTTTCTAAAAGTTATATTTGTTTGCATGCTTATCAGATGCACAAAATGCATTTTTTGTGGACTTTCCTATCACTGCTGGGGTAGCATAGAGAGTTATGTATTTCAGAAGTTTGGAATTGATGAAAGTAACAATCAAAGAGGAACAGTATATTTTCTTCCATCCCCATAAATCTGATTTGTCAATGCAAAGAATGTGAGGTCGGAACATAAGAAAGTCAATAGTTTTATTTAAAACTTAAAGAAGAAAAACTGGCAAATTGTAGGATAAGAATTTAACCAACCCAATCTTGAGAAGGAAAGCCTTTTAAAGAAGACATTCTGAACGCTCATGTGAAATATATATCTTTAGGGCAGTAATCATCAGAAACATACGGAGGAGTATGGAGCTCAGTTTTATTGTCCTGCATCAGTGAACATTCCTGAAAAGCACAGAGCGTCACTAATGGAATTATATGTTTTCATGCTATAATTACATTTGATTTTTCCTGATATTTTTGTAGACATATTGTTCATGGTCCCATGACTATACAGAATATTTACAAGTTTTTTTATGTCTTCAGCCCATGCAAACCCCATCCCAAAGAGAAAGAGGAATTTTTTTTACACAAAAAAGGACAAATGTATATTTTTAAAACTTTTATTCAACCTTTAGAGATTTTCTTTCAAAGACAACGACAAAAACATGAACAACATAAAGAAATCAGAAAAAATAAGAATTCTATACTTGAAGGAAGCAGAGCAAGAGAGATCCCTCTGAATTCTGAAAGACTTTGAGACAAAAAAATAAAAATAAATAAAAAAGTTTCATATTTTTGTTCTTGTTCTTGAATGACTCTTTGTTGTATAAAATGGAATTGATTTGATCTTTGGATATGTTTCTCCAAATGATCCTGACACTGGAAGACAGATGAACCTAGCAGTAGCGTCAAAGTAGAGTCCTCCTTACTGAAGGACACAAGATCAGGATACCATCAGGGATATGAACAATGCATATCTCTTTTCGAGAGGAGAGAATATTGAGCTACGAATTCTACAGAAGTCTCTGAGGAAGAGATGTAGACAATTAGAAAATTATGCTGACATTTAACATATTCTTATTGTCCTTTCTTTCTCTTCTCTAATATCAAGTCTTGGCTTTATTCAACACACCTTAGTGACCTTTTTCTTTCTTAGTTTAGCACTCAATTCCTATTCTCTAGCTCTTAATCACTACAGAATATGAGGTGGCACTCACTTCAAATATATTTATACTCTGGTATGTCCCCCTCAAAGCATTATGGAAGGAAGAAAGGGAAAAAATTGGTTGTTGCAGCATAGGTGTAGAATGAGGAGGGGCTTCTACTTGCTAAGTGAGGCAAGTTCAGGGGTGTATATGAATACTACTGGGCCTAACCTGGATTGCATATTTTACCATAAAATTATATAAAGGTAGCATTACATTTTCCCAAGTTAAAATACATTTCTTGAAATGTCATTTATTAGACCATTGAAAACACAAGTTTGGTACTCTCTCCTTAAATTCTTACAATCTGGCTCCTGGCCCAGCCACTCAACCCAAATCACCCTCTGAGGTCTTCCAAAAAGATTTCTCAGCCAAACGAATAGTATTCTTCTAGACTTGTCAGCTTTATTCAAACCCGTAGTCTCCCTACTAACATTAGGCTCATTCTGGCCTCAAATTCTGAGGGTTTATTCCATCTAGGTTTTCTATTTTCTGTATCTTCAGGGTCATCACTATAGTAGTTCTCTTTAGAGATCTTTCAAACTTTGATCATTTAAGCACCATGTTTGAACATGAATTACTCCCCTAGCCCAATCCCTAAACCCTCCTTACTTTTTAGTCTTTCGCCTCTTGATGCCAGGCTTTCAACTGTAGTTGGTCATGGTAAAGTACGAACTCTGGTCTTGATTCTCAACCGCTTGCTACTGTGTAACATCTTGGTTTCTATAAACAAAAAATAAATCACTTGACTCTTTACTAATCCCCATACTTTCATTAAACTTCTAAGTGTATATATTTTCTACATAGATTACATCTACTCAATTAATAATTCCTTTCGTTATCTTCAACCCTTCTCTCTTTATTCCTAGTCAAATGCAGGTTAGACCAAACTATACACTCATGCAGATAAATATTGCCTGTTGATCAAAATGAAGTTCATAATTAAGTGGTGGTTTCACCATGCCCCACCAGCTCTTCGTATCCTGCCTCCAGGTGACATTGTCTGCTCAAGTCCTGCAAACATCCAGTAGACCTACTTTTCTCCCAATCCTAATTCTTATGTATCGTTCTTTAAAGGAAATCCTTTCTTATTTTTAACAAGTCTGTAGCATTGTTCAGTATTCCATCCAAATACATTTCTCCAAAGGACTGTCCATGGGGTATATGTAGACTGGATCCTCTCATGAACATACAGATTTATGTCAAAACGTTCCCTAGGTCATTTTTATGTTCATATAAATTCCTATAAATTCACAGATGCGTCTGTATACTTATTATGTCTTAAATGAACCCTTTGGAAAGATACCTTTTCAGGTAGTTGGGAAATCTTTTGAATCTTAAGTAAAAATCTATGGTCACCCCACCCCCACAACAATATGCACTTAAAGTATGTTTAATAATAACTGTAGTTACTGAAATTTTACCTCATTGTGTGTGTACTTTCTTCTCAGGATCCTCCCATGGCTGTAACCCTTGGACTCCGAATGGAGGAAATGATTTTTAATCTTGCTGATACGCATTTATTTTTTAATGATTTAGAGGTAAGAATTTTAAAAGGTAAGAATAGTTGTATCCAACTATTAAAATGTTTAAATGGTTTCTATAACACCAGATAACCTCAAGAAAACTTAAAGATAGAAATTTAGCATAAGAGAACAGTAAAGTTCCTGCCAAGAGGAAAATTGTATATATAAATGCAAACAAAAGCTAAATTTAGTTAACGAATTATATCTATATACTGGCACATAATTAGAACAAAAATATCTCAGAAGATCTGCGTGTGCCCCTATACACTACACTGTTCCTCATCCTGTTAGTGTCTCAAATACAATTCATGTGCACTTTTGGAATTAGCATTAGCTTTTTCGGAATATAAACCAGGACACTCTTTAGGTTAATCACCAGACAGTAGTCTCAGATGCTATTCATGGTGCTAACATGGGTCATTACATTTTGTAGATAACCTGACACCTAATTTTAGACAGCATTATCATTCCTCATTTCCTCCCCTTTCAGATGAAACACTGCTAGAGCTGTTTACATTGCACATCTGACTGGTTTGATTGCACTTATTTTATCTTGTTTTCTTCTAATTTATCTTTCCATTTCCAACCTCAAATGAAGAGAAAGTGAAACAACAACAAAATGAAAGGACCCAAGGAAAAAATAGCCTCAGAATAGCTGAATAGGTCCTGTAATAGGTATATAATCTGGGTGTTAATGATCTGAGTCATTAGGCATTCAGACAATAAAATTTGAAATAACTGAGTAGCTTGGGCACTGGACCAGGAATACTTCCCAGTCAAGCACCACAATGCTGGAAGAGATTTCTCTTTCTTTTTTTAAATGTCATATTTAAATTTAGTTTTTTATCTCATGATTTCACAGTAGAGTAAAAATGTTTGTCTATATTATGAATGAAGAGGGAGATTTTTGATTGCTGAATCCTCCCCACTTTGTGTTCAACATTTTTTATTGGGCTTTCCATTAAATAATTAACAACCTCTAGAAATTAATATGTTTACCGCATTATTTTTGTAGAGGTGGAATTGTAGGGTTACAAGCATAAAAAATTATGTCTATGGTAACTGCTAGCTAAGTGGTAGAACTGGGATTTGAAACTGTGGAGTCTGGCTCCAGAGCACATACTTCTGCCCCCATACCCTGCTGAATTATGCTGCTATAAAAAGGAAGGAACTCCTACCATTTGCAACTGCTTGGATGGCACTGGAGAGCATTATGCTAAGCGAAATAAGCCAGTCAGAGAAAGATATATATCACATGATCTCACGCATTTGTGGATTATAATGAACAGCATAAACTGATGAACAAAAACAGATCCAGAGACAGAGAAGCACCGATCAGATGCTCAAATCTCAGAGGGAAGGGAGGGGAGGTTGGGGATAAGGGGGAGAGATCAACCAAAGGACTTGTATGCACGCATATAAGCATTATCAATGGACGCAGACACCAGGGGGGTGAGGGCATGAACGGGAGTTGGGTGGGGGGTTTAATGGGGGAATAAGGACACATATGTAATACTTTAATCAATAAAGAAAAAAAAGAAGTGTGTGAGAAAGAAAAGCCAAGATAATCAGTGTCTTCAATGAGATTTTTTTTTAATTGCAAGGTTTTAAAATCCAGTTTTACTCACAATTGAGACATAAGAGCAAACATTGTGTTGTTCAGTATATCCCATAAACGAATGAGCTGGAAACTTGTGTAATAGCATTTTGTTGTATTCTCTTCAGTGAGTCACTGTTTTTACTGAATAATAAAATTATTGTCTGTTTAAAGCAATTTCTTTTTTTTTTCTTTAATGGACAATAGGAATGATTAGTATTTCTAGGCATGTGTTTCAGTTTTATTATAAGAAATAATAATCACCTCTCTAAAACCTGATTTAAAGTAATCTTACTACTGATCCCTGTCTAGTATACAGAATGATTTTATATATACATGATAATAGGAAACACATTTTAACCTTTTTGGAACTTGAATTTTTATATAGACTCATAACTTCTTAGGTTGGTTTTTCTGTTGGTTGAAATAGATTGGCCTCATTATAAAGAGAATTCTAAGATTATTAATCCTTCCAAACCTGTAAAAAAACAAAAAAGGAAGTTTTATGTGGTTTTATCCAAATTTCATAGTTTTTATTTTATTTTATTAATTATTTTTTACTAGAAATAAATGGACTAAATGACCCATTAGCTATTTTACTGGCACATTAGAAGACAGATGGAATAAATTTGCCATCCAACTTTTAACAGAACACAAAAGAAAGTGAAAGTAGCATATAATGAATTTTCAAATACTTTTGACATGAATATTTGCATATCACAAACATGTGCTCAGCTATGATGCTTTAAGCATTTTTATTTTGGATTAGATACTATATAAAATATTTTTTAAATGCCTGGCAAGATCTCTGGTAGAAAAATCAACTGAGAAAACATTGGTATTGACTTTCTTTCTATGATTACAGCTTTTTAGTTGTATTTAGAATGTGATAAAAATTGTATTTGACTCAAACACTAAAACTTAGTATCCAACAATCCTGCATTTAATTAAAAAAAAGTGATTGGGTCTCTTGCATATGAATTGATTGAATATTCATACATGCACACAAACACACACACACATGCACACCACACACATGCCCCATGTACACATGCACATTCAGACAAAGTGCCCAAGGAAACTCAAAAGCTTTTCCTGACTTAAGTAAGATAAATACTAAAACTAACAAAATCTAAACAATGGGTTTCAAGATCGTTCAGTAGAGTTACATACATTTCCACTATCCTTCCGCATCTGATTTTGAAAGTCAATTTTACTTTCACCCAATTTTTTATTTCAGTAAGCCTCTTCTAAGCAAAGATTGTTTTGGGCTTCATCACTGATATTAAGCTATTTTTGTTTCTGACAAACAGGAGAATTCCTCAAGAGAGTAACTCTATCATTAGCCTGTTATGGTCCCTCCCTCCACCCTTGTGTATTTAATCTCTCAAGGTTTCTTTTCTTAACCTAAAAATCTAATTTGAGACTGAAATCCTTCAATAGATACTGTATCATATGTAGTAAGTAGCAGCTGCTTTCACATAATTCTTTAGAAGACACACATTTAAATCCCGCTAATAGACACTTCTGGACATCCTGCCCAACTGCAGAGAAGGCAAATGTTCACACTACTCCCCTGAAGAAGAGAATGTTCTGTTTAAATACAGTGTTATTTCAGTTAGAATAACTTCCAGAAAAAAAGGCACCAGGGAGTTCTGGCTCACAAAAGTGAGAGAAGACTGCTGTGGATTACAACTGATAAAGATCAGCGACAACATTGCGGTCATCTTATAAAACAAAATTAAAGAATTTAAGATTAGTTCCAGAATTATCCCAAATGTTTGAGTTCTTATACTGAAATTTGTTAAAAGCAAAGCATTACATTGTTTTTAGTATTTCATGTTTTGGCCAAGATGATTCCTGCAAATTTCTCCTGAGTGAAAACTAATTGAAGAACAATTATTTTGATTTTTCTAAAAATGTACTTGATTGAAATTCAGGTTGCTTTCACTGCAGTGTAATTCTCAGGCAAGAGTCCAAAGTCAACAAGCATAGCTAACTAAGCATAAATTTAAAGGGAAGTTCCATTTGGAAAAATCTCAAACATAACTTCAAATATGGAGCTCATGGCCCAATAAGTTTGATATACTGATGTCCTCAGGAGTAAAAAAAAAAAGAGATTTGGGGCAAAATGTATAAATTAATCATGTGAGTTAATACTTTAAGTGTCAGAGGAATTTCTCTAAAAATTAGGATAAGAGGATATTAAATATAGAAATAACATCTAATTGCCAGGGTAACTAAAAAAATTTCCTCCAAACTTCTTTTGGATATTATTAGTTTATTGTAAAAGAGACATGGAAATTATTTACCTGACGAAAGATTTTAGAACTTAGGTGGAAATGGGCAACTTCACGTGATGCCATTTCAATGGTGTTTTAATTGAGTCTTCATACTTACCAAGAATGTCACCATCTTTAAATAAGAAGTAATCCTTGTCATCTAGAATTACTTTGCTGCCTCCATATTCTGGGGGAAGAAATTTATTTCCAACTTTCATGCTAATTTGTTAAATCTTTCCACTCTTTCTTTTAGAATTCAAAGAGCTACTACTGTTGCTTGCAGTACTTTTCCCTGAGATTTTTCTGGAAGCAAAATGCCCCTTTTGGTTAAAGTTTGGGCTGTACTCCTTGCAAAGAATACTCAGTCAAAATGAGGCTTAGAACCGTCCTAAGTGCCTGTCCTGCCATGCCTCTCGTGACCTCAGTTCTTAGCTCGTTCTCTCACCCTCCCCTCCACTCTTTTTTATTTATTTTTATTATTTTTTATTTAATATATTTTTATTTCTTGTCTAAAGTTTTATATATGTCTCCTTTTTCCCTGCTTGACCCCCCCCCCCCACAGCCATTCCCACCCCAGGCAAGCCCCCACCGCCCCAGTGTCTGTGTCCATTGGTTATGCTAATATACATGCATACAAGTCCTTTGGTTGCTGTCTACCCCACCCCCTGCCATTTGTCTCTGGATCTATTCTTGTTCATCAAATTATGTTGATCATTATATCCCACATATGAATGAGATCATGTGATATTTTATCTTTCTCTGACTAGCTTATTTCACTTAACATAATGTTTTCCAGTTCCATCCATGCTGTTGCAAATGGTAAAACTTTCTTCTTTTTTATAGCAGCATAGTATTCCATTGTGTAGATGTACCACAGTTTTCTGATCCACTGATCTGCTGATGGGCACTTAGGTTGTTTCCAAATCTTAGCTATTGTAAATTGTGTTGTTATGAATATAGGGGTGCATATATTCTTTCTGATTGGTGTTTCTGGTTTCTTGGGATATAGTCCTAGAAGTGGGATTACTGGGTCAAATGGGAGTACCATTTTTAACTTTTTGAGGAAACTCCATACTGTTTTCCACAGTGGTTGCAGCAGTCTGCATTCCCACCAGCAGTGCACGAGGGTTCCTTTTTCTCCACATCCTTGCCAGCACTTATTGTTTGTTGATTTGTTGATGATAGTCATTCTGACAGATGTGAGATGGTCTCATTGTTGTTTTGATTTGCATCTCTGGGATGATTAGTGACTTTGAGCATGTTTTCATATGTCTCTCGGCCTTCTGTATGTCCTCTTTCTCAAAGTATCTATTTAGGTCCTTTGCCCATTTTTTGATTGGATCGTTTATCTTCCTTTTGTTAAGTTGTATGCGTTCTCTGTAAATTTTGGAGATTAAACCCTTATCTGAAATATCATTGGCAAATATGTTCTCCCATGCAGTGGGCTTTCTTGTTGTTTTGTTGATTATTTCTTTTGCTGTGCAGAAGCTTTTTATTTTGATGTAGTCCCATTTGTTTGTTTTCTCCTTAGTCTCCATTGCTCTAGGAGCTGTGTCTGTAAAGATATTGCTACAACATATGTCTGCTATTTTGCTGCCTATGGAGTCTTGTAGGATTTTTATGGTTTCCCATCTTACATTTAAGTCCTTTAGCCACTTTGAGTTTGTTTTTGTGTATGGTGTAAGTTGGTGATCTAGTTTCATTTTTTTGCATGTATCTGACCAAATTTTCCAACACCATTTATTGAAGAGACTGTCTTAACTCCATTGTATGCTTTTGCCTCCTTTGTCAAATATTATTTGAGCATAATGGCTTGCGTCGATTTCTGGGTTCTCTGTTCTGTTCCATTGGTCTATATGTCTGTTCTTGTGCCAGTACCAGGCAGTTTTGAGAACAGTGGCTTGGTAGTATAGCTTGATATCTGGTATTGTGATCCTCCAACTTTGTTCTTCTTTCTCAGGATTGCTGTGGCTATTCGGGGTCTTTTTTTATTCCAGGTGAATTTTTGGAGAGTTTGTTCTAGATCTTTGAAGTATGCCGTTGGTATTTTAATGGGGATTGCATTGAATCTGTAGATTGCTTTGGGTAGTATGGACATTTTAATGATGTTGATTCTACCAATCCATGAACAGGGTATATTCTTCCATTTGTTTATATCTCCCTCTATCTCTTTTTTCAATGTCCTGTAGTTTTCTGAGTACAGGTCTTTTACCTCCTTAGTTAAGTTTATTCCTAGGTATCATAATTTTTTTGGTGCAATGGTTCCCCTCCACTCTTGATATAACTATCTTCTTACAGTTCTTACCATCTAGAATATTATTTCGTATCACCATAACTTTATGTTCAAAAATTTAAATAACTGCCCAGCCAGGGTGGCTAAGTGGTTGAGCAATGATCTATGAACCAGGAGGTCAGGGTTTGATTCCCGGTCAGGGCACATGCCCAGGTGGCGGGCTCGAACACCAGTTGGAGGTGTGTAGGAGGCAGCGGGTCAATTATTCTCTTTCATCATTGATGTTTCTATCTCTCTCTCCCTTTCCCTTCTCTGAAATCAATAAAGTTTTATTTTTTTTAAATTAAATAACTGGTACTTCTGTCAATAATGATAACATGTCTAGACTTCTGCCATTTATTCAACAAAGAATCATTGAGTGATTACTCTGTACCAGATTGTGCCTTTAGTGGGGGTATATCCAAGTGACCCAAACATCCCCTCTGGGAGTTTCCAGTAAGATTAGCTTTACTGAGCCTTCTCTTACCTGTGACTATAGGTAGAGATTTATTCAAAATTTACTAAACCCATAATTTATGTAAATCCTATGAACCTTTAAAATTAATTCACATGTATTTTCAACTTATGTACTAAAATTGTATTGACTGGGCTAGTCATTAAGGTTTTATATATATTTTTTAAAGCCAATGTGGAAAGCTAGAGATGAAATAGCAAAATTTCACTATCGGGTATTTTCAGGTCCTATAATAAATAAAAATAATAGCTGGAAAGCTTTTTCTTTTTACTATGGCATCCTATTTTCAAAGATTATAATTTTTAATTGTTTTGAATGGTAAGCATTATGTATACAGTCAGAATCTATGAGTAGGACAAGTAATTTGAGGAGGGAAGAAGTCCAAGAGGCTAAAGCATATTTATTCTGAGATTAGTATCCTAGGCAAATTTCAACCTTTGGTCAGATACTATTTCACTGGAACTTTGCAGATTATTTTAAGATAGAGTAAGTAAAGCACAGTAAAGAAGAACTGAATTCTTATCCAGGAAAGTTACCATTTGTTCTGAGCACACTACAATTTAAATCAGGCCAATTGTTGGGTGTACGTACCTACACTTTATTTTCCTCTGATTTTGTAGCACATTGGATGTGGTAATTCTTCATTATTTCCCTTTTACTTTTTAAGTATTTTTTTAGTTTAAAGATTTTAAAACTTGAGCAAAAGAAAAAAAAGAAAATGTCACCTTCCATGGTTATTAGCTTTTTTCCTGTATTAAAAGACCAGGCCTTTTACAATAACACCAGCGTGAATTCTTTCATGGCATCCATGGCCCAGCACAATGTAGGAAGTCATAGAAATCTCACAGAGCACCTTAATCACTGAGCCCCTCTGTTTCCGCTCAACAAATAATAAATAATAGTAACCACCCGAGGTGCTCAGACCAAACAGTTCTGTGTATCTTCAGGTTTAGCTTGGCTTCAGTACTTAAGTATGCACAGCAGAAATGGAGAAATGGCTGAAAGGAAACACCAGTGATTATTATGAAGACTCAAAAGAGAGTTTCTTACCAATAATATTAATACTACTATTATTTTTTAAATTGCCCACATGTCATATGTTCTCGGACTCCTTTTTATTGCATTCTTCTGGATTTAGATTTTAGAGAGTAGAAATGGTGCCATTTCTCAGCAGGAGAGAGTGGGCAAATACTGCCATCTTCTGGCCATGGCCTGATCGAAATGGGAAGATGGGAAAAACATTTAAGTATTGTGAAAAGCATCATTGGAAAAACAAGTAACTTTTCCAATATTTTTAACAGGAGTGTGATCAAGTTCATATAGATGATGTCTCCTCTGATGATAATGGGCAGGACCTAAGGTAAGCCATGCCTTTTAGCACGCTATTTCCTACAGAAATTCAGCTATGGAGTTTTTCACATGTAATTATTTCTTTTATCTCTTTTTAATATATTTTGGGTGTTGCAGTACCTACAGTTTTGCAACTGATGGCTTCCATGCAGCTGCAAGTAGTGCAAACCTTTGTTTGCCAACAGGTGTAAGAGGAGGGGTTGACTGGATGAGGAAGTTGGCTTTTCGTTACAGAAGAGTAAAAGAATTATACAACACCTACAAGAACAATGTCGGAGGTATGTGTGGCTTTTTAATTCTAATAAAGGCACTCTAGATAGAGATAGAATTTGAACTGTAATTCTATGTTCCATGTTAGAGATTGGCCTACTATGAAATAAGTTATCAAGAGCTCATGCTGACCTACATTGAGCTAAAATATTAAGTTTCTTAGAGTGGGTAGGGGGGTGGAGACCTGACAGCAAAATAAAATGTGCAGCTCTGTCAAGGGCATTGGGAATTCGTTATTCCCAGGTACTTAGTCAAGATTGACAGCAGGACATTCAGTTTACCTTCTTCAGCTAGGACGCTACCAGTGAAAACCAGGCAGAGGGACTGATGGAAGCAGAGGGAAAACCTGTTTAAAGACGAGAGCTCCAATCATGGAAACAGAGTTGTTAGCAAGCATTACCTTGCTGGAATCCTACCAGAAATAAATATAAACAAGTGCTTTTTTCATTTTGATAACTTTAAGAAGTCTATTTTATCCTTTTAAAAATTGTATGTTATCTGACTATGTCTTTCCCATGTACAGTGTGAACTATGATTATCATGGTTTTTAAAAGTTCAAATACTTTGAAGGTAATATCTAAATCATTTTATATTCATCCACATATTACAGATGCTATCAAAACCTGTGACATCAGCCTGGCTGGTGTGGCTCCCTGGTTGAGCATTGACCTATGAACTAGGAGGTCACGGTTCAATTCCCTGTCAGGGAACATGCCCGGGTTGTGGGCTCGGTTTCCAGTAGAGGGCGTCCTGGAAGCAGCCAATCAATGATTTTCTCTCCCATCATTGATGTTTCTATCTCTTCTCCCTCTCCCTTCCTCTCTGAGATCAATTTTAAAAATATATTTTAAAACCTGTGACTTTAAAAGTAAGATCTTGAATGAGCTTCTCAATATCATAAACCTTGATGAGCTCTACTATTAGGATCAATTTTAGGTCAAGATCCTAAGATTAGCCATGAGGTCACATAAAAGGTTTCTCTCAGGGCTTTGTTTTTCTTTTTTAAAAATGAAAAAGAAGAATGATGAATAAACCAGAATTAAAGTGGAATGATACAACCAAATATACTTGTGCATACTATACATATGTATATGTATATCCACATACATGTCATTGAATACAATATAGTAAATAAAATGTTTATCCATATTAAACACACCTATACTCATCATGAGGGTAGAAGTGTATGTCCATTCACCTATATCCTCAGTGCCTTGCTAGCCTTAAGATACATAACAGATGCTCAATAGATACTCAGTAACTATAAAAGAAGAAGAAATACAGACCCTACACAATAATGTTAGAACCAAAAGGAAGCTTACATATGGATGACCTTCATTTCCAAATAAGCAATAGGCCCTTGCAGGCTACTGACTTGCCCAGGATTTAAGGAGGGCAACTCAGGTTTCCTATTCATTCTAATGCTCTATATAAGACACTTTGTAAAATCAAGTAAATAAGTATTCTATTTAAAGTCAATTGTGGGTGCTACGTTTAACTTTAAAATAAATATCCTTTTGGAAAATCTGAATTTTTATCACCCATGTATGTTACTATTTCCTTCTGGAAGAGTTTTATTAAAATTATTTCAAAGTTAACAAGATTACTAATAAATAATCGTATATCTTAAAAAGTTTAAACAATGGCATGAAAGTTCATTTCTTTCTTTTTTCTTTTTTTTTTACAATTGGAAATCTTGCCTTTATTTTTCATGGTTGTAAACACTTTGCCACCATCACAACTTTTTGTAAATATCATAGTTAGTGGCTGCATATTGTTCCATCATAAGGCCATGACACAACATATTAATTTTTTTTTCCTTTCTTTATTGATTAAGGTATTACATATGTGTCCTTATTCCCCCATTGCTGTGACATGTTAGCATCTCTATATTGGGATAAGGACTATGTATGTGTTCCCAGTATTCTGAAATACAATTAAAATAAGAAATTTTTCTTTATAATAGATTTACATGATCTTGTTTTGCCATAAAAGGAAGGACTTAAGCAAAAAAAATTAGCATGCTTTTTTTCTTATCATAACATCAACATAGTTTCAACCATTGTCTGTAACTGTGTCATAGATTCAGGATTTTCAACACAATTTTTAACTTGTCATAAAACAAAATATTTCTGACAGCTTTAGTACAAATATTAGAAACATTCTCTAAGCTACATGTGGTAATGCCATCATTACTGTTTCAGAGTGGTAATGATTATGGTTATTAAGAAGCTATACATTTTCAGACAGCCAAAGCATTTGAGGTATGGTAACCCTTACATGAGGCTGGTAGACCCTGACCTCCCCTCCAGACCTCTTGCATCACAGCCTTGGAGTGGGACCCAGGCAGGGGAGTGGTCAAAGCTCCTCAGGTGATTAGCATCCACTGTGCCAGATTCAGTGAGGGCAGAAACTGGGACCCGTTGCCCACTGTTTCATGGTTACATCCCAGTGTTCAGCCCAGCACCTGATATCTAGAAGTTGTTCAATAAATACTTATGGAATGAATGAATGGATAATCAATTCTGAAATGAAGGATAATGCTACTATAAATCAGTCTCTCTCTCAATTTCTGATATAGGCTGGAATAAAAATTATCTAACCTAGACAGAAGGGAGACCAAACTAGGTATTCCTGGATAATGTTCATCTCTTGACCCTGCCTTGCTTTTGGTGTTGCAGGACTGCTTGGCCCTGCCAAGAGAGACGCATGGCTGCAGCTAAGGGCCGAGATTGAAGGTTTGACAGACTCCTGGCTAACAAATGCACTTAAGTCTTTATCAATTATTAGTACTAGGTAAGTGGTATTGTTGCAGTTTCTATATATATTGTATTAAAGGTATAGTCTTACTGGCACAACATACATAAATAGGTTTTACTTTTCTAGACTATTTTAGTATTTGAAGGGACCTAACAATTCACTGTGTCCAATGATTTTCATTGTGTGTGTGTTTTGGGGTAAAGGATGAGGGTTGCTGCCTCTCAGAATAACCAGGAGATCCCATCTCTCTACCCTTCTCTCCTCATAACCACTTATCCCTACAGAAGATCATGGGATTTCTAATTTTTAAAAATGGTATCACTGTTGGTGACGAAGTATAGGAAATGATGGCAAAAATAAAACAGCACTGTCTATACAAAGAGTGGATGTTTTAAGTCTTTATGTCATTGTAGATAATATGCATGACTGAAATACATCAAAAAAATGAAGAGAAAAGCCTAGCCGGGGTAGCTCAGTAGTTGAGTGTCAACCTATGAACCAGGAAGTCATGGTTCGATTCCCGGTCAAGGCATATGCCCAGGTTGCAGGCTCAATTCCCAGTGTGGGGGTGTGCAGGAAGCAGTCGATCAATGATTCTCTCTCATTATTGATGTTTCTCTCTCTCTCTCTCCCTCTCCCTTCCTCTCTGAAATCTATAAAAATATATTTTTTTAAAAAAAGGAAAAGAAAACTCTTGAAAAAATTGTAACCTTGGTGCTGTTTGAACTAAGCTGTGAAGTACTGACTTGTTAATGTCGATAATAGTATTGAATAGATTTATAACTAGTTGAACAGCATGTGCATGAATGCTAATGAATAAAATAATGTAAATCTGGAAGTCATAGCTAGCAAGGTGAGGGATGAGTCTTTGTACTATCCTATTCCTTAGTTTCAATTCTGAGTAAGATGAGTAAATAAATGCATGCTTAGCAAATTGTGGATAACATACAATTCAGGGGAAAGAGGATATTTGGGCTGGTTGAGTTAGCATACAGAAAAACCTTGGCAGGGTAGAAGGAGAGTCCAATATTCGGAACATGGAAGTGAAGGAGTGTGTCAAATTCTGTGCCCGGTTCCTAGGCATGGGCCATGACCAGCAACTGCACTGATAACAGAAAGGCTAAGTGGGGAGGGGAAGGGCAGTGGCCCCCTGGGTCAGGCTGGGGAAAGCCAGGACAGAGTGCTCTGCTCAGTTCTGGGCACCACATTCCAACAGGCTGTGACATATTTGAAGCCTCTTGTTTCCAATGGCCAGAGGGTTTAGGCTGTGGAAACCACATAAAAGGAACAGTTGGAGGGAGGAACCACAGGGTTTAGTCTGAAGAAGAGTCATGTGTGGAACAATAATACCAATTCAACTACTTGAGACGTTAGGCTGAAAACAAATTACATTTCTCTGTGTCTGTGAAGGAGAGAATTAGGACTGCTGAGTAGGAATCCTAAGAAAGAGGGTTCTTGCTCCATGAGAGGAAGAATTGTCTAACAATTGGAGGTTGCTTTTATGATGAGACTTGCTGCCCTGAGATCTCTGTAACTGGTGACACAGAGACCAAAGGTCAAGAAAGCTGGGGGGTGAGGATTTCTGAGGCCCTGAAATTCTGTATAAAACGTAGTGGAATGTGTATGTCTCTGGGGAAGAGTTCAACAGCTTTCATTATTTCTAAAAAGAGGTCTCGTAGATAGTTAAAAACCAAAGGTTATGAAATTACTAGAGGCCTGGTGCACAAAATTCGTGCACGGAGGTGGGGGTGTCCCTCAGCCCAGCCTGTACCCTCTTCAATCTGGGACCCCTCAAGGGCAGTCGGACATCCCTCTCACAATCCAGGACTGCTGGCTCCCAACTGGTCGCCTGCCTGCCTTCCTGATTGCCCCTAACCGATTCTGCCTACCAGCCTGATCACCCCTTAACCACTCTGCTGCCAGCCTGATTGATGCCTAACTGCTCCCCTGCCAGCCTGTTTGCCCCCAACTTCCCTCTTCTGCTGGCCTGGTCACCCCTAACTGCCCTCCCTTGCAGGGTTGATCACCTCCAACTGCCCTCCCCTGCTGGCCATCTTGTGGTGGCCATCTTGTGTCCACATGGGGACAGGATCTTTGACCACATGGGGGCAGCCATATTGTGTGTTGGAGTGATGGTCAATCTGCATATTAGATAGGATAGAGGCCTGGTGCAGGGGTGGGGGCCAACTGGTTTGCCCTGAAGGGTGTCCTGGATCAGGATGGGGGTTCCCTTGGGGTGTGGGGTGACCTGAGCAAGGGGCCTGTGGTGGTTTGCAGGCCAGCCACGCACCCTGGCGACCCAAGCGGAAGCCCGGGTATCTGGAATTTATTTACCTTCTACAATTAAAACTTTGTAGCCTGGAGCGGAGCCCAGCCTCCTCCTCTCTCTGTGGCTGCAGCCATTTCTGTTGGGGTTAATTCACCTTCTATAATTGAAACTTTGTAGCCTTAAGCGGAGGCCTGGGCTGGCCAGGATGTGCAGAAAGCTTTGCTTCCTCTGTTGCCGGGGACAACCCTGGCCGGCTCTCTCCAGCTCCGTGGCTGCCGCCATTTCTGTTTGGATTTGTTTATCTTCTATAATTGAAACTTTGTAGCTTGAGTGGAGGCTTAGGCCTGCAAGGGCAGGCGGAAAGCTTGGCTTCCTCCATTGCCTGGGAAACCTTGCTCTCTGTGGCTGTAGCCATCTTGGTTGGGTTTATTTGCATATCTGCTCTTGATTGGCTGGTGGGTGTGGCTTGTGGGTATAGCAGAGTTAGGGTCAATTTGCATATTACTCTTTTATTAGGTAGGATTATATAGATTCTATGTGTGTTATACATAATCCAATTATATAGAGATTATTATTGAGGCCAGGTTTCTGAAAATTAATATAGAGAATGTTTTACAGCCCTCACCAATATGTATTAAAAACTCATGATACAGACTATCTAACAGAGAAAGGTCCATAGCTATGTGCCGTATGATTCCCGATTTCACAGGTGTGGCTGTGAGCCCCTCCAAGTAGGATGACACAACATTCCATAGAAGGAGGACCACCATCTCCTCTTCCTGGGTCTCTGCCTCACAGCAGTCTCCACTCTCTTGGCGTTTCCTTTTTCTCCCCACCTCAGTACTACCATGAAAGAAATAGCTGTAAATTGCAGAATGAGAGACTCTCACTCTCAAAGGGAGGACCTTTGAAGAGGACAAAACTTTGGCCATTAATGCAATTGCCCTTTATTGTTGCTGAAGAGGAGCTTCAGGGATTCAGCCCTTTCTGTACTAAATAAGGATCCTCTCCAGGTTTCCTTCTTCAGGATCCATCATCTGTGCTATTTCTTGTACAAAATCCCAAAACTCCTGTCACCCATCCTATCACCCTCTTTCTGCCTATGTCCTCTACTTTCCCAGGGTCTGAACACACGGGGACTCAGAGTCTTGTCACCCTAACCAACACCTGCTCTGGATACATTTAAAACTTAGAGTTAGGCCATCCTCCCTCTCATAACCTTGGTTGCTAAAGGCTAAGGTAGGTATTCTCTGAGGTTCCACAGGGACCTGATGAGACAGTTATTACAGAACACATCTAATATTGCTGGTGTCTTATTTGCATGTCTCTGTATCTATCTTGTAATCCAGAAGGGGAGAAAAACACCCCATACATCCACAACTTTTTGACCACTTTCTTCTATTTCCCCACTTGGGGATATATTTCTAGCATTTGCCATTGTGCCTGCCATGTAATAGGCACTTCATAAATAACTGTTGAATAAATGGTTAGATTATCAGGTGCTTTTTACTATGGAATTGAGACGACAGTGATAGTTTAAAATCTGCACTCATAGAGACTATTTATTATTAGAAAACAAATATGTGTATTTCCTCCCTGTCTTAGGAGTAACTGCGTAAATGTCTTGGTAACGACAACGCAACTGATCCCAGCACTTGCGAAGGTTCTACTCTATAGTTTAGGAGGTGCTTTCCCCATTGAGAATATTTACAGTGCAACTAAAATAGGTAAGAAAATTACCTCTAAATCTGTATGAAATGTGTTCACTTCTGTGTTTGGGGATTTTCTTAATGCGAGTCTCTGCATGATTCTCTGGGTCATCAATTTTGCTGTTAGAATATCAAGCACATTTGGATAGCACTCAAATGACAAAGTCCCCTCCAACTCATCTTACAAATGCAAATTTTATAAAACCTGTTGTCTGAACCCAGCAACTGGGTAGTTCTGACTCATTTTATTATATACATACTAAAGGCCTTATGCATGACATGTGTGCAAGAGTAGGCCTTCCTTCCCCTGGCTGCCGGCACCAGCTTCCCTCTGGCACCCAGGACCTTGGCTTCCCTGCAGCACCTGGGACCCGGGCTTCCCTTGCAGCCCCAGCTTTGTTCGGAAGGTCATCTGGAAGGATGTCTGGTCTAATTAGCATATTATGCTTTTATTGTTATAGATATATTTCATCGTTGCACATGTTTTCCGAATAATACACAGTATCTCTATCCGTGGCATTTAATATTTTATTTAACATGGTACATAGTATTTTATCCTTGCATATGTAATCTAAATCTAACATAAAAATACTATTTTGTCAGGGGAGTGTCAGATGGCTTGAACTAGTGTCCTTAATTCCAGAAAAAAAAAATAATTTCATGAATTAGAAAACGTAATTGGAACATTCATAACACATGAATGGCTAGAAACCCACATTTCCAAAAATGTTCAGTAGCAATCAAAGGATGACAACCTTGCTTATTTGGTTAATATCGATTTGTGGAGTCATCTTTTACTCGAAGTGCCCTTCACAGACTAAGACTTCTAGTAAACTTTCAAAAACAAAACTTCATCAACTTCTGCCATCCTGAAAGAGTTAAAGAAAACAGTGCGTGTATTCTCTGTCTGTCAAGGAAACGCCTGGGGAAATAGATGGGTTGGGTAATGTGCCCTGAAGGTCAACAAACTTAGGCTCTGGCACCTCGACAAGAGAAGTTCAAAATCCTAAAATCCCTTCCCAAAAATAACCCGCCCCGGCCTTGCAGAGTTTTGATATTGACACAGGCAAAAGGAGCCGTCGTTGCAGCTGTTTCGGGAGTGCAGGGAAAGAGAGCCAGTCTTTGAAAAAGTAAATTTTACATTGTCTTAAGCACTGCAGTTCAGAGCCCTGATCTCAACCCCATTCATTTTTGCATAAATGTATGTATTTATGCTAGCAGGATTAATATATAGAATTTTGCTTTATGAAAAATCAAATAATTTTATACCAGGATAAGCATTTCTTCTAGTAAGGATAATATTTATTTATTGGCCAAACTATTTCTAATTTTTAATCTGAAAAAAAATCATTTTTATATTTTCCTTTAAGTTAGTATTTTTTGGAACTACCAGATTAAGAAAAAGTACAGAAGTAACCATGACTACATGAACATTCTGGGAGTGAAAATCAGAGAATAATGCCAAAGTTATAAAACTGAAGAACGAGTAGAGATCCTGCGTGGTGGTATTCCCATAGTGCAGTCAGTGGATATGGAGTCACCAGTTCTGTGGCCCAAACAGCCCTCTTAGTACACTTAATCTGAGCAGACTAGCTTCCAGCCACTTGAATAAAAAGTTATATGTTAAGGTAAATCCACATGTTAGTATATTCCCTCTTTCCTTATAGGTGAACCTTCAATAGTTCACAATAATGTTTTCAGCTTACCTGTCTATACTATTTAAAATTAACTGGCAAAAGTGATACATCAAATGAAAAGATAAATGTTAAAACTTACAGTTGCTTGCAAGGATGTTCTATATCCTTTTGGTGGAGTGAACAATACTAACATTTTCTCTGGGTCAAATGCTTGACCCTACAGCTTTTTTTGAAGCACGGAACATATTTGTTTGATAATCTGCCCCCAAGTAAAGACTTAAATTGTTCAAATATATTTGTTGATTTCATTAACCCAGAGGCTGTAAGCTAGTTTTAAGTGATTGATGTTCAAGAGAAATTAACTTGCCACTTTATATGAATCTTTAGGTTAATGAATGCAATGGCTGGAAGAATAAGCAGTGCATTGTTTTTCAGGCAAGGAAAGCTGTTTTGAGCGTATAGTGTCCAGATTTGGCACTAACATAACTTATGTTGTGATTGGAGATGGCCGAGATGAGGAGCATGCCGCTAACCAGGTAACTTCACTCTGAACTTTATCTCATTTATCTTCCAGGAAAAGAAAGTTGCTTTGAACGAATAATGCAAAGGTTTGGCAGAAAAGTAGTATATGTTGTAATTGGGGATGGTGTAGAAGAAGAACAGGCAGCAAAAAAGGTAACCTGTCTCAAACAATGTTGGTGTGATACTTCTAATGCAAGCTTTTTCGTTTGCATTCCTGTAGTTTGGCCCAATGGCAGCTTGATAAGTGATTTCAATTTATAGCTGCGAAGCAGTAAGAGCATGAGAAGGTCAATACTTACATTCAAATAAACCATTTGGAGTCTAGCATTTTTTTTTTGCCTGAAATTTGACAGGAAATGCAGGAAAATTTAGTTATATTTATGTGTGTGTGTGTGTGTGTGTATGTGTTAGAGAGAAAGAGAGAGAGAGAAGAGAGAGAGAGAGAGAGAGAGAGAGAGAGACTGATATAATGGTCTATAAGATGGGGGGAAATAACCAATTTTAAGCACATGAAATTTCACAATATAAAGAAGTTTAATGAGCTTCATAGAAAATCATGGGATTCAGTTCTTACCCTTTTCCCCATCCTCTCCTATGCCATATGTTCCCTGTGTGTGCCTGGTAGCAAGTATGCTCCCGGATGACAAATGCTGAGGGTAGATTTAATAGCCGAAGGAGAAACTGTTGTGAGAAAATTTAATAAGCGCTACTGGAATGAGATGTACTATTCAGATCCTTTTGTGCCAACAACTTGTTGTAGAGACTTAGAGGCAACATGCCTCACATCTTCTAGAAGCGTGTTGTCTATTTTGGTGAGCCACTGGTACGTGATTGGAGCCAAGCAGCTGGCTTTGAACATATTCAGAAGTTCTCCTAGGTCCTAGGTATTTAAATAAGCCTTTTCATCTGGCCCATATTTCTGAAGAAATCAAGGCAGTTAAAAACCATTAAATGGTTGGTCCAAGTTCAAAAGAGGAATGATACCAGGATTGGCCCAGACACCAGACTGTCGGTCAACACAACAGAGACATACTGCTTCCTTCTCCTGAATGATAGCAAAACTATCATCCAGCCAGGACAACAGTGATATAATTTATAAACAAAGCAAAATGATGAATTAATATTTGGAAACAATGACACATCAGCTTATATTGTTTCAATAGAAAGAATGCTGCCCTTTTTATCCTGAGGAGATTTCAAATCATCATCAATAAAGCCTTCACTAAACACTCCCATGTGCTGAAATGTTTACCTGATCCCCCCCAAATCAACATAAACAATTTCCTAGAAAAGTTTAGAGTTTTCATAAAAAGAGAAAGGAAATGATTTGTGTGTGTAGTCAATTCAAATCAAGCAAAATGGAGAAAGAGTAAGAGTTCCCACTTTAGAAGGTGTGCTGACGTGTTGGCAGCCATTTACACTCAGAGAGCCTGTGCAGGCTCAGCCTCCCACAGAGGGCCTGGGTCTTAATTAGCAGTCAGTGACCCTAGAGAGCAACTGGCCAATGGACATTCTGTATGATGCGTCAGGGATGCAGCCTCCAGAAATGCAACTTTCATTGCGGACTACTATTTAAAATCCTTCCAGTCACACACAGTAGAAATGTCTTCTGGAGTCTGTCTGTGTCCTGAGTCCATGCTGTTTTAATCTTCATGTTGATACCACAATAACACACAACAAATAGCAGTCAGTGCAAGCCACTACAAGTGAACATTTTACATGTCTTTTAGCCTATGTGACATTCACATATATTTGGGTCAGGGCAATAAAATTCACTTTTCCAAACCAGAAACAGTATATGCCTTTGAAAATGAAAACTTACACCCTAGTTGTTTATAGCATGAAAAGTAGATTTGGTGTACCAGTTTATTGTGACTTCTGCTTTACACCTAAAACTTCAAGAGAAAAAGGATGACTCCAGGAGGATGAGAACCTCGGTCAGAATGCTATTTCCAAATGGTTGTTTATGTAGGTACAGTTTTGGTGATGGTGAAGGCTTATAATTCTATTTTGAAACACAGGTGGTTGGTTTCTCTAGTGACCATAATGCATGCTTTTCTTTGAATGTAGCTGTAATCGCATGTGCAGAAATACTAAGTACTGTTTTATTATTACAAATAGATCTGAGCTGAATGGAAAAAAAATGTAATTCTAGGTGAATTTATGTGTTTAATTTGACCTAAAAATATAGAGTTTTTTTGTAAAATGAAGAAGAAATTTCAAAGTTTAGGAATAGTGATGTGGTTGCATTCCCCCATAGAAATATATAATACAAACCATATTTGTAATTTTAAATTTTCTAGAAGCTGTGTTTTTTTAAAAAAGTAAAAAAAACCAGACAAATTAATTTTAGTAATATATTTTAATCCAATGTATATAAAATATTATGTCTCAACTCATTACAAATATGAAAATTACTAATAAGATGTTTATATTCTCTTTTTTTACATTCACTATATATTTTGAACTGGACAAGCCACATTTCATGTGCTCAATAACCACATGGGACTACTGGCTATCCTTTAGACAGCAAAGAATTATGTAACAATAGTGATTCTTATTTTAATGATTAATTTTATAATAAAATGTATTCTTCATTTTTTATACAACTGTATTTTCATTATACAAATTAATATATAAATATATATTCTATAAGATGCCATCATCCAAAAATTACAAGTAATGCTTTGATTTTAATTGCTCTAGGACAGTGTTCCTTTTTTTCATTCTCCACAATGGAGTTATTTTATACATGTTTTTTCTGAGCACATCCCACTATGACATTTTAAGCCATCACAGATACCAGATACTGGTATATTTTTGTAGGGCCACAAACCATTGTAATGCCTAAGGATTTTTTCCCCAGAAGAACCCTTTTTTGTCCCTTTGCCTGTTTCTCCCCCAGTGAAAATGATTGCAAGAGTGCTTTCTCTCAATCCCACACCAGTGAAATAAATTGGTCAACTCTATGGACTTAAACCAGTTACTCCAGAAAAGTAAGAGAGTTGATCATCTCCACATTATTTTCTACCTTATATAGATCAGCTTCGAATTATTTTTTACATAGAAAGGGACTCACTCTTTTCCTCTCAGAAAGACAAAAGACCTTGGGCTCAGGAAGTTTATCATGTTTAAATTTTGTTTTTAACTGGGCGATGGAACTTTAGGAGTGAGGTAGTGATTAAAATTTGCTTTCCATCAGCCACATAGGATTTTGATGCCCAAATTGCTTTCCCAGATGCTGCTGTTGGTAATGATACTTTCTACAATAAATAGTCAACTACCTAAGAAACCTCTATATGTACTTTTCCTATCATCAATATCCAGTTCAGATCTATTTCTCTATTATTTTGACAATGTCATACTGATGCTACCAAGCCTTAGAATATGATCATCCCTCTCCTAGACTCCCTTCCTTGAACCTGGGTGGACTCCACATCCTTGTGTGTATGGCTGCTTCACTGAGACCATAGTTATGATCTCTCTCCATCCCTCCCCCTTCTTTTTCCCGTCCCCCCTCTCTTAACCACACAGCACAACATGCCCTTTTGGAGGATATCAAGTCACTCAGACCTGTTGGCTCTACATCAAGCACTGGAATTAGAGTATTTGTAACTGTGTTCTCTAGCTGGAGATCCGTTTTTTTATATATTTCAAGTACACTGAATTTTATGTGTGATTCAATGCCTCTGGCTTTACACATATAAATTGTCTTAAAGGATGAAATCATATTTGGAATGAAAATTCCAGAATGAAGAATTCAGATTGCTGAACGGGATTAAACTTTAGTGCTACAGAAAGGAAGCTCTATGGTCTTATATTTACAACTCTTTAATGGTTTAACAAAACAAAACAAAACAAATCTGTGGAGGTTGCTGGTACACACCGAATGAGTCCTAACTGGAATTAACAGTTTTAGCAAAGAACTCTTACCCTGGCAAAGCACCGACTCGTGCTCCGTCTGACAAGGTGGTGTTCAACAACATTCCTCACAACTGGAGATCTTCTCAGCCCTGAGGTTTGAATCTGACTTTAGCCTACCTAGCCCAGAAAATCTGAATTGGAATGCACTCAGACTGTATAAGGACAATCCTATCTAGACCTGTAATTTGTGTAAATTATTGATGAAGATAATTTACTGTGACTTTATTAGCAGCTGACTTTGAAAGTGGATGCAATTTTTCTTTCACTTGTTGGGGAGGGGAGCGGGAGGGGAAATGGGAACCTAATATTGTCTCTTTTTTAAGTTTGGCAAACAGAATGTTCATACTGATGTGTTGTGCCTTAAAGATAAGACAGCATTTGTGTGTTACAATGTAACTTTGGTTAAAAAAAAATCTCTGTAGATACTGAAAAACCAAACCTTTGTGATCATTCTTAACATGACCAAATTTAAAATTCAAGCTATCAAAGCTTAATACTGCATCAGCAAGAAACTGAATATCCGTTGCAATAAGAAAACAATACTAATAAAACAAAGCTTGTGTTTTATTTGGGTTCTTAATAATTCCAGTAACTATATGAGGCAACTATTTGTGCATCCAACCATAAGCAGAAGGTGGGAAAGACTGTGGGACCTTTACTTAGAACAGTGGTCGGCAAACTCATTAGTCAACAGAGCGGCAAACCGTGGCTCACGAGCCACATGTGGCTCGCGAGCCGCAGTTTGCCGACCACTGACTTAGAAAGTGAAGTGTACAATGAAGTCCTGAGTACCCTTTCTACAGTTTTATTGGGAAAAATTAAGAGCCATATTCATGATGACTTGCACTGTTTTGATTGTGACTTTTTTGTAAGTGTAAGTTGTGTAGAAGAAAATATTCTCGTAAAAATGATAAGTATCACATAAACTTTCTTAGAATACGCCATGAACATGGCTTAAAATTCACATTGAGTAAACAAGGCTTAAAATAAAGCTAAGTGTATTTATTCCCAATGCCATTGCAAAAATGAAATGTCACTAGTAGTGGAAGGTGGATGCCCCAGATGGTTTCTAAGGGAAAAAGTGAATCAATGAAAATTTTACCTAGAATATCATCATAAAATAAATTAGCAAGTGAGCCGGATCTTGGCAGCATTACTAAAATTACAACAGTGAAATAGTACCTGGTTCTCTGTCTTTATACATCAATCAAGTTTCTCTCCATTACAGACCTACATACCTTAGTTTCTGCCTGCACTGTTACTGCAAAATGGACTGCATTCATTGCACAGAGAACCTGTCATTGTTGTGTTTGCATGTGTTTTTTTTTTTTTTCTTGGTGTGTAGCCCATGTTAGGAACACAGTACAGGTTCTCTTGTCATTTTGTGTGACATGATTTCCCTTGTGGAAATTTAAGACTTCAAGATCTAGGTGTGTTTTCATGACGTCTGCACCTGCAGTTCTGTGTTTAAATGTCAGACTGTGGAACTGGGGTCAGCTCCCAGGCAGCGCCCTAGCAGATGCTGGTTGGGATAGTTCACCATCGGAGGCTCCAGTGGCTCCCACAAGGTCAGCGCTTTGCACGCTGGTCACAACATTCACTGTGGAAATGTGATTTTATTTTCCAGGCTACGAACCTGTATTTCTTTACTGAATGCAAAGGCCATGTTTATGTTGGGCAGAAAGAAATTGAGTTCCAATTTTATATAAGCTTGTGATTTCATCAAGCAGAACTTATACTTACTCTTTAAATTGTTTAGCTTTTGGCTACCTCTGCCCTAAGTACAGTTGCAGACAAATTAAGGTTGGAATGCTTTTAATAATGATAACAATAATGATAATTCTTAATTTTTGTTAGCCTGTAGCTTGAAAATAACATTTTAACAAATTAAAGAGCTGCATTGATTATCAATAATTATATTTTGTGCACTAAAACCATAAATATTTATTACTGTGAATAAAACAAAAGTATCTTAATGGTATAGCCAGTTTCTTTAAATGACAAAATTGTGGCATTACATCTAAATTTTAAATTCTTTTTCATATCAAACAAGCAAGGCTTCTTATGCTGCTAAACCTGCAGGTGCAGAGAGAAACACCCTTCCCAGGGCAAAGAGAGGGGTCGCTGCTTGCACCACCCAGTGCTATTTCCCACACGCATCTTCTCTGATCGTGTGTTCAGAGAGGCTGCCAGCACGAAACCTAAATGCTGGGTTGAAGGAGAAGAGCCTGTCTGGCACCATGGAGCAGTCCACTGAGCCGATGTCACAACCTGTCATGTGACTTTGAGCATGCTCAGACTAGAACCCTTCCCTTCCCACTTTAGTAACAGAAGATCCTCATCCTTTCTGATCTGAAAAAAAAAAAAAATTAACCAACCAACAAAAACCAGCCCCTTTGGCAATATCCACATTCTATTTACCTATAGAATATTGTGCCTTATTGTAAGCCAGTTTGAAAAATATTCTGCCACTAAAATGAATTTTTGGCTAACTTTATGTACAAATGTGGTATATGACTAGGAAAGGTAACCATCTTGTGTTACACCTGAAATATCAAGATAGATGTCCTGGGTATAATATTACCGCATACAAGATTAAGTCACTATACCCCTCAAAGGTTTGTAAATCAAAATCAGAGGCAAAAAAAAAAAAAAAGAATCATACAGTTTGTGCACAGTAGATAATAACTCTCTAAATTTTTTTCTTCATTCTCTGATGAGCTAAGATGCAAAATAGTGTCAATAGCATGCTCCAGTATGAATTATTTTAAAGCTCATTTGTTTTTGACAAGCCTATATTCTCAGTGAATATGGCATTTAGTATTTCTTTTAAAAAACACACTTAAGCATCATGAGCCAAAGTTGCATTTTGACTCCCTACTATAGTAGCATTATGGAGATCTCACAGTCAAAGGCAAGGGTTTCTGTTATGTATTAGTAAAGTATTGATTATGGGGGCCTACATAATTTAAAGAAATGTAAATTAATATTAAAAGCTTGTAAAAATATGTACATCTTTACTATTTCTCAATAAATACCTTTGGAAATGTTTTCATTTTCTTCACCCTCCCATGTTGTAGAGTTTTCATTGTGTGTGTTTAGCTCAATTCTAAATAATGTGAAATTTGTATTTAGGTTTCTTGATGTATTCTTACTTTCCCTTTTTTTGTGTGTGCCTAAATTGCATAATTTGCAGTTAAGACAAGCTAGGATATAACACAGTAAAATGTAACTAAAAGTGGGCTGGTGTACTGAAAAGATGAGAGTTGCATAGTTTTTTGCACAGAGGTACTACATTCAGGTATAATGCATAATGTAGTCATAGTTTATTGGTGATAAAGTAATACCTTTTAAAATATTTAAAGCAAGTTCCCTTGAGATGAATATGGACAGAGTTTATAAGTAGCTTCCAAGAGTGATAAGGAGCATTTTTCTGAAAGAAATTCAACAGCTTCTTTATTACCCTGTGTGTAGTATTCGCAAATTTGTTGCATAAGTAAACCAAAGGCAAATTTCAGGCCGACCTCCTTCACAACTTTTAAAATGTTAACCTCTGAATTGAATAGGTCCTTCTCTCTAAAATTGTACCCTAATACTTCTACCATTTCCCTGCTTTACTGTTAAATAATACTTAATCCTTAGATTGATAAGTATCCAACGTGACACATATTTTAACTTAACTTTTGTATTGGGTGACTTACCCACTAGGATGTATGCTCTGTGAAGGCAGGGATATATGTTTTGTTTTGTTCACTTCTGTATAACCAACTTCTAGGAAAGTGTCTGGCATATGGTATGTACGCAGAAAATATTTGTTTTATGAGTGCATAAACCATAGAACACATATATATAGACATGGTCTGGAATTAAAGAGATTTACAATGGTAGAGCTAGATTTAAAAAATAAAAGGAAAGAACACACAGGTAAGTTTGGATGGAACCAATGTAAATTTTTATAAGTTGGCTGGAGTATTTGCTGACCTAATAATTTACAAAAATGAAGAGCAAGGATTACTGTAAGCAAATATGTATTTGGAAAAAAATTATACATGAGCTAAGAATGATCTGATGGGAAAAAAAATAAGTTTACAATGAATCAATGATTGCTGCCTCTGCCCCTCTTTTATTTTTTATATTTTAAAAAATGCATGGAATAGACAGGAATCTCAGAGGGAAAGGGGAGAGGGGTTGGGAAGAGATTAACCAAAGAACTTATATGCATATATGCATAATCCATGAACCCAGATAATAGTGCTGTGAAGGCCTGGGGGAGAGGGGGACAGGAATTTGTTGGAGAGGGTCAATGAGGGGGAGAGTGGAAATCTGTAATACCTTTAAGAGTAAAGATAAATGGAAAAAGTAATATACAACATCAGTAGGATTTAGTTGCTTTAAATTACTTAAAGCCACAAATATCACAAAAATCAGATTTGCTTGCCAACTGTAGTTCACGATTCTGAGTCATAGAAACAAAACAAAAAAAAGAAGGAAAAGAGGTGTATGATTTCCCTTAGCTAGCCAAAGCTAACCCATCCATGCATGATTTGTATTTTTTTAAACTCAATTACAGGATGTAATGGTATAAAAGTACATATATTCTCATTCACAGATCACTACTCAAAGCAGTCTCAACTCTGACCAGGCCGAAGTCAATTCCAGGGATGTATTGTGGTCCACAAAGATGCTCCCTCGGAGCATCAAGGGGGAAAATGTTCCAACTTCTGATTTTCAAGGCCTTTCCCTCATCCAGAGGAACTTCTAGGACTGTGTCAGCACACCATTTGAAAAATATCTAAACATAATATGAGAGGGAATCTCTGATATAGCAGATAACTCTACACAAGCCAGATGATCATTTTCCCTCCCCATGAAATATTTTAATCAGGGCTTGAGGGGACACTCTCTCTGAGGCTAAAGGGCACTTTTATTGTCCTTCGTAGTAATGAAATCTTAGATTAATGCTTAATCTAAGGCTGTTAAGAAAATGTCAGTCTAGCTCTCTGGTGAACCTTCAGTGAAAATACATGGAATTGAGTGAGGAAATGAAGGAGCCACCCAGTACATCAGTCTGCACAGAACCACAGCAGGTAGGGCTGACCCTGAACTTATTACATTGCTGACCCTGAACCTCAGGTGGATGGCTTGCAGAGTCATCTAACCAGCCCCGAAAGGGAAGATTCTCAAGCTGGAGTTCCCAGACAAAGTGGAGAAGGCCAGGGAAAGGTGGATTGGAAGCACTTAAACAAGTGGAAAATAGATGAGAGAATTGATAAGCAACAGAAAGTGGAATGGTGTGGTCAGGGAACTGCAAATAATTTTTGTTTCTGGAGCACAGAATAAAGAGAGGGACTATCGAGAAGTAAGACTGGAATGTAAACAAGGGCCAGATCATAAGGATTTTCAATAAAATTAATGAGGTGGCTTTTTTAAAGATAGTTGTATTGATTTCAGAGAGGAAGGGAGAGTGAGAGAGAGATAGAAACATCAATGATGAGAGAGAATCATTGATGAGCTGCCTCCTGCATGCCCCACACTAGGTATCCAGCCTGAAACTCTGGCATGTGCCATGACCGGGAATTAAACCATGACCTTCTGGTTCATAGGTCGACGCTCAACCACTGACTCACACTAGCCAGACTACAATTAATGAGTTTTTATTCTGTCCTGGGATCAGTATGTGTCAAAGGAAAGGTTTGAGAGGTAAACATAGGATTTATGTGTCTGTATTTGCACTTTAATAACAGTTGCTCTGGTAGAGATCGAGGAATCTAAGAGGTTGGTGCAGGATCCCAGAGAGTTAGTGATTGATTCCTGATGGGATGGCCATAAGCCTGGAGAGAAGTGTACAAAGAGATGAAGATGCTAATAATTACAATGTAACATATGCTGCTGCTTCTCATGTCCTCAGGCAAATCCAGCCTGACCTCTAGGTTTCTGGTTCGGAAAATTTGGTACATGAAGTGCAGTTCACAGAGATAGCTAAATAAGGAAAAACTGATTCTAGTTGTTATTTTTATTGCTATTGGTGGTGTTTGTTACTGGGAGGAGGTATTGAGTCCAGTGTTTGGAAGTGTTCATTTGCAGATGGTGGACGACCTCAGAATTGTCCAGTGGGAAGATGAATTTGTACGACTCCCTCATTCTTTGTTAAACACCTTGCCATGTCATAACTGAATAATTCTAAAAGGAGTCAATAAAATTTGAAATAAATGTCTCAAAAAATATCAGTCATCTGAAAAGCATTTGCTATTTGTGCAGCCTTATGACAGTATGGGTGAAAGCAAGGAATGATGGCAGTAATGTAGAGTGTGTATACACAATGAACACCACAGAAAATTATTTAGGGTTACCGGTTAATTTAACATCTTTCTTCCCCATCTCCTGCTCACCCCAAATTCCAGTAAAAATAACATATCTGGATTTACATCCCTGAAGAAATTAAAATGCTTCTATGAACTTCTTGTTGGTGACTTGTGTACAAGACATCAACAGCTTATGTCTTCTTGGAAACAAATATGACATTTTGAATTTATTTGCCAAAAAAGAAAGCAATTAGAGAAAGAGTTTTACAACAGAATGACAGGTGAATTATTCATGTATTCTTAGACAGATTAATGTCTTCTAAAAAAATATGACCTTCATTAAAATATATGTTTTGGTGGAATAAACTTTCAGGAGAGTGGGCAGTAACAAGTTGTACATGAATAGAAATTAAAATGAATGCTAAACACACACCTATGAGACAGTCCTATTTGGCTCATAAATTAAATTACTTTACATTAGTTATGGGAACAGTGGAGGGATGTGGGGTAGGAGAGACACTAGGGAGGGCTCGGAAAAAAAAAAGTGGTAAAACACATCATTTTTAAACTTTCATTTAAAGTTTTACAAATGGCAAGTACATTTTCTAAACTTTGAGGACCCACTGCTTTCCTAAATAAAACCTACTACCGTAAACAGGTACCACTTCTGGCAACATATATTATTACCATGCTCGATTCAAGAACTGGTTTTAAAGAAGAGAAAGGGGACTATTCCTGTACCTCCTTCCACATCTATGAAGCCTTTATTATTATTGTCATTTACTCATCTGACCTAGGCAGAAACGGATAGTACCTTTGAAGCAAGGTGGAGGATGGGGGAGTGTAGGGCGTGGTCAGGCTTTGATTAATCAATAGTTTTGAAGCCAGCTCTAGAGTGAGCATGCCGAAAGAGGAAGAGGAAGGAAACTAACATTTGAAGACACTCATAATGAGCCAAGACCTGACATATGTTACCTCTTTTAATTATCACATCCCTCAGAGTTGGTATCATTTATTCTAAGTTTAAGTGACCTCCCAAGAAGAGTTGGAACTTAGGTCTATCAGGTGGACTCTCTAGAATGCAAAGTTATGCTCCTTGCACTGTACATGGCTGTCCACTTATTGCAATGGAGTTGCTTGGAACTTGTAGAGATGATCTAAGGCTATGTGACCATAGCAAGGAATTGGGAAGTTCCTATAGCTACCTAGTATGGGGACAACAAACAAATCAGGGTAGAACATTGAGGAATCTACATGATTTCAGGAGTACCTGGATGGAAAATGTTCAGAAGAAAGATCCTAAAGGGTAAGTGGAGAAAGTTTTTGGAAACAACTTGGCCAGCATTATATATTTTCTAAAATTCTATAGTGGACATGACTTTTTAAAAATTGTGGTAAAATACACATAAAATGTACATCTTAACCATTTTTAAGTAGACAGTCTATTGTATTTAGTACATCCACATTGTTGTGCAGTTATTAACCACCATCCATCCACAGATTCTTTATACTTTTGCAAAACTGAAATTGTACAATAACTCTCCATCCCCCTCTCCCCAGCCCCTGGCCACCATTATTCCACTTTCTGTCCCTATGAATATGACTATCCTACCTAATAAAATAGTAATATGCAAATTGACCGCACCTTCGCTACGCCCAAGCCACACCCACCAGCCAAAGCCACACCCACCAGCCAATCAGGGCGGGTATGCAAATTACCCAACAAAGATGGTGGTTAATTTGCATATGCTGAGAGAGGGAGGAGTGAAGACTGAAGACAACTTAGAAGGAAGAGGGAGGAAAAGACCGGGCGGAGCGGGGTGGAACGGGGCGGAGCGGGGAGGGCGGCAGTGGCGAGCGGGTGCAGGCGCAGTGGCCGCAAAGGCGGCGGCAGCGCACGTGGCCGAAACAGCCCCTTGCAGGATTTTCCTGCAAATGGGCTACTAGTCTTACATAATTGTACAGTAGTCATCCTTTTGTAACTGGCTTATTTCATTTAGCATAATGTCTTTAAGGTTCACCCACATCATAGTGTGTGTAAGAATTTTGTTTCTTTTTAAGGCAAATAATATCCCATCGTATGTATATACCACATTTTGTTTATTCATTCATTCATTGATGAACACTTGGGTTGCTTCCATCTTTTAGCTACTGCAAACAATGGTGCTATAAACATGGGGTACAAATATCTAAGTCCCTACTTTTATTTTTTAAATATATTTTATTGATTTCAGAGAGGAAGGAAGAGAGAGAGAGAGAAGAGAGAGAGAGAGAGAGAGAGAGAGAGAGAGAGAGAGAGAGAGAAGAACATCAATGATGAGAGAGAATCATTGATTGGCTGCCTCCTGCATGCCCCCCACTGGGGATCAAGCCCGCAACCCGGGCATATGCCCTTGACTGGAATCCAACCTGAGACCCTTCAGTCTGCAGGCCGACGCTCTATCCACTGATCCAAACTGGCTAGGGCTAAGTCCCTACTTTTAATTATTATATGTATTCATCCAGAAATGGGTCATATGATAATTCTATTTTTCAGTTTTTGAGAAACCACACACTTTTCCATAGTAGCTGCACCATTTTACTTTGCACAAAGATTCCAATTTTTCCCCTCCTCATCATGGTTATTTTATGTTTTTTAATTGTAGCCATTCTAATGTGTGTGGTGTGTCTTATTGTGGTTTTGATTTGCATTTCCTTAATGATTAATGATGTTGAGCATTTTTTTCATGTGCTCATTGGCCATTCATATATTTCTGTGCAGAAATGTCTATTTGTTCCTTTGCACATTTTTTAAATTTTATGTTGGCTTTCTAGCTTGTTGAATTGTAAGAATTCTTTATATAGGGTGGGACAAAAATAGGTTTATAGTTGTGAGTACATGAAACACCTCTTTTACTCTTGTACTATTATTTATTATTTTATTATTTTCCATATAAACAACTGTAAATCTACTTTTGCCCCACCCTGTATAATCTGAATATTAATCTCTCATCAGATATATAATTTGCACATGTTTTCTGCAATTCCATGGGTTGCCTTTCCTATAGTAAACATACCATTTCTATGTACTTAGTATCCACCTTAACCTTCCCCTTTGGAAATATGCACAGCCCTAACCAATTAGCATATTCCATTCTAATTGCTAGAATAATTTATTTGCCCAAGGATGGGTGCAGGAACCAAACTGGTCCTTTGAAGTTTCACCCTAAGACTTTTCTTCAAAGCTGTTGTGAGAGATGCAGTGTCTTTCTGGGATCATAGCTCTTCTGGCTATGTCAGCCCAACACACCAGAACCATCATTCCTGTCACACGGAGAGAGAACCTGAATATGAAGCCAGAGCAGGGGAAACAGAGAGAGATCAAGAGCTGGTGATATTGTTGGAGCATTTCATTTCAGCATGTCAGGAGCCAGAGCTTCAACTCAACAACGTCTGGATTTTTAGTTTCATCAGCCAAAAGGTTTTTTTTTTGTTTTTTTCTTAAATTTGTTTGACTTTGGTTCCTATCATTTGCAGTCAAGAGAGTGTGCACTAACAACCAGTTGGAAGTGTGATTCCTGGAGAAACACTTCAAAGCATGCCCTCCAATCAATGGTTGGGAGAATAAAGGAGGTTAGAATTGGTCACTCATATGTTGAGTTGTTTGGGGACTCCTGATTCTCTCTCTAGGTCTTCTGCTCTTTCCAGCTACACAGGCCAAGAGATCTAGGGACAGCAGGAGGATGAAAGGTAAGAAAGGGGAGTTTTAACAGTTTATCTTATGACTAAAGGCCTGGTGCACGAAATTCATGCACTCAGGGAGGGTGGGGTCCCTCAGTCCAGACTATGCCCTCTCGCAGTCTGGGAGCCCCGCAATCAATTGCCCCACATGGGGAGGCCCCACCCACCCACCATAGCACCACCAGCCAGGTAGCCTGAGCCTCCCTTTGTGGGGCGATTGTGGAGCCCCCCCCCACCCCCCGCATTGATCACCCCGCCAGCTGGTGGCCTGGGCCTCCTGCTGCGGGGTGATTGTGGGGCAATGGCAGGCCCCCCGACCAATAGCATCGCACCCGCCTTGGCTGGTCTGGCGCCAGTGCGTGTCATAGCGTGGTCGTCTGGACGTCATTCTGCTGTTCAGCCATTTAGTCGATTTGCATATTACACTTTTATTATTATAGATAGTTTAAAGTTGTTACTTGCCAATATAGTGGTCTCACCATATCCACTGGTTCTACATCTACATATTCAACTAATGGCAGATCAAAAATATTCAGGAGGGAAATGTTAAATTGTTGTTGACATGTACTATGTAGTTAGGCCTACTATGTGTCTACACTGAAATGTATTTTTTTCTTGCCACTATTCCCTAAACAATACAGTAAAACAATGATTTACATAGCTTTTACATTGTATTAGGTATTATAAGTAAGCTAGAGATTATTTAAAGTATATAGGAAGATGTTCAGGTTATATGCAAATATTATGCCATTTTTTATAAGGGACTTGAGCATCTGCAGATTTGGGTATCCATGAGGGGTCCTAGAACCAACCGCCTACAGATACCAGAGGACAGCTGTAGTAGCCCCTCTAAATTACAGTGCTCTGGATAAATCCTGGCACCTCACTCTATTCACTCTACAAGTTGGTTACATGTCCTGAGAACACAGCTCTCCAGGACTGGCATCTTGGGGCTAGAGCCTGCTCCAGCCCATGTCCACTTCCTGACTACATCACCTAATCATGAAATGCAGTTTAGAACTAACTTAGTCAATTAGATGTCAGATCCTGTGACCACTCAATTTTTTTTCCTTGGGAAAAATTATTGGCCTATCACCCTGATTCATTTCAGTCCCACCTTTAGGCATGCAAAGTATTCAGAAAAGAGGACCCTGCTAAATCACATAGAATCTCCAACATTTTGTGTGATTGGAACCAGCCTGGTAGCTAGGGGCACATAGGTTTTCTCTCTTTTCCCACTTCTCAAAACACCCACGCTGAGAGCTTATTTACTTTGCTTTTGGATGACCAGAACTTTTTTGTTTTTAACAGCAGAATAATAAGCCCTAAAAATAGGAGTTTCTGTTATAACAACTGATAGAACTTTAGTGCTACAAAACACATTATGCTAATGAAACAACAAATCATGAGCTTGACAGTAGTGAGGATGCTGCTAAAGCATTTGCCTGTCTTTTTGCAGGACAGTAACTTAAGGTATTTATTTCTTTAACATTATGTCTAGGAACAAGTTGCCTTCCCTGAAATTCTCCTCTTGAATGACAAAATTTTACAGAATGCATATTTGTGTGTTTTGTTAAAGACAAAATGGGTTATCAGAGTTTCCTTCTGAACACAGTTTTAATCATGTTTATTAACTACAAAACATAAGATGTTTGTGAACTGTGACCACCAAGTGTTGTATCCTGAGGCTGCCTCTGTTCACAGGAGAATAAGAAGTGTAATGTTTTTTAAATAACCAATCCCATCTTCAGCAAACTTTCCAGTTGCTTTATCTTCTTGGGATTTTTTTAAAACTTAGAATAGACCAAAACAAAATAAAACAAAAATAAGATTATCTGTATTAGTGTAGGCAAGTGGAGTTAAAGTACATTTTCCATTCAAAACAATGTCTAAATGAATGTCTAAATTCATCAGCCTTTCACTGCCTAATAATGTGACATGTTTACAGTGCTGAAGGAAATCAGGTGTTTTCATGCTAAATGAAAATAAAATTTATGTACTGTTATTACCATATTCTTTGCCTGGTGTTTCTCACTCTATTCATCATTAAAGGCTGCTCAATAAATACTGTGCAAACTGCATGTGGGAATGTTATGCAGTAATAACTCAGAATCAGCTATAAATAACCACCTACCAGAGCTTTGGGAAGACTCAAGGGCTTAAGAGGGAATGTTTGCTCCCCAATTGCTAAATTGAGAAAAAGAGAACTATTGGCCTATTTTTTCTTTATATTTGAGACACTAGAAACGCGGCTTGAACATTAACACTCTAGCCTAATGAAGGTCTTTATCCATGATCATGTGCACTGAGGCAGGCAGTAGGCTAAATGGTATAATTTCAGAGACTAAAGTTTCCTCTACTCAACTATGTTAGAAAAGCTAATGGAGAAAAACTTACTTGTGTGCCCTGTGTATTAGTTATCTATTGCTATATAACAAATTATTCCAAAACTTAGCATCTTAAAACATCAACCATTTATTACCTTACATAGTGTCTGAGGGCCAGGAATCTAGGAGCAACTTAACTGGCTGGTTCTGGTTCGGGGTGTCTCACAAGATCATAGTCAAGCTGTAAGCCAGGACTATAATCATCTGAAGGCTGGATCAACCAGAGCATCTTCTTTCTTTCAAGCTCACTTAAATGATCATTGACAAGAATCAGCTCTTCCTTGACTCTTGGCTGCGCTTAAGTTCTTTGTCGCATGGACCCTCTCACAAGCCCAGTCACAATATAGCAGTTTGCTTGCCTCATAATGAAAAACCAAGATAAGAAGCTAGAGTGAGCTAACAGGAGAGTGCCCCAAATGGAAGCTGCAGTGTTTTATAGCTAATCTTAGAAGTGGCATACCTTTTGCCAGGTTACACACATTATCCTTGAGACAATATGGGAGAGGACCACACAGGGTGTCAATACCTGGAAGTGGAAGTCACTTGAGTCCAGCTTGGAGCTGGCTACCTTACTCTTAGGCGATGCTTTAGAACAGATTAAAATGTGAAATGAATCAGCAGAGTCCATTTGAAAGAACACAGTTTAGAGTTGGACATGGGCCTAAATCCTAGAGTGATTCTTGATATCTTCTAATAATTACTTACACCCCTGAGCCTTCAACTTCCCATCTCTAGCCTTTAACAATGCTTCTCATGGGGTTGTTGTGAGTGTTAAGTGAATAATATTTACAAAGCTTTCCTTCTGTGGAGGTTCTTTTAAAGGAAGTTAGCAACAAAAATAAAAACATGTGTGTTTTTTTGGTAAGGTAGCAAAAGGAATCCAAAAATAGTATGCCACAGTATACTTTGGAAGGTACAGTGGCCTCAAGCATGAACTGCCACAGGTGATTTGAGGGTGTTGATAATGTTCCAGAAAGAGTAATGTTTCTATTAGTGAAAACTAAGGTAATGCTCCTACATCGCTATATTGGCCAGAGTTTCCTGGGAGTGCTGTTGATTCACTTCCCAAGCATTTATTAAGCACCCCCGGCGCCAGGCACTGGAAGGACTAGGGTTACAAAACCAAGGAAAACTCAGTTCCTGAAGTCAAATTGCTCCTAGCCTCACCTGAGGGTGGAGAGCAGAATGAGGAGACAGGCACGAGGAAGGTGCTTGCTCAGTGGAAGGAGGGCCCGACTGCCTGGAAGAGCAGACAAGGATCCTCACCCAGTTCTTGGCATTCAAGCAAAGAAGTGCCAGCTAGAGGGGGCAAGAGCATGGGCAGAGAAGGGGGGATTCTAATGTCTACAAGTAAGTACCACTGCCTAATTTCAATTATTTAGATTGTTTAGGCCCGTGGTTGGCAAACTGCGGCTCGCGAGCCACACGCGGCTTTTTGGCCCCTTGAGCGTGGCTCTTCCATAAAATACCACGGTCTGGGCGAGTCTATTTTGAAGAAGTGGCATTGGAAGAAGTTTAAGTTTAAAAAATTTGGCTCTCAAAAGAAATTTCAATCGTACTGTTGATATTTGGCTCTGTTGACTAATGAGTTTGCCGACCACTGGTTTAGGCAATGGAAAAAGGATGTGCTTTAGATCTTTCAAGTCAAGTTGGTGGTCCATTTTAAGGCAAAAATGGAGCCCATGAGTCTATTACTATTGGTTTCATAGCAGTAGCCAAGTGTCTGCTTTAGACAGAGAGAGAGATGTTATGGACATTTTTATATTTGTATGCTAGTTTCTTTGTTTTTTTCACTTACACAATATTTATCCCAAAATTCTCTAGCAGCAGAAATTCAACTTCTATAAAGTATGGTTCCTTTCACACCTTGTAAAATGCCAAAAATATATACTCCATTATATTCTAGCTTATTTCCTTCATACTAAAGGCATTCTCCTTTTTTTCTGCCCCCCAACAAGAGCATCTCTGAGGTCCAGGGTTGTAAAGTTTGCTCCTGACTGAAAAAGGAAGGAATTAATTGAATATGTGATGTTGTTAACTAGTCAAGGAAAACCAAGAGGTTGCTTGTTTAGTATATCTGACCATGGGTTAACAAGATATTTTGCGATTTGATCAAGCCTAAAATCTACTTTAAGTTACATGTTTAACTTTCATCCCCTTTTTATCATTAGAGTTCCTTTATTTTAGAGACATTCTTTTGTGTGCTATCTACAAGAAAAGAAGCTGAGAGTAGTAGCTGGAAGTAGTTAGTGAAATCATTAGGAAAAATATTGTAGTGTTTTAGTATCAGCAAAGACCTAATCACAAGGGCTCTGTTCTCTAAATTGATTTTAATGAAAATATGGAGATTAAATTTTAAATAGTCCAATAAAGTTGATACAAAAGTGAAGTTTAGAAACTCTTTTGGACTGATAGAAAAAAAATAAAAATAACTATAAAAAGACCAGCATGGGATGATAGGAAAAGCACTGGATTAGGAATGAAGAGAACTATTTCCTGATTTTAGTTTCAATGTGGTGTTTTGTTTTGTTTTTAATCAAGATATGATTGACATATAACATTATATTAGTTTCAGGTGAGCAATATAACAATTTGATATTTATATATCTTGTGAAATTATCATCAAAATGAGTCCAATTGACATCCATCACCACATGTAGTTACAAATTTTTTTCTGTGATAAGGACTTTTAAGATCTACTCTCTTAGCAACTTTCTAATATACAGTTCAGTATTATTAACTATAGTCACTATGCTGTACTTTACATCTCCATGACTTATTTATTTTATGAAGTTTGTACCTTTAACCACTTTTAAATTTCACCCACCTGCACCCCCCCCACACCTTTTGCAACCACCAGTCTGTTCACTGTATGTATGAGTTCAATTTGTTTGTTTTGTTTTATTCAGCTTCCACATGTCAGTGAAATCATACAGTATTTGTCTTCCTTTGTCTGACTTATTTCAGTTAGCATAATACCCTCAAGTCCATAAAAAATTATTTTTTTCTCCACTCTGTTTTCTGGGAACCCTTATAAAGTAAAATAAGGGGATTACAATTGAATCGAAAAACAAAATGAACAAGCAGAACAGAAACAGACTCATAAATAGAGAACTTTTTGTTGGTTGCCAGATGGGAGGGGGGGTTGGGAGGAAGGGATTAAGAAGTACAAACTGGTTGTTACAGAATAGTCATGGGGATGTAAAGTACAGCATAGGGAATACAGTTAATATTCTATTAACTAGGCATGATATTGGATGGGTGAGAAATTTATTGGGGTGATCACTTATTAAGTTATGTAATGTCTGGTCACTGGGGGGTATACCTGAAACTAATATAATGATGTATGTCAACTGTTATTGAAAATTTAAAAATGATTACTTTTTTAAAAAAAGAAAATGATTTTTCCAATGTTTCTTCCTGTTTGGAAGTATTTATAGTTTATTGGAACTTGGAAATTAGCATAATAAAAGGAATATGTGAGTTCTGTTTGCATTTGAGAAACACTTTGGCATATGGCATTAAAAATCTACTGATTCATTTATTCAAGAAAAACCATTGAGCACCTATGACCAGTCAAGCCCTCTACCAGGCCATGGACCAACAGCAAAGGAAGGAGGCCTGGTCCCTTAGGGTGTTTGGGGGAGGAGATAGTTAGGAGCACAGACAAATACAATGCCTGGGAGAAGGGTTGTAATAAGAGCTATATGGCATGGTATTTGGAATTGAATGCTATTTCCCGTTTAATAATTTTTGAAGTGGAATCCTTTTCAGCCACATTAAAATAATAACTAAAACAGCTTCCAAATCTTACATCACAATATAAACAGTGTGGTGGATTCCAAAAAATTCAGGCCTTCTGTTAATCTGGTGCAGAGAAGGCATATGTGCTCAGACATCTGTTTAGACATCCACTTAGCAAGCATTCTGTCAGCCTGTCGGGACCAGAACCACAGCTGAAACACATATAGCTCCAGACATCAGCTGTAAGGGAACCAAATGGTGTCTTACCAAAAATTACCTGAGAATTCAAAGTATCCAAATAGTTTGACAGGCACAACCAATAATTTACAAAGGAAAACCCACAACACAGAGACATGCACAGCCCCTAAATTTAGTAAGGAACCATTCTGAATTTCAGTTGTCTCACTTCACTACTGAATTTGAAATCCTCTCCATAGACCCAGACAATGCATAGCACCACGAAAATAAGCCAAATACAAAGATATGTTAGGTGCTGGCCAGATGACGGTAGAGTAATTGGTAGGATCACACCCATTCAAAACACTTGTCAATATTGGAAATCGTTGGTTGTCTGATATTCTGTTATTGTTATGAGAAGTCAACAATGGAAATGCTTTCTATTTTGAGATTTTTCAGAGTAGTAATGCAATCAAACGGACTATTCGGTCATTGCTCAATTGGTCTCAAGTCTAAGAACAATTAAAGAAAAACCTAAACTCCCCATGCTCCAAGAAAAAGAGAGTTTTCTAGAGCTTTGCTAACCAGTAAAGAGAGAAACTAGTTTCAAACCTATTTAATCAGTAAACTTACGTTAAAGGGCTGTGGTAACAAGAAAACACCAGAGCTAACTTTATACTTGCCTCATCAATAAATGAGGACTTGCTGCAGAGAACCCAACTCTGAAGCCAACCAATCAGTGGCAGCCTTTCATTCTCAAAGCCAGGCATTGGGTGGCACAAACACTAGTGAACATGCTTCTAAAATCAACCCATTCTTGCCTCTGTCACCGATGCAACACCCTGCTTCCAAGATTATAGCAACCTTCTCTTGCCTCTGTAACCAACCCCACCCAAAACAGTTCTTCCCCAAGCCCTTTGTAGGATCTTTCTTAGCTCAGTTCTCCCTTACTTAAGCAATAAATTCAACTTTGTATTTTGGAGATCAATAAATTATTTGAAATTATAAGATGAATCATTAATTTTGTATTCCTCCATGCAGACTTGTTTTTCTACATAATGACCCATTATATTAAAGTATTTTATTTACGAAACATTCTTTATTAAGTATAGATTCAGACTCCTATGTAACTCGCTTTTTACAAGTTTATTTTTACAAATTCTGAACTTAATTTGTCCAAAATTCAGCTGGGATTCCCCATTTTTGTTTATGCCATAACCATCTTGTTCTCCAAACTGAAAACCTTGGACTCAGTATTGACCCTTCCTTCGCTCTTCCTTCTCCCAGGCTTATCAATGCTATTTCTGAAATGTTCTTTAAATCTCTGTCCTCACGTCATTCCTTTGGCACTATTCCTGATTAAAATTTTCAACTCCTTTGTGCCAAGATGATTAACAGTATGAAATTGTTACCTGAAGTTCCTCTCACCCTCTAATGCATACCATGTGAGCCAGCCCATTGAAAATCTGTTTACAAGTCCCCAGGATCTCTTGGGAGACCAGTAGAAACTCTTTAGTATGACAATGTGACACCAATGATATTGAGTTCACCCTCCTCTTCCCCATTTGGATGCTGGCTTTCACATGGACCTCATTTGGACTTCTTTAAAACCTTGTACTCCCCACTGCTCTTCCTAAAACTTCCTTTTGTTTTCTGAACATGATTACATCCCTATCTCCCACTCTTACTGAGACCATCTCCCTACACTTTGCAATCCATTCTGCTAGTAAAGCATAGAATTCCATGGATTAATGCCGATTGTACAGTGCTTTACTCCCCTACTGGAAGCAAGTTAGGCAAGGGCAAATCTTATTCCTCTTTGGGCTCTATTGGTCAAAATAAAAGGTAATATAGAGTAAGATTCCAGCAAATGTTAGATTAAAAGTATTTCATTGGTATAGGGACTAGTTTCCACAGCAGACTTTAATGTATTCATGGGACTTGTAGAAGTCCTTTACTGATAACTCTTCATCCTATTAATCCACCTGACCTTGAACTCTCAGCACTGCCTATATTAAGGCCTGTAAGTTTCTATGAGCAAATGTTAGTCTCTGGTTTCATATTCCTTCTGCTGGGCTCTCTCTGAGCTATTCTTATGAGAGAATGCCAAGGCATTCTGGAATGAATGTTTGCATGTGTTTCTGGAGGAATGTTTCTTGGACTTTCCTGTCTTCACTGGCATTTTAAAGGAATGACTTCTTAGATGGCAGCAGAACTGCACGGCTGCATTATGTTTGCCTTGGCAGTTGTTAGCAGTGCTTTGGCAGACAGATTACAAACCTCCTGGTTTGAGAGGTGAAAGTTTAAAGAAACAGTGATTGAACATATTATATGGCAGGTACTAGGTGAGAAGATAAGGATATAAGACAATTAAAGCACACATTCTTGCTTAGCCAGCATGGTTGAGTGGTTGAGTGTCGACCTATAAACCAGGAGGTCATGGTTCAATTCCTGGTCAGGCACATCCCAAGTTGTGGGCTCTATCCCCAGTGTGGGGTGTACGGGAGGCAGCGGTGGGTGGTTCTCTCTTATCACTGATGTTTCTAGCTCTCTCTTTCTCTCTGAAATCAATATATAGATATAGATATAGGTATAGATATAGATGATATTGATATAGATATAGATATGGATATAGATAGATATAGATATAGATATAGATATAGATATAGATATAGATATAGATAGATATAGATATAGATATAGATATAGATATAGATAGATATAAACTTCTTTAAAAACAAACACACACACTTTCACCCTCAGAAAGTCTGCACTCTGATAATGAATGAGCCAGGCATACAAACAAATAATAAAGGCACTCAAAGAAGAGCTGGTGTGCCGCAGGAAGAAAGTACTCTTGAAGCAGAGAAGGAGTGAGCAGGGAGGGCTCCTGGGAGGTGACGTCTGAGCGTAAATGAGTATGCACGTGAGCATACATCTGCATGCATGCTGCCTAGAAAGCACAGCATAGACGGGTCTCGTCTCGGGGAATCTCACAAGGCTCCAAGGCTCTGCAGCTAAAAAATCTTAGTCAGCCAGTTAATAATTTTCATTTCTTTTTAAACTTTCTGTCTTCACAGGCCCTTCAGATGCATAGATTTTTGTGTTTGTTTTGCTTTGCCAATTCCATTCCCATAGTGCACTCTAGGACCATCTTTTTTTTTGGTTTTGGTCTCTGCAAATTAGGCGTATGTACTATAAGTCAGTTTACAAAAGCAACCGTCACTAACCATTGTGAGGCCACACTTCTAAGAACCTGCAGGTTCTCAGCCTGGACGAGGGGTGGAGTCCTGACAACAGGCCAGTAAAAACAGTGAGATTGAGTAACTCCCAGAGCATCGTGTAAACATGCTGCTCATGTTCTGTCGTGTGGCAACACTTCCAAGTGATGCACGGACAGTGCCTTTGCGTCCGCTTCACTGTTACACGCTCGGCCCCAGATCAGTACGGGGCACTCTAATCCCTCCTGCTGAGCTCAGGTCATTAAATAATCGCCCTACATTTGACAGCGTCAACCCTGTGACAGGGGAGCTGACCCCAGCTCGGTGCCAGGCACCCAGCAAAACAGGGATTAGTAAACCCCGCCTCCATGTAGCCAAGGGCTCTACAGCTGCTTCTTACAATTAGACTTGTCATCATTCTCTCAAGAAGCCCCTGTTGATTTTTAAATCCTAATTGGCAGGAGGCACCTGTTTCCCATGGGAAGGATGGGAAGGGGTCATTCACTTGCAGCGGGCATAGGAGAAACGGAGGAGCTGGTTGAATGTAATGCAATTACCTTTGCCTCAAATCCATTTGCTTCCAATTGGAGTTTCTGGGTGTTTTTTTCCTTTTTTAATTTTTTTTTTTTTTAATTTCCAAATACAGCATGTCCAAATTCAGCCTTGTCCTTTCTGGATTTTTTTTTTTTTTTGAGCAATAACATAACATACCACTGATTCCTCCCTAAGGTGTCCACCTAATCATCCAAGAGCCCCCTCTTGGTATGAGTACTTTTTTTTTTTTTTTTTGGCCAAAATCAAGGCTGTCATTTGTTTCAGTATTTAGTGTTTATTAACTGTCTGTGAGCTGTTTAAACCCTATAACCTATGTGTGCCTATGAAGAGTATTAAGTATAATTTTAGTTCCTGTCTTCACTGAGGTTGCATTTTACATAGAGGGAGACATTGGAAACTGCATGTAATAATACATGTGAAATATTTTTTTCAACAAACAGACTTGAGGCAGTGTCCATAAGTACCAAAGAGAAGAAATTGTAAAGGCTCTCAGACAGTCTTCTTAGAGGTTTGGGCATTTTGATTTTCTCTGAAACTTAACCACCCTTGAGATTTCTGCTGAGAGCTAATGCTTGAAGTTGTCTAGCAAGTAATGTTTGATAGAATTCACAATGACTGTATCTCTTAATTAATACCTCTGGACATGTTCAATAAGTATTACTATGATTTATTGGGCTCTTATCATTAGGGCAAATATGTAGGGTAGTAAGACTAAAACAACTGGATAGAGATGTGGAGGAAGCTATAAGTCAGTGAAAAGGGAGAAGCAATGGAATCACAATTCTCAGTTCTACACAAGCATTTCTTGAACACCTAGTACATGCCAAGATCTTTTCTAGCATTTGTACCCCTTTTGGATCACCCCAGGTTTCAACTCAATGTGTAAGCACCGTCCTCTTACCAGAACTTGCCAATAGCCAGGTAAGCCTGCTCATCAACCTTGCCATGTCCTTAGGCTTCAGCAAAGTTAAGCAATCAGGGAGACTTATTCTGGAGCCCAGCTGAATACCAGTGGGACAGGCCTTCAAATATAATACAAAAATTTCAAATAATTTGTTCTGCCTTATTATACGTATTCTACGTTTTGTTTTATGTCTAGTTGGCAAGACTACATGTCCTGTTTGTTTACATTAGCATTGTTACCGTCACTGCTGAAAATGGAGAGTTGAAGACCTGATTATTGGCCTTGAGAGATTTGTATGTTGGTAAACAATATACACATAGTAAAATCAACCACCTGCATTTGTATAATTCTGTATGAGGATTTGATTAAAGGCATTCGAGCCCACTGCACTCCATGATAATTCTTCAGGGAATCACATTGTTGCTGTAATCTGAAAGTCTCCTAGATAAACAGTTTGCAAAATGTAGTGTCCAAAAAAATTATCCAAGAATCTCCTAAAAATGCAGATTCCGAGAGTCCCAAATTCTAGTGACTCTGATTCAGTAGATCTGCGGTAGGGGCTAAGAATAAACCTTTCATAAGCATTCCATGGAGAAAGTCTGCACCCTATACTTTAAGAAAGTAGGAGACCCTTCCTTGCTCTCTAAGAGCGATTGCCAATGGGAGGATAAAATTACGAAAGAACCATTCCTGGCTCCTTGATTGTTCACTTCGGACCAAGTGAATCGCAGTCATGAATGTTGAAGTGCTCCTGGTGGTCCCATACACATAACTCCATTTGAAAAGTGGTTGACGGTGTACTTGCCTTAAATATATTTTTATCGGGCACATAAAAAAGTTTCTCTAGGTCTTTGACTAGTGATATTGCCTTTGGCTCCACGTTCCTTTCAAAGATAGGGCTCTATACAGGTTCAGAGCTCTATTATTTCCATATAAGGAGGGAGATACTTAAGCTAAAAGCTCCTTTGAGATGTTTGGAACAAAGTGTACAGGCTTTACAGCCTGCCTCTGTGTGTTTATGATGTCAGCAACAGTGAGCAGCACAAAGAACTCAGAGGAGAATCAAATCGGTGATTCATTCAGGAAGAAATAGCTTGCACCTGTGAGAAGGCCGATGCGCCACTTGGCATTATTGGGGTGCTGCATCAGCTGGAAGGCAGCCTCTGTCCCCAAACGAACTGACAGCTTGTAGATCTTGAGCAGAACTGGGCTTCTCTCACTGTTTTGCTGTTGGAGTGAAAGCAAACTTGTGACTCACATGGGAGCTGAGGGGAGGTATGCGCTTAGTAGCACTCAGTCTTGGCAGGAGGCGGCCGCTGCAGACATGGGATGCAATTGAATAAGCACATGTGTTCTTACAGTACGCCTCATGGCCAGGCCACTTTATCTCCAGTAATCCCAATCCATGTACCAGAATCACATTATTTGGCTGTGGATCAGACCCCCATGCACTCTTGGCTTGGGGAATAATGAAACGTGATCTCGAGACAAGATAGAATCCTAATCTGAAGAGGCACTGATGTATTACTCCTCCCCAGCAGCTCAACACTGTATGTAACCGGCATCAGGAAAAATATATTTAACATGCTGCCGGGGAGAAGTCTAAACATTGCCATCCACACATGGAATGTGCCCCCATCGCTTCTGATGGTTGACAGGAACAAATTGATGTTAAAGATAAAAGAACATCAGAGAACAGAGCTTCAATAATAGGCAGCAGTAACCCTGACTGTCTTTGCTGTCACTGGCAGTAGTCATTCATCTTTGAGAAGGCACTGCATGCTAGTATACATGCCAGCCAAAGGGCTATTTATCAAGAAAAACCCTTCAGGGTACAATAATAAAAGAAAACAAATCCCCCAGTGCTTAAAGAGTGCGGTGAAGGAGACGAGGACATGGCCAGCGCGCAGTATGGTCTCTCTTGCTGCTCCTCTGAGCAAGCGCAGTGCGGTGGCCGAAGTCTGTGATCAGGAAGGGTCCGGAGGGCAGGCTTCGAGAAGGTTCCAGGTAGATCTCAACAGAATCTGTAGCCACTGGTGATCAGGAAGCAGCTGGGGTTGGAGTCAGTGGTGGGAAAAGACATCATTGGCTCTGGAAAACATGACTCTCTTAACTGTAAAAGCATAGAAATGTCATGAAATCTCTTAAAGCGGTGACAGTTCTTTTCCAACTCCATCCCATTTGCTATGATTACAACTCTGGCTTGTACCACAGTGAGCCCTTTTCAAAGTTTAAACTCTTCTTAAGCTCACAATATGCCCATTGGACAGGTCAAGGTCAAGGCTGCATTGAATAGAAAAGGAAACATTACAGAGTAGCCTGGGGGTGGGGAGGAGGAATGAAAACTCTCTTGACTCTATGTGAAGATATTTAAGAGGTTCCAGTACGTGCATTATTATTATTTCAATGTAATGCAATTTTAAAAATACCTCCAAGTTAAATATCCCAAAAGTTCATTTTTAAAAATGTATGTATTTTTTGTTAGACTTGGTTTTATCTTTTCAGAGAAAAAATTTTTGTCATCATCTTTGGAAACATAAAAAGCAATGAAGTGTAGTTTTTACTAAATGACCTGTGATAAATGATCAGTGTGGCAATTTGATCTGCTCTATGGAAAGACAGAAGTAGCCGAACACTGCCACCTGCTGTCGCTCTTTCTACATCTACTTTTAAAATAGGTTCGGTTTGGCCTTGGTGGCATAGGGGTAAAGGATCTAGAGCAGTGGCTCCCAAATTTCAGCTGGCAGCAGAATCAGCTGGAGGGTTGTGGAAATTCAGATCCCAGGGCCCCTTATGGGCTTCTGATTCCCTGCGTCTGGGGGTGGGGCTGGATAATTTGCACTTTTAACAAGTTCCCAGGTCCTGCTGCTGCTACTGGTACAGCCGTGTTCTATGTTAAAATGAAAAGGATGTCTTTGGTTCCTGGCCGAAAGCCTTCTTGACAAAAGAACTCCACTTCCGTGGTTCCAAAAAGATTTACATTTTATTGCTTTTTCTAATCTACTCTATACCTCACATAGGAAGAATGAGGTGGGTATGAAAGCCAAATCTGAAAGCAGTGTGATCCGAGGTAGTCAAAGAAGCATGCAGGTTGCTGTGCTTGAGGCTGAATGATTATAACAGAGGAACATGGGATGAATTGGACTCCAGGAGACTGTTTATATAAAGAAATAGCTTGGCCTGGAATGTGATGGACCTGCCCATATGTAAGAAAACTGCTTTCAAATGGAGTGGATAGTGCTAGTCTTTGAAGGTCTGGGCAGAGTCCCAATTTTTCTGCCTTTCTTTCATATGCCACATGTTAATTTGTCTTCAAGATTCACTTACTCTGAAAAGCAGATGGCCAGAAGTGTGAAATTTTGGTGGTATTAAGGGCTATCATTTTTGTCATCACCAATGTTTTCAGTAAAACCGGAGACTTCATTGATTAAATAACTCACTGTGCTAGGCTGTGCTTTTGAACTTTGGAAACTAATGAGAAGAGAAGGAATGTGCTTCAACCACTTTTTTTTTTTTTTACTGTGGTAAAACACACACACACAAAAAAACACAACATAGCATGAAATTTACCAACTTAATCATTTTTTAGTGTATGGTTCAGTCATGTTAAGTATATTCACATTGTTGTGCAGCAGATCTCTAGAGCTTGTTCATCTCGTAAATCTGAAACTAACCCATTAAACACTAATTCTACTGCCTCCTTCCCTCAAACCCTTAGTAACTGCTTTTCTTTCTGCTTTCTATTTCTATGGTTTTGACTATTTCAGATACTTCATGTGAGTGAAATCACACACTATTTGTCCTTATGTTCCAGGATTTTTTCATTTAGCATAATGTCTTTGAGGTTCATCCATGTTGTAGCATGTGACAAATTTCCCTTTTGTAAGGCTGCATGATATTCCATTGTATGTAGAAACCACATTTTCTTTATCTATCCGTTGGAGGATTGATGGATTGCTTGCTATTGTGAATAATGCTGCAATGAATGTGGATGTGCAAATGCCTCTTCAAGACTCTGCTTTGAATTCTTTCGGAAATATACATAAAAATAGGATTGGCTGACTCATAGGGTGATTCTATTTTTAACTTTTCGAGGAACCTCCATACTCTTTTTCCATAATGGCTGCACCATTTTGCATTCTCACTAACAATACACAAGGATTACTATTTCGCCACATCTCCATCAATACTTTATAAAAAATATATTTTTTAATTGATTTCAGAGAGGAAGGGAGAGAGAGAAACATCACTGATACAAGAATTGTTGATCGGCTGGCTCCCGCACACCTTCTGCATACCCTCTACTTGGGATCGAACCTGAAACCTAAGCATTTTCCCCAACCAGGAATCAAATCATGGACTCCTGGTTCAACCACTTAGCCACACTGGCCAGGCCCCATCAACACTTATTTATTTGCCAATAACTTTTGTTATTTTATTGTTTATTTGATAATAGCCATGCTAATGGGCCTACTTAGATAACACATTGTGGTTTGGGCTTGTATTCCTCAAATGCTAGGTTGGTGATGAGCATCTTTTCATATGCTTGTAGGCCATTTGTATATTTGTATCTCTGGAGAAATGTTGGTATTCAAGTGCTTTCCCATTTTTAAATTGGGTCACAGTCATGTGCCACACAACAACATTCTGCTAAATGATGGACTGTATACCAACATGGACCCATAAGATTATAATGGAGGTGAGAAATTTCTATCGCCTAGTGACATCATAGCCTGCATAAAGTCTAGTGCAACACATGGCTGTGTTGCCCCTGTTTCAGCCTGTGGATAGTAATGCTATTGGTTAGAAATGCCTAGAGGCAACTCACCTGGCCCTCAGATATCTCCCCTTTCCAAATCAGTGTTATGACTGGACCAACCCTTGTGGTTCTCCTTATTTATGATTTCAAGGCTCCCTTGAGCAATAACCATTAAGAAACTTTGGAAAAAAACAAAGTTTATTACTTACAAGCCCTGGATTATACAATGCATGCCAGGGGCCACACAGTGAGATTGAGTGCAGGGGAGGGAGGGGGATAGAGAAGGGGCCTGGGCTTTTGCTTTTATTGGGATTGAGCATGGGACCTGTGGTTTCTTTACTGGTAAATTTAAAACATAAGAGTGGGACTTTAAAGTGTAGAAAGGGGAAAAAACAAGTGGCCCAAATGTGCAGTTATTAAAATCAAGCTCTCCAAAACAAAAGAAACCTCAGTGCGGGTGTTAGTGGAGGTAGCTAGCTAGTTGTCAATAAAGGAAGGGAGCAGATGGAATCAGACATTAAGACTAATAAACCAGGGAGCTGAAACAGACATTGGGCCTGATTTACTAGAAAGTTATAGCATCACAGGCTTCCCAGAGGAATGCCACATCCTCTTCCACAGGGGCTTAAACTCTGAGCAATCCCCAAGCAGAGAGGAAGAATTTCTGCTGGGGACAACCTGCCTAGTAGTGAGATTATCAGGGGGAGGAATAAAACAGTGGGGAAAATTTATTTGCTAGGTGTGCGTGAAGTAGAAATAAAGATGGCAGAGTGGGAGGTAAGCACATGTGCAGTAGAAACCAGATGATAAAGCAGAACGTTGAGTCATGTACAGTAGAAACCAAAACAGTCACATAAAGTGGTGGAGTCTAGCCTGGAAAACCTGGGGGAAAGTCCGGATTGGATAGAGTAGGACCCCGCACAAGCCTTCAGAGGATTGGGAAATAGCTGGTTAGTTTGAAAGAAAGCCTGCTCTCTCCCAAACCTGAAATAATCTAATTAAAGCTTACCAAAGGCCCTTCTGGGTAGCAAGCATTCTCCCATTAGTGTGCATGCATTCTCTCTCTGTAGCAGCTGCACAGCTCCAAGCACTTCTCCAAGTGAAACGTGAGGTTTGGGGTACAGACTTCTTCTCATAGGTTCTTGTCCGACAAAGATGAAGAATGAGTTAGTGGACTAACAGATTTCTTTAATAAAAATGTGGAAGTTTATTGGAAGCATATACAAACTCCATCTGGGCAAGGGTGTCCCCAAAGGGGACCCCCTGGGGAGGGCCCCCTAAGTGGGAAAAGCCTGCTCTCTCTCTCTCTCTCTCTCTCTCTCTCTAATGGGAAAAATAAAAATAAAAATATCTTGCCTCATGTCCCTTTGTCTTAGGTTTATATATGTTGCACTTCTTTGTTTGAACCTGACCCTTTCTAATTGGACTTTTCATTAATTTAGGACCCCAGTGCTTTCCTCATTGGTTATTTTGTTACATAGTATCAGTTTCAAAGGCCCATGTGGTGCCCCTGTCTTTCTCCCCACCCCACCCCAATCTTGTAACATTCCTCTATTCTCTGTGAAAATATGTTTCCTTCTTTCCATTATCCTGTGACTTTTCTTTATCCTCTATGAATGTACTAGTATGTCTTCCCCCTTATCCTGTGGCCTTTTTCTATCCTTTGTACAAGTAAGATAAGCATTTTGGAATTTCCAAGCTGCTCAGGTCAGGGCTGCTTTTGATCTACCTTATAATTGCTTTAATTGCTCAAGCCAAAGATACCTCTGTCCTTCACATATGCATTCCTCCCCCATGGACCCTCTTTATTCCCTAAACCTGCCTATTTTGTCCCTAGAATTCCTTTCACAAGTGTGGTCCCAAGCGCGGGCTAAGTGTGGGCCTGGGTGAGGCAGTGCAGTGCCAGCCTGAGTGCAGCCAAGATCAGAGACCATGCTGGACTACCGGAGCCCAGAATGATGGCATTATAGTTCTGGATCCTGACCCTACTTGTGGGCACTTATGCTCACCAGGCCCAGGACTTATTCCACAGTGAGAAGGAATTAAGCCACCTGGTCATGGATGAGACACTGGGCACCTGGGGACAGTCTTTGGTTTCTACTCCAACAAATCTTACCGCTACACCTCATCCTCCTATGTGTGGGTCCCTGAAATGCTTTTCTCTTGACTCCATGAAACAGCCTTATTTTCACCAGCAAGTGGCCGGCTCTTTATCTAGTCTGTGCTTGGCAATGTATTTATTGCCTTCCATGAAGTGGATGCCTCTTTGAAATCAATGCCTAAACAATCAAGCTTAAGTCAGGCACTTGCATTACATAAAGAAAAACCACTGTCAGGATTTATAGTACAATTACTCATATGTTTGTGATGATGCTGGTGTAAATCTGTGCTACAAGTCCTATAAAAATATAGCACATACAATTATAGCAGTGGGCTATACCATCTAGGTGTATAAGTGCATTCTATGATGTTCACAAAAGGAGAAGTCCCCTAACAATGCATTTCTCAGAATGTAACCTTGTCTTGTTGTTAAGTGGCATATGACTGTATTTGATTTTTGTGGTTGAGTTGTAGTTCTTCATACATTCTGGATATGAACCTATATCAGGACATGATTTACAAATATTTTCTCCCATTTCATAGGTTGCCTTTTAACTCTGTTGGTTGTGTTCTTTAATGCAAAAAGCATTAAAGTTTGATATAATCTCATTTGTATTTTTATTGTTTGTGCTCTTGGTGTCATAGCCAAGAAATCATTGCCAGATCCAATGTCATGAAGCTTTTTCCCTATGTTTTCTTCTAAGAGTTTTATCATTTAAGTCTTTAATCCATTGCGATTTATTTTTTGTACAAAGTGTAAGATAAGGGTTGGAGGGAACCAAAGTTTTGCCACTCTGAAGCTGCTTTTTTGGGATATTGATCAGAAAGAATGGTTGACTCTCCTGCTTTTCCTCCCCAAGAGATTCAGACAAAAAATAAAATAAAATAAAATAAAATAAAATAAAATAAAATAAAATTAAATAAAATAAAATAAAATAAAATAAAATAAAATAAAATCCTACTCAGGAAGGAAATCTTACAATGTTCATCTTAGCCTGAATAGCCTAATTTGAATTAAATATGGTAAATAAGAGGGCTTCATGCTGGGGCCTGTTAGTTAGATACCCCTTATATCCTATTGTTTCTGAGTTGCTTAGCAAGAATTTTCTTGTCATATATGTTCTGCTCTTCCTCATTTACCTGTAAATTGCCCATTCTCACTTCTGAAATCTAATACTCTGTCACCCCACCCTTTCTCCATTGTCCAAAAACGTCTTATATACCCAATGTTGCCTCACTATCTTTGGAATTTTCATGCCTTTGTGAATTCCCTATGCACATGTATTAAAATTTTATTTTCTCCTGTCAACCTGCCTCTGTTCATTTGATTACTAACCCAACTAGAACTTAGAAGGTGAGAGGAAAAATCTTAACTTTTTTTAGCCTACACAGGGTCCAATTTCTTCCTTTCATATGTGGATGTCCAGTTTTCCCAATACCATTTTTCGAAGAGACTGTCCTTTTCCTATTGAATGGACTTGGCTCCCTTGTAAAAAATCACTTGTGATGTCATATGAATTTTATTTCTGCGAAAAAAAAACATACCATTGGGATTTTGATAGAGACTACATTAAATCTATGTATTACTTTGGGTAGTATTGTCATCTTAACAATAATAAGTCTTCCAATCCATTAATATGAGATATATTTCTACTCTTTGATGTCTTTTAAATTTTCTTTCAGCAATGTTTTATAATCCTCAATGTACAATCTTTTACCTCCTTTGTTAGGTTAGTATCCTACAACTTATCTGAATTTGCTTATTAGTTTTTAACCAGATTTTTATGTCGTGCAATCTTTAAGGTTTTCTACAAATAAGATCATGTCATCTGCATAAAGAGATAATTTTACTTGTCCCTTTCCAATTTGGATACCTTTTATTTCTTTTTCTTGCCTACTTGCCCTGGCTGGGATTTACATTACTATTTTGAATGGAGACTGGGCATCCTCTTCTTGTTCTTGAACTTAGATAAAAAGCTTCTAGTTTTTCACCATTGAATTTGATGTTAGCTCTGGTCTTTTTATATACAGTCTTTATTATGTTGAAGTTCATGCCTTCTAATCCTAATATATTATGTTGAACTCCATGCCTTCTATTCTGAGAGAGTACATGGCACTCCTGCAGTTTGTGTACAGTGAATATTCAGAGTCAAGCATTTCAAAATAGCAATAAAAGAAGAAATCCTGGGTGGTTTCTCATTCTTCCCAAAGATTAGAGATGATGAAATGAGAATCTATTTTATTCCTCAGATAAAATATTAGTCCCAGGAGCCCAGGATTACAAATTTTTTCAAGAAAGAAACCAATTTAAAATAATAAGAAATCACAATAAACAAATGGTTTATAATTTTTGGAGTAAAACATTGCCCATTTAAAAAATTGTCATTGGTTTTTTTCAAATAACCTTAGCCATAGGGTCAGCCGGGTCAACAGGTTTACCAAGTCAGAGGTCATCATTCAGACAAGCAATGAAAACATTGCTTGAGGAAAAAGAGAAAAAGAAAACAACCACAGGTTTCTTTTTTAAATATGAGTTTTACTAGATTGCAATTTATACTTGTGCCCAATCAGAAAGATGTCTTGACAATGACAAATTTCAGAGCAATTATGACTTTTTGAAATAAAGAGGAGAAATATTGGTCTCTTAAAAAGACATCAAGTGGGATCTATTATTCTCAGTTTCACTCGCCTTATTAATAACCTAGGTAACCAACCATCAGAAATTGGTCATATTCTGATTTGGCTGACCCCCAAACCTACATCCTCCTCAAAATATGTTTACACTTGAGATTTAAAGAGAAAATAGATTCATAGTCTGATTTAAATTTTATGAGATGCCAGGGAGCCTCTTTTGAATTCTATTTTACATGCTAAACTAAATAGTATGGAACATTTTGTTATGCTTACTTGGTTTTTATTTCTTATTTTTTATTTGTTCAAGCTCCTGACAGACAGCCCACATCAAACAGAATCTAAAGGCCCTGCACATGGTTATCCAAATGTAAATGGTTGACCTGGCCTCAGTTTACCCACACGCCATTCATTAGAATGCACCTCTATAACTTATTCATTCATTTCCTCAGCAAAATATCTGTCACCTTTTTTAAACAAGGACATCCTGTGCTAGGTGCTAAGAATACAAAATGAATCAGCATAGCCTTTGCTTTTAAGGGACTCTAATACAAATGGGAAAACTCCTACAGCTAAGTGCTACAGTAGAGATAGGAAAAGATATGGTTTCAGAGAACATGAGAATGCATTATAACCCACTTCACCTTAAACTTTTGAAATAATAAATCCAGAATTCTGCAATTGTTTAGGTCCTGCTTATCAACAAAGGGGAAGAGGACGTGTAGGTGGAATAAAACACACTAATTTTCAAAAGACTTCACTTCTTCATTCAACCCAAAGCTCTGGGAATTTCTGGCTTTAAACCAGCTTGCACTGGGGACATGATTTCTCTTTGCAGCATGTCAGTCCTTTATATTGCAGCATAAGCCATAAGGATTCCAAAGAAGACAGAACAAAAATAACATCAAACACGAGGGACGTGGAACCCTGGACCCACAGATTCTTCTATAGTTTCTCAGACATTTCTCAGCAGCTTCTCTTTCAGTACCTGACCTGCTTTGTTTCAGATTTCACCCACTTTTTGTTTTTTTTTCTATTTGAATTTTATAAAGCAGTCCTAGACATTTCCCTTGAATACTAGCTAACCACCACCACCCAGCCCCCCAGGGTTTATTTCTGGTAATTACTTCTAGAATCATAGATTCCAACCATGCCCTAGCGCCAAGCCCAGGCCTGGAGATACTGCTGGTCAAACTCCCTGGCCTCTTATCCTTTGGGGAGGGTCAGAAGAAACGCTTCCTGGTGGAAGTGGCACCACCTTCTATGTCTAGATCAACCTCTGGATGGAATTATAATGTGCACAGAGCTCACCTTTGGCCTTATTGCAGCTTTTCCTTTGCATCTTCCTATATTTACATGTCCTCATGCCTATTGCAAGTGCCCAGTATTGTCATGCCTCTTTGCTCCCTACTTCCCACACAATCATTCTCCCAACAACAGTGACCAAGAGCCAGACTTTTCCAGCCTTCTTTTCCAGTTTTTGATCCCCATATAAACGAATGCCTCATCCTTCCAGGATTCAATTTCTGCTGAGAAATGTTGGCGAATCTATGAGGATAAGAGAGTAATTAATTCTCAAGTACATATGATACAACTATTAGGATTCCAAGAAATCTGGGGGAAGAATTTAAGGGTGGCCAGAATTCCCAAAGAGCAGGATCTGTTTACCTGCAAGTTGGCATTGCTGGTGAAAACTGCGTTTCAGTAAACAATTAGCAAAACCTGGATAGTCAGAAAAGATTCGAGAACAAATAAAAAAAAAAATTAAAGTATCTCCTTCATCTTTTTGTTTTTAACAATTAGCACAGTTACCTGACACTGGGAACCAAATAACTATTTGTTCACTGACTAACTGCTTAGAGTTACTGCTCTCAGAGGCCAAAAGATATAGGGTCAAAGCTTTGAGGGGAAAAGAACTGGCTCTAGGCTGAGGAAAAACAAGTCACATAAACTCTCCAAAGCCTAAGGAGTGAGATAAGAATGAAGAGGTTCCTTTAGTGGGTTCTCAATAATAACTCATGAGGTTATTATTGAGAACCCTTAGAAGTACCTCAATTATTGTTAAAATGTATTTAGTTTAAGAAAAAAAAATCCATAAACACTTTACTTTCCTCTTTTCCTTCAAAACTACTCGTCTTCTTAGTGGCAATACTACAAAGAAACACCAGAGGGCGTGCCATTTTAACTGTTTGGAATCCCTTTCAAATTCAGTCTGATTTTACCAAATCTCAACAAACTGGATAAATCATCTAAGAACGATTTCACAAAATAAAGTTAGAAGTAGCATGCAATGTAATTTATTATCCTTCATTGCAAATATTTTATTTTTCACAGAATTTGTGCAGACTTTATATATGCTGAGGATTATTCTAAGGCTGAAGGGGGCCAATACAAATCACAAGATCCTGAGAGTGTTTAAAACTTTAGAAAACTGCACTTGCTTTGTAATGTGGCAACTTTCCTGCTGGAAATAGGCTTCTTTGCTGCAACTATCTACTAGATAAGTGTGATGTTGTTATAAAGATCTAAGAGGAGCAATCGTTTTCAGAAAAAGAATTACAAGAAATATGTACATTGCTATATAAAATCAAGTATGTACATGTACATGTATGTGTATGCATATTCTGTATATATGTATATGTGTATGCATGTGCGGATTTGTATAAATTATGTGCTCTGCAAACAAGGATGACCATTCCCTCAAACATTAAAGTTACATATATTATTTCATCATTCCCTGACTACTGATTGCCCACAGTTTCACTGGGAAGTGGGGATGAGAGCTTTGGTGACTAAAAGCTTAGCTCCCTTTAGCTGCACCTGTAGCGTGTGTCACACATGGGGTCCTGAAGAAGGTATTTCAAGCCAGCTCTCATTCAGTGGCCATCTCAGCTCTCCCTCCAGCTAAGCCTGGCAGTACGGCCCTTACTCTAGCACACTTGATTTAATTATGCTTCACATTGAAAAAACTTTGTCCAAAAGTATCAGAAATTAAGCATTAAAATAAACCGTCCAATTACTTAAAGTATAATTTTCTCCTGATAACAATGATAAAGAAAACTGACTGGAATAGCAAAGTATTATTTTCTTCCTCTTTTTTTTTTTTTTTTTTTTGTTTTCTTTTCCCAACTGTGAGATTCTTGTAACCTCCGTACAGGAGGGAATGGGCATGATATCCTTAAAAGCCTCTCTGAAAGATAAGCTAAGATGTTATGTTCTTTCCCAGACCCTGAAGTTTTATTTTCTGTGAAGCTACATTTAATATTCAGAAATGATCCTGTGACTTGTCATGTTATGGCAGTTAAGAGAATGTGCAAAATACAATTGACTTGAAACATACAAGTAGTGGAGGAATTTTAATCTATAAATAAAGTCCTCTCAAAACCCCAAAGTTATAAGTAATGTTAAAACATTTAAAACTTCAGAAAATAATTTATTGAATTCAAAAAGTCAGTGATTACTAGTTATTACTAATGTTAGCAAAGTTGTAGGAGGTTCAGTAAATTAAATCTATAACATTCTAGGATTTGAGAACAGTATATTCATTATTTCTATAGATGCCAAAGAACAAATACCATATTTATGGAGTCTTACATCAATATATAAAATTATACAAGATGAATTAATAAAAAATGCTGCTTCAATGTGGTGTCTTTGAGAGACCACATTTTAATGTATCAGAAGGTGAGTGATTTGTTACTTATCTAATCTCTACTCAAGCGCATAGTCCTTACTTATTCAGTTCCCCTGAACCTCATTTTCCAAATCTGAACCAACAATTAGAAAAATCAAACGTAATTAAATAACAAACACAAAAATGTATTCAACTTTATTACCAAAGAGATGCACTTTATAACGTAATTTCTATATGAAAAAATAATGAATGTTTAAATTAATGAAATATCTAGTTTTAATGAGGACGGGATGAAACTAGTATATTCACACATTGCTAGTTTTAATATATATTCATTCCTGCACTCATTTTGAAAAGCAATTTTAAAGTTCAGTTTAAAAGGCAAGATTCTATTCATTCAGAGAGTCAAAAAGTACTTACTGAGTACTCCAACACTGATTTCCAGACTTCTGGAATTCAATGGCTAGCCTAAAGCAACACAGTGGCCCTATCCTCATGTTCTTGTGATTTGGTATTATTTTAAATGGAAAGGAAACAGCTGTGTACACATGCATATTCTCTGATAGTCTCTGAATATATCCTAAATGCCCAACAATTGGAAAGGCAATAATTATATTTTAGCTTATTGATATGCCGGGAACCAATTCCAACATGTCATAATTACAAGAGTTTCACCAAAAGGTTGGTGAAGCTTGGGCGGCTCAACAAGGGTGAGCCACATATGTAGTTTACCTGTTGGAAACGGCTAAATGGCACTTCCCTCAAACCTGAATAGGATTGTTTGCTGCCAGACAGCTCAGGGCATTTTATTGCCTCCTGTTGGCCAAACACCTGAACAGCTGAAGGCTATTCCCCAAACTGACAATGCTTCTGTACCCTTTGATACCTTACCCTTTGAAGTGTATATCTCTACCTTGCCTTAAGGACAAATTGTGTTATAATAAAAGGATGGGGTCCTAGACAAGGAAAGAGTCTTTAGCTCCTTCAGCTGAAGATTCTCTGACCCCCCAATGCCTTTCAAAATTATCTTTCGTCCTTGGACTCCTTCTTAATCATCTACGCGTAGCCCCTTTCTCCAGAATGCTGAACCCTTTGTAAGGCTGGGAGAACCCTGGCATTGATATCCTGTAAAACTATATAACCATTAAAATGAGAATTATTAATCAGGAATTAATAAAAACAAATATGTATGGATAAAGTCTGCCATGGAACACAGAATTTAAAAAGTAGATTAATTCAATATTTTATATTGTGTTCCCCATTATTTTTGTCACAGTAGTAATTTGAAAGTACTAATAACAGAAAAATAACATTTTTCATAACTGACAGCTTAGAACTAGCATTCCTTTCTCACATGATTCTTCTAAAAATCTTCTGAAACAAAGTGTCATGAGAAGTCTGTATATATTTTTTAAATTTGAATTTTCATTATTTTTTGGAAATAATTTTACATATGAAATCATTTTTTGCTACTTATGTTAATCTAAGTACACTTTATATCTCATATTTATTCCACTATACTTCTATTCAATATTATTAATATTCTGGGGTCAAATAAATGTGGAAATGCCAAGCTGAGATATGAAAAGTACTTTAAAACCTGTAAAATGCCTTGTAAATATAAGATTTTATTACTGTAATGAACGGTTTCTTCAATCATTTTTGTTGTTGTTTATACCAAGAGGATTGATTTAACTTGGACAATCTTTCTTCTTTTCCTTTTCTTTATGAGTAAGAGAGATTGACTTCTCCAAAGGGATGTGAAGACACAGTTGGCTTATTGTGTTTTAAACAGATTTTGGGGATAACTGATAAAGCAAGCCCTTACATCATGAGAACTATAAGCAGTGGGAAATCGTGCCGAGGATGGTCCACACTCATCACACAGTGTGGCATTGCCTGAACCTAGACTCACAGGAAGAGCCATTTTGATACAATTCTCCTGCAAAGAAAGAACATCGGAAATTAGAAAGATGTGTGCAAGGAGGGCAGTCCCTATCTCCCTTTGAGAAAGGGAGATAGGAATTTTAGTTTAAGGGATGATAAAATTTTTCCTGACCAGGAATTGAACTATGACCTCCTGGTTCATAGGTTGATACTTAACCACTGAGCCATGCCAGCTGGGCTGTTTTTACGCTTTATAGAAGTAGTGTCATGCTGTGTGGATTCCTCTGCAACTTACTAGTTTCATGCAACATTATATTTGCCAAGTTTATTTATTTGTTTTTTACTAATATATAGTAAGCCATTAAATACATATATTATTACAATTTTTATTCATTCTTATGCTGTTCAACATTAAGGTGTTCCCTGTGTTCCTTTACCGTAAACATTGCTGTTTCGAACAAGTTGGTATATTTTCTTTATAGACATGACTCAGAGTTTCTCTAGGTAATACGGAATTTCTAAATCCTAAAGTATATATTTTTACCAAATCTCTCCAAGATTGTTTTAACAAGTCACATTTCAACTGGAAGCATATATGTTGTTCTACATATTCCATGGCAATAATATGTTAACCAAAGAGGAGGTTCAGGCTGTAATAAAGAACAAAAGTCATTTAATTGAGCAAAAGGATTGCAATATGGTAGACATCCATTCAGGTAGCAATTCAAGAGGGGAGAGACCAAATAAAAGCAGGGCTTACAAAGGCACACCCACAAAATGTAATTCTTTCATACAAATGAAAGATTGATGGTTTAGGTTTACAGGGATTGGATAGTTCCAAGTATGCAAATGAGGGAGGTGAAAACTACAAGGAAGGAAGTAAAGTTCTTATTTGTCCATGGAAACATTTGTTCCATGGCTCAGCCTTGAGCTGAGTTTAGCAACAGCTTAGCAACGTAATAGCAGCTCTGAGAACTGAGGCACAGGATGCGCAAAGTCCCCCTTTCTCAGTAACTTCCTGACTCTATTTTAAGTAACGCCTTTATCAATGCTTATTCTATTCTATTTCCTCCATTGTCAAGTATCCAAGCTTCCCCCACCCCAACCAGGTGACTAAGCAATTGCATATCTTTTTTATTTTTCCTTGGCGTATCTCAGCTTTCCAGCAAATGTCTTTTCATTTGCTTTTTAGTCATTTAATAAACCCTCTTCTTTTAATTGACCTGTTCATATTTATGTTCATTTGTCTATTAATTGTTTGCCCTTGATTGGTTGATTGGTTTAAGAATTTTTTATGTGCTCTGTATACAAACCCTTGTTATATATGTATGCATTAAAAATATTTCATGTATTTTTTTAAAGTTCAGTGTTTTCCTTTTACATTAGACCTTCAATAAGCCTTTGATTGTGTGTGTGTGTGTGTGTGTGTGTGTGTGTGTGTGTGTGTGTGTGTGAGAGAGACAGAGAGAGAGATCCAGTTTTAATTTTTTTCCTTCTGCAACAATTATGTCAGTACCATTTCCTGAATAGTTATCCTTTTTCTACTCAGCTGCAAACCTTTCCACAATGAAAACTCTGCAATCAGGTGGATTCTCTGGTTAATTCAATGAAGCATTTGAGGAATAATACTAATGTTATACAAAAATTTTTCAGAAAGTAGCGTGGAAACCCTTTCTAACTCAGTTTATAACGTCAGCATAATTCTGGTATCAAAACCAAACAAAAACATGATAAGACACAAAATATTAGCAAATTGAATCCAGTAACATATAAAAGAATAATGCATACTGACCAAGTGGAATTTATCCTAGGAGTGTAAGATTGTTATACTGTCCCTCCCATAACTTAAACTCAGACACCTCTGTGGTTGAAGCCTGATTCTGTGTATGCCTCCGAGGGGGCTGGAAACTGGGATTGAAGATTTACTAGATCAGGATTTGCATCCAGATGTCTTTGACTGAAGCAGGGATGGGAGGAAGCTAGAGTCCTTTTAAGGGAAGACAAATGCTCGGGGGCAGCTGTGGGGGGAAAATCCGTTTACGGAGTCATTTACCCTGATTTTTGAGAGTGCTAAAATGAAGTTTTCCAATATATAATGTTCTGAATGTTGCCAACTTCTACTCTTTGTAGATATAGGTTAGTCCAGTTCATTATTTATAGCAATGTGGCCATTCCATTTATAAAATTGTTTCTAGTTCCTTCCAGTGGTGATTTCTCCCATCACCTTGACCTGTGCTCCACTTTCCCAGGGGCTGAAGCCAACTGCTACATAGAGTGCTACAAATAGCAGGGAAGCCAGCCTTTTACAAGAATTGCTAAGGCTTTATGGTTGCAATTCCAGCTTCTCTGCCTCTGCTGTTTTACCCCAGGATTCAGATATATCTGGGGGAGTTTAGGGTCTGAGGAATGAGGAAACCCTATGGAAAAGAACCGATTTCAAGGAAAGAAAAGTTGAAAAGAGTGGGGGCAGGAGTGTTTTTCATATTAGTCTCTAAGATGGTCCTTCTGTCTAGTTTCCATGATCTAGTACTAGAATTAAACACACACAGGGGGAGAAAGAGAGAGAGAGAGAGATCTAATTTTCGTTTCATTCGAATTAGACCATCTATGAGATCCCCTAGCAGCTCTGTTTTGTAGTCTGTGCAGTGGAAGTCTAGTGAAGAGGGCCTGTGGGAGCCTGGTGACGTGTAGATGAACACACTGTCCTGGGAATGGATGCTGATCAACCTAAACCTAGGAGCAGAGGAGGAGAAGGCATCCAATTACTGCAGGGTGCCAGGCATCACTCAGCAACCAGGCTGTAGAACTGGAGAGTAGAGATGCTTGCAGAACAGGAAGGGAACACAGTAATGAGAAGCACCCAGCAAGAGACATGCATGAGCCTCCTTCTAGGAGGCCCAGGCTACTCCAGAGCAATTTTAAATGGACCAGGGCTCCTGGAACTTTCTTGCTGAAGAGAATTGGGCGGGGGGAGGAGCGGGAGGAGGCGGGAGGAGATCTTTTAAAAAAACACGTCTGAAACTAAGGTTCACAAGTCAGTGAACAGGGGTTCCATTTGTATTCCCAACTGTGCCTAGCCCACCGCCTTGCTCTTGACAGAAAGATAGTAGCTATTTATTGATTAACTATATCCTTTTCTGCTCTACAAACTAGGGTAGTGGATTGTGATTCTGGCATTGGGGAGAAACTACAAGGATGTCTTCTAAACCACTGAGCCTCTAGTCTGGGAATGAAAATAGCAACAAAACTAGAAGGGCTATTTGGAAACAATAAATTTTTTCAACTAAGCATCAGCTCGGTCAGTGCCAAACGAACTGCAGTTCTGGTTATCATGAATAGAACTATGGGCTGGATTGCAGCATGAGAAGAAATGAGGTTGTTTAAAAAAAAAACCATGAAAAACTAAACAACTTGATAGCTAAAAAAAAAAAAAAAAAAAATGCTGTTTTTGCTACATAAGAGGTCTTGCCGAGAATTCTTGTTTTGTTTTTAATTCCTATTTACATAATAGGCATTGATATTTATTTTGAATGTATGGATAGCATGATGAGTGTTCATTGAGTAGTCAATTTGTGTAGCTAATACAAGTTGTCTCGATAAAATTCAATTGCCTTGATTAGCAGTTTCCGTAGACAGTTGCATTTTTAATTGTGAAATATTTAAGTTTCACAAGAGCCCAAATTGTAAGTTTTCTTATGGGTGGGTGAACCCAATTGCATAGTGGGCATTCTGGATCTCTGATGGGCGATTTTTTTTCTCTCTTTGAGGTTTCCAAAAATTCCTTAATCAATGGGTGTGAATTCCTTGTACTTGCTTGTAAGACTTTCTCAGTAGTGGGATTAAGTCTTCAGAACACAAAATGCCAAAACAAAAGCTGCAGGATGAGCATGCCAAAAATCAAACAGAAAAATAGAGATAAGAAAAATATTAAAACTTGTACTTTAAAAGCAAAAAAAAATGATTGTACTTAATTGGAATGCTATAACTTTCAGGTCATTATTTTTTCCCTGTACGATTGCAATAGTCTTTTTCACTGTTCTCTCTGTTTCCAGTTTTCACTCACTCCAATTCCTCATACACTCTACCCACCAATTATCTTTCTGAAGTTCAACTCTAATTGTGTCATTCCTCAGCTCATAAAGCTTCAATGACTCCTCATTATCTGAACAATGAAGTCCAAACTTGAGCCGGGCATTCAATCTCCTAACTAGCTTTCCAATTCTGTCTTCCATTTTATGGTTCTTATAGTTCAATTCCCTTTATGGCCCTTAGAGTCCGATAAACTAGAACCGATCTTGTCTTACATGTACACCCTGGATAACCCTATCTCTGATTATTTGATTCCCTTGTTTCCAACACTGGCAATTTTTGTGTATGTAATTTCTACCCAACTTTATAAGCCTCGTTCACGTAGTGTTTTATAAATGGTCCCATACCTATATGGGGCATCCTAAGTGTTTTGATGGTAACACTTCATTATGCACATTGTATTTTATGCTGAATTTTCTTAAGATCGAGGCTTTTCACTCACTTTTTATAAGGGTCAGATGGTATATTTGTCTAAACTTCTCTACAGGCAGCAAATTTTTGGTGTGATAATACTTCCATTTTCTTTTACCTCCCTAAAGATTATAAGGACGAAATTTTTCTTTTAAACAAAGGAAATGGTTTTCATACAGTTCCAAGGAGGAAAATGTGTCTCCATACCTTCTAAATTTTGATGATTTTTGTACCATCATACAATCAGCTTTCATTTTTTTCCCATGGATAGTGGTAAAATGGAGTGTATAAAATGCTACATTAGTTTTTTTGGGGGGAAAGCTCTCTTCCTGGCTAGTACAGGATTGTCTTCTTGCCCTGTCCTCACATAGCCTTTCCTCTGTGTGTGTGTGGGAGAGAGATCTCTGGTGTCCCTTCCTCTTCTTCTTGTAAGGCCACCAGTCCTGTAGGATTAGGGCCCAACCATTGTGACTTCATTTAACCTTAAATACCTCCCTAAAGGCCCTATTTCATCATTCTCTAATGTAAAAGCCATGGGAAGTATGCTGTTTAGGTCTGGTAGGTAGACTCCTTGCTCTTAAGGATTTAGTTTTATTCAATTTTTTATTTGTCCAGTCTGACATTTCCATCCTGAAGGTCACCTGATTGTTCAAGATAGCGGCTAAAGCTCAAACCATATGTGTCCCAGGAAACGGAGGAGGAAGGAAGAAGAGAAGAAGCAAAGGGCCTACCTCTCAATTGACTTAGTTACTTTTAGAAAGCCTTCCCAGAAATCTCCAACACTCTGCTTACATTTCATTAATTCTAAAAATGATATGCAACACCTAACCAAAAGGGTTGTGTAGCCATCGAGTTGAATGCTAAAAATAGATACTGATGGTAAATAGCAGTCTCTGCCATCTTTAAATTTATGTTTATCACCGCTAGAAGACTTTAACTTCCTTAAGAACATTTTAATTATATCTATTCATCTCAAACATTTGACAGCACTAAGATTTTCACATATAGAACACTCAAAAATATTTGTTGGATGGATGAACTAAATGATAATTAATTTACTTGAACTGTGCATAAAGGCTTAGGTAGAGCTTAACCTTGTCCTGCTACCTGCTCAGGCTACCTACTACCTGCTCATACTTATGGGGCATCCTAAGTGTTTTGATGGTAACACTTCATTATGCACGTTGTATTTTATGCTGAATTTTCTTAAGATCGAGGCTTTTCACTCACTTTTTATAAGGGTCAGATGGCATATTTGTCTAAACTTCTCTACAGGCAGCAAATTTTTGGTGTGATAATACTTCCATTTTCTTTTACCTCCCTAAAGATTATAAGAATGAAATTTTTCTTTTAAACAAAGGAAATGGTTTTCATACAGTTCCAAGGAGGAAAATGTGTCTCCATACCTTCTAAATTTTGATGATTTTTGTACCATCATACAATCAGCTTTCATTTTTTTCCCATGTATAGTGGTAAAATGGAGTGTTATAAAATGCTACATTAGTTTTTGTTTTGTTTAAAAAACCTACCCTCTTTTTGGATGATTCCAAGTGCTCTTTAAATTTTCTATCTCTTACTTTTTCTTTTTCTTTTTCTTCATCCTATTCTTTCATACTCTAAACCAGCATTAAAAATCACAAAGGATGTGAAAGATATATGAGATTAGCACAGGTGATAGGATAGAGATATGGAGGGGTAAATCCCCACTCTCTCTATTCTTACTTGTATGTCCTAACTTATGGACATACAAGGGACATCCAACAGAGGCAATTTCAGAAATGGAATTGTATGGCGATGGCTTGCTACTCCTTTTCATCCGTTTCACAGTTGGACTGAACCAGTGAAAGTTCGGTTAAATTGTTACCCCAATGGAAAACAATAGGCTTCTTTTAGATTCTTCAAACCCACAATTCTGCTCACACGGGTCCAAGTTTCTATTGAATGTTTCTCTACTAAAGGCATTCCTGAAACAGAACACAATCTCTGGCCTTACTCCACTGTGCTATTCCCCTGTGAGCACAATTAGCACAGTAATATTCATACCTAGCAAGGGATCTTTGCCAGATCTAGCAAAAGCACCTAAAGAAAGAGAAGCAGCTCGGTTTGTTTATCCTAATTCCTCCTTTCTCCAATGTATCCAATCAGATCTATGGTAAATAACAGATGTTGTTAATAACTTAGTAAGGGCCACTAATATGCCCATTTTTCCAGGAGTGCAACTGAAGGATCTTCTGTGAATGTGGTAACAAGTGACAAATTGTTCACGTGTATTTTCATGAAATGTTTTGACTGCTGAAGTTGTTCTATAGCAGTTCATTAAAAGACCCATAAAATATGTAAGTTTACATTCTATAAAAAGATCATCAAGAATTTCTTGGCTGATAGTATTCCTTCTATTAAGCATCTGTTTTCTATTTTCTAAAGCACTGTGGCAGTGGTTGTCCAATTGTATATTAAAAATAGTTGATTTAAACTGGATGAATATGTTGTAATTTCTTATTAAAGATTAGTAACCCACCAATGAAGCTTCCTTAGAAGGCAACCAGCAATGTGTATGTAACACATCTGGTTTCAAAATACTAAAAATTGATAAACACTCACAGATCCAATCCATCTGTTCTCTCCATCTGCATAATTGTCGTATTTTTAAAACTAGGACATGCACTGAGCTTGACATAACACAAAGCTGAAGAATTTTGCCCCTTGATTTCTAGGCAGTAATGAATGATTGAGGTCAATTTTAGAGAAATGTCATGTTTATTAATACATATGTAGGCATTCTGGAAAACTGGTTAAAACTCAATTCCAATATAAGTAGACTGTCTTTGACTGGAAGTTATGAGTGACATCAACTGGGTAGAAGGTTAAAAATCACAAACTAATGATTTTGGTTAACAAGTGTCAAGAGCCCAAAGGTTTGGCTCAGTGGATGGAGCGTCAGCCTGCAGACTGAAGGATCCTGGGTTCGATTTGGTCAAGGGCATGTACTTAGGTTGCAGGCTCAATCCCTGGCCCTGGTCAGGGCGTGTGCAGAAAGCAACACATCAATGTGTTTCTCTCACATCAATGTTTCTTTCTCTGTCTCTCCTCCTCCCTTCCACTTTGTCTAAAAATAAATTGAAAAATATTCTCGGTTGAGGATTAACAATAACAGCAACAAAGAACCCAATAAAGACTATCTAATTTATTACTATTACCAGTAGCTAACTTATTGAGTGCTTAATTTGTCCCAGGCTATGGTAAGCACTTTATAGGAATTATTTCTTATAGTTCTCATCACAACCCTTACTAACCATTTTAGAAAAGAAAATTGAGGCTCAGACAAGTTAGTTTAGCCAAGGCCACACAGCTAGTGCACGATGAGGCCATGATTCATCTTTGGGCAATACAACTTTAGTGCCCATTTGCTTGCACTCTCTGTGACATGGCACACAAAATATCTTTTTAAATAATATCAGTCTTCTTAGCCTTAATACTTCTTTCCTAAAAGCTGTATCTCTCAAATGTTAAGAACTCCTTCCCCAACCTGCACCTCATCCATAAATTCATTAAATGATAACATCCTACCTAATAATAGAGTAATATGCAAATTGACCATACCTTTGCTACACCCACAAGCCACGCCCACCAGGTAACCGTCACAGGGACGCTGGGGTGCAGCCGAGCCCAAGGCTGGGAAAGCCTCGGGTGGAAGCTTCCTTGGCCTTGGGCACCAGCGGGGAGCCTGCACGGATCACAGGCAACCACCGGGGGTCGGCTCCTGTGATCCGTAGCAAGGAGGCTGGGGTGCAGCTGAGCCCAAGGCCGCCGCCTGGGGCCAAGCCCCGACCCTAAAAGAAGGCAGAAGGTGGTGGCCACAGCCAAGGCCTGGGTCCCCGGTGCCAGCAGAAAACTGGTGCAGGCAGCCAGGTGAATAGAAGAATATACAAATTGTCCAGGATGCCATCACAGTAATGACCAAACAGCAGGCTGTGTGGGGCGACAAGGCTGGCAGGGGGGTTAGTGAGGGATGACCAAACAACTGAACAGCAGGCTGCGTGGGGTGACCAAGCCAGCAGGGGGGGCAGTTTGGGGTGACCAGGCTGGCGGGGGGACAGTTATGGGCAACCAGGCTGGCAGAGGGGGGCAGTTGGGGGCGACCAGGCCAGCAAGGGGGTCAGTAAGGGGCGATGAGGCCGGCAAGCAGAGGCAGTTAGGGGTGATCAGGCAGGCAGGTGAGCAGTTAGGACCCAGTGGTCCCACATTGTGAGAGGGATGTCCCAGATTGGAGAGGGTGCAGAATGGGCTGAGGGGAATCCACGAATTTTGTTTACCAGGCCTCTAATAGGAAATAAAGGTTCCAAAATTTTAACTCAGGAATTCTGGCTCTAAGCCTATACTTATATACTTATGCTAGGCATGTGCTAGGTGCCATGTTTGGTGATGTATGTATAAAGATAAATAAAAGATGGTTAGCTTATTTTAGTTAGCATAATATTTCTAAGGTTCATTCATGTTGCAGCATGGATGTATCAGAACTTCAGCTGCTTTTATGACTGAATAATATGCCATTGTATCAATATACTACATTTTGTTTATCCATTTATCTTTTGATAAGCACTTGGGTTCTTTTCACCTTTAGGCTATTGTGAATAATGCTGCCATAAACATTGTTACATGAGGATCTATGTAGATCGTGTTTTCCATTATTTGGGGTATATACCCAGGAGTAGAATTGCTACACCATATAGTTAAAATGGCAAATTTTTATGCTTACAGATATTTTTAACACAGAATATAATAGAGGAAAAAAACAACATGATCTGTGTCTTTGGGGGAACTCACGTTAATATGACAGAAATTTGAGCTAATAATTCAAGTAATATGATATGTGCTCTATTGGTAGCATTGCAAAGGGCTATATGAACCAGAGAATACCTAATATTGATTAGTGTGGTGATTAGGGCTTCAGGGAAGACCTCAGTAATAACATTTGGAAAAATTATTAAAGGATGAGAAAATATTCTCCAGGATGATGGTGATGGCTAATAGGAGTGGGGGTGAAGTGGGTCAGGAGAGAAAAGAAAGCATTTCAAACAGAAGAATTCTTTTGAACAAAGGCTCAAAATGTGCCAAGTCCAACTTTCATACTTAATTTTATGTGTCAATTTGAATGGGCCACGAGGTGCCCAGAGATTTGCTCAAACATTATCCTATATGTGTCTGTGAGTTTTAGGTACAGATAACATTTGATCTGTAGACTGAGTAAGGCAGATTGCTTTTCCTAAAGGGTGGACATCATGCCATCAGTTGAAGGCCTGTGTAGAGCAAAAACACCGACCTTCCCGCCTGACTACTGAGTGGCAACAACAGTGTTTTCCTACCTTCAGGCTCAAACTGAGACACAGGATCTTCCTGGGCCTTGAGCCTGCACACCTATCAACCGGAATTTATACCTTTGGCTCTCCTGGGTGTCTATATTGATGACTACAGATCTTGGGACTTCATAGCCTCCATAATCCCATAAGCTAATTCCTTATAATAAATCTCTTTTTATATGAATACTAGGGGCCCAGGGCATGAATTCGTGCACCTTGAAAGGAACTGTGGACGGCAAGGTTGTGGGCACAAGGGCAGGTCTCGGTCCATCCTCTGCACCCCGCCATGGCCCCCGGGCTCCTGTCTGCCAGTATCCCCCATGGCCACAGCTCCCATGTGCTGACGGCACTGGCCCCACTCGCATCTGCTGACAGCACGGAGCAATTGGGGCTGGCGCCAGCAGCGGGTGCAAGCGGGGCCTGCACTATCAACAGGTGCGAGCGCCAGCTGCTGCCCCGATTGCCCCTCAGGAGCAGGGGAAGGTGGAAAAGCCCTCAGGGGCAATTAGCCGCCACTTGCACCCACTGACAGAGCCAACCAGTCGGGACCAGCCCTGGGCACCAGCAGTGGGTGCACACGGGAGCAAAGAATTTTCAGTAACCACCAGAAGCTTGCCCCGATGACAGCAACTGGTGGCGCGCCTTGGTCTGGCACCCCCGCTCACCTGCTCCACAATCCCGCTGTGGCCAATGCCTGCCATGTTCCACACACGCCCCCTGGTGGTCAGCGCACATCATAATGACAGGTTGTTTGGTTGTTTGGTTGTCCCGGTTGTTCCGACATTCAGTCTATTTGCATATTAGCCTTTTATTATATAGGATACATCTTGTTGGTTCTGTTTCTCTGGATTACCCTGACCAATACATCAACACATTTAGGTCACTTGCAAGTGAAAAACGCCTGGCCAATGGAGTGTCTGTAGAGGTTTAGTCATTAAAAGTATGGAAAGATATTTCTTGCAAAATATTGGTCACAAGGGTGAAGGTGTAGCATTCTCTATTGCCTCATGCTCTTCCTATCCTTTAAGATGAGTACAACTTTGAGCCATGGAGGTTATCTTATTTCCAGATAATTAGAAAATAAAGGGAATATTCACTAAAAGCCAAAAGAAACACCTTGTAATTTATGAACTAACTATTCTTAAGATGGCTAGCTACTCAAGGACTCTTTCCTCTTCCTATTGTGTCTAAAATAATGTTTCATTATTAGCTTAATAATAACGACATGTTTACCATTACTTTAAGATAAGTCTCATTTTTTTGCACTGCTTATTAATTTTATTATAATTGATTCCTTTGTACTATTAAGACGAAATAATAATTAGTCTTATTGCTTAGGACTTTTGCAATTTTTTTTTTTCTTTACAGAGTGTACTGAAAAGTTTTCACATATTTTGCATATTGTAAGTGGCAAGCATCCTTATTGAGAAAAACACTTAAATCTTCAAAGAGAAGAACAAAAGTAGAAAGAATAAGTCACCCCCTAGTCCTTGACCATGCTGAGGTCTTAAACACAGGCAGCCTGGTTTTCAGCTCTTATTTCCTGGTAGTTTTTATTCCCTTCTGTACTATTGCCTTCCTCCTTTTAAAGAACACTTTCACATGAATATAAAAGCTTCCCAATGTTTGTTTCAAAGCATATTCCTTCAGCCCTAGCTGGTTTGGCTCAGTGGATAGAGCTTTGACCTGCAGACTGAAGGGTCCTGGGTTTGATTCTGGTCAAGGGCAAGTACCTTGGTTGCGGGCTCCTGCCCGGCCCTGGCCCTGGCCCTGGTTGGGGCTTGTGCAAGAGGCAACCAATAGATGTGTTCTCTCACAGCGATGTTTCTCTGTCTTTCCCTCTCACTTCTCTCCCTAAAAAAAAAAATAAAATAAAATCAATGGAAAAATATCCTCAGAAGAAAACAACAACAAAGCATATCTCTTCAGCTAGGTGAATGAAGCAACCAATTGTCATTAACAATTCTAGAAATGGTGATAAGCTTGGGCATTTTTTAGTAGAAGTAAATTGGAGGATTTCTAATACAATGTAATATGTCACTAGGAGAACCCTTCATGGTTTAATGGCTCTATAGCAGTTAGTATTATAGGGATTTTTCAGGATAATAGTACTTTTATGTTTTCCTCAACCAAAGAATTTCTTTGGCACTTTAATAAAATCCTTGCATACATTTCTTTCAATGTGATGTGATATATGCAGTGAAAAGGGAATAATAAAATGATGTATGGCCGAAACCGGTTTGGCTCAGTGGATAGAGCGTCGGCCTGTGGACTCAAGGGTCCCAGGTTCGATTCCGGTCAAGGGCATGTACCTTGGTTGCGGGCACATCCCCAGTGGGGGGTGTGCAGGAGGCAGCTGATTGATGTTTCTCTCTCATCGATGTTTCTAACTCTCTATCCCTCTCTCTTCCTCTCTGTAAAAAAAAAATCAATAAAAAATATTTAAAAAAAAAATGATGTATGTAAGATTTTAGTATTCCAGAATTCAGGGTTCAATATTTACTGATTTCTTTAGGAGTTCCCGTTTTTCCCCCCATCCACCTTTTTTATTCTTTAATGGAAAAGGAATTCTTTTAGGTATTGATTAAAAAGTTTGATTACTAAGATATTTTCTTTTCCAAAACTCCAATAAGGTTTTGTTGTCATAAAAGTAGATAAAAATATCAGGAATCTCATTTTTATTATTTATATATCACCATTAGTCTCCTCATTCTCTTCAGAAAGATAAACTTATCATAATGAGTGGTATCTGAAATAGTTTTCAGTCTCGTGATGTCAAATGTCAGTGTAGCCATACTTTTGTTTATGATACAGTGACATTTCAAGATGTAGTTAGTTAGCCCTGGCTGGTTTGGCTCAGTGGATGGAGCGTTGGCCTATGGACTGAAGGGTCCTGGGTTTGATTCTGGTCAAGGGCACATGCCTGGGTTGTGGGCTCTATCCCCGCTGTGGAGTGTGCAGGAGGCAGCCAATCAATGATTTTATCTCACTGGTGTTTCTATCTCTCTCTCTCCCTCTCTCTTCCTCTCTGAAATCAATAAAAATATATATTTTTAAAAATGTAGATAGTTGAGCTATGAAATGCCAATTTTCTCAAATAGTAGTTTTATAACAGGAAATTATAAGGCTTCTTGATAGGGAAAAACACAGTTTCCCATCATACGTTTGCTTATGGAGCATTTTTCACAAACATCTCTATAACTCCTTGTTCAGGTATTGGATCTTGAAGCCAGTGAAAATACAAATAATTTGGGATAATTGTTAAGAATATTCATTTTTCCCAAACTCCGAGAGAAATAGCAGTATCTTTGTTGTTACTGTTTCCTTCCTGTTACTGTTCTTTTATAAAATTCTGCAGCCCTGCTACTTTTTACATGTCATTTGCAAAATCTATGGCTCTAGTTGGTATATAAACATAGTTTGAAGTATAACATGGTATCCTTGGTCATTCCACAGTAGATTCAGAGGACAATTTGTTCTAAGAGATTCTGAATGAATTTTACACACAGAGAAAATTGTACTAGTTCTAGCAGGAATAGAAATATGGCAGACCAGCAATTTCATCAAGGAAAGGACAGGGTTTCTTCATTTGTAGCATACTAGATGTTTAACTAATAACTGTTGCATGAAATGTTGAGTGAGTTAATAAATAAACAATTGAATCATAGATATACTATAAAAACACAGACTCCCAAGAGTTTCATTTAGAAAACTTTATTACTTAGAGCAATACAGGTACCCCAGCTCCCCAAAAACATAGGGTATCCTGAATATAATGCAGGGTGCACAGTTAGAATGAAGTGAGATGGGATGCAATGTACCAAATGTAATTTTAGATACCTATATAATAAAAGCCTAAGCAACCATTATGGCAGAACGACCAGAACAACCGGTCGCTATGAAGCACACTGACCACCAGGGGCAGAGGCTCAACACAGGAACTGCCCCCTGGTGGTCAGTGCGCCCCCACTGTGGGAGCACCACTCAACCAGAAGCTGGGCTCACAGCGGTAGCAGCTCTAAGGAGCAGCAAGCCGAGTAGTAAAGAGCGAGGGATCCCGTATGCGAGAGGGATCTCAGACTGCAAGAGGGTGCAGGCTGGGCTGAGGGAACCCCCTTCCAGTGCACGAATTTCATGCACTGGGCCCCTAGTTCTTTACATAAAAAGTATACAATGTCAATGGATGGCCAGTTAGTGTATGTTGTTTGGATATTCTCCTCCCTAATGGAACCAGAAAGTACCTGATAAATAAACATTTTGGGCTTATGAGACTCTAGAATCTAAGAGTAGCTAAACAACTGTCTTTACTTAACCCTTTTGGTGCCAGCGGGCCCATCTATCTGCCCATGGGGTATTTGCGAAGAATGCCACGGGCCGATCTATTGGCCGGGTGTTTTTATGCTCACGCCTTTTCTTTTCTGTGCGTCGCATAGGTTTTGTAGACATATTTTTAGTACCTGTCATGCTTCCTACTCATTATTGACTAATTTCCATTGTGAAAATTAAATATATGTTCGTTTTTTTTGGCTAGAAGAACATAAGGTATTTTCTGCTTTGTAGCGTACCTGCTTTTACTGCATAGCGGAATTTTTCCACCTAGCCGATACTACAAATCTTGCTCGACCCGGTGAACCTGGATATGACCCATGTGCCAAAATCCAACCTCTCATAGATCATGCCAATATCTTGTTCAGACACCATTATACTCCACACATGCAGTTGAGTGTTGATGAGAGCTTGGTTGGAACAAAGAACCACACACAACTCTTGCAGTATCTACCAAATAAGCGGCACCATCGGTGGGATATAAAATTTTGGATGTTGTGCGACTCTGTCGTTAACTATTGTTTGGCATTTTTTGTATACAGAGGAGCAAAATGTGATGTAGATAAAACTGAAATCCAAAAGAACGGCCTAGGATATAGTGTAGTGATTAGATTATTGAAAATGGGGAATTACCTAAGAAAAGGTTATCATATTTTCATGGATAATATTTTTATGTTTGTTCCACTGGCAAAGTAAAAACTTGTATGAGCTAGGTTGTTATGTTACTGGTACCATTCGTAGAAGTAGGAAATATTTACCGGAACAACTGACACAAAAATTTGCTGTAGGAGTGAAGAGGTATTTCCGCCAAGGCCCTATTCTCGCTACTGCCGTGCGGGAGAAGAAGTCACAACGTTTTCCAGTAATATTATTATCCACCAAATCAAAAGCAGAAAACAGTAAACACCTAAGAAAACGTATAGGTCAGAATAAAGAGGTAGTGAAACCATCAATTATACAATCGTATAATGATTACATGGGTGGAATAGACACATCAGATATGATGTTGTACACGTATCTTGATGAGAGACGGACTGTGAAATACTGGGAAAAAAATGTGTTTCAACATATTTTCGCAAATGATCCTCAACAGTTACATAATTTACAAAGAAAACCTCCCCTCTGAGAAAAGCCCTATGTCTCGTTTGGATTTTACTATTAGTATTGTTGAAGATCATGGGAATGAATGGCTCCTAGAGAAAAAAAAACAAATGTGGGAAGTCGGAGGAACATGTGAGACAAGACAAGAAGCCGTTAAAAACGTTACCTGGAAAAAAGGAGAAGGACTGTGTGTGCAGCAAAAGGTGTGAAACAGGGAGAGGGGAGCGAAGAAGAAGCCGTACAGTGTATGGTAAATGTGAACAAGGTCTTCATGGTGCATGCTGTCCTGAACATAAGTGCGCGTGTTAAATTGTGTGTGGGACATTTTAGTAAATTCAATGTTACTATTTAAAAAATAATGGCAAAAGCATAAAAATGTGTTGGTGAGCTAATAAATATAGTAGAAACTAATGCTAACAAAATTAATACTGTCAAAAAATATTAAAGAACAAATTTTCTAATCTGAATGTAAAAGTTTAAATTTTTTAATAATAAATTTTAAAATTTACTTTTTTTTCATAAATTTATAGAAGAGATAACAACATAAATGAACTTTTTTATCATACCTGAAAGTATTAAGAGTGTATGTAAAAAAAACTAGCTTCAACAAATAAGTATTAAGCTTAATATAAATTTCTTAGTACAAACGTGCAAACTCGTCAAAAAAGCCGTGGCATTTTTCACGTATACCAGGCCTAAGAGGCTGGCACTAAAAGGGTTAAATTGGAAGAGAAGAAAACTCATGGAAAAATACAAGTATAATCACTACAGAGCTTTTCACTGATGTTTTAGCTACAGATTAAAGAAACAAAACCAAATGCTGAGGTTAGTTCCAGGATAAATTGAATCATGTTTTAATGACTAAACAGAATCTTCAGATTATGGAAACACAAATGCATTTATGTCAAGATATGTGGACTGGGGTAAACCACACTAGATGATCACTGTCTTGACAGGCCATTTTTTACAGACCAATTTTGGTTTTCCTTTTACTACAAGTGTTATTCTTGCAAAATGATCTTTGAAAGGTAGCATTTTCCCTGTCTTTATAACCTCACGTTAAGAAAACATCCATATTTCTACTTTAATTGTCACAGAGGAAAGCTGACTTCCGAACTTTAGAGAGAACAAAGTTATAGCTTTCTGAATACATGGGTAGTAGTTTGAACTTGACCTAACAAAGTCAAGCTTACAAGTTGCCTAACTTCCAGAGATAGAATACAGAAACAAACCAAAAATAGAAATGCTATTTTCTTTCTGTAACTTTGAGAATGGCAAATATTTTAAAAATATGTCTCTGAAAGGTGAATCAAAGATGGTCATAAGGGCCAGTCTCTACTACAGCTTTCTATTCATTATACAAGAGTTAAACAAAATGTTTGAATGGAACATTTAATAACAAAAGACATTTATGATGTTTACTTAATGTTTTGGACCATTAAGCATCAATGACATGAGTTATTGTACATAATATCTGGCCAAAAATCTTTTGACCAGGCTGCGTTTTACTACTCTTGGAGCTGCCAGCATCCCAATTTGAAAAAAAAATCTGTGGTCAAATCTTAGTTTTCTCAGAGGACTTTGGATTTGAAAATATCTCCTGTTGCCAGAAAGTACCTTTTGAAGTTTACATTAAGATGGATATTTATTTATTTTTTCCCTATAACAATGACAGTGGTTGAGATAAACTGTTTAATTCTAAATAGAAAACACATCTGCTGTGTCTGCATTGTTTGTGGTTGCTGGAGGGGTGACAATTTAAACCAAGTAGCACACATGACATTTTAAGTGAGATGTTGTGTGAGGGCTCCCAGCTGCTGACGGTGTCCTCTCCTGCTCAGCTGGGGCCAGTGGGCCGGCTGAGCCAAAGCCCCCATTAGCGAGCCCATGCAGATGGACATCCAGGGATGTCTTCTGCTTTCCTTCCTTCTGAAAAAGTGGGCAAGTGGCAAGAAGGACTCAAAATCAACATTTTCCCTAGTTATACTTACCTGTTGATTTATTTTTTAAAAAATTACATTAGCATATTTTTCAAACATATTCTTTACCCTTAATCATGCTAGCTTTTGTTTGGATTGAATGAAATACCTAAATTAATTTAGAGAATGAATACACTTGTAATATCAATTTCATCTATGTACATTTTGTGTGTTTTATAAAAGTTTCAAAAATTTCTTCATATAGTCTTATACTCCTTGTTACATACATGCTTAATATATTTTGCATTTCTTTTGTCATTTTTAAAAAATTGATTTCAAAGAGGAAGGGAGAGGGAGAGAGAGATAGAAACATCAATGATGAGAAAGAATCATCTGATCAGCTGCCTCCTGCACGCCCCCTACTGGAGATTGAGCCCGCAAGCCAGGCAAATGTCCTGACCAGGAATCGAGCCGGTGACCTCTTGGTTCCTGGCTCAACACTCAACCACTCAACCACATCCAGTTGGGTTCTGCTGTCATTTTGAATGAGATCTTACCTATCATTATATATCATAGCTTTCTGCTGTTTGTATGAGGGAAATTTAAAACTTTTTACATTCGTATTATAATCAGTACTAGAGACCCGGTGCATGAAATTCACTGGGAGAGGGAGGGGGTCCCTCAGCCCAGCCTGCGCCCTTGGGCCTAAACCAGCAGTCAGACATCCCCCTCGCAATCTGGGACACTGCATGCACCAGTGACCATACTTTTCATACAGGTGAAAGACATCTTGCTGTTGTATGGGCAGCTACATTTTTTTGCCCTGATTATAAAAAGTAGTACATAACATGATCCTTCTGAGGCAGTAATACCATTTCCCCCATCTTATGGGTGGAAAAACTGAAGCAGAGAGAAGTAATTGGCTTTGTCACACAGTTATAAGTGTCAGAATCAGGGCTGACCACAAAATGTGCAAGCCAGAGTCCATGCATGTCATTGCTGCATCATACTGTTTTTTCAGTGTTAGAGTAGCCTTGCCAGGTTTTAATTTTTAAATCTAAGAGACTGTTCCCAATATATAGGGTAGAGTCCCTAGGCCTGGCGGGCAATCAGGGCCAATCTGTGGGGCGACTGGTGGGCGGGGCGATCAGGGGGTCCCTCCCCCCTGCCTTGGCTGGTGGCCTGGCACCGCCCTCTGCCCAGTCCTGCTCCCCAATCACCACCGCTGGTCACCTCCCCCTGGTGGTCAGTATGCATCATAGCGACCAGTCATTCTGCTGTTCAGTCCATTTGCATATTAGGGTTTTATTATATAGGATCCTTACTGATTTTTAAAATTTTTTCTAATAGGTTGTCAGTTATGTTCTATAAATGTTTTTGTACTTTATAATAACGTTACTTTCTCTGTTGTAATTATTATACTCATTTAGTTCTCTTGCCTAAGTGAATTATATAACACTTCCAAAATAATATTAAATGATAATGGCAATAGTAGGTGTCTTTCTCTTTTTCTCGATTTAGTAGAGATTTTCTCCATTAAGCCTGAAGCTAGTTGATTTATTTATCAGATTACGTATTTCTCTTATTCAAGCTATAAAAATATTAATTAGAATGTATCTATAAAAAATAAGGATATTTAAAAAATCTAATCACAATAACACTAATCACTTTTAATAATAAAATAGTTCCTTAACTTTATCAACTATCCAGTAAATAATCAAATTCCAATTATCTTATGTCATAAAGAATTTTCAAAATCAGTATTCAAAAAGATCAATACATTTCGATTAGTTAATAATTTTTCTCTTTTTTAATTTCCTGACCTTTATTTCTCATTTTATTGCTTTTTATTACAAAAATTAGATTATTCATTCTATGTAATCTCTGAAAGCTTGAGTTTTGCTGATTGCATCTCCATAGTATCATTTAACATGTTCCCCTGTCATTTGTGGTTCTGTATGTTGGTTTTTGCTTCAGAAGCTTGATCAGATTAGGGATTATTTTAGTTTACTTTATTTATTTATTTATTTATTTATTTATTTATTTGCAAGACTGCCTTCTAGCTTGTGATGTGTTCTGCAGGATGCATATAATATCTGGTTGTATTTCTCTTTTATAGGTTAGTAGCTGATAATGATCAATGCCTATGTCTATCAGCTTATTAGTAATGAAAAAATAGTGATTTTAAAAATTTTATCATCACTGCTTTACTTAATAGCTACAGTTTTTCTGTAAGAATATATCTTTTTATTTTTGAATACATTTTTATTGATTTTAGCAAGGCAAGGCAAGAATATATCTCTTTAAATTATAAGGTCAGTTAGGGGCTTTGCCTCAAGACAATTATCTGGTATGCAGCAGAAGTGAATTATGTACATTTCCCATTTCATCACACATAATATTTAAAAATCTGTGTGCTCTCAGGGTGAGATATATAATATTAAGCATTGTGTTGCTTTAACAAAAAGATGGTTAAGTGAAATTAGCATTTAAGTTAAGGGTGCTTAATGTTTAGTTGTTACCACTGACTGGGTTTCTGCTAAGGCTTCACAGTTTTGCCCACCTTTGCTTTTGCAACAACAGTGCCATTGTCAACACACTGAAAAAGTTAATAACATCTTATTATTGTTATGATAATAGTTTTGACCTTGTGGACCGCCTGCAATGTCCTGGAAGTCTTAGGACCACACTTTGAAAACCACTGCACTGCACTAGGCCTGGGGTCCCTACTACCAGGAAGATTCTCTTCCACCACCTCTATCCCATCTCTACCAGCTGAGCTAGATCTTAGCTGAAAAATGAAGTTTTCAGAACAACCTACCCTCACCACCCAATGCAAAACAGTTATCACATCAGTATCATATAACCCTGTTTTAATTCTCTGCAGAGTGTTTACCACTATCTCATGATTTTCTTGATTATTTTCTGTGGTTTATTTTCTTTCTCCTCTCATTAAGCTACTAGAGGCCCGATGCACGAAATTCGTGCACGGGGGGGGGACGTGGAGGGGGGTGTCCCTCAGCCCGGCCTGCAATGACGCCAGCATCCCTCACCCTGGCCTCTAGCCAGAGGCTCGTCCCCTCTCTCCGTGCAGCTTCTGGGAAGATGCTTGTTCTGGGGCCTCCTCAGGGCCCCAGCCCATGACGCCCAGCAGCTCGGGTACTCAGGTGCTTGGGCTCCCAAGTCCCGCTTCCCTGCCAGCATGGTGCGCATCAGCTGCCTTGGGAGCTGCACTTCAGGAGTCTCCCCCTTGGACCGTACTACTTGCGAGTGTGTGTGGGGGGGGACGGCCTTGGTGGCAGTGATTTGATGTCTGTAGCTGGCCGCATCCGCACTACGGGCAGGGGGCTTTCAGTCTGTGACTGGGGCTACCGGGCTGCGACTGGGGGCTGTGGGTAGAGAACCCCGGCACCCATAGGGCTCCCTCAGTGTCAGGAACTGGGAAGATCCATTTTTCTGGGTCCTCCCCTCCCTCCGTGCAGCTGGGGCAAGGACGCTGGGCTCTGGCCAGAGGCCCCTACCCTCCCTCCGCGGCCAAGGAGCAGACTCTGGGTTCACGTTGTCAGGGCGACGCTGCCAGCATCTGCCCTGGCTGCTATGGGTGCTGCCATTTTTCGTGGAGTGACGGTTAATTTGCATATTACTCTTTTATTAGATAGGATAAAGTATTTAAGAAATGGGCTTTTTCTTGTTCATATTTTTAGCACATAGTAGATATTTTTAAATATTTAATGAGGGAGTGAATAAAAGTGTATTCACATAGAACACATATATTTTTCTTTTTTATTAAATTTATTAGGGAGACATTGGTTAATAAAATTATATAGATTTCAAGTGTACTATTCTTTTTTTTAAAATATATTTTATTGAACTTTTACAAAGAGGAAGGGAGAGAGATAGAGAGTTAGAAACATCAATGAGAGAGAAACATTGATCAGCTGCCTCCTGCATACCCACTACTGGGGATGCGCCTGCAACCAAGGTACATGCCCTTGACTGGAATCGAACCTGGGACCCTTGAGTCCACAGGCCGATGCTCTATCCACTAAGCCAAACCAGTTAGGGCTCAAGTGTACTATTCTGTGACACATCAACTGAATACTGCATTGTGTGCCCACCATCCAAATCTTCGTCTGTCACCATATATTTGACCCACTGCACCCCCCTTTATTACTGCCCACCCCTCTTCCTTCTGGTAACCACCATACTGTTGTTTGTGTCTATGAGTTTTTGTTTGTCTGTTTTTTCTTGTTTGTTGATTTGTTGCTTTCAGTTTTATAGACCACATATAAGTGAAATTATATGGTTCTAGATGATACCCAGAGCAGGGATCACACATGGGAATGAAACTAGGGAGGAAGGATAAGAGAGCAGTTGACTGGGAAAAGCTAGAGACTAGATTTTATGTTCTAAAGATGGTTATCATTTAGCCAATCATCTCTTTTCTCTTTCCAGATTTTCTTGGCTTTTACATCTCATGTTCTATCTAATCATATTTAACATACGGTATTATTTATGCCCTTTCCTATACTAGTGTTGACATAGTAACATGACCCTGAAAACCAGAACGGCAGTAGGTTGTCCTCTCTGTCATTTTCTGCTCCTCTCTGCACATCTCTCTTTGTACTGGGGATGGCTCAGAGGACAATCCATAGCTGAGGAGGAGTTCTATTGTTAACCCTGGGGCGAGCAACAATTAATCAATAAAGACAAAGCATAACAGAAGTTCATTTAGAAAAACCAAAAGTACTTTTTAGATTTTATTTTGGCAAAACCCTATGTCATAAAATATTGCTTTGACATGATGCCAAAAACAGAAACAATAAAGGAAAACATTGATAGATCTGACCATGGACAGATCTAACCATTTAAAATATCTAAAGGTTAAAAGCAATGCATAACAGAATTGCAATGAAAGGACAAGCCGGGAAAATATAACAACATATAAAATAAATATTAATATATAAAATGTATGCTTTCAAAATAAAAAATAAGTCAAAATGAACAAAAATAATATTGAGCCAGGCTAGGTTGCTCAGTGGTTGAGCATCAACCTATGAACTAAAAAGTCAGTGTTTGATTCTGGGTCAGGGCATATGCCAGGGTTTGCAGGCTCAATCCCCAGTGTGGGGCATGCAGGAGGCAGCCAATAAATGATTCTCTCTTATCATTGATGTTTCTATCTCTCTCTTACTCTCCCTTCCTCTCTGAAGTCAATAAAAATATATTTAAAAAATAATAATATTGAGAAATTGCAAAAGAAAAAATATGGGTGACTAATAAATAGTTGGTGAAAAAATCTGTTGGTTTGCTAGGAAGGAGATGGAAATGAGAACAATAATGTTTATAATATTGATAATTGCGGGGGCCTGATGCGGCGGGGATCTCCCTTTTCCGTGGCCAGCACGGAGAGAGATGAAACTGGTTCTTGATAGAGGCGTCCAGGGATTGAGAAATAAAGAAATAAAGAGACACAGAAGTAGATGCAAGCTGGGTGCCAGGTGGGTCACTGACCTCCTCTGCTGGAGAGACAGACAGACTCCTGAGCCACGCAGCACATTTATTTATACTCCCATATACAAGGCGGGTTCACTGAAAAACTTAAGATTAAAGGAGCTTGGGAGGGCCCAGGTCTATTTCATTTCCTCTTTTCCTGTGCTAGACTGGTTCCACATCTCAAAGCCCTCTTCCAGAACCTAGACAAAGGTAAGCCAGGAAATGACAACACCTCCGCACTCCTGGGGCGGGGTGCAACTGACATGACTCTCTCAAATATCTTGGGCTTAATCAACAGCAATCTAAAGAATGTCCATGTGTCTTCCCAGGGGGCCCTCTACAGATAATACCTACAGTTTACAAAACATCAGAGAAATGGGCAGTCCTATTACTATAGAAAACAAAAATTTATATAAGATTCCTGGAAAGCCATTTGATAATATACATTAATACCTTTAAAATGACAGTTTTGATACTTACCTTAAAGCAATTACTAAATATAAACTTAATAACTTAGTTATAACATGGTTAAAACTAAGAAATCAGGGTGAAATGTTCAGCAATAGAAGAATTAATTAAGTAATAAGTAAACTATGGTGCAATCAGATAAAATAATACTTAAGCAGCAATTTAAAATGAGGCTGTTTTATTTTAAATGTGCAAAACTGTTCACAATAAATTAAATAAAAAATTTAAAAACATGTCACAAAAAATCATGTCCAGTTTTATCACAGATATGTGTGTTTGTGCATATGTGTGTGTGTGCATGGTGTATGCCTATATTAGAACAGTTATTGCCTAAACCACAGCTGAGTCTATTTATGGGTTGATGGTATACAGGTACTTTAACTTTTGTCTTTTTGTTTTGATAAGTACAATGAATACATATTATCTTTTAGAATTCTGTCATGTAATAAACTTATAAAATAAGCAACCTTATAATTTGGTCTACATTAGAGATGTTAATGTTGTCTATGAAACAGGCTACCTTGTTCAGTTCCTACTTTTTATGTAGACATTACAAAACATCCCTATTTGTGTTACTGCAGACATTGGTCAAGTGATTAGTCAACATTTATTATGTGAGAACTCTATCCTTAACTCTAAACAAAACGTAGATGCAGTGGGAGCTGCAATTAAAGGAGAGGCCTGAGGAGCCGCAGTGCTGATGGCCCTGTGGCAGAAGCTCTCTAATGGGCTGGGATCGGTGGCATATTTACTGCATGGACTCCTGACAAATGGATTGGACAGCCCCGAGAGACCTCTTAGGCCTCTGCTGGCAAGCAGGAGCAAGGAGAGAAGAGTAGGTGGTGAGGGAATTTAAGGCCACAGTCTGCGTTCCCGTAAGGAATCGGGGTCATGTGCAAGGTGGCAGCTGGTGTGAGCTGCTAAAGCGATGACTCTTTTCTCTATCACTACAGGATTTTCCATTTTAGTCTGTACATTCACGAATGCTAGAAACTACCTTGGAAATAGGAAGAAAAAGGCTCCTGGTATCAATGAGAGTTTAGTGTTGTCTAACAGAGTGAAATTCTGTCTTGCCTCTAGGGTCTACTCTAATTAGAGATTTCTTCTTTTGGGTAACGATAGAAAGTGCAGTGCCTGGAGAATAAAGCAAAAAATGAGGATTGAAGGGCATTCAAAATCTGGGTCCCCATAAAGGTAATAACAAGTATGTTCTTTTCTCTCTTGTTTCCTGTTTAGGCTTATCCACCTTCTTTGTCTCTTTTTCAGGTCCCTTTTTCTTTCTAAACAACAAAAAAACAACAATCAAAAGCCCCGTGGCTCTAAATCAGCAGTTCACAAAGTGTGGTCCCTGGTCCAGCAGCATTAGTGTCACCTGGGAACTTATTAAAAATGAAGATTCTCAGACCCAACCCCAGCTGTACTAAGTGGGGATTCTGGGAGTGCAGTCCAGTAATCTGTGTTCTGGCAAGCACTCCAAGTAATTCTGATGCATGCTCAAGTTTTAGAACCACTGGTCTGGATGGTACAACTTTCAAAGGTCTCTGGGTAAAAGTAAAAAAATAATAATAATAATTGTCAATGATAAAAATCTAAAAACCTATGCATGAAGAGATCATGCACCACCAAAACTGTAATTGGTTTTCAAATTTCTTGAGTAGTACATTATTCCTGAGCTTGACCTGTTAATGAGTGTCATATTGAATAGAACCAAATTACAGTATGTATGCATGTATGTATATGTACACACTATAATTGAATTATATATCTATACTAATAAAAGGGTAATATGCTAATTAGACCGGACATCTTCAGGACATCTTCTGGACAAAGCCATGGTGGCAGGAGCTGAGGCAGAGGCAGTTAGGGGTGATTAGGCTGACAGGGAGAAGCAGTTAGGAGGCGATTAGGCCGGCCGGGGGGAGCAGTTAGGGGTGATCAGGTTGGAGGGGAGCAATTAGGGGGTGATCAGGCTAGCAGGGGAGCAGTTAGGGGACGATCAGCCTGGCAGGGGAACAGTTAGGGACAATCAGGCCGGCAGGCAGAGGTAGTTAGGAGTGATCAGGCAGGCAGGCAGATGAGCGGTTAGGAGCCAGTGGTTCTGGATTGCAAGAGGGGTCCTGGATTGGAGAGGGTGCAGGCCAGGCTGAAGGACCACCCCCCCACCCCCGTGCACAAATTTTGTGCACAAGACCTCTAGTTCTATATAATAAAAGACTAATATGCTAAGTGTCCAGTCGGCCAGTTGGCCGTTCAACCAATCAAAGCATAATATGCTAATAATATGCTAAGGCCATTCAACTGCTTGCTATGACATACACTGACCACCAGGGGGCAGACAGTTGACCAGTCGATCAGTCGCTATGACGTGCACTGACCACCAGGAGGCAGATGTTCCAACTGGTAGGTTAGTTTGCTGCTGGGATCTGGCTGATCTGGACTGAATGAGACAGCCAGACATGCCCTGGAGCCCTCCCATGGTCCCTCCCTAGCTGGCCAACTTCCTGCGTCCCTCCCTGGCCCCAATCGTGCACCGGTGGGGTTCCTCGGCCTGGCCTGTGCCCTCTCACAATCCGGGACACCTTGAGGGATGTCAGAGAGTAGTTTGGCCCCATCCTGAAGGCCAGGCTGAGGGACCCCACTGGTGTACAAATTCATGTACTAGGCCTCTAATCAATAATAATAAAAGTGTAATGTGCTAATTAGACTGGACTGCCAAACGACCTTCCGGACAACCTTCCAGATGAAGCCGGGACTGTGAGGGCCGAGGGAAGCTGCCACAGCTGTGAAGGCTGAGCCCCTTGCATGAATTGCATGCATTGGACCTCTAATATATATATATATGGAACTTTATAATATTATCACCTATGTCTATTACAATGTTCCTTTTTGTTAAGATGGGGACATCAAGAGGAGGAAGATCAGTGGGAAGACACTTTCGCTTTACTACAGTATATTTTACAACCTTTTCTTCCTTCTCAGACTTCTAATACTCTCCCATTCTCATTTAGCTGATGAGCTCCTTTATTTTTCTTGGAAAATTTCACAGAAGCTGTGAGAGGGTGAGAAGTAAACACGACTATGCTCAGACCAGCACATTTATCAGCCACCTTGGCTGTTCCTCACACTCTGTTTTCCCTTCCTGTGATGAATGAACTGGCACTGACTCTCACCCCCTCTGGCTCACACAAGTGTAATTTCTCCTGCATCATTAATTAACCACCATTTGAGTAACTAAGATCTCTGTTGAGATGACCAAGAGCAAAGATGTATCATTAGAGACCAAGGCTAAGAGCATCCTTACCCTCATATTCCCAATTACTATGTACAGAAGCAAAAGTTGGACAGTGAAGAAGGCTTATAAAAAAAATTGATTCATTTGAAATATGATATTGGAAGAGAGCCCTGAGAATATCTTGGATCACCAGATAGACAAACAAGTGGGTCCTAGAGCAAATTAAGCCTGAAACATCACTGGAGGCAAAAATGACAAAATGGAATCTGTCTTACTTAGTGCACATCAAGAGAATCCAGGACTCTTTGGAAAAGATAATAATGTTGGAAGAAATAAAAGGCAACAGGAAAAGAGTAAGGTCAAGTATGAGATGAATTGACTCCATAAAAGAAGCCATAGGCAGCAGTCTACAGGAACTGAGCAGGGCTGTTAAGGACAGGACATTGTGGACATCACTTTTTCATAGGGTTTCCAGGAACCTGAGCGGATTCATTGCAATGGCTCAATGCAATGCAAATACATGTTTGTGGCTAATGGAAGTGACTCAATGCTATTAGCATACAAACATGCTATATGTACATGGCATAGAGTAGATTCTGAAAGAATATTTTAAATATTGCTTGTTCTTAAAGAGATCCTTTCTTTGAAGCACTAGAGAAATAAAATGCAAAGTTTGTGGGGGGAAGAACCTTATGAATAAAGAGGGTGAGGTGTTCTGCCAGTGTAAGTGGTTAGAGCTTTGGACTACGCACATAAGGGTTAAGTGTTCAAATCCCAGTCAAGGGCATGTACTTGTGTTGCAGGTTTGATCCCCTATCCTAGTCAGGAGGCAAACTAAATCAATGTGTCTTCCTCACATCGATGTTCCTTTCTCTCTCTCTCTCTCTCTCTCTCTCTCTCTGTCCCTCTCCCCACCTCCCTTCCACTCTCTCTACAAATCAGTGGGAAAAATATCCTTGGATGAGGATTAACAAAACAAACAAACAAACAAAAAAGAGGGTGAAGAAAGGACGTGTGAGGCAGGGGATGGAGCCAAGCACTCTCTAGTGCTGCAGAGTGCAAGGCTCCCAATGGACAGAGTCAGGACATCGGATTCTGTGCCCTTTTCCAATGATCAGTAGGACAGCCTTTGGCAAAGGAGCCATACTCTTCCTGGCTCTGTTTTCTCATCAGCAAGATAAGGTATAAATGATTAAGACACTGAATATTATGGGGTTAAAAAATATTGTACTTAACTTTTTGTTTATAGGATAATTAATAGAACTATGTCTTCGTCTTCATTTTTCATTACAGATGTAGCCTCCTCACCACCTCTTGTCACCCTCTCTCACTCCTCATCTTTTGCAAATGTTCTGTTACCTTCCATGGCATTAAGATTACCTCAGGCACCAGACATCTAGTCGTTGAGTCATTTTAAAGCCTTTCCTTCTCTTCTGCCAACATCCCCAATCCATTAGTGCAGGCAGAAATTCTGTCTGTGAAACCTCACTCCGCTTGCCATGACCCGACACTCCTCACCTAACACCTGAATCTCTGTGGTTATCGCCTCCTTAGAACCATCTCCATCCTTCTCCCTTGAATTCATCCAAATGCAACAGGTGTGGTCCTTGAATAAGAAGACTTTTCATTACCTCAGTCCTTGCTTAATCACTCAGGTAATGTCCAGTCTTTCAACCTAATTAATGGCTAGCTCCACTTTTTCATGCTAATTTATTTGCTCAGAATTCCTCATTCTATTTTCTCCCCAATGAGTTTGCAGATATTTTTCCATTTCCAACGAGATTCCCTTGCATTCACCTTTGTGCCTTTGTACATACTATTTCTCATCTCCTTTTTTTTTTTTTAAATAAAGAAATGTTTTTAGAAAGGTGTAGATTGTTTTCACTTACCTCTGACCATAGATGAGTAGAACATTTAATCTATGGGCATATTCTATGCCATGTTTCCATGGAGATGGCTTCATCTTTGGCTTTCATTTTTGAAACATATTTATACATTATTTATATTTTAAGCTGCTAGGTAGAAGGGGCTCTGTTCTCTTTTTACTTTTGATTCTTCCCCCAGGGATCCATAATCAGGTCCTGCACACATAGTGAGAGCTCAGTAAATATCATTGGTTTACTGAAGTCCCAAGAACCCTTTCCAAGTTATTGGAGATCTATAACCAGAACCTTCCAGATCAAAAGAACTATAAAGGAGTGACAGTTCAGAGCCATGCCTAACTAGCAGAGACCTTGGCTCCTATTCTTATACAGACTCACCACAGGCTTTGTTTAGGTTAGTTAACCTCTCTGCATCTATTTCATCATCATTTAGATGCAAATGATTATGATGATGCATCTACCTTATAGAATTGTTGTTGTTTTGAGAATAAAGTGTAGATACAGGTATAAATATATGCTATCAATAAAAATAAATTTCCTTTCCTCTTCCCATTTCTAGACTATTATAATTCAGAATCCTACAAGGACTGACCAGGGTCAGGACAGAAAACAAAGCTAAGAAATGCAGTGGACATTTCAATAGTATCGAGATTTAGTCTTACCGGCTGCTAGATATAAGAGGTGAAGACGTGAGGTTTATGTATATTTGAAGGTTCAAACAAAAATAATAAAACACTCGGGACTTGGAGAAGACAGAGTCTCAGTACAGACTTACCCAGGAAATACCAGTTCATTTGCACAGTAACTCCTCATCCTCAACTTTAAAATCTTGGGAGCAGCTGTGCATTTTCTCTTTGTTTCCAAAACTCAGTCCAACTCCCTCTTGACCCATTGTGCAGTTTGGCAGTTGGCTGCACATTCTGCTCCTACCCTTTGTGCAGAGAGAGAACCTGCCTGTGGAGACATCTGGCCCCTCCCACTCCAGGGACACAGCTGAAAATGCCTGCAGGGACATCACTAGCCACTCTGCCCACCTACTATTCATCAGTTTTCCCTTTTTGGCATCCTCCTGACTCTCTGAGACTCTTCATCTCTCATTGTCTCATTTGAGATGGAAGCAGTTACGGAGAACTATCCTTTTTCTTTCTGTTTCTGTTCCTATACACTTAATTAGTAAGTGTAGTGTTTTTGGCTCTGCATTTAAACTCATCTATGCTTTTCCATATTTTAGAAAGTGGAATGAGTGTTTTCACTTCAGAGGTAAAATCTGAGAAATGGCTACTTTTAAAAATGGGGATGTTCTGGGAAATGAAGTTTTCTTTTCAGATTTTATGCCAGAATCCTTTTTTGTTCTTATAATTTCCTCACTGGTCATGGGATGGCGAAAAACCATTCATTCAGGCCCCTATGTGATTGTTATGGATATTTCTATTCAGTTATAAACACATTAATGGAACAAGACAATGATTGACTTCTACTATCGAACCAGGCAGCTAAGAAAGTTTTGAGCCTTAATTTTTAAGAGTTAATTTGCAAATCAATATAATAATCAAAGACTTCTTCCAAAGGACCATAATAAAAATGGAATCATTCACTGGAAAATGTGTTTGCCCACGAGGAAATTGATCCTCTCAAAAATTTTCATTGGAACTCAGACCATATAAGGTAAAATCAAAACTTCTTACCTGTTATTAAAATAAAACAAAACACCTTTATGCAATAGAGTTAGCTTCTTTCTCAAAGTTCATTATAGCAGACACAGTTATTAGCTAATCTAATACTATTAATTCCCAATTGCTCTTTCCCTTAGTGCTTTGCATAGAACCTAAAAAGCTAAACTGTCACTTTCCCAACCTCCCTTTGGTTTGCCATGTGTCACAGACTGCCATGTGACACATTGTTTGCCAAAAGAAAGAGTTGTCGATAGGGTCAGTGAAAGAACTTCTGAAACAGCTTTTCTTTCCTTAGGAAGCTGGAACAAATACACTAGTGCCTTCTACTTCCCCTCTTCCTTCATTTTCCTGCCCTTAACAATGACAAGATGCTAAAGCTATAGCAGCCATCCCGTGACCATAACGAGAAGGACATTAGAATTGCAGAGACACTGGTCCTGACAAAGCAAAATTTCAAGACTTATAGGAGAAAAATTAACCCCTCTTTATTTAATTAATTTGGGCTCTCTATTATTGTTGTCGAATGGTAACCTGACATGCTCATTTTCTACCTTTCTCCTTCCTACAAAAATGTATGCCCCAACAATGCTAAAGTACTTATATTTTGCCAAATATACTATGGTTTTTCATGGCCTTCATGCATTTGTACACCCGGTGCTGTGCCATCTTATCCACTATTTCCTTCTCCCCTAGCTGTGTCTAGTATCATTGGTGAAACCAACTTCCATATCACTTCTTCCAGGAAGTCTTCCTTGAGATATTTCAACTCAAAAGCAATCAGTCCCCCTCCTCTGGACTTTCTCTTTATTTTGAAGATATTTTCCCTGTTGAACTTCTCACATAATCTTGTCATTTATTTATTTATATGCCTACTATCCTAAATAGACATGAAATTAAGTGTTGTGGCATGACATACAAAGCATTACCTATGGGCAGTGTTGGAGAACATAGAGATAAGGCTTCCAGTAAAATAACAGAGAAGGTCGGGCTTACCAATGACTACACTCTAAGACACAATAAAGTAAAGGCTGTCATAAAGTAAAAATGAACAGTATGTGAATTCAGTAAAACAGAGAAATTCATTCCAGCTGTGGCAGGTCCTACTTCTTTTGGATTCTCTTGAAACAGGAGAAATAAAGAGAAGAAAATCAGCAGGTGATTAGAATTTGATGACTGGCTAGATGGAGGAAGACTGAAAAGGCACAGTTGCTCTTGAAAAGCAAGTAGCCTAATTTATAAAATGTGGAAAAAGTACTAAAGGATGACTAATGTTCCTATGGTTTTATTTTTTTGTAAATCTAATATTCTTTTTTTTTTTTTTTTTTAATATATATTTTATTGATTTTTTACAGAGAGGAAGGGAGAGGGATAGAGAGTTAGAAACATCGATCAGCTGCCTCCTGCAAACTCCCTGCTGGGGATGTGCCCGCAACCAAGGTACATGCCCTTGACCGGAATCGAACCTGGGACCTTTCAGTCCGCAGGCCGACGCTCTATCCACTGAGCCAAACCAGTTACGGCAAAATCTAATATTCTTTAATTAAGTCATTCAGTTAATATGTCCAAATTGCACTGGAATTAGAGTGGGGGAAGGGGAAAGAAAAGAGGGAGAGCACTACATCTGAGACAAGTCTTAATGGTGGCCCAGTATTCCACTCTTGTAATCGTCTTCACAGCCATTCAAAGAATCTGTTCAGAAACATGATCACCTGTAAACTCTTGAAGTGGGCTAGAGTTCAAGTCTTTTTCCATCCATGCCAGATGGTGTAGCTAGACTGTGATGATGGTGTGGTGTAAAAATGCTGAGATATGATGAAGAAGAGGAAGAGTTAGGAGGAGGGGAAGAGAAAGAGTGTGTGAGTACTTCACATTCAAATACAACTGTAGGTCATCTACTACCAGCTCAGGTAGTCACAAACAGGCTCATACTGTTGAAGTGCATATTGTAGAAATTCAACTGTTCTATCATCTTTTATGATTTTCCTTTTCTTTACATTAGGCAGGATTTGTATTTGAAACTTGGGTATTATCTCTATTTGATCAGTCTTAAATACCACCCACAAATTGTTTAGGCAGCATATCCTTTTGTATGGAAAACATCAAAACACAGAACACATACCTCATAAAGTTTCTATAGAACATAACTGTGCAACTGTCATGAGCTTTTTTAAAGTTAGATATTATTAATTGTTAAAATTATTGTTATTGAAATAGTCCCAAAAGATTGCAGTATGATTAGGACCAAAAGAACTAAGATTTTAGCAAACATATTGGCTGCTTATGGAATGAACTGCTATTCCACAGCCAACTTTTTGTTGTAAACCATGGTATGCAATAAAAAACAAGCTCCCCCAAAATGGACAGAGTCCTTTACTATCTTTTTGGATTAAATTATAGCATTTTTCAAGTGATTTTTGGTATGTGTGCTACTTTATCTTCATTATGAAGAAAAAACTTTGGATATGGGCTTTGGAGAAAATTATGGCTTCATCAGGACAAAAATAAATTACATATGGCTCATTAAAAACTGTCAGTTCAATTCAGATAACATTTATTTATTATTAGTTGTTTTAAAGGTTTATAGTTATTTTCCAGATTATTTCATTGCACTTTACTTACCCTCCTTTAAAATTCTTTTTCTATGGTAAACTGTCTAGTTTAATTTTCCTTTCCATTACTTTCCTACTGAAAGTTAAATAAAAATATGCTGTAATTTTCCTTTTGCCTTCTAGATTATTATCACATGCTGGGCAATATTATTCTCAGAATTGCCAATGGGCTCTATGCCACTGACTTGCATGTACTGTGTTGATATATGAATGTTGAGAGAAATAAATTTACTTTATCAAGATGTTTTTATTACGTGACACTGTGTCCTATGCCAAAGCAAATCAGGCAAGGGACAAACAAGACACTGTGCCATCCAACTATTCTAATAGTTTGAAAAACATCTTAAAGTTTTTGTGCACTAAAACCAGTACTTTTGAGCTTATCTCACATAATTTAGCTGTAGAGATGAGTTTATCAAATATATAAATTTTCCCATTTGTTTCAATAGATTACCATTTATTAGTCAAAAGTTGTTAAAAGTAAGGCATATTTCCCAATTTAACACCGTGGTATAAGGAAAGAAGCACAGGACTTACAAAGAGGCTGATGTTAATTGGGATACTGGATCTGCAACTTACCAGCTATGTAAGCCACCATTTTCTCACCTACTATATGGAGGTAATAATAAATATCATGGAAAATTGTTGCAAGGATTAAATTAGGTAATATATTAATGAAAAACTGAGAGTCTGTAGTAGTTCTGTATATTGTTAGGACTAATTGGAATGACAAAAGCCATTACATAGAAAATTTGGAGTTGATTTTTTACTTTCCATCCAGAATTATGTTGTTTTAGGTCTAATGTGCTTTTCACATTAATCTATTTTGATAGCAAAAAAAAAATGATCATGATGCTGATGATGCTGTGCTGATAAATATGGTGTACTGTGAGGATGATGTGTGGAGAAGATGCTGTGGTGTGAACTTCTGTTTGTTTTGATGAGGGTTTGGTGTGATGACAATGTCATGCAATAATGGAGTCACATGTGTCAGGAACCCTGACTGAAACAAATTTTACTGCACCGAGTGGCTTTAGAAGACCAGGATCTTAATAATGAGTTTTCTGAATTGGTTGTGGGTTTTCTGGAATTGTTCTCTAATGTGAGTAGATTTAAAGGCACTAATGATTCTATTTCCAGTGGTAAAGAGGGCACTGGTAGCCCAAGGCATGGTATGGCAATTGAGATGCACAAAACACTGTCATTGGATGCTCCTAACCAAATACCTATAGAAGGTGAGGTTCTGGGTGACCATGCATTTAATATTTTAGAACATTCTAGTCAAGCTAAGGAGTGTAATTGAGGTTGGCTCATTGCTCCTTTAAGTACACTGGCAAAAGAGGGGCAACAAGAGGATGAAGATGCAGCTTCAATTCCCAACAGCTAGCTCTGTGTCACTTACCTGAAAGCCTTTACGTCTGCCCTGAAATCAACCCCTATCTCCTGCTGTTGTAGAGCCAACGTTTCTGAAAACCAAACCCAGAGTGCCATCTTGTGAGTGGCTGAATTACAACACCAATCAAATTCTTAAATTTTCAGAATGTCTTCAAGTGTCTTTTGTGATGTTAAAGTGAGGGTATTGATTGGAAAGAAGTGGGATCCTGTAAATTGGAGTAAAATCACTGGATAGATCCCAATGAAACTGGGACCCTGAATTCTGAATTTCTGAATTCCTAAATTCTGAACCCCTAAATTCTGCCAATATTTTTTTATCAGTAGAAGCCCTTCTACACCTGACTAAGGAAGTCAGCCCTGCTTTACCTGCAGAATCTGTGATGGCCTCACTGAGGTAGTTACCTTGAAAGATAGTGCTGATTGTCATGACCACACCTCTTATACTCCCTTGCTTCTACACACATAATCAACCTCAAGATCCACAAAGTGTGACCCATGACAAGGTGTGCTATACTCCAAAAGAACTGCATTATTTTTTTCAATTTAAACCAACAGAAATCCAGGGGATGTGTGTGGGAATGGATTTTAAGCTGTAAGATAATGGTGGCAGGAACATAAAATTGGATCAGGCCAAGGTTATTGACATGGGTCCACTAAGCAGAGATCCTAGATTTATTTATTTTCATGAGAAATATATCTGACACAAATTTAGGGGCCTTCTACCTCAGTGAGATGTCTAGGGCACACAGTGTGTGGGATAGGTTGAGATATCCCTTCTAGAGAAAAAATAAGTTGAATCTCTGCTCCTCCTCCAAAAAAAGAGGTACAACACTGAGTGGTCCTCTTTGGATTTTAGAGGGAATATATTCTTCATTTGGGTGTGCTACTCTGGCCCATTTACTGAGTGACTCTACAACTGTAGTTTTGAGTGGAGCCCAGAAAAAGAGAATTCCTCAATGAGTTCAGATTGTCATGCAAGCTGTTCTGCCCCTGGGGCCGTATGACCCAGCACATCCAATGAGGCTAAAAGTATCAGTAGCAGAAAGAGATATTTTTTGGAGTGATAACATAAATCATGTGTTAGGATTTTGGAGCAAAGCCTTGCCTTCTCTACAAATAACTACTCTCTTTTAGCTTGCTACTGAACCTTAGTAAAGACTGAACACTTGACCGTAAGTCACCTGAGCTGCCCGACATGAAATGAGTGCTGTCTTACCCACCCACCCATAAAAGCTGGGCCCGCACTGAAACACCCTATCACCAAATGGAAAGGATATATACATAACTGGACCCAAGCAGGTCCTGAAGATACAAGTACATTACATGAAGAAGTGCCCCCAATGTCCATGGCTCCTGTTGCTGCTCTTGTTCCCTCCCTGCATGAGCTCATCCTACATGGAAGTTCCCTATGATCCAGTTGATGTGGAATCGAAATAGATAAGAAAAAATCTTATTTTTTCAATTTTCTCTTGTTTTTCTGATTTTAGTTGGAGATGAAAAACTTAAAAACTTAATCTTGGAGAGAATGTGGCTGTGGAGGACAAATATATATTTCAAGTTTAGAATTATACTAAATTCCTAACATGCTTTCATCTGTAAGTTATTCTTTGTTCCCACCAATTGCCATCAAAAAGTAGTCTTGCAAATGGTTTTCAAGTATCACTAGGCCAATAGTAACTGAACTAAAATATTTAAATTTATAACCACAACTTATTTTTTCCTTTAAATATTTTTATCCTAGTCTTTCCCATTTTTTACTTTCTCATTCCAATTCCCTTGGCTGATTCTCACAAGTATGTTCCTCTAGAAAATATCCAGGCAATTCTATATATACAACACATCATTCAGATTCATGAAGTCACTTGTTCACTTATTTATTCATCCCTCAAGTAGTTACCAAGTACATATTGTGCAAAGGATTATGCTACATTATTCAGTGTGTCCGGGCCTCATAATGACCAAGTCTAATTCATAGCTTTGGCAAAAATTAATAATAAAAACAGAAAAATAAAAGCCTTTGCCCTGATTTACCTAATTAAGTGCTTGCATGCAGATAAACCTTTGATATTTCTTCTCTTCTCCTCTAAATTCAAGTTAATAGGCTAAGCAGATTTTCAAGCTGTCCTTGGGGTTTCTTCCTACTATAAACACACACACACACACACACACACTCTACATGCTCTTAACTCACTTTTTCTTAGAAAGTCATATGCTTGAAATGAACTCAGACACTCAGTGACAGACCATTTTGAATGCATATATTATAATGTTGGCTGTCAGTAATCAATCATTGGCATAAAAACCAGTGGTGAATCCTTCCCATTTTTATTCTTTAAAAAATATTGGAAGGAGGGGTAGCAGTCAAATTTCCAGAGAAGTCTAACTTTGCTACCAAAAGTCATATGCTACCAAATCCAGACTTGAATACTTTTTTTCTCTGGCAGAAAAGACTAGTCCAAAGCAAGGCTCTGAAAAGGGTCTCTGTCAGATGATACTGATCACGAAGAAGCTCCCCTGAAGCCTACAATAGTGCCATGTTCACAGTCATAACACAAATGCTATCCTAGAAATACTCTACCCTCCCTACCCCCCGGGTGGGATTCTAGAGATTGTTATCCTGCAATATTCTGCATTCCATGCTATAGAGGGCTGTGTTGCAGCCAAATTCCAGAGCATGACCACTGCCACAACGCAAATGTTTACGCCACCTCAAAATGTCATATCAACATGACCTTAGAGAGGAGGTATTTGTTTGTGTGACTCCTCAGAGCAGGACCATCTTTGTGGCCAGGACATTATGAGTTTTTACTAAATATGAAACCAATAAAAGAGGAAATGAGAAAACTGGATCACAAACAAACAAAAAAAAATAAAGAATAAAAGAATGGAAGAAAGAAAGAGAAGAAAAAGATGACAATAATCAGACTAACACACCTATTCAGTGCTTAATGTGTATTAAGCAATAGCCTAGATTCTAGATGTTTGTGAATTAATTCATTTAGTCTTCGTGCTATCCTACAAATAGGTGCTGTCATTATCACCTTCACTTTTAAATCATGAATCTGGACACAGAAAAGTAGCTTGCACAGTTAGAAAATGTTCTTCATGAGATTTTAACTCAGGAAGTCTCAGTTCAGAACCTGCAGATTCAAATGCCGCCATACTCTACAACCTCTCAATGAAAACCAATAACAACAAAATGAAGTGAAAGGGTAAAGAATTAGAAGAATTTATTCAATAAACTTTTTATTCTATAAATATTTATTGAGCTGGAAAGACAATGTTTATTGAGCTGCTGGAGATGACATAGCTCTCCTTTTCAAAGACCTCACAATTGGCTGAGAGTAAAAGGAAAGAAACAGAACATGAATGAATGCAACAGAGTCTAAGAACTATAGGAGGATTTATGCTGTGCACAGCTTCAGGTGTATACGTGAGAAGGCACTCTCTCTGCCCAGGGAGGAGGTGATGGTGTTGATGGTTCTCCAGGAAATAATGCCTGGATTGGCTCAGTGAAGCAACTCTGGCAGAGGTGAGAAGTGTTGGTTAGGAGAAGATGGAGCCTACAAGGGGCAAAGTTAGATCCTGTTGTGACACAGCCTGTATGTTCTGATGAAGACTGGAAGAGCAATGGCAATTAAGGTAGAGAGAATGGGACAAAATGAGTTTACGTTTGGAGGGAGAATTGCTAAGAGCTGTTCAACAACTAGTTGCCGTTAAGGAGACGTGACATCAGAGTTGACTCCCAGTTTTCTTACTTGGGCAGAGATAGCTGCCTCTCATCTGCCACCAGTAAATGCAGAGAGAAAACATAGGAAGAAGAACAACTCAGGGGGCTGAGAGGAGAGGAGATAATATAAAAATAGCAAGTTCTTGAGTTTGAAATCGCCACAAGACTTCTAGGTTAACATGTCGTGGGAGCCTCATGATCGGAGTATACAGATTGGACAAACCTAAATACATTGGCAGCAGTTCAATCCCTCGGGGTGGAGGGATTGCTGAGGGAATGCAATTAATGGTAAAAGAATAATGGAGGAAGAAACCCTAGAAGATACCAACAGTGGGATAAGGTACCCGAAGAAGAGCCTGAAAAGTAGTCAGAATTTGAAGAAAGAGAGAATCAACCACTCAAATCAAGGGAAAAGCATTTCCAATGAAAAGAGATCAGTAATTATTGCTGGTTTTTTTTCCCAGCCTTACAAAGGGTTCAGCATTCTGGAGAAAGGGGCTGTGTGTAGATGATTAAAGAGTCCGGAGATGAAAGATAATTTTGAAAGGCATTGGGGGTCAGAGGAGCTTCAGCTAAAGGAGCTAAAGACTACCTCCTTGACTCAGGACCCTGCTTTTATTCAACACAATTTGTCCTAAGGCAAGGTGGAAATATACACTTCAAAGGGTAAGGTATCAAAGGGTAGAATATAGAAGCATTATCAGTTTGGGGAATAGTCTACAGCTGTTCAGGTGTTTGGCCAGCAGGAGGCAATAAAATGCCCTGAGCTGTCTGGCAGCAAACTATTATCCTATTCAGGTTTGGGGGAAGTGCCATTTAGCCATTTCTAACAGGTAAACTACATATGTTGCTCACCCTTGTTGAGCCGCCCAAGCTTCACCAACCTTTTGGTGAAACTCGTAATTATTACATGCTGGAATTGGTTCCCGTCGAATTTCACAAAGTCACTCCATAGAATACATAATGAAAAGCATAGCATTGAACTGGTAGGAGATCATTAGGACCTAGTGCCTGGGTGGAGGGCTCTTAAAGAGAAAGGCTGTATTTATCCATCAGAGAGGAAAGAGGAAGATAGAAGAATAAAGAGAATAAAGATGAATTTGCCAGTATTTTCTACAGAAGGCAGAAGTTGAATGCTAATCTGTGAATTAGGAAGTGAGATTGGATTCTGAAATGACAATAAAATCTATAATAGTGGGCAATAGTTGAAATATCCACTGATAGAAAAGGAGAAATTACAAGGGTGCTGAATGATAAAGATGTTTCTGCTAAGGCTGAGAAAGACCAATTTTCAGTAACAGATCTGCATTCTGACTGCCTCAGTAACTCCCCTCCCCACCCAGGAGGAATGCAGGAAGGTGTGATTAGAGGGTGGGGTATTGGATTTTTAAGTATTCAAAAGTGGATATGAATGCTCAAATTAAGGAAAAGAATTAGTGAAAAATCTCTCTTTCCTGATTATCATTTGTTATATTAAACATTTATTGATTACCTATGCAGTTTTCTTTGGAGAATAATTAATTCTAAGTATTTATTGAGCACCTACTATGTGCTCAGCACTCTGTGAGGCACCGAACATTCAAAGCGATTATGTCCCCTACTCTCAAGGTGCTTATAATCTGATGGAGGAATTGCATATGAAAACTACACAGGCAAAACAGCTAGGTAGAGAGGCTCTGATAGAAGTATTACCAGAGGAAATAGGTTTTTATGGTTTCACAAGGAAAGCATTTCAGGGAAACTAACGAAGGAGGATTTGAGAGATAGTGGCAAAATTTATTAGAGCACCCTTGAAAAAGCTGCTGCAATCCAGGAGCTTCCCCTGTGGGTTCAGCAGCAGAAGCTCATTGACGTTGTCAATCTGCCTGCAGATACATCACACCCAGTGTCTCATCCACAACCAGGTGGTTCAGCTACAGCTGGCTATGGAAGAAGTCTAGCTTCTAGGTCTGAAGACCCGCACATATGCTCCAGGAGGACCAGGGCCCAGAGCTGCAATGCCATCACCCCTGGCACCTGAGGCTCCACTAGTCCAACTCAATTCCTGTTCCCAACTGGCATCAAAATTCTTAGCTGTGTGGCATTGAGCAAGTTACTTAACTTCTCTGTGCCCTTGGGATGATCAATATAGAAGAACTCCGGAGATGTGAAGACAATGCAAGAAGTAAGTGAAATTCCTCAGCAGATGCTATGAGCACTTTGTATTATCAGTTTGGTCCTGCTGAGCTGTGGCAGCTGGGAAGCATCTAAAGCAGCTGGGGAGAGCTCCTCTGCTTGGAGACCAGGTGCATGCGCACCTAAATTACAGGTCAATGGCACTTCCCAACCCAAAAATGGGGAAGGGAAGCCTGGAAGATATAGTGTGGATGTAACATATCTTAATTTCTAGGACATTTTTGTAGCTTCTAGGGGCAACAAGTTACAACATATGAAATTAGGCCTGCCCTGCCCTTGTATTTATATGGGACTTTTTTCCCAAGTACTCCAGAGGAGGAGAGAGGGTGGGAAGATGGTCAAAAGTGGTCCCTGCCCTCTACTCTCCTTCCATCCTCTCAGCTGCGAGGCCCCAAGGAACCCGTGTTTGCTTTTGCGCACGGATGAGGTGATGTGAAACTCTGGGTCAGTGTGGGAGGATGTGGAGAGCTGAGCCTGAGGAGGAAATGTGAGTCGTGGGCTCCTGGAGCTCTCATTTTGACGTCCTTTAAAATGATTGCATTGTCACTTTGGATTGTGTTGGTTGGTGGAGCTTTTAAAATAACCAGGTTCAAAATGAAATAAGTTTTAAAAAATGAAATATCAGTGAATTATTCTTACAGAGAAAAATTATAGATATAAATAAAATCCTAAGTTGTCTCAGTCACTTCTGACCTGGCAGTCCTGAATACTACTTATCATGGTGTCCATTTTAAATGTTTTAAAATAAATATTTTTAAATTTTTCTACATTGAATATGTCTTTCTCTTATAATCATAAAAAACAATGTGTTAAAAATAAGACTGTATTTCCTACCAAGTTTTCCTCTCCGTGTTTTATTACCAAGTCTCTATTCCCTATAATGGATGTCAGAGGTAGACTGGCACGATCTTAGCAAACATTGTCTCCTGAATGGCCCAAATCAGGTCTGCTCTGTCCGGTCACCTGTGAGGTCTCTGTGACTCCAGTTTCCATAGAGTCTGACTCTTGGAACTTCTACAGGCCAAGATTTATGTGGCCATAAGTGAAACATTTCTTCTGGAATGAATAAGATCTAAAAGTTTAGAAATCCTCAGGCTATTCTCTAAACAAAGATGTGGGAAACTATTAATGTTTATATTGAAGATTCCCAAGTGGTGGTTTTCTTTCTTTCTTTCTTTTTTTTTCATTGTAGGCTATGAATGGTTATATACTCTGCAATCCCTATGCAGTGGCCTCTAGGCAAGGTGGCTCTAGCTTGGAATGTGAATGTGGAGAGGAAGGGGAGGTAGCTTACCTAGTTTAGTCATAAAAAAAAAAAAAAAAAAAAAGCCAAATGTTCTCTCTCTCTCTCTCTCTCTCTCTCTCTCTCTCTCTCTCTCTCACACACACTCACACACACACACACACACACACACACACACACACACACGTCTTCTCAATACTGGTTATGAAATAGCAGTTGTGAAGAACCAGAGTGAAGGAGAAAGTAAGTTAGTTTATCCTTTCTCTAGGCTGACTTGTTCATTAGGCATGATGAGAACAATGCCCAGGGCCCACAATACTTTTATGAGAGCATGAAAATGTTTTAGTTTCTGTTAAAATCAGGAGAAAAAATGAAATTTTAAATTGGAGGAAATATTTTAATATACTGTCTTCATCTTGATACCAAGGAAGTCATAAACTGTAATTATCAATGTTTGTTGTTGTTGTTGTTGTTGTTGTCTGGTGGAAGCAGCTCAGAAAGGCAAAGGGGCGGGAATCTCAAAGTCATCGTGTGGCCCTCATGTCTGTGTCCATCCAGTGGGCTGTTGAGACACTTTTGCAGACAGTATCTCGGCTAAGACAGTTTCAGAAACAGGATGCTCATAAAACCAGGATCTTGGGTTTCTTGCCTAAAGAATTCAGTTTAACTTTTTTCAAAGAAAAATATTCCATAGCATCCAAGCCATCTACCAAATGCATTACTGGATCCCAAAGTCAGAATGGACATGGAAAAAAACAGAATGATTCGATGCAAACTCATTGTCACTACTGAGAAAAATGACTAGGAACTCCATGTACTTTTAAAAATTAACTTACAGTAGCATTTACTATGTAAACAAACAACATGAATCTCTGTGGTTTGAAAAAAACAACATTTATTAGCTCACAGTTTTGTGGGTGAGAAATTTGGAGAGCACCTCAGTGGGGCAGGTCTTCTGCTGGTATCACCTGGGCTCAGTGCAGTCAGTTGGCACCTTGGCTGGGGCAGGAGGCTTCACTCGCAGCTGGCAATCCTCGGGCTGCTAGTTGGGGCACTTGGATCCTCTCCAATGTGGCCTCTCCTGCCGACTAAACTGAGCTTCCATGATGGAATCAAACTCTGCTTCTGTCACATTTACCAAATCCAATGGCCAAAGCAAATCACATGTTCAAGAACAGATTCAATGGATGGAAAATAAATGTTATTTTTTTATTATTATTCTTTACTGTTTAAAGTATTATGTAAGTCTCCTTTTCCCCCCATTGACCTCTCCCTGGCCGTTCCCATTCCCTGGCACATGCCCTCCCCCCCCTACTGTCTGTGTCCATGGGTTATGCTCATATGCATGCATATAAGTCCTTTGGTTGCTCTCTTACCACCCCCTCCCTCCCCTGCCTTCCCTCTGGGATTGGACAGTCTGTTCCATGCTTCTCTGTCTCTGGATCTATTTTTCTTCATCAGTTTATGAGGTTCATTATATTCCACAAATGAGTGAGATCATGTGATATTTATCTTTCACTGACTGGCTTATTTCGCTTAGCATAATGCTCTCCAGGTCCATCTGGGCTGTTGCAAATGTTAAGAATTACTTCTTTTTTACAGCAGTGTAGTATTCCATTGTGTAGCTGTACCACCATTTTTTAAATCCACTCACTGATGGGCACTTAGGTTGTTTCCAAATCTTAGCTATGGTAAATTGTGCTGCTATGAACATAGGGGTGCATATGTCCTTTCTGATTGGTGTTTCTGATTTCTTGGGATATATTCCTAGAAGTGGGATTACTGGGTCAAATGGGAGTTCCATTTTTAATTTTTTGAGGCCCCTCCATACTGTTTTCCACAGTGGCTACACCACTCTGCATTCCCACCAGCAGTGAACAAGGGTTCCTTTTTCTCCACATCCTCGCCAGCACTTGTCATTTGTCAATTTGTTAATGATAGCCATTCTGACAGATGTGAGATGATATCTCATTGTCGTTTTGATTTGCATCTCTCAGATGGTTAGTGACTTTGAGCATGTTTTCATATGTCTCTTGGCCTTTTGTATGTCCTCTTTCAAAAAATGTCTATTTAGGTCCTTTGCCCATTTTTTGATTGGATCATTTATCTTCCTTTTGTTAAGTTGTATGAGTTCCCTATAAATTTTGGAGATTAAACCCTTGTCGGATATAACATTGGCAGATATGTTCTCCCAGGCAGTGGGCTTCCTTGTTTTGTTGATGGTTTCTTTTGCTGTGCAGAAGCTTTTTATTTTGATGTAGTCCCATTTGTTTATTTTCTCCTTAGTTTCCATTGTCCTAGGAACTGTATCGGTAAAGATATTGCTATGACATATGTCTGATATTTTGTTCCCTATGGATTCTTCTAAGATTTTTATGGTTTCCCATCTTACGTTTAAGTCCTTTACCCATTTTGAGTTTGTTTTTGTGTATGGTGTAAGTTAGTGGTCTAGTTTCATTTTTTTGCATGTATCTGTCCAATTTCCCCAACACCATTTATTGAAGAGACTGTCTTGACTCCATTGTATACTTTTGCCTCCTTTGTCAAATATTAATTGAGCATAATGGCTTGGGTAGATTTCTGGGTTCTCTGTTCTGTTCTATTGGTCTATATATCTGTTTTTGTGTTAGTACCAGGCAGTTTTGAGAACAGAGGCTTTGTATTATAGCTCGATATCTGGCATTGTGATCCCTCCAACTTTGTTCTTCTTTCTCAGGATTGCTGTGGCTATTTGGTTTTTGTGTTTTTGTTTTTGTTTTATTCCAGATGAATTTTGGGGGAGTTTGTTCTAGGTCTGTGAAATATACTGTTGGTTTTTAGTGGGGATTGCATTGACTCTATAGATTGCTTTAGGTAGTATGGACATTTTAATGATGTTGATTCTTCCAGTCCATAGACTTTACTTCTCGATGGGAATAGCTGCAGTCACTTTGCAAATGGCATGCATATGAAAATGGGAAGAGTCTGCACCTTCTTTTGGCACCTCTTCCTTCAAAATCCTCATATTAGTATTTCCTCCATTTTACCTCCTCTTGAACTTTTATGTTCAGATTATTGGTTTTACAGTTTATGCTAAAGCTTAGTTTGGTGTCTGGAAAGGGGCAAATGGAGATGTATTTGCCCCTTTCCAGACACCTTGCATCAGATGTGAAATGACTAAGAAGGAACATCTGAAAAAGTGAAATCCAGTGTTATAGGCTATAGATAAATCCTTTACTAGAAAGGTCTCATATCCAAGGAGCAGTTATAGAAACTTTAAAAGGATTGATAAAATATAATTCCATGTCTCTTTTCCTTGTCTGTCTTGTTTATCCTGTATTTCTAGCACCTAATTTGGTGCTTGGCACATAATAGACACTATTACATGTTGATGGAGTGAATATGTGAGTATGGCACTTTCCGCTCCTAGCATTTTATTTATTTATTTTTTTTTTTTTTTTTTTTTTATTTTTTAGCCAAAACTGGTTTGGCTCAGTGGATAGAGCGTCGGCCTGCGGACTGAAGGGTCCCAGGTTCGATTCCGGTCAAGGGCATGTACCTTGGTTGCGGGCACATCCCCAATGGGGGGTGTGCAGGAGGCAGCTAATCGGTGTTTCTCTCTCATCGATGTTTCTGACTCTCTGACCCTCTCCCTTCCTCTCTGTAAAAAATCAATAAAATATATTTTTAAATTTTTTTTTATTTTTTAATTACATTTGGAATTAAGTACTACTTTATATTAGTTTCAGATGTAAAGCATATGTAACCTTAGGACATCACCAATTATTTAAAACCACATTTTTGATATATATTTTTGGTGTTTACAGCATAGTGTGATTGAATAAGCATGAATAGATATATCAGAACAGTCTGAATTCATAGCACAGCTTTGCTACATACTGTGTGACCATGGGAAAGTTGCTTAATCACTCTGGGCACCACTTTCCTCCTCTGTGAAATAGACAATAAACTTCACACTTAGGGTTGGAGAAGGAGGCACAAGTGCATGGTTAGCCAAGCATTGGTAGGAACCTAACAATTGTTAGTGTTGAGATGATAATGATTAAAATACAAAGTTTCCAACTTCATATTGTCAACTTGCATCTTACTAAAAACATTTGCTTGATTTATATTTAAACAATATGTAACCTTAGGACATCACCAAACATTCAATATGCCACCTAGAAGAAGGCCTTGAACTTTGATATCACCTAGGGTATGAGTTTATTAATAGCAAAATTAAATAGTGGTTATATACTAAATGTGAAAGCAATGTCAAAACACAAGTTAAAAGCATTTTACCCAGAAAGGATAGTGGCTTTCCACTGATATTTACATTTTAATAAGATACAAACTCTTCATTTATAGTTTGGATGGAAATATATTAAATGAATAATGTCTATACTACTCTAGAGTAAGCTATTAAGCCACTAAATTTGTGAAGTAGATCAAAAGACATTCATATTCATATTAATCTTCAGACTCTTCCTTGGACTTTGTGAGGTGTTCCAATTAAAGGAAAGAAAGGAGACCGACATCAAGACACATCATAATTAAATTGACGAACACCAACGACAAAGCAAGAATCTTAAAGGCTGCAAGAGAGAGACAGAAAGTTACCTACAAGGGATCTCCTATCAGAATATCAACTGATTTCTCAACAGAAACACACCAGGCCAGAAAGGAATGGACTGAAATATACAAAGTGATGCAAAACAAGGGACTGAATCCAAGAATACTATATCCAGCAAGGCTATCGTTCAAAATTGAAGGTGGAATCAGAAGCTTCACAGACAAAAAAGGGCTAAGAGAGTTCATCACTACCAAGCCGGCAATGAAAGAAATGCTAAAGGGGCTGCTGTAAAAAGAAGATAGAGAAAGGCAAGAAGAAACATAAACACTAAGGAAAAATATGTCGACAAACAGGTACTTATCAATAATAACATTAAATGTAAATGGATTAAATGCACCAATCAAAAGACATAGGGTAGCTGAATGGATAAGAAAACATGACCCATATATTTGCTGTCTACAAGAGACCCACCTTAGAGCAAAAGATTCACACAGACTGAGAGTGAAGGGATGGAAAAACATTTTTCAGGCAAATGGAAATGAGAAAAAAGCTGGGGTTGCGATACTTATATCAGATAAAATAGACCTCAAAGTAAAGGCCATAATAAGAGATAAGGAAGGCCACTACATAATACTAAAGGGAGCAATCCAGCAAGAAGATATAACTCTGGTAAACATTTATGCACCTAATGCAGGAGCGCCCAAATACATAAAAAATCTCCTGGAAGATATCAAGGGAGAGATCGACATCAATACAATCATAGTAGGGGACTTTAATACACCACTGACATCAATGGATAAATCCTCTGGACAAAAAATTAGCAAAGGAACAGCAATTCTAAATGACACACTAGATCAGATGGACTTAATTGACATCTTCAGAGTATTTCACCCCAAAGCCATGGAATATACGTTCTTCTCAAGTGCACATGGGACATTCTCAAAAATAGACCACATTTTGGGTAACAAGCAAAGTCTCCCCAAATTCAAAAAGATTGAAATCATATCAAGCATTTTCTCAGACCATAATGGCATAATATTAGAAATAAACTACAATAAAAACATTCATAAAAATTCAAACACTTGGAAACTGAATAGCATGCTACTAAACAATGATTGGGTTATCAATGAGATCAAAGAAGAAATTAAAAATATCCTGGAAATGAATGACAATGAAAACACAACATTGCAAATCCTATGGGACACAATGAAAGCAGTCCTGAGAGGGAAGTGTATAGCTCTACAGGCCTATCTCAAAAAACAAGAAAAAATGCTAATAGATCATCTAACTCAACAACTCAAAGAATTAGAAAGGGAGCAACAAGAAAAGCCCACAGTGAGCAGAAGAAAGGAAATAATAAAGATCAGAGCAGAAATGAATGACATAGAGACCAAAAAAACAATACACAAGATCAATAAAGGAAAGAAAGGTAGTTTCTTACATTCTCATTCATTCCACCCTATCTAAAACAAAAACCCCATCATTGATTAGAATTTGTAAGCTTGGGAAGTCAATAATATTTCTGGGTTGATTAGCTTTTATGAATTTAATTTTATTCACTTTTTTTGTCTTCAGATGCAATAATGCCAAAAGACATGGGATGAAATGTGTTTGTGTAGATGCAAATATATATGTAATTCATAAAACATAATTAATATAAATCTTATATTAAAACCAAATGTGTGCATATATAGGGTGTCCCCAAAAAAATTTATCCATACACTCTGAATAGTTATAAAGGCTGTGTTTATTAAAATAATTTCATTTTCAAAATTGAGCTTTTAGCTGTGAAAGTGTATATACATTTTTGGGGGACACCCTGTATATTTAAACGCACACACACATACATTTAAAAAAATATATGTGTGTATGCACTTATAATCACAAGCACCACAAGGAATCCAAAGGAATTTTTCATTCCAGGTTGAAGGTAGAGAACACCTACTTTTCATTTCTTTTTTTTTTTTTATTAAGGTATTATATGTGTACATATCTTACCATTAGAGAACACCTACTTTTCATTGCATCTCATTGTCTGCACTAAAAGTAGTCAACAACATAGAAAAGGTACTCAACAAATTCATGTATTAATAAATGTTCTGAAAAACAAATAACTAAAGCTGAAGAGCCTATGTCTTCACTATCTAACTTGTTTTGTTCTAAAAGCCTTTCCTTTCACATGGGCATTCTGCTTGCTGAAGAGTTCCCTTGAAAACAGCCCAAGATTTACTAGCAGTGAGCTACGTCTAGCGGGTCTCATCTGGCCCTACCTTTAGCACTCCAGTTCTACTGCACAGTGTATAGTAATTCAGGGAAGGGAAATGTTTAGACAAAATAAATGGTTTGGAAATACTAGCTGCACGTGTGCTTACCCTGAGAGGGCATTGATGAAATTAACTTACACCACAGTGTGCCTTCTGCATCGCCATTTTACGAGCATCAGAAATTGCACTCCTGAAGGCTAGTTGGATGAAGGTAGGTGTGGTTTACGAAAAGGTTTTCTTAGCAAGCAGCACACTTGAAAAAATGCAGAATTTTGTGGATGGCATTTAATATATATATATATATATATATATATATATATATATATAATTTGATCATCTATGTATTGAAAATACTAAATATATGCAAATTTACCTTACCTGAGTTGATTTCTTTCACACACCTCTAAGGAAGTAATAAATAGTAACAATTTCCTCAACCTAAATATATGTAAATTTGTTTTTACATGTATATTACTCAAAGTCAGCAGAAAATTTAAAATAATTGTAGAATGTGCAAGCTAATAAAGAACTCTTAATCATTAGGAAAAATCAGTGAAATAATTTTTTTTATATGAGCTAAACACCATATCATGATCAGGTCAGTAGGAGTTATGCTTTACCATTTTTGAATTTTAAGTAGATGTTTTTATAGAACCATAGATATTGAAGCTGATCAATTCCACTACGGTTATTGTTTGCATGCAAGTTTTCACAAAATTGACTGCATTTGGCACAACTAATCAGAAGTTCTGTTTCAGTGTAAAAGTATAATTTCATTTTCATTCCTTTTCCCTTTAATCACATGTTTATTTCATGAAACATATAATTTCCAGAGGTGAGATCTAGAAAAATATGATATATTCAGGTGGAAAATAAAATCATTTCATCGTGACAGAGGTCTATGTAGAAATATAGAGAGAAAATTACCTGTATCCGCAAATCTACATAAGAATGATGTATGGACGTGAGAAAAACTGAAAATTAAAAGGGTGGAGATTTTGTAGGCAGTAATTTAGGTCCTTGAAATGACCTTAGTTTTGCATTGTTATCATGTTTTTTTTTCCTTTAATCTTCTTTGAGCAATTGATTAAAATATACATATATAACTGAATGTTTGTTTATTTCTTAATTCAATCACTGTATGACTAATCATCACATTTAAATATGCTATTATGATGATGTAAAGAGACTATTTTTCAGAAGAAAAAAAATAAAATGAATTTTGATTTGCTTGTCAAATTTTAGTCATGTTTAAAAATTTTTTCAGTTCATTATAACTTCAAACTCTAGTCCAACTGATAATAAACTATTTTGATAGCATGTATTTTTTTCATTTAATAAGTATTTTTATTCCAGGAAAAAGTATATTTAGATTTTTTTTTAATCTATAAACTAGGGGCCCAGTGCACAAACTCGTGCACCTTGAAAGGAACTGTGAGCCATGAGGCTGCAGTGGGCACAAGGCCGGATCTCGGCCCATCTTCCGTGCCTCCACCCAGCCACCCTTGCTGTGGCCCCCAGTCCCATCTGCTGGCAGCCCCACTTGCATCCGCTGATGGTGCAGAGTGATTGGGGCCGGCACCAGCAGTGGGTGCGAGTGGGGCCGATGCCCTCAGCAGGTGCAAGTGACGACTGCTGCCCTGATCATCCCTCAGAAGCAGGGGGAGGTGGAGAAGCCCTCAGGGGTGATCAGGGCTGGCAGCTGGCGTTCGCACCTGCTGATGGTGCTGAGCAATTGGGACTGTCGCTGGGTGCCAGCAGTGGATGAGAGCAGTGGCTCTGGTGCCAGCCGTGGGTGCAAGCTTGGCTGGCACCAGCAGCGGTGCGAGTGGCAGCTCCGGCACTAGCTGTGGGTGGGAGCAGGGCCGGTGCTGGCAGCGGTTGCAAGAGGTGGCTGCCGATCCCAATTGCCCCTCAGGAGCAGGGGGAGGTGGAGAAGCCCTGAGGGGCGATCAGGACTGGCAGCCGCCGCTGGCCCCTGCTGATGGCCCTGAGCGATCCCGGCTGGTGCCGGGCGCCGGCAGCAGGTGCAAGCCACGGCTCTGGCACTGGCAGCAGGTGTGAGCTGGGCAGGTGCCTGGGGCAAGTGTGAGTGCTGGGCAGGACTGCAGTGCATGGGAGCAAAGAATTTTCAGTAATCACCAGAGGCTCGCCCCAATGACAGCGACCTGCGCCCTGCCTTGGTCTGGTGCTCCCCGCTCACCTGCTTCACCATCACGCTGTGGCCAATGCCCGCCACGTTCCACACTCTGCCACCTGCTGCCAATGCCTGCCATGTTCCACGTGCGCCCCCTGGTGGTCAGCACACATCATAGCGACTGGTTGTTCTGCCGTTTGGTCTATTTGCATATTAGGGTTATATATATATATATATGATTTGGGTTTGTCCAAAAATAAATGTGATAAATGTGAGTCCCAAGAGAAAAAAGTGACATCATTCTCAGCCATATCAGGAATTGATTATTTGGAAAGACACTTTGCCCTTAATATGTCGCTTCTAAAATGTGGATGTGAAACCAATGATAACTGATACCATTGATGGAGCATTTACTGTGTATATGCAGGTTGCACTTGACAAATAGTATCTCTAATCCTCACAGTAGCTGCCCTTTTTGTTAATCCACAACCTGAAGATATTTTTTCCATTGATTGTTAGAGAGAATGCAAGAGAGGGACAGAGAAGGGAGGGAGGAAGGGAGGGAGGGAGGGAGGGAAAGAGGGAGGGAGGGAGGGACATTAATGTGAGAAAGACACATTGATTGGATGCCTCCCACACGTGCCCCAATCTGGACCAGGATTGAACCTGCAACCCTGGTACATGCCCTGGATAGGGAATCAAATCCAAGACCCTTCGGTGTGCAGGCCAATGCTCTAACCATTGAGAACACCAGCCAGGGCAGTAGCTGCATTTTACACATGATGAAATAAAAGCTCGGTGATTAGTATCAAATCACCTCATTTCTGAAATATATAACCCAAGAACCATTGAAGGTGTTACTTGCTGAAACCGGTTTGGCTCAGTGGATAGAGCGTCGGCCTGCGAACTCAAGGGTCCCAGGTTCGATTCTGGTCAAGGGCATGTACCTTGGTTGCAGGCACATCCCCAGTAGAGGGTGTGCAAGAGGCAGCTGATCGATGTTTCTCTCTCATCGGATGTTTCTAACTCTCTATCCCTCTCTCTTCCTCTCTGTAAAAAATCAATAAAATATATTTTTTTAAAAAGAAGGTGTTACTAAATCTTCATCTCAAACACTGAACACTGAATGATGTGTGTTCTAGTTAGCTATGTGAACTGGGATGATTAACTTCTCTCACCTTTGGTTTTCTTCTCACAAAACATTAGGGTTGGAGAAGAATGCTAAAGGTTGATTACAATACTAAACGTTTTCTTACAGGCTCAAATAGTTCTTTGAACAGAGATTGTGTGTGTGTAGGCAGAAATAGAGCTCTTACTGTCACTATTGACGGAGCTTTAGCTTTAAAAAGAAAATCTGAGCAACAACTGTGCTTTGACTCTTTGCAGTAAGGAATTCGCTAAGCAGTCTCTCTTTCCCTTCACTTGCTCATTCTCCTTAAATACTATTCCTATCAAACATGAAAGAATGGATGATTAGCAAGTTCCCTATTTAATATTAGGGGAGAAAAATCAGGTGTCCTAGAGCACTGACCTATGGGGGAGGGAGGAGTTATGTTTATTTAAATGTTTTACCTTTTAAGAAAAATTATTCAAGAAGCTAACAAGCCAACATAAACTGAATTTGAACCATTTACTTTCTTTATTGTGCTTATTATTATTATTATAAGAACTAAAAAATAAAATGAAAGATGTTTTATTATATGCATTAGTCTCCTTTGTTTCCTACTTTATGCTCCTATGCAAGTATGTCATCTTCCTGCAGTCCAATTGATACAACCTTAAAGGATTTTCAAAGTTGTCTCTACAGGATATCGACTCAGTGTCTAGCTAACTGGCTCGTTTTTTAAACAAAAGCAAAATTGGAAAGGTTGCATTACCCCCACCTCAGAAATATTCCTCCGGTCCTAAGTGTAGAGCCCTTGACTTTAACCTGGCTGTGTTTTTTTGGTCTGGGCAGGAGGGGCTATTTATTAGGAGTCATACAAAATAAACATGAAAAGTTTGCCATAAAATATGACAACCACTTTAAATAATGTTGACTTAATTAAACTTTAAACTTTATTTATATATTTTAAGGCTGTAGTGTGAGCTCTTCTCGGATGTTTACTTCAGTGGGAAATCCATCATGTGAGGACCTTGAAAGGAATTAATCCCCCTACCCCTGGCACAGAACTCAGTTCCAACAATTCAGATCTAAATATTTAGTGATGGATGATACATGTTTATGGAACAGAGGGCAGCATGACATTTAAATGTGAACTGCGGTTTCCATCTTGAGCATATGGTTGAAAAGACACGAGAAGCTAAAGTTATGCCAACTAACAGAAGTTGATAAGGTTTTTTAATGCTTGTCTTTTTTCCCCCCTTCGCCTATTCCATCTGTTTCTTAAAGTCTCTTTTACAAAACTATTCTTACAATCTGCTTTCCAGAAAAGAGGTTCTGCTGACTCTCGTGCATTTGGTAGTGCATCCCATGGTTAAACTAATAGCCTTGCTGGGTGTCAGCCAAAGGTTACAGGCCTCTCAAAATATTCCTGGAAAAAAAAAAGTTTATCACTAAACTGAAGTTTTTCATTAGTAACCCTGCGGTGTCTAATCTGTGAAATTACATGATTAACTCCTTTGCAGAATCAGCTTCGGTTGGGGTTTGCAATCCCACAGGAAGTTATTAAAAGTATCACCAAGATAATTCCCTAGCTTTGTACTTGGCCTCTGGGGTAAAGGAAATAGATCATTAGATGAGAACTTTATTATAAAGTCATAGATCACTCACAATTATTAAATGACTGTCAAGGAAGATCATTATTTCAAAAGTTGAGGACAATGTGATTTGAAAGCAAATAAAAACCATGAAAGAATTTCCTACTTCCTTTGTTTTGGAAAAGAAATGAAAACATGCTGTTTTCTCTCTCATGCTTTTTGAAGTTGATGTTTTAATGTCTTTTTTTCAAATACAGATATCTTACCTTGTGCTTTTTGTCCCTGAAGTTGTTTAAATGTTCCTTGAATGAAAGAGATGATTATTCTAAGTAAAGGATACTAAAAAATGTCAAAGAAAATAGAATGGAGAGATACGTGTAAATAGCATGAGAAGACTTTTGCTATAGTAGAAGAGATGTGGCCATGTGCATGGTCAGTAGCCCACCAGAGATTCATAGAGTTATTCTAGTCATTCACTCAATTCTCAAAACAATCTTTATTAGCCTGGACCCTTTGCCTTTGGTAAAAGTATAATTCAAAAATACCAATCTTATAAGGAAAAAGCAATGCCAGATAGCTCTCACTATTAGTCCAAATCCACTACACATCACAACTGTTTTTGGTCATTTCAATTGGATATTTGGCTTTTTAAGCTCTGCTCTTGGTTCTGAATCTTATTCTGGTCCAGACAGAAATGTTTCATATGTCCACCTATTTTGATTTCCAAAATATTTACCAGAACCTTTTTATTTAAAAAATCCTAATCAACAAAGTGCATTGGTTTTGAAACCAATCCCTCAGCAGTCTGGGTTTTATAATAAAAAGCCCTGTTGGTTATTCAGAAGCCTGAGTTTACCTAATCACACCAACACTTGGCACTCACTGGGTAGTAATGCCAAGTGGATGTGGTAGGAAATGCCTGTATCATGTTGAAATATTCTCATACACATAATGGCAAACTTTTTACAAATTTCAGAATGTCAAACTCAATTAATAAAGCAAAGCAGGGAGACTGAGAGGCATAGCAGATCTACCTAATACATAGTCACAAACCCAAACAGGCAGCCAAAATGAGGAGACAAAGAAACACCCCCCAAATGAAATAACAAGAAAATTCTCCAGAAGAAGAGATAAATGAAATAGAGATAATAAATTTATCTGAAATAGAGTTCAGAATGATGATAGTAAAGATGCTCAACAGCATGAGAAAAGATATAGTAACTCTGAAAACAGAAATACGAATGACATAGCACAAATAAAGGACACATTGGAAGGAATACACAGCAGATTAGGGGAAGACAGGGTTTAAAAAAAATCCCTCAATCAGAGAATCAAAAAAAAAAAAACAATTAAAAAAACAGGAGGACAGCTTAAGGGAGCTGTGGGACAATGTAAAATGTAACTATTCGAATAGCATGTGTGACAGAAGAGGCAGAAAGGGATAGAGAACATGTTTAAAGAAATAATGGCAGAAAATGTCCCTAACCTGGTAAAGGAAAAAGTCACACAAGTTCAGGAGGCACAGGGAAAAAGCACAGCATGACATTGGTAAAGGATTTATTTCTTTTTATTTGTTTTTCTGTTTAGTCCCTTTGTTAGTTTGCATTCACTATGATTTTCTCATCCTAACCAGAAAAACAAATTCCTGAAATTTCATAAAAAAATGAAATGTGTAGCAGTTGAAAAAGAAATCCAGGTTTTCTTCCCATCCTTTGGTAGCAATTCCATTGAATAATTATATAATAAACTTCTGAAATATAGTATATTATTTGAAAGCAATCTATGATCTTTTATCCTCCATAGCAAGTTAATAGAAACATAAAGTACAGTGTAGTATCCAACAGATAAATACTGAAGAGGGAAATACTTGCATTATAGTTGCCCTCTGATGCTTTCATAGTTCTTCGGACAGCAGCCTAGTAAGGACTCTAGTAGTGTGTGTGTGTGTGTGTGTGTGTGTGTGTGTGTGTGTGTGTGTGTGTGTGTGTGTGTGTGAGTGAAAACATCTAGTTGCCACTCCAACACCATTTAAAGAGAGCGATAAGAAATGTGGCTCTGGTGGATCTTGCAGTAATACTCGATCACTCTTGTCAGGAGTGCTGGCAAGCATGGGCAGCCTTCTGCCCAGTACTGTCAACTGAACACTCAGAAAGCCAGCTCCATGATTCAGAGGGAGCTTATGGGGTGTGATTTGAGGACTGCTGAAAGGGCACTTACCCAAAACATCTGCCTCAGTAGTAAGCCATAGTGTTAGGAATTCCCATGATGCCATTCATTTCACTAACATACAAAAATAAGAAAATGCACATTTGTGGTCAGGGGTAGGTAAAAGGTATTAGTCATATCCATCTATGAGTACATTAGTACTCATTAATGGGTTATATCAGTCACCCAATCCTGTCTTTTATATAATATATATATTGTCCATTTACTCTATGCCAAGCACTGTGCTAAACTTTTCTACGTTAATGCATTTAATGCATACAACATGCTAATGAGATAAGCACCATCATCTCCCCTATATTACAGATAAGAAAACTGGAGCTCATAAATGTGAAATAATCTTCTCAGTGTCACAGAGCTAAGAGATGATCAGGCCAAAATAAAAACCCAGATAGTCTTACCCCAGGTCTGAAACCACTGTGCATACTACCTCTGTGTGAGACCCAGGATGAAGCCCAGAACAGATGGGTTTGGAGGGAGCATAAGAAGCAAGGAGGGCCCATTAGGAACATCTATAGATGGAAAGTTGCCTGTGAAAGAGCAGATTTGGGGGAGACACTAAACGCAGGCAAGACACATGCTGTCGCTGGGTCCTAGAGGCAAGGAGGCAAAAGATAGGAGGACTTTCAGCACTAAGGCTTGGGGAAGGAGCGAGCTAGTGGAAGACCATACTTCAAGACCTCTTAGCATCTTTTTAAAGACATCTTGCTAAGTGTATTTCCCAGACCACACAAATTACCTGGATTTATTTATGATAAGAGCTGTGATGCTTTTTGGATGTACCACAGACATGAAAGTTTTTGAATGGTTTGATCAGCCCCATTGACTGTTAATTTTCATGGGCTATGGAGTCAGACCTACCTAAGTTTGTATCCGATCTATCCCCCTATTTCCTAACTGGGTAAACTCAGACAAGCTAACCAACCTCCATGGAGAACCACTGTGAAATGGAACACACGTGGGCTTCGGAGCTATAAGGCCTCATTTGAATTCTTCCTCACCACACATTAGCTATTTGTTCTTGGACAAGTTTCTTAACTTTTCTGAGCTGGTGTCTTGATCTGCAAATGTGTGTTTATAACTCGCACATCTTTTAATATCTAATTCTTGGGTATCTGGTGAGGATTAAATGAGACAAGGTTTGTAAATGCTTGACTCAGTGCTAGGCACAAAGCAAATGCTCAGTAAATGTTAGTTTCTTTGTCTTCTCCTTTCTGATTTTCAGTCTCCTTACCTGTAATCTGTAAATAATATACTCTACCTTGTGAGGTTTTGTGTCATGTTATAATGGATGTGAAGCCATAAAGAACTGTCGCTCACACAGTGGGTGTTGAAGATAAATTAGCTGCAGGGCACTTAGTACTGAGCTTGAGTGCCTGTAATTTCCGTACTTACAGTCCAGAGCAGTGATGGCAAACCTATGACACGCGTGTCAGCACTGACACGCGTAGCCATTTCTGATGACACGCGGCCACTGAGGCGGCTGCATGCCGAGGATGAAACATTTGCTGCTCCTGAGGATGAAACGTTTGCGAAATAATGTTTTTTCCTCCAAGTGACACACTACCCAAGTTATGCTCAGTTTTTTGGCGAAGTTTGACACACCAAGCTCAAAAGGTTGCCCATCACTGGTCTAGAGTCAGGGCAGAGCTCTTGGGCCCCATAGGGAAAGGGGAGCGTAGAGGAGTAGAGGTGGTGGTGCATATAGTTACTATGTGACTCATCTGTGAAGAAGAGGGGGCTACAGAGACCAGGTAGGACCCTGTAACAGAGAAAACCTCTAATAAAGATGATTAGATCTGAAGTCATAGAGATGCCAACTCAATAGGCTGATCCATCCAGTGCGAGGAAGATGAGCGCCACTGGGAATGTCTTTGTAAACACATAAAACACAGTCCAAAGGACTACTGGATTTAGCTTCCACTACCCACATGATAAGAGTGCTAAAAACTAGCCCCAGAAAATATACTGGTCCACTATGCCCGTGACAGCCACATTCTCTGAGCAAAGACGGAGAGTGTCCTGTGAAGGGACCAGAACCACTGCCACAAAGCAAAGTCAAGGCTTCTGTTGTGTCTGAACTCATAACTTTTGACTTTTTCAATCTTTTTAAAAATATGATCTAAGCAAATGATTCTTTAGCTTAAAATAAGTGAAGAAGTACATGAAAACATTAATTATATAAGCTGCTATTAAGGAACAAATTCTTCTACTTCAGATTAAAACTTGGAAACCTTCATTAAAAATATGAAGTCATCTCCATATGTATAAATTCCATTTCCTTTTATAATGATAATGATTAGGAAAACATACAGTGATAAGATTTCCCATGGCTTACTCTGAGCTACTCTTTTAAAAAATTAAGTATGAAGGAATATCTCATCAGCTCATATCCCTGACACCTGCTCACATATGCACACACCAGTTAAATTTGAATGTCAGAAAAATAACAAAACAAAGTTCATATAAGGATGTCCTGTGAAATGAGCTCAATTGCATGGGATGTATTTATACTAAAAACAATTAATCTTTGTTTTCTGAAACTTAAATTTAGCTGGGTGGTCTGTAATTTATTTTATAAATCTGGCAACCCCAACACACCTAGACACACACACACACACACACACACACACACACACACACACGATAAGTAAAAGAATCTTTTAACCCACTATGCCTTCTGCTAAAATAAGGTTGTGGAAAGCCACCCAGGAAGCTCTAATTGAGTCTTTGGGGCTGGATGGATGTCCTCCACAGTCCTCAGCTGATAAGGTATAGCATACTCACAAACTCTCAGCTATAAATAACATGTGACTCTAAACTAACTTTTTTTAGATTTTATTTTTCAATTACAGTTTACATTCAGTATTACTTTGTATTAGTTTCAGCTGTACAGCATAACTTGTGATTGTCTGCTTCCCATTTTTTCTTATCCTCCCTTGCCTCTCCCATCTGCAGTGTCCTCCTGAACACTCTCTTATTTAGCGACACTCTCCTACACACCTCTGCCTTTATTAGCCCCTTGGATTCTCATTCTAATCGCCCAGTAACCCCAAAGTGTTCCATCCTCCCTACCCCCTTAGCCAAGGTCATTAATGGCATTGACTTAAAGTTGTCAACTGACATTACTACCTGTGACCATGCTCATCACTGTCATCTTCAGCTCTCAGCTTCCTCAGCAACTCAGTGCCCTTGTACAAAAGATCCCAGAGGTTCCTGGACTCTTCTACTAGGTGAGGTTACATAAGGAAGTCCACCACCTGTGAGCCAGACAGTGCGTCCTCACCAGACACAAAACCTGCTGCCACCTTGATCTTGGACTTCCCAGCCTGTTGTTAATAAAGTGCTCAGTTAATAGTATTTTGTTACAGCAGCCAGAAAAGACAAGACACTTGGGAAAATATCTTCAAGTAAAACATAATATTTAAAATGCAATTCTTCCCCAATTAATTTGTGAATTTGACGCAATTCCAGAAATCATTTGCTGCATCTATGTTTTATTTTAGAATTAGATAAAACTAATTTAAAATTTGTATTAAAACTAAATCACTGAAAGGGGCCACAAATATTTTGAAAAACAGGAAAATTTATAGGAAAACATATTTTAAAATATTATAATGCCAACACATTCCAAACAATATATACATTTACCGGTAGAATAAAACAGAGTCCAGCCTTGGCCACGTTAAGGGTATTAATTAGGGTTCCCCCCAAAAGAAAGCCTCGAGACAAGAACTTGGCTGCTGATAAAAACTCTTATTTGAGAGTTAGTCCCTGGAGGGAAAATAAAGGCCAGAAAGGAGGAAAATCCACCTACAGGTACCCCACTAAAGTTGCTGCTTTAGCCCAAGGGTTCATTTTCTCTGGGATTACCTGAGAAATATGCAGAATGACTTGTAGAATTGGGACATCTGAAAGATGGGAGGAAGTTAGGGCATTTACCCACCAGTTTCTGTCCCTCCTTGGTTGAGCATTGCCTCCGGGCATTAAAACTCCTCCACAAGTGTGGTCATTGCTTGAGTACAGGAAGGCCATAAGCAGAGAGCATGTGCCTGGAGGTAGGACACGATCAGCTGAGGTGAGCCTGAGGTCACCTGGAACTGTGTAGCTCAGCTGTGGCTAAAAGCAGAGGTAGGCCATGCGGATGCTGATGTGGGAAACCAGAGGGCCATGGTATGCTGGGAAATACTGAGCATATCAGTCAACTGGTCCAACTGCTCAGCCTGAAGAAATCGTGGGTAGCGTTTGGATGGTAGGCTTCTTAGTGTTAATGCTGTGTATTCATTGTCACCTTTCTGGTGTATTTTGATTTTATGCAATGAGTCTCACTGGGTCATGTTAGTCAATAAAAATCTATGATACATACTAATACAACTGATATAATATTATTCTGACTCCCAAAGCTGATTTTTGCAAGGCAATTTCCGTGTTCTTGGTTTTTTGGTGTGTGTGTTTTAAACATGTTGATGGGAGAAATTTGGGGTCAAATATCTTCCAGATTCATGAAAAAATCATTGATGTTCAACATTGGGTTCTTGACTTTCAGCTAAAACATAAACATTCCTTATTCCTCTAGTGCAAGTGAATCATTGTTACAGCCTCAGGTAATTACGTGACTAGTGAGCCTGTTCTTTGTTCAGCAGCCAAATGCTTGTCCGATTAGAAAAATCTCAGAATGATTTAAATGCAACCTGAAGAAAGGAGAAAACCACTTCCCATGAGCTTTTCAAAGATCAGCAATAGCAGTCTCTCTGGAGAAAATATATATTTTAAGAAAATAAAGTTGACTAAAGAAGCAAGGTCTATACCAGAAAGCATTAGTATCTGAATACTCTCTAGAAAATAGTCATTATTCTTTTGGTGGGTCATATATTAATCCTCATTTTTTATTTATCTATCATAACTGACTTTTCTACACTGATTCTATTTCCCAGGCTCAGCTGCTAATGTCTTTACCTGAAGTGTTCTCCTTATTTGTATGTATATATATATATATATATATATATATATATATATATCTTTGCCTTTTTATTTCTTCACTTTATTTATGCCACATATATTACCACACGGAGGTAAGTTCCTTTAGTGACTGTGCGTCATGATTTCTGTTTGCTAGTCCACAAAATCAACTTATGCCTCTGTTTCATGTTGGCCTTCTTGTTTACACTGCTTAAATACTATTTGGCTTCTAATATATGTTATCTTAATGCAAATATAACTAGAAATTGTATATTCTTTCTTTTAACTAGTCATCCAGTATTGTACTTTAATTTCATAAAAGTAGAAACTTGTTCATTGAAGGCTCAGAAGTATTGGATTAATAGTACAAGTAAAATGAGGCTGTTTCTCAAAGATTTAAGAATCATTTTTTAAATAAATTCATGGCACATCAGATTAAAAATGAAACCTTTTCTCACAAAAGCTATCTAAAGTTGCCTAGAAAATAGGCTACCCATATTCTATGCTAGAGTAATAAGAGAACATTTGCAGTAGTTAGAATTCATAAAACACAGAATCAAAGATACATTTCCAGCCGAAACCGGTTTGGCTCAGTGGATAGAGCGTCGGCCTGCAGACTGAAAGGTCCCAGGTTCGATTCTGGTCAAGGGCATATACCTTGGTTGGGGGCACATCCCCAGTAGGGGGTGTGCAGGAGGCAGCTGGTCGATGTTTCTCTCTCATCGACGTTTCTAGCTCTCTATCCCTCTCCCTTCCTCCCTGTAAAAATCAATAAAATATATATATTTTTAAAAAGATACATTTCTAAAGAATATATGTGAAATAGTATAAAACAAACTGAAACTATCTTCTGACATAAAAGAACTACTATATCCCGTGCATACCAGAATTTTTTTCAGAATTTAAAACCCAACAAGACAACATACTGTAATTTGATATAGAATACATCAATATGCCCAAGCAAATAATGTTTTTCTTAAACTAGGTGGGGCTGGAAATTCGATCTCTCTCGGGGAGTCTTCAATGTGGTGGCTGTGGAGGTCTGTTGGATGCTGCGGTTTGCCAGCCAGATTCCCCTTAAGAGCAAAGGCACTCATTCTTCCACTCATTGTGCTGGGGTGTTGGTTGCTGACAGTGCGCATATGATTTCCTCTCTTGATACTGCCCTTTGTAGAAGGGGGAGGCCTTGCCCAAGGTGACTCCTGTTCCCTAGGTGCACGCAGCCCACATCCAGCAAGGTCAAAGCAGGTATGCAATGGGTCAACCTCTTTCCCTTAACACAGGACAATTCAGCTCCCACCCCTGCCCAATTGTGCAGCCCTCAGCCCTCATAGGTGTTTCTCTCAAAGCACTCATCAATTAATTGCCCTCAGGAAAAGTTCTGCCTCAGAGCCTGTTTCTTGGGGGAGCTGGAGACCACAAAATTTTCTTTAAAAATCCTGTTACAGTGTATGAGAATTATTATGGCTTCAAAATCAAGATTTTTCTAAGCAAATACAACCAAAACCAAAATATCCAGTTCTATCATCTGAGATAAGAATCCTGTGATCCTACACCTGTGACTCTGCCCCCAGGACTGCCCTGTCCCTTGGAGGAGGCCTTTATGGCTCAGATAGAAACTGACATAAACAGGTCCCAACTGGACCCTCCATACTGAAGTTTCTCCACAGAGAATGGGAGTTTCTCCAGGGCTCTGCAATGAGAGACAAGCCAAATGGGTTCTAGCCAACCTGGCCCCTTAAGCTGCCAGAGATAGAGAGAAGGAGGTTACCAGACTGCCAAATAGCTCTGTAATTTGGGGATGAAGAGCCCTTGTCTGGTGCCAGGCATGCCCTTTGCTCTGTATCCCATGCCTGACCCACTAGGCAGAGCATAGTATAGACCTATGGTTTAGCAAATGGCTTAGCAACTGGGAAATAACTGGTGTCTAACAAAAATGTGAAACTTGCAATAGTGATAATTAAACCAATGATGTTTTTGAAAGATTTATCTGAAATAAAAGAAATTAGAGGAGGTTCTTGGTTGTTCCTACAACATTCACTTTCTCCTAGGGGCATTTTCCTAAGGTTGAACGAGAGAAAAACTAAAATCTGTTTAATCAGTGATATTCTGTTTAATCTTTGAGAGAATATTATATACTGGATCCCAAATATGATGTGTATAACAGGAAAAAAGTTTAAAATTGTTAGTACTGTATAGAAAGAGATTTGAGTTACAGGGCCTGAGTTTGAATCCCTCCAGATCTACTGTTTATAAGCTGCATGTTTTGGGGTATGTTACTTAAAATGTCTGAGCCCTGCTTTTATCACCTATAATATAAAGAAAATGTTGGGATCAAATGAAGTCTCCAAAAGGGGCAAGGATTATTTCTGATTTATTCTTAGCTCTATACTCATAATTAAGCATTTAATCCAGCACATAGTAGGTTCTTTACTAATAGTTATTGAGTATGAATGCATATATACCTAGCATGGTTCTCAATATTTATTGAGAATGAATGCATATTTACCTAGTATAAAACATAGAAAGCCTTCAACTGATAAGTATTACTAATACAACATTAGAGGTCCCTAGCCTTAAGTCTTCTTTCTTTCCTTAATTCTGGATTATTCTTAAAGCCTAAACAGGATCTAATGAATTCTTATCATCCAGTGATACCATGATTGTCTCATCTCCAGCCATCTTCATCCTAAGCTTGATCCACCTGGTAATAAAGCAATACTTACTCTTAATACCAGTTCCTCCTTCTAGGTAATCTGAACCCTGTCTCTTCCTATATTGGTGCCCATTTGACATAGCAAATGTCTTTGAGCTCAGAGCATTCCCAGGAAATGGGGTTGGCAAGGATATTGCCAGCTTGCAGTTCACCCGTATTGAGGTTTAGGGCAGCACGGATGTAAGTAGCAGGAGTGGGAGTTGCTTCCATGACTCTATAAAGGCAAACTAGACTGACTACATGGTAGAGAATACTGTGGCTGAGGCTCAACTGAAGAGTCCAAGGCCTAGATGCCGATGTCCCTGCCTCCTTAGGCTAGTCCTAACTCTAGGCAGCAACAGAGGTGAAGCACATTGACCCTTGTTGCCAGGGGTTGTCTTTTAAGAATCCCATGGTGAGATATAGAAGCATGAAACAGACTGTTGATATCAAAGAGGAGGTGGGCATGGGTGGGTGGGAAGAGACCAACCAAAGGAATTGTGTGCATGTCTGTATAACCCATGGACACAGACAATAGGGTGATAGAGGCCTGGGCGGGGGCAGGAGGGAGGACTATAAGGGGTCAATGGGAGAAAAAGGGAACATATCTAATACTTTCAACAATAAATATTTAATAACTAGAGACCCGGTGCATGAAATTTGTGCACGGAGGGGGGTTGTCCCTCAGCCCAGCCTGTAGCCTCTCCAATCTGGGACCCACCGGGATTGGGCCTAAACGGGCAGTCAGACATCCCTCTCACAATCCAGGACTGCTGGCTCCCAACTGCTTGCCTGCCTGCCTTCCTGATTGCCCCTAACCTCTTCTGTCTGCCAGCCTGATCACCCCTAACCACTCTGCTGCCAGCCTGTTTGCCCCCAACTTCCCTCCTCTGCCGGCCTGGTCACCCCTAACTGCCCTCTCCTGCAGGGTTGATCACCTCCAACTGCCCTCCCTTGCAGGCCTGGTCCTTCTCAACTGCCCTCCTTTGCAGGCCGGGTGCCTCCCAACTGCCCTCTCCTGCTGGCCATCTTGTGGTGGCGATCCTGTGTCCACATGGGGGCAGGATCTTTGACAACATGGGGGCAGCTATATTGTGTGTTGCAGTGATGATCAATCTGCATATTACTCTTTTATTAGATAGGATAGAGGCCTGGTACAGGGGTGGGGGCCAGCTGGTTTGCCCTGAAGGGTGTCCCAGATCAGGTGGCGGTTCCCTTGGGATGTGGGGCAGCCTGAGCGAAGGGCCTGTGGTGGTTTGCAGGCCAGTCACGCCCCCTGGCAACCAAAGCGGAGGCCCTGGTATCTGGAATTTATTTTCCTTCTACAATTGAAACTTTGTAGCCTGGAGCAGAGCCAAGCCTGGGGCTCCCTCCAAGGCCTGCAGCCATTTGTGTTGGGGTTATAATTGAAACTTTGTCGTCTTAAGCGGGTGGGCCCGGCCAGGGTGTGTAGAAAGCTTTGCTTCCCCTGTTGCTGGCGGCAACCCTGGCCTGCTCTCTCAAGCTCCATTCTGCCACCATTTGTTTGAATTTGTTTACCTTCTATAATTGAAACTTTGTAGCTTGAGTGGAGGCTTAGGCCTGGCAAGGACAGGCGGAAAGCTTGGCTTCCTCTGTTACCTAGGAAACCTTGCACTCCGTGGCTGTAGCCATCTTGGTTTGGGTTAATTTGCATACTCGCTCTGATTGAATGGTGGGTGTGGCTTGTGGGTGTGTCAGAGGTATGGTCAATTTGCATATTTGTCTATTATTAGGTAGGATTTTTAAAAAAGAATACCATGGCAGGCTGCAGCTCTAGGTCCCCTTCCCAGACAGGTGTGTGGAATTAGTCTCATTTGGTTATCCAGCAAGTACTGAAGATGAAGCCTGCTATGCCTGCTGGTTGTTCCTTTCTAAGCAGAGTGTGTGTTTGCTACATTATGGAAACCACCAATGCCAACATCTGTTCTAACTTGAGCTGCTCTTGTGATTTTTCCTTGTCCCACTGGTGGCTAGGTCTTATTCCAAACTTGCTGTAACATTTTATCAGCCACTTGGCCTGTTGGTAGAGAAGTGCTAATTGCTTAAATATCATTGTTTTCTCATGTGGACAGGAAAGTCCATGGGTTAGAGTGGAAATGCAGGTGAGATCTCCATGTAAATGGTGGACTATTGTTAAAGAGCCTTGCCTCTCATTGTCACCAAGAGGCTGTTTTATATCCACAGAGGTCAGTGGGAATGTGGCTGAACTCTCCTTCTGGAAATACTCCCATCTTTAAATCTTGCTGCTGCAGGTGGGTGTAATTCTGGAAATTTTATAACTGTTCTTTATCAGGAAGTCACAGAGTAAGAGCAGAGTTGGAAAGAGATGATGATACAATAAAGGAACTGCAAAAGAAGTTCTCTCCAACTTGTATTTCAGATGAACTTCCCCTGTCTTGTACTGTTTATTTTCTGCGATTAAAATAATAAAATGTAATATGGAATCAGAGCCACAGGATTCCAAAGAGTGGTTTTTTCCTAAACTGCTTGCAGAATTGATTGAATCAATTTAGAATCTTTTTGGTTTAAGTTTCCAAGGTTCTTTTATAATCTTTCCTTTGTTTGCCTTGCTCTATAATTATTTCATATTGCATTTTAATTGTTAATATAGTCCATTAATTCATGACTTCATGTTTTATTTGGTAGAACACCAGACTCATAGATGATTAGTGATAGTTTATGAAGTAAACTTTCTTAGTTCGGGGGGCTTCTATTGTGTGAAACTGAGTATATACAGATAATGTCTTTGATTTTCTCTCAGTGCAAATGGTGTAGTCACATTGACCTCTAATCAAAAAATGAGAAAAGTAGCCAAAGACAATATAAGAAAACTGATGTTTCTCATTAATTGTTACTAATTTCATAATCAAAATGAGTTTTGCCAAGGCATTTTTGGAAGATTACTAAAATTGTTAAATATAACATTTTTTAAATGCACATATTTTGTTTTATTTTCATAATATTTTATTAGCAATCAAAATAGGCAAAAAAAAATCTTCAAGAGAAAAATATAAAATACTATCATACACTGTCAACTCTATGGTAATGGACTTTTTGACACCACCTACAAACAAGCCTTTGAACAATAATAATTCACTAAATTGTTACTTTATAATAGCATTATAGCTGGCAAGAATGGGGAAAGGGAAAGCAGGGTCACTAGCCCAGGAAAAAGCTAATTGTAGGCCATATAAGTAAAAAGCATAAAGCAACTAGATTTTGTTTCATTGTGATTGGAGTGGTTTTTGAAAGGAGTAAAATATGTCATCCATCTGCTTTTAAGGAAGGCAATTCAAACATCTCATTCAATAAATAGAATAATAAAAAAACAACTTATAACTTCATGATATAGTTACAAGAGTTAAAGAAGAGGGAGGAGATATTAACAGACATGCAAGGAGACCACACACAGTCACACAGAAAGAGATAAAGAAAGGGGCCCCACGAAGGAAGAGACATGCAGCCATTAACACAGAAACAGAAGCAGGGCAGATTTTTACAGAGAAGGACCTTCATCTGTGGTCTTTGAATTTTTGGTCCTTGTAGCCGGTGAAACTAGTGAATGCTTCACACAGAAAAAGCAGCCAGCCTTGTCACTTGGGGCTTCTTGACTGAGGACTGAACTTTAGTTAAGAATCGGGATCCATCAGCTAGCCCTCCCACCTTCTAATTGTCTTGGCCAAAGTAATAAAGTCTATCTACTTATACCAAGTTGCATTAGAAAGAATGCTAACTTATTCTCTCACTTGTAAAATATGAAACAAAGCTAAAGTTAATACTTTGTTTGACATTCCCCCCAAAAAACAATCCAAAAACAAAATAAAAAACAATGTTATTTACTTTAAGAACTGGTGTGTGTGTGTGTGTGTGTGTGTGTGTGTGTGTGTGTGTGTGTGTGTGATTGTGTTTCTTTTCTCTATGGTATGTGTTTTTTTAAGGAAGAAATAGAAGAGTGTTTACTAGTTTTGCACATATCTTTTCTTAAAGGATCTCCTTGAGAATCTAAGCTTTGAGAACAATATCTCAGGCAGACAAGATGAGCAGTAAAAGAGCCAGCCAATAGCAGTAGCAACCCTGAACAACCTAGAAAGAGCAGCAAGACGCCCAAAGGGAAACTGGATAGAATGGGCAAATGGGGGTAGCAGTCACTGCTGCTTCCAGTGTTCCTACCCCTGTGCTAGGACTAACACTTTAAAGCCTCATTGAAAAGATGTATTTAAAGATAAACCTGTACTAAGTTTATGCTAGTCAGAAATTTTTTATAGAGTTATTGAAGTACTAGAGGCCCGGTGCACGAAATTCATGTATGGGGGATGGGGGGTGTCCCTCAGCCCAGCCTGCACCCTCTCCAATCTGGGACCCCTCTCAGAATCCAGGACTGCTGGCTCCCAACCACTCGCCTGTCTGACTGCCTGATTGCTCCTAACTGCTTCTGCCTGCCAGCCTGATCACCCCCTAACCACTCCCCTGCCAGCCTGATCGATGCCTAACTGCTCCCCTGCCAACCCGATTGCCCCTAACTGCCCTCCCCTGCAGGCCTGATCACCCCCAACTGCCCTCCCTTTTAGGCCTGGTCCCTCCCAACTGCCCTCTCCTGCTGGCCTAATCTCCCACAACTGCCCTCCCCTGATGGCCATCTTGTGTCCACATCTTGTGTGTTGGAGTGATGGTCAATTTGCATATTACTTCTTTATTATATAGAATTATTATATAGGATAGTTGACATACCTAAACTTCACATGCAGGGTGTCCTAAAAAAAGTATACACACTTTAACAGCTGATAGCTCAATTTTGAAAATAAAACGTATTTTAAAAAACACTGCCTTTATAACTATTCAAAGTGTGTATATACATTTGGGGGGGTGCCCTATATTTAAAGTATAGAATTTGAACAACTCCTATAAGATAATGGACATATTCATCACCGTCTCCAAATTGATCTGACGTTTGATGGTGAACTCTGAGTCCTTGTGGTAGATCTGTATACCTGCATGAGGTGCTAGTCATCATAGCAGACAGCAGGCACCCAGAGATGGCCTGAGGGGTCCATGAGGAAGTGTCTGAGGACTGGCAAGCTGGGGTGGGGTTTGGGATTGGGGAGAGTTGGTTTCATAGAAAAATTGTTGAAGCAGAAAGCTACAGCAATTCTTGGCAAAGAACCTTTACCCTATTGCATCAGAGATTTAATTTGCATTTCTCTAATAATATTGAACATCTTTTTTTATGTTTATTTGCCATTCACATATCTTTTTAGGTGAAGTGTCTGTTCAAAACTCTTGCCCCTTTTAAAAATGGATTCTTTGTTTTATATTACTATGAGAGTTCTTTATATGTTCTAGATATTAATCTTTTATCAGATATTTATATATACTTGGAAAGATTTTTCTCCTTTAGCTTGTCCTTTCATTTTTCAAAGAGCAACAATTTTAATTATTATGAAGTCCAATTTTTTAATTTTTTATGAATTGTGCTTTTAGTATTATATCTAAAAAAAAATCTTTGCCTAATCCAAGATTATGATTTCTCTCATTTTCTTTGAGATGTTGCATAGTTTTAGGTTTTGCATTTAGGTATATAAGCGATTTTGAGTTAATTTTTGCATAAAGTGTGTAGTATGGATCAAGTTTTGTTTATTTATTCATTATTTTGCATATGGTTATCCAATTGTTTAAGCACTTTTTGAAAAGACTGTCCTTTCAGCACTGAATTCACTTTGCACCTTATTAAAAATAAGTTGTCCATTAAATTTGGGTCACTTTCTAAACTATTTTGTTCCATTTTTATATTTTTCCAACTTAGTAGCAATATCACATTGTCTTAATTTCTACAGCTTTATAATTTTAGTCCTCTAACTTTCCTTTTTGTTTTCAACATTGTTTTAAATATCCTAGTAGACTCAGAGATCTTAAAACCTACAAAAGTCAAAACCTAACATAACATAATTATTAAATTATAATGCTAGCATCCTTAATCAACAATCAAGGTTAGAAAGAACTAAGAAGCATTCAAATGGATGTTATCCGTACATTAGTGTCTTGCTATCCCATATCCAGAAACTGTATTCATTAGAAGAATCCTATCAAGGAGAACAGTCTTCCAACTGAAACAACCAACTTGCATAAGAAGGAATGAAAGCTTGAGATGGCAAATAAGAAAATAAGGGAAAACTTTAATTTCTTTAACTTTATTTTCCAAGTCCAAACATACTCTATTCAGGAATAACTCAGAGATGTTATCTTTAAGGCGCTCCCCTTCACTCAGCACAACAAAGGCTCAGGCACTGAGCAAGATGACACAGGCTGAAAATACAATTTATATATGTGCATATATAATTCTTCTCTGTCACCAAGAGAAATTCCAAGAACGACAGTGGGAACTTATAAAATGAGCAAGCTGTTTATGGTGGCCATTTGCATTTAAGTGACATGCTTACATAAATTAAGTATACATGGGAAGGGAACTATCTTATATAGAATTTCCTTACCAGTAAAGCTAGACAAATTTTAAGGTCATGAGCTTCCCAACACTGAGTTCAGAAATAGACTGGAAGCCCTTCATCAGGAGTGTTGGGGAGTGAATTTCTACACTCGGTAACAGGCAAATGTCACTGACTTCAAGTGTGGCATCCAACTCCAAACATTGATGAGGTTTGAACCATTCATCATATGACATCAATAACTACAGTAAGGGTGTAGTTTTCAAGCTCTAGTCCACAGGGTTCTAGCATCCCTACGTTTAAAAAGAGGTAGCATTGTTTTGGTCTCTGCCTTGGCTACTGCCCTAGGAGTGTAACCAAAGCCTGGGTTGAGCAAAATTTATTAGATTCCTACCAGTTCAGAAATTAAAGTATTTCTTCCGCCATTGTTTTACACTCTCACTTATATAAACACATACCGGATTTTTTTGGTTATTCAAGCAGCATTTCACACTCAACTGGCCCATTCTTCTGTGGGAATTTTTCCTTTGCTCACATCGATGGCCACATGAACCTTTTCAGAATCCGGCAAGATGCAGCAATAAAAGTGACTTTGGCCCACATGTTTGACTGTAGAGCTGCTATCTACCCCAGATCAAATAGTTTTTACTCTATAAATAAAGCGTTTGACCTGTTCGTTTTAGCCAGCTTGTCTAAACATAGAAGTTTAGCTGAGAAGTGATCCAGATTTCAAGTGTCCAGACCTTAACATATGTAACACACATGCACATGTTCTCACACACATGCAGACTTGTGTACACACAGATGCTGGAATTCTCCCCTCTTTGACCAGTTTCAGAGCATCTGTCCTCCTTCTTCAGAAGAGTCACCCAGTAAATAATCCTAGGATTTTTCCAGAGCACCTCTAGTTCAGTAGGCACTAGAATAAAAAATAGGGCAAATACCAATCATAAAGGACATTGCTGTTTAGTTTTGAGCCACGAAAGCAACAAAGGATGGAGAAGGGGGAGTACCTGTGGTCTGTGATTACTGGGGTGGCAGACTTCCAGAGACACCGAACCTGGACTTCGTTTCATTAGGATTCTTTCTAAGTTGCTATTAAGAAGTATTTTCAACAATCTCTTTTTTTATTAGCCGTTTGTGCCCATTATAGTTTTCTAGTTGCTAGCTTGTTATGGATTTAATATAAATAAGGTTCTAAAAATGTCTCACATGAGGAGTTGCAGGGCTGGGTATGCCATTTAGAATGTATAAAAAGCCTATGTAAAGGACTTCCCTTGCAATGAGACTCTTTTATATTTAATAGAACTGTCATATAAACATATACTAGCATTTAAAATTCAGTTTCTAGGCTATAAAATAAACACTATTTCTAATATTGCCATTGGCTTTCACATGCATAGAGCTTAGTTCATTAAATGCCCTTTACTCCATTTATGTGAAATGTGTTTTTAACCACCAGAGCAGCACATAAAATGCATTATCCCTTGAAATGCAGCTATTATCAAGGAAATAATAGTGAAAGTCAAACATACCAAATGTTCAAGCAAATTATAGTTCATTTTAACACCTTATATAGTGCCACAAATCTGGTAAACTTCTATTAAATTATTATTGATGACTATGATAATGGCATTCATATTCATAATTTGAAATATAAATGTGGACATAGATCACAGTAAAGATTATAGATTTATATAGGTATAAATTTATAACTCAATACTCACCTGAAAGTTATGTAGTAGCAATACTTTATTTATTTTACAAGTTAAAATAAAGTTGTTCTCAGTTGCTTATCTTTATAAACATCAGTAAAAATTCACTATAATGTACCTCACTTTTCTCATATGAAAAATGTTTATAATGGTAGTAACCTGACTCATAGTTTCTTATAAATAAGTTAACACATATAAGTTCTTAGAACATTGCTAAGCACATAACCAGTACTCAGTAAATATTATCTACCACTAATATTATTTTTCTAGAACTTTGATTTAAAGTCCCCAAAAATGAACACTTTTTCACATGTTTTGGAATTTTTTCATGAGACAAAACAAAAATCATGAGTGTAAATTTTGTGCCAAATAGAAAGTGGTATATTGTTTGTCAATATATAGCAGCAGTCAATCTAGATCAATATATTTACAAACAAGTATTTTCTTGTGTATAATTTTTATTTGAAAATTGACAACTTAGGAGCATGACCACTGTCATTAAAAGGTTATGTGGACAGACATAAATAATATGAATACATAAAATATACTAAAATTAATTTTAAAAAGAAAATATTGATGGTGGAATCACCAAATGGTTGCAAAATAACTGACATTCTGATAAATGATACTAAAACATTGGGCTATTTCTATATAACACAACACACACAAAAAAGTAAATGCCTGGTAAGTTAAAGTCCACAATATGAAAATAAAAACTGCAAATTTTGGGGAGACAACCTGAGAGAATATCTCTATAACATCAGGATACAAAAGAATTTATTAAACCGAACACAAAACCCACAAACTATAAAGAAAAAATGTTTAAAATATATCTATTAAAATTTAAAATTTCTGTGTGCCAAACGGTAACATAAAAAAAGTAAGACAAGTCACAGACTAGAGGGAGATATTTGCAGACATATTAAAACCTCCTTTCCCCCAAATAGTATCTGGAATTCTTCATGTGTTATAAACCAAAAGACAACCCAATAAAAAGTGGGCAAAGAATTCACAGAAAAGAAAATACAATGATCAGAAATATGTAAAAGTATCCTTAACCTCACTACAATAAATGGGTTTACAAATTAAAATGGTCAGAGAATGTGTGCATCTGGCTACACCTGACTACATTGAAAAAGACTAAGTCATTTAATATAAAACAAAAAATCTGAAAAATTAAAAATCTGTTTTAAGACTTCAGGAAACAATCAAAATAGCTAGGACTTGTGGAGCCAAGATTCCAAAGAAAAAGAAAACAGAGACATAAAGTCAACATTCACTGTTGCCTACTTTGTTGAAATACTTGCCAATCTGTAATTTTTAGCCAAGAGGCTAAAAGCCAAACAAAAACAGGTAACTAAGGAATTTGGATCTTCAAAGTTTCCAACAGTTGCAAGGGCTGAGGAAACAAAACTAGAGATCAGGCTTCATCATGGAAGATCCTGAAAAAATGCCCCAGATGTTTAGTTGAGACCCCAGGAAAGTATCAAAATAGACTGCCTCTCACTATTACTGAAAAATACCTGGTTTAGTTCAACCCATCGTATATTAAGATGACCTATTTCTATTCTAATGGTCTGTCTGTTAGAAGCAAAGTTAGTCTTCTCTGTAGAAAATTAACATTACCATGAGCCTCAAATTATCCTTAAACTTTTTCATATACAATGACTGATGTCCATTAGAAATGACCAGTTATACCAGAAACAGAATCAAACACTTAAAATAAAAACAAAAATGGAAAAAGTAGAAACATATCCAAAGGAGAGCCAAATAGTAGAATTATCAGACACTGATTTTAAAAGAATAGTGGTTAATATGTTCAAGAAAAATACACAATATGGGAGGTCTTTAGTGAAGAACTAGAGTTAAGAGGAAAGAATCAAGTAAAATTCTAGTTTGGAAAAATATAATTACCAAAATTAGGAACTCAATGGTTTAATGGAAGGCTAGACATTACTAATGAGAGAATTAGAGAACTGAAAGACAGGTTGGCATAAAAATAGCTTGAGTGAAGCACAATAAGAAAAAAGGGAAAGTACAGAATATATTACAAGAAACATATTGAACATAATGAAAAGATCTAGCATGGCCCTAACTGGATAGAGCATCGGCCTGCAGACTGAAGGGTTTGATTCCAATCAAGGGCACATGCCTGGGTTTCAGGCTCCATCCCCAATAGGGGGCGTGCAGGAGGCAGTCAATCAATGATCCTCTCTCATCATTGATGTTTCAATCTCTCTCTCCCTTCCTCTTTCTGAAATTATAAAAATATATTTTTAAAAAAAGATCTAGCATGTAAAAAGGTCTAGTATGTGTGAAAGGAGATAAGGTTCAAAGTGGGACAGAAACAATATTTGAAGAAATACGATTAAGAAATTTTATAAATTTGTAGTAAATATCAAGCCACACACTCAAGCAGTTATATGAACCACAAAAGAGATAAATATAAAATAAATCCACATAGATACACATCACAGTAAAACTATTAACATCAAAGATTCAGTAATACAGAGATACAGAGAAAATATCAAATGTTTTTCTTGCATCTAAAATGTTTCATACTAATTCTAGTTGATCTACCATTTTAAATTATCAGTTGCATCTCCAAGTGAAAAATCTGATTAACACTTTTGTGACTGAAAGAAAATAACAACAGACCTCATCACATTAGACTAGGTTGAATTTTTAAGTGGAAAAATTCCTTGGAATTGAGTTGGTATGCTAAATCTGAGGCCTTGCATAGATCTTCAAATATTTTCCAGGTGGACCTGGGGTGGATGGAAAGGGAACCAGAGAAATGCCTTTGTAATTTTGCTTTGAAGGGCTGGCCCAAGTGGTGTAGGAGATTACAGAGTCAAGTGGGTTTCCTAATTACTCTTACCGCACTATCTTTCTCTCAGACTGATTTAAATTAAATCCAGACATACTGCCTTGGTTTAAAACAAATTTTAAACAGTAAAGCAGAATTATTAATGGCTTCATTTTCCTTCTTATCAAATGCTGACATATCCAAGATAGATTTGGGAATTATTGGTACCTAAGCACTCATCTCCTTTATCATTTAAAGTTGATGATTTCCTAAATTAATACTTAGACCCTACTTTAATTAGACATACAGAAATAAAAGGAGAGTATAAAGTTTTCTCATACATTTGGACCAAAATTACTTTTTTACTTAGTATAGTTAAAACCATCAAAGACAGTTTCCATGTTTTACCAATGGATTATCTGCAGTTTATAGGGATATTGTTCTACAGAGGAAAAACAAACTGAGGACTTTTATAAGAGGGCATTCTTGGTTCAGGGTGCATTATAAATGATGTGCTATCACTTTTAGAGCCAACAAAAAAAAAAGAGACAAGGTTTTAATGTTAAAACACTAAAATTGATTTATTGCTATTATGCTTGTCTAATACAGGAGAAACTGTTTTATAATGTTGATAAGGTGAGCATAGAATTTAGTTTGGCTACAGATACAGTTTTTTGTGTAATGTAACTACAGAAACAATGTCTTGAGGGTTCTCTGAGGAGTGGACTGAGTTGAGATAGACCACTAGAAACTCACTGCATTCTCAGTAATCTGGAGGGTAATAATGAGCCCGTCTCCTTCAAGCAGCTAAATTTCTCTAGCTTCATACCTATGGGTTTGCACAAGAAATGAAATTTTACCTCAAACCTGTCAGAATAGCTATTGTAAAACCTAGGAGGAGGAGGAGGAGGAGGAGGAGGAGGAGGAGGAGGAGGAGGAGGAGGAGGAGGAGGAGGAGGAGGAGGAGGAGGAGGAGGAGGAGGAGGAGGAGGAGGAGGAGGAGGAGGAGGAGGAGAAGAAGAAGAAGAAGAAGAAGAAGAAGAAGAAGAAGAAGAAGAAGAAGAAGAAGAAGAAGAAGAAGAAGAAGAAGAAGAAATAAGCGTTGGTGAGGATATGAAGGAAAAGGAGCCCTTGTGTATTTTTGGTAGGAATTAAAAGTGATGCAGCCACTATGGAAAGCAGTATGGAGGTTTCTCAAAAATTTTAAAACATAACTACATATGATATAGCAATTCCACTTCTGGGTATTTAGCCAAAGGAAACAAAAATACTAATTCAAAAAGATATGTGCACTTCTATATTCATTGAAGCATTATTTACAATAACCAAGACATGGCTATTGTATCCAGAGCATTAATCAAGGTATGCTCACCTGAAGCAGAAGTCACTGGAGCTACAAAAAGGTAGGAACACATTTTTTAAAAATATGTTTTTATTGATTTCAGAGAGGAAAGGAGAGGGAGAGAGAAATAGAAACATGAATGATGGGAGAGAATGATTGATTGGCTGCCTTCTGCATGCCTCACACTAGGGATCGAGCCCACAACCTGGGCATATGCCCTGACCGGGAATTGAAACGTGACCTCCTGGTGCATACATTGATGCTCAACCACTGAACCACACTGGCTAGGTGGAACAAATTTTTAAATGGTAATTTTGACAGAGCACTGGAGGCTGAGTGTGGACTAGCTTGAGACTGATAAACTCTTGGGAGCCACAATCTTATGAAGACCCCACACTCTCATGGATCTTACCTTCAGAAACCCTACTATGTTCTAATGATGAAGATGTGAGAAAGACTCCTCCTCCCCCAGACTCTGGCAGGCAGAGAGAAAAATTGATCTCCTCCCCAAAACATATAACCTGTCTCATCATGACAAATACTTTGACCCAACCTTATTCAGAGGCATTCTACAAAATACCTGACCAGTGCTCCTCAAAACTGTCAAGGTCACCAAAAATAAGGAGAATGAGAAATTGTCACAGCCAAGAGGAGTTTAAGGAGACATGAAAACTGAATGTACCATGGACACAGACAATAAATAGTGTGGTGAAGGCCTGGGGCAGGGTGCGGGGTGGGGAGGGGGTCGGGGGAGCCTAGAAGGGATCAATGGAGGAAAGAGGGGGAAATCTGTAATACTTTTAACATAAAAATATTTTTTAAAAAAAGATTCCATGTAATATAGTATCCTAGATAGGATCCTAGAACAGGACATCCTATATAATGTAGGCTAATATGCAAATCAACCAAATGGCAGAATGACCGGTTGCTCTGACGCACACTGACCCCCAGGGGGCAGACTTTCAATGCAGGAGCTTCCCCCTGGTGGTCAGTGCACTCCCACAGGGGGAGTGCCACTCAGCCAGAAGCCGGTCTCACAGCTAGCAAGCACAGTGGCGGTGGTGGGAGCCTCTCCCGCCTCCTCAGCAGTGCTAAGGATGTCCAACTGCACTAAGGATGTCTGGGGAGCGGGCCTAAGCCAGCAGTTGACATCCCCCGAGGGCTCCCAGACTGCAAGAGGGCACAGGCCGGGCAGAGGGACTCCCTGAGTGCACGAATTTCATGCACCAGGCCTCTAGTTAGGTATAAACTCAGAAAATCTGAATAACATATGGACTGTAATAATAATGTATCCATATTAGTTCATTAATCATATTAATGTACCATACATACTAATTGTAAATGTACAATTACATAATTAGAAGTGTAACATAATTAGAAGGGAAACTGGGAGAGAGGGGATATGTGAACACTTTGTGATGTCCAATTTTTCTGTAAACCTAGAACTATTCTAAAACATAAAGTTTACTAAAAACTAAGCTAAAATTAATATATAGAAATGGATTTTGGAATTTTAAAAATCATCATTTTTCAAAACAAATGAATTAACTGAGCTAGGCAATGAGCAACAATAACAGCCAATATCTCCTAAAAGAGATAACCAGACATCATGTGCTTACTGATGAAAACACCCCCAGGAAATGCGGAGGGCAGAGACACGTGTTAAACAGCACCCAGAGTGAGCAGGGAGGAAAATCCAACTGTTCGGAACCATAGGACAAATGACCCATGATATGGGTCACATATTCTGCTTACCAGCCCTGTTTGTGAATAGGGTTAGGCCCCTGACCTAGGTGTAGCTGGTCAGATGACTTTACAAGGTCATCTAGACTTTCTTCCCCCTCATCACAAGTCAAAACAAAATTCACACACTGGAAGTAACCACCAGCTTCTCCAGAAATCTCAGTTCCTCTCTTAGTTAGTACAGGGTGCTATAACAAAATATGTACTATAAACTTGGTGGCTTACAAACAACAAAGTTTTATTTCTCACGGTTCTGGAAGTTGTGAAGTCCAAGATCAAGGCACCTATAGAGTCAGTGTCTGATGAGAGCTCACTTCTTGGTCCAAAGACAGCCATCTCTCTGGGGTCTCTTTTATAAGGGAACTAATCCCATTCATGAGACCTCCACCCTCAAAACCTAGTCACTTCCCAAAGGCCTCACCTCCAAATACTGTGGCATTGGGCACTAGGATTTAACACATGTATATTGGGGAAAGGGAACACAAACATTCAGTTGATAACAACCCCATTAACAAGTATCAAGGCAGAGCCCAAACATCTAGTATAACCTTCCATTTCCTCCAATTAGGGGGTCCATAACCACCTCTCCCTCCAGGCCTTCTACCACCAGATTCAAGGACCTACAACCTGAGACTTAGACCAACTACCCCAAATTTCCCTGCCTCTGCTGATAAGGAGCTGCAAGTTACCCCCACCCCCACCCACCCAATCCCATAATGCACACTCTTCCTTGAATTCACCAGGAAATACTTTCATTTAGCGCTGTATTCCTGTTTATATCAATCACCACAAAATGCCCTTGGGCCCCTAGCTAACCCCTTATCTCCTGCTTTTATTCCCCATAAGTCTCAGCACACCTCCATACTGTGCCCCTCTCTCACCCTCTCCAATCTTGGAAACCATTTTATTGTGCTTGTGCCCTCTGAAATTCATGGTCCATATGCCTGATTGTATGCTCTACAATGGCCACAACATCTCCCATTCTTACGTTTCTACCATCTTTGCTGGAATGTTACTCTTTCCCAAACTACTCCGTTTAAAAAATGCTACCCACAAGCCACCCTTCTGCCCCACCCTCCCTCTCCCCCTTACTCAGCTCTTCTTTTTACCTAAAGCATTTATCAGCTACCATGATTTTACACAATTTACTCCTTTACTTTACATATTGTTTATTGTAGAGGGCCCCCTGGAAAGGCACGTGGGCATTTCTTTAAATTGTTAGCTGAACCCAAGGCGACAGGCAAAGCCGCATCTTGGTTACACATCTTACCAAAAAGGCAGATGTGTTCTCAGCATTGACTCTTATCTTTGCCCAGGTGTAGGGAAGTGGGTTTTGATATGTAAATCCAGTCTAGCACACGGGAATGAGGGAATGAATACGGGAATGAGGGAATAATATGACCCAGGCCCACCCAAGCTCCTTTATCTTAAGTTTTTGGTGAAAGCTTCCTGGTATTTGGGGGTATAAAATAAACACACTGTATGGGCTCTGGGTCACTGTCTCTCCCTCAGAAGAGGACAGCAGTCCCACCTGGTCCCCAGCTTTTTCCTTCTATCTCTGTGTCTTGTCTCTTTCTTTTATTTCTCAATCCCCAGCCCCTCTACTCAAAGAACTGGATCATCTCTCTTTCCATGCTGGATGTGGAAAAGAGAGAGCCCGCCATAGTTTATGATCTGTCTCTTGGTGCCACACTCTCCCCCAACACCGATAGAACATAAGTTCTAAGAGGATGGAGGCATTTGTTTGTTCTTTCTGTACTATATCCCAGACACCTAGAGTGGCAGCAGGCACATTTTAGGTGCTCAGTATATATTAACTGAGTAATGATCTTCAGAGCTTGAATCAGAAGTTGATGTCTCAAAGTGGAGTAAAACAATTTTTCTTTCTGGCTGTGGTGGTGGTGGCCCATCCTCAGCTTTCTGGGAGGAGGCAGGCAGGGCAGCAGTAAAGCCAGTGTGTCCTCCACCCTGTGATCTTGTGGTCACCATCCGTGTCAGCATTGACCTCTGTACCACTGCTGTGGCTGGAGTTTGGCTATGGTTTTGCTCAATCTTTTCCTTAGTGCCTGCCTGTTTCTTGGAACTCATTCTGCAGCCACTGCTGATCTTGTTGGTGACACAAAATCTTTTTGAATAATTATTTTTCTACTTAAATCAGCAAGAGAGAGTTTGTTTCTTTGCTAAGAATGAAGAAATAAAAAACACCTGAAATTGGTCTTTTAAAAATGGATGAGAAAATTTCTGAAATACCCTTAGGTTAGAACACCATCACTAAATGTAAAAGAGAAAATATTACAAGAGAAGGTGGTCCACTTAATTAATTGTGAACGTGTACAGCTGAGACAACTTACCCAAAAACTTGGAGCAGAAAATGCCACAAAATATCGAGACTGAAGTGTTTGTCATGTTTCATCCAACATAACATGTTTCTTTATAATATATATATTTATAATAATAAAAGCGTAATATGCTAATTAGACTGGATGTCCTTCCAGACAAAGCTGGGGCTGCAAGGGAAGCCCGGGTCCCAGGGTGCCAGAGGGAAGCCGGTGCTGGCAGCAGGGGGACGGAAGGCCTATTCTTGCAACAATTTTGTGCATCAGGCCTCTAGTGTATGTGTGTGTGTGTGTGTGTGTGTGTGTGTGTGTGTGTGTGTGTGTGTATGTTTCTATTGATTTTTTAGAGAAAAGAAGGGAGAGGGATAGAGACATAGAAACATTGATGAAAGAGTAACTTCATGATTGGTTGCCTCCTGTATGCCCCTACTGGGGATCGAGCCCAAAACCTGGCATGTGCCCTGACCTGGAATCAAATTGGTAACCTCTTGGTTCCTGGGTCGTCACTCAACCACTGAGCCATATCAGCCAGGAGATCAGCCTATTTCTTTACTTCCCTTGGTAGGGCTTTCTGGAAATACACAGCAGTGAACAGACATCTTTTTTAAAAAGCTATCACTTGGCCTACTGTAACATAAAAGGCCATCCCTGGGAGAGCCCTGGTGTGGATCCATATGGTTTGTTAGTCTTTTTCCCTGTGACATTTTTATGAAGGTTATGTATATGTCCCATTCTTCTTCATTCTTCTGGTGCTAATTGCTGTCTATTGGACCTGGCTACTGTGTACAGAGACCACATGCTTCCCCCCCTCCCCACCCGGCCCAGGCTGCGGTATGCCACATGGCCCTGCTGTCCTCAGATAAGAACCTGCTGCTGTCTGACCACAACAGCTGGAAATGTTCTGCCTTGAAGAGCTTATCTTGCTGAGACTCAAGCTGAGCTATGACACAGTCGACAAGCACACAGAATGAGTGGATTCTCTAGAGGCAGCTCATGGTGGGCTTGGATGCAGGCTTCATGTTTGGAGTTGATAGTGAGCTTGACCGTGGACACGTTTCGTGAGGGAAGCATTGTATTGAGGAAAGCAAGAGGTTCAAGAGCAACACAACCACAGTTCTTCTGACAATCAGAATTGCTCTGGGCCTCTCGGTTATTTATTTATTTATCCTAGGTTAGAGGTAGAAAAAAAAAATGAAAGAAAATATCCCTTATATTCCTTCTTTCTCCTTTACCTCTTTGCAATTTATGAAGCCCCTGGAAACCAAGAATTGCAATATTACCAATAATTGGCCTCTATGTGGGCTCTTTCCAGGCCTCCACCTCTGTCTGCCTCCTCCACCATGCCCCAAGTTAACCAGTATCCAGAATTTTATGTTTAACATTCCCTTGCTTTTTAAAATGATTCCATCATATATATCTATATGCTTAAACAACATAGTGTGCAGTTGCTGAGTTTTATAAAAATAATATCATACTACATACAGGTTTTTGGAACTTGACATTATATTTCTATTTTTAGAATTGTATTTCTCTATTTTTAACATTATAGTTCTAAGATTTATCCATGCTGTTCTGTGGAGTACAGATCACTGATTTTTCCTGCTGTATACCAGGTCTTTGTATGACCAGACCAGAGTGCCTTTATTTGTATTCCTGTTGACATTGTGTTGCTTCTGGCTTTCTAGAAGTCTAAATGGAGCTTCTCTGCACAGCCTCCCCTGTGGCTTCTGGAGCATCGTTGCTGCACTTCGTCGCATACAACTGCCTTAGAATAGCATTACTGGCTGTTTGCATGCTTCACCTCACATGACAGCACCAAATTATTTTTCCAAAGCCATTCTTCTCCTTTATAACAATCTATGAGTTTCCATTGATCCCCATTCTCTCAACATTTGGTCTATTTGATTTCTCAGAAGACTTCTTTTGTGAGAGAGGAATCTTCTGTAATTTGAGAGGATGAGCTAATTAATGCCAATCAGGTTGAGAAAGATGCTCAAGCTATCAGGCTCCCACTTGTGAGTGCAATCGCTCCTGTGTCTTTTAATATGCTTTATTCATATCTGTCAATTCAACCATTACTTAGGAATGGGGTCAGCATCACCCTTCAGTGAAGAAAGTACAAGTGACTTGGTCAAAGAGAACACAGGCCTACTTTTCTCATGTACCAAACTAAGGTTCCCTATCTGTAAAAGACAGACAGTAACCCTCACCTTTAGACTGATGGTAGAAAAGACATCGGGTAGGTAATGTCTGTCCTAGACATCGCCACTGCTCAGGTATTGATGGTAGGCTTGTGCCAGATACTCCTAAGTGTATTCCTGCCACTTGAAGCACTCAGGCTTGCTTTTTGGGGAAAGGAGGTGTGTGTGTGTGGCGGGGGGGGGGGGGGGGATGTAAGGGGAGATTGGAGGATAGAGGTAGGCTCTCTCTCCTCTTAACAACATTTAAGTATGTGTGTTACCCTCAGAAACAAGACTTTGATTCACTAAAGCCCTGATCTATCCTCATTAATGAGAAAGGGCTAGCATTCCAGTCTAGGGTACAAAGGAGTATTTCACCAGGAATTTTACATAGTGAGAATTTTAAGCTAGGTAGAAAGGAGGATAAAGCAGAAGACAATTCAAAAGATAATAGCACGACAATTAGCTGACTTCAGTTTGGAGTTAAACTAAATTTCATTTTGAGAAAGTTTAGGCAGAGAATCAGGCTTGTTATTCACTTATATAAATTTCATTTTCTTCCCAGCAAACCTACAAATTCTACATTTTACTATTCTCAGAGATGTGGGTTCTGTCTCAATAATAAACCCTGAAATTTAAAAATAAGGTCTGAACTTTTTCTTTTCCAATTTCAAACATTTCTATATTTGGAAAATCCACACTTAGTACTGCATTTCCTAATGATCAGCTGGATGTTTTGTGTTACATAAACACTAATTTGAAGTTTGGTGAGTTATCTGCCTCCAAATTTTTTCTAAAGTCCTGGAGAATGCATGATGTATTCAAGGTCACAATTCGTTCTTGGTATTCCTGCAATCATGTGCGCATGCTGATTCATGGCACGGTAGCCTTTCCCAAGCAGAGAAGACCTTGCTCAATTGGTATGTACACTTGGATAAAGATTTGTTTAAATGGAAATCTTTTTCTATTAGAAAAGTGATATCAGAAAAAATAATGGAATTTACTAGCTAACAAAGATTTTGAATTGTAAAAATGCAGTACTTTAGCCAAAACATACTTCCGCTCTTGTTCCTCTTCATAGAAGTATGTATGTGTATAATAAATAAGCTATTTGCCATTGCTTTTTATTCCCTGGAAATTGACTTTTTAATTCACTAGACATTTTCCAAATTAACCAAAGAAAATTGGAAGATAAATTTATGACTAGTTTCTGGGGAATAAACATGAGGCCAATTGGACATAATTCTAGTGAAGTAAGGGTGGTGCAACATAGAAATGAAATCAGGACAGTCTAACTAGCCAATAAGGATGAATCATAGAATAATATGACCTTGGGTTTGAAGGGATTTTAAAGGTCATCTAGTGCAGTGACATCATTTAAACAAAAACTTTTCTTGGTTTGACAACATCAAACCAAAGTGTGTAGTTCATTTTTTCAGAACCAATCCAAATTAATTTGGCAAAGTCAGATTTGCCTTGCACATTTATTCTAACCTCAAATTTTAGAGGTTCTCAACATGTAATCTATGGGTAAGCCACAAGAGGTGCCCAAGGGCCCTATGACATGGAATGCAAAATTGTGTGGGATTGTGCACATTTGTGCTTTATTCTAATACAGTAAGCATTGATCAATATAACCCCAATTTTAAAAAGCTCTTGGGGATTTTAAATAATTAAAAACAAGTGTTTTAAAGGAATCTTGAGACCAGTGAGTTTGAGAATCTTCTCCTTATTATTGCTATCTTTCATCTCTTCCTCAAAATAAATACCTAGTATTTTACATTAGGCCTCTAAAACAGATAATTATAATGACTCTAAATTAGACTGCCTGCTTGTATCTCTCCCGATCCCACTGCTACAGAATAATCATCCTGGAACTCTAATTTTATCATAGAATCAGAAGATGAAGATAATTGCTTTTATAGTTATGAAATTGAGGTCCAGGAGGATAAATGATCTATCTCAGGTCACATAGGTGGAGTCAGTTACTTTTCACCTGAGTTCAATACCTCCAGACTTTTAAATCCAAAACACCCTGGCATTCAAGATTAACCCAATCACTTGTTCTACTGTTCCTAGACCATAGGTCCCTTCTAGACAGCTCATTTCCTTCATTGTCCCCTGGACCTACCAGACCCATCATTACCACCAAGTTAAGAACTCTAATTAGATAGAGCCGGTCTTTGTTCTTCCTGTTTTCATAGCCAAAACTGTTCCCCACCCTCTAAAATCCCACTTATTTTATATTATGTATTAGATAACAATTACACATAACTATACCCTAACTCATACATGCCATACAGCATCAAACAACAATTCTTGCTTGTCCCCCTACCCCAGAATACCACTGCACAGAAACAACCACTTTAACTCTTAACCATTTTTTTCCTGTTTTATATATATATATATAAATATATTTATATATATATATATAAGCGGCCTGGTGCACGAAATTCGTGCAGGGGAGGAGGTCCCTCAGCCCAGCCTGCACCCTCTCCAATCCAGGACCCCTTGGGGGATGTCCAACTGCCTCTCACAATCCAGGGCCACTGGCTCCTAACTGCTTGCCTGCCTGCCTGCCTCTTCGCCCCTAACTACCTCTGCTTGCCTGCCTGATTGCCCCTAACTGCTCCCCTACTGGCCTGATTGCCCCTAACTGCCTCTGCCTTGCCTTGCACCCAGGACCCAGGATTCCCTCCTCTGGCCAGTCGCAGGCACCTAGGACCCAGGCTTCCCTCCCCCTGGCTGGCCACAGGCACCTAGGACCCGGGCTGGCTTCGCCCGGGCCGGCCACAGCCACAGGAGATTGTGGGTGGGTGGCTTCACCCGGGCCACAGCTGCTGGTGCCCGGGACAAGGGACAAGCCCAACAGATGCAGCTGTTGGGTGGGTGGCTTGTTCCTCTCCTGGGCCGAAGGCGCAGGCGCAGCTGTTGGGCTTGTCCCTCTCCCGGGCCACAGGTGCAGACGCAGCCACTGGCACCCAGGACCGCAGGGCGGGTGTCTTGTCCCTCTCCCAGGCCGCAGCCTGGCTGGTCCCCATTCCTCTCTCCCCATTGTTGAGTGTCTGAGCTATTACTGTGTGACGGCGTGATGGTATGATGACCATTTGCATGTTAGCTCTTTATTATATATGATATATATATTTATATATATAATAATATATAATATATATATATATATATATATATATATATATCCACATTTCTAAATAACATGCTTTAAAATGATGATTTTTAATTCTTTCATATTGGAAATTATCTATTAACTACCTATAACAGAAGATCAAGATTTATCTCTTTAACTTCACCTCTCACCACACAGACATTTTTCCTCCCCTCATTCTTCCAATACAGTGATATAAAACTGATGCTATAGACATTTTGTAACTTTTGATTTTATAATTTATTTTTAATTTACATAGAGTAAAAATACATATGTGGGTTATTGCTAGACTGTTTATTTTGCTCCACTGAGTGATGTATATATCCTTCCATATATACCACGCTCTCTCATTTATTGTTGCTTAACATTAAATTTTAAAATTGGGAATTCTGAGTTATCTCATTTTTTTTTCCTTCTGCTTCAAAATTGTTTTGGGTATTCTAGTTTCTTTCCTTTTCCAATTTTTGAATCACAACAGGGGACTCTTTCCTCAGCTTCTTTATCTAGAGAAGAATTTTCTGTTGGGGATTCACATACCTGTGGCTATTACTATATACTTCCACACCTGGGACTGTACTGGGGGCAGGGCCAAAGAGAAAAGAGAGAAAAATGGAGATTCCTTTTACACTCCCCAGTAGTCAAATAGACTGCGGACTAATGAACCAGTTCAGCTGGGTAATTGATTTGATATAAATCTTTTCAGCAATTAGTCATAATGATAATTCTTTAACATTTGACCAGTATGGCTGATTTAAATTACCACTAAAAATTAAAAATCTTACTCCTATTATTTGCATACTACCAATTATTATTATTCAACAAAATATATTATTGTTTATAATAGTAATGTTATTTTAAAAATACAATTGCAAGAATTGTTTTTTGGGGAAGAAAAACTGAAGGAGCACTACAGTTGGACCTCTCCATATTTAAGCCACAGCGATTTGGTCTTACCTTAAATGCAGCATTGAATAGCTATCTCATGTAATACAGAAGTTTTTTTTTTTTCAACAAGAATCTCAGGAAGAATAGCCAAAAGCATTAAGTTAAATCTGGTTTCATCATTTATTCCCCTCCCCCAAAATGTCTGCATTGAACATTAAATTGAATGCATTAATCTTTTCTGCTTCTAATGTACATGTTACATTTTTTTCTTTGATTCTTGTTATCCTGAAGAAGCAACATTAAATTCTTTTTCTTTCTTTTTTTTTTTGTGCAAATTACAGCTTTAGATGACCATTTATCAGGTCTATATTAGAGGACAGTGTGGTTTCCAGAAATTCCATTTGCTATATGCTGTCTGTGATCTTTGCACAGAACTTTCATTTGTCATGGGATTAAGCTCTCTGCTGTGTTTAGTTTTTAGGTCTTGAGAACAAGTCAATCCATATTAAGACACCTAATGATATAATTTATGCAGTGCAAAAGACTTGACTGCCCTCTATCAACCTCTCTGTAGACAAGTCCTTTGATTATAGTAATGTGTAACAATATTTTTTTTTAAAAAAAAGGTTCTCTTGGCAAATCTGAAAGTTTCATTAAAAACATGACTCTATAACTATAACTTAGACTTAAAGACAGTTGGCACAATGTCAGAATCTCCTGGAATATTCATTTACCCAACATTAGCCCAAAATAACCAATGTCCCAATGTGTCTATTGATTTGTTTTGAAATTTGTTCAAAATGGAAAAGTTGAAGACTCAAAACACTAAGTCCCACGAAATGAGAAAAATCTCACATCATATATGACCAAGAATTCATCCACGGTCTTCCATAGGAAAATTCTCCCCAGGTACAAGGGAGAGATAATTTATAAAGTAACAAATTGTATCCTGTATTATATTTAGGAATATGAATATAAAATAAATAAAAATTAATGAGGAAATCATCTAGCACTGTTTTACTATCAGGATTGTGTGTAGCCTGGGCAGTGTGCTCAGTGGTTGAGTGCCAACCTATGAACCAGGAAATCATGGTTTGATTCCCATTCAGGGCATTTGCCCAGGTTGTGGGCTCAGTCCCCAGTAGGGGGCATTCAGGAGGCAGCCAATCCATGATTCTCTCCCATCATTGGTGTTTGTATCTCGTCCTCTCCCTTTCTCTCTGAAATCAATAAAAAATAATTTTTTTAAAGATTGCTTGTAGTTAGTTTGAATAAGTAGTGACTCATTTTAAATTTGAGATTTTGTTTTATCTTATTAAAACTTACCTTGCTGCTTTAGAAATGAAACTTAACACTACATCAATCATTTTGTTTGTGAGAGTTCCTAAAGTGCTCCAATCTTTATTCAAATAGCATTTTATCAACTACTCATTTTAATTTTATATTATAAAGAAGTCTTTAAGCTATCATTAATTTCTCAAGTGATTGCAACTAGTATCCAAGTTATTTTTTATTTCAAATAACTTTCTATCTTTCCATAAAGTGAATCATGATCTATAAAAAGATATTAGGCACTCTGAAGTTTAGATTTCTTTATAACTATTTTATACCTCCAAATGCTAACTTTGGGGCTTAACTTTTAATGACCTAAAGAAAGTGTCTACCCTTTGATGAATTACAAGCCTTACCAAAATTTGTGAAATATTGGCTACTGAAATTTCACCAAAGTTCATCATAAATAAAGTCTAGCCTGCCTATCACAAAACCATGTCTGAAGTTTGGATACTGGTAGAATTGGTTAATTTTGGAATTATGGTGACTTAAAGATCTACAAAGAAAGCCTTGGAACACTATAATGATGAAATAACCAAATTATCCATAGTAGAACGCATCTCTCAAGTGAATATTAAATAAATGGTTATTTATAAAGTGATTAGCAGGTTATCTGAAGGCATACTCATAAACCCATATCTTAGTGGATTTGCCTTATAAAAGTCAATTAATAGCAAATTAAAATGGTTATTACTCTTCTTCTAGCCTGAGATCAAACTCTGGCAGTGAAGAATGAAAGAAACTTGTGATGACAATTGCCCTGGAGTCTGACCTCTCTGACTTGAAAAGAGTATGAATAGATGGATGCCTCTAACATTAGGTTTTTCAAACATGTTTGACAGTGACCCACAAGGAAGTCATTTTGAATTGCAATCCAACACACACACACACACACACACACACACACACACACACACTAAAAAGAAAATAATCTACCACTACATGTCACATACACATATTTTCTCTATTCTTCTATCCTGTTCTATTACATTTAAAAAAATGACATGTTCATACTACCAAGTTTATTTCATGACACCTAATAGGTCATGGACTACAGTTTGGAAAATGCTGTCCTAGAACATATCTAATATTCGTTGACATATAAGCCAAGAGTTTATCAGAGAAAAACTCTTGAGAGAATGGTATTCCAGAGCACTAGCAATAGAGACTTCACACATTTGCTCAGAATTAGAGGTGACAATGGGTTTATCTAGTGATAATCTTCTTCCTAGATCCTAAAGACTTAATGAGTGTTTTTAAATTTAATCTCAGCAGGGACATATTTGCTAGGAGTTATCTTTGGCTCTTGCCACTCCTTTGTACTCCACAAACAATATTTCACCAGCTTCTCTGAAATATCTCTTGGGCTTGTCTTTCCTTTCTAGTCCCATTGTTACCCGTTAGTCCAGGATCTCATACCCAGATCATTACAGCAGCCCCTGGTTACTCAGCCTCTGTGGCTGGTGTAAGGTTTATCATTGCAAAGTATTGTTCAATTATATCTTCACCCTGATTAGAACCCCATGATGATGCTGTGTTTCAACATGTGAGGAGAGCAAAGGAAACCTGTATTTTCAGAACACTTACGTGTAGCAGAAATTGGGCTGTGTTTTTGTTCCATTTATAATTTCCCTTAATTCTCATAACTACCCTATGAGATAGATTATCATCTGACATTTCTGGAGGTCATGATTCTCACTGGACCAACATTAAGCTGTTGACAGGCCTTCATTCCTTCTGGAGGCTCTAGGGACGAATCAGTTCCTTGCCTTTTCTAGCTTCCAGAGGCTGCCTGCATTTCTCTACTCATAGCCCTCTTTAATCTTTAATTTAAAAGCCAACAATTACATTCCTCCAAACTCTGCTTCTGTAGTCAGATCTCCTTCTCTGAGCCTCTTGCCTTCTATCTTTCCTTTATAAGGACCCTTGTGATTATATTAGGTCTACCAGGATAATCCAGGGTAATCTCCCCACCTCAAAAATCCTTAATTCTATCACATCTACAAAACCCTTAGCCAAATAAGATAACATGTACAGGTATCAAGGATTATGACTATTTAGGCCATTTATTCAGCCGATTGCAAGTAGAAGAAACATTTTTTAAGCACACATGGAACATTCATCTGGATAGGCCACATTCTGGCCCATAAAACTAGTCTCAATAAATTTAATTGAGATTACATAAAATATCTGAGATTATACAAATTATACAAGGGAATTAAACAAAACATCATGAGAGAAAAATATTGTGAAAAATCTCCAAATAGAAAATTAAAAGATGCTAAATCATCCAGAGATGAAAAAATATCATAAGGTACATTTGAAATTTTATTTAACTGAATAAAGATAAAAACACAACATACCAAAAATAATGGGATAATAGCTAAAGTGGTTCTTTATATTACATAATTACAAAAATAAGTATGCTTATTAAATTAGATTAAAAGAAAGGTGTAAAAAGCAATAATATACATTTCCACCTCAAAGAACAAATAAAAATGATAAGAAAATTATACTCAAAGTGAGTAGTAGAAAGGAAATGTTAAAGATAAGATCAGTAATCAAGAAAACAAACAAGAATAGAGCGATTCAGTGAAATCAAGCCTGGCTCTCTGATGAAAATCATTAAATTGTAAAATCTCTAGCTAACCTAGAAAAATAAAATAAAAACACAATATGTGGAATGAAAGAAAGATTTTTACCCTAAAGATACTAAAACAATAATAAAGTATTTTATCCTAAAGATATTAAAACAATAATGAGATATTTTTACAAGCAAATTTATGCCCATAAATTTGTCAACTTCAATAAGACAAATTTCTTGAAAGATATAAATTATCTGATTATTTCTCTAGTGTTAAATAAATTGATTTCATAAAAAAAACAAAAAAACTTCCCATAAAGCAAATGCTGGACACAAATGGCTTCATTCACTAATTTTTTCAAATAGTTAAGAAAGAAATAATACAAACCTTTTCAAAAAATAAAGGAGAGCATAATTTCAAACTCATTTTATGAGGCCATTAATACTCTGATATCAAAACCATACTATACATTAAAATAAAACTATAAACTAGATAGTTGTGAGGAAAATAAATAAACCTATATTCTTACTAAACACCCTTTAAAAAATTAACTTAAAATGAATCATAGACTTTTATTTAAAAATCAAAACTGTAAAACTTTAGAAGATAACATAAGTGGAAAATCTTTATGACATTGGAATAGGAAAAACAAGAAATGCAAAAATCAAGAAAGGATATAAATTGACAATTCACAGAAGGTAAAGCATAAACACTCAATATATAGAGATTTTTAGCCTCACTAGATATCAGAGAAAAATAAATTAAAATAACAATAAGATACCACTTTATGACAACACATTATAACATATATCAATTTGGAAACAGGAAATTTTATTAACTGCTTTCTAATAAGACCCCACCTGAGAACAATTTCTGTTGCTTTCATGATCCAAGAATTCCACTCTGGGGTATACACATAAAAGAATTGAACAAAAGTATTTATCAGGTGTTGTTCAGGGGCATCCCAAGTGTTCATAAAAATAAAATTGGAAGTAAATATGGTACATGCTTATATACTGTTTGATTTATGCAGTATTTAGAAATATTACTAAATGCATACATCAAATATGGATATATCTTCAAAAGCATTACGTTAAAACTATTCTGAAAAAACAAAGTTCTATAACACAATGACATTATAAAATAAAAGCCACCCATATAAAAATAATATGTATTTTATAAGAATATACATATATATCCAAATATATTTTTTATACATAAAATACTGGTCTGTAGAAAAAGGAAAAATAAAATAACATAGAAACCCATAGGATGAGAGTCTGCCATGAACTGAGAAATATTTAATGCAATTATATACTCCCTGAGAACCAAAAGAAAAAAAATTAAGTGTTTCTAATGAATGTACTTTTGCTGTTTTCCAAGGATACAAAGATGAATGGGTGAAGGTGGCTCTGCTAAGTTGGAGTAGATTTAAGAAGATGAGGAGTCTCCCTCATGGGAAAGGAATTCAAGGAATGTGTGAAAACAATATTTTTCTTCTACTTAAAAATACACACAATTATCCTGGGGCTGAGATATACCATGCGACTGTAACAGACCTATGTGTCCAGACCAGGTATATGACAAAGGAGAAACATGTAGTATAAAGACCACAATCCCTGTGTGCGGCAGCCTGGGCTGGGCAGTGAAAATGGCCACTGGACTGTCCTCAGAGAAAAGTTCAATATTGTAAAATGACAAATATAATCAGAGCAACAGAGATTGCAGCCCTAGCTTTATATGGAAAAATAACTTCTTTGCCCTGAGAGGCCCAACAGTTTTGCCAAGGCATTAACAATGTGCTGAGCCTATTGGAGAGTCACCCCATGGTAGGTGTAGCTAAATAACTTATGTAACTTTGAATGTGAACAAGTTTGTTAAAATGAGTGTGCTGCACAGTGAAGATACACAGTATGACTTTGTGAGTGTGAAAAACGTATATTTTTCTATGTATAACAAGACTGTGGACTCCAAGAATTTTTGAATCTTTGAAGAGGAGAGACTGAAAAGGGACGAGGCTGAAGATCGAACAGCCTCATTGTGGCTGAAAGTTGATAAACCAGTGTAGTGTTTTCAAGCTCAAATGCACCTGACTTAGGTGACTACTCCATCAGGCCCATGCACGTTCCAAGTGGAGAGATGAGATTCCCCTCAAGGGAAAGGAAATTCTTGTTTACATCAACCTAAGAATAGGTCAATACAGGAATATGAGATAAGTAGGTGGCAGGTGGACTTCAGTTTAAAGTGAGAATAAGCCCAGCCAGCGTGGCTCAGTGGTTGAGCATCAACCTATGAACCAGGCGGTCACAGTTGGATTCCCTGGATTCCCAGTCAGGGCACATGCCCACGTTGTGGGCTCAATCCCCAGTAGGGGGCATGCAGGAGGCAGCTAGTCAATGATTCTCTCTCATCATTGATGTTTCTATCTCTCTCTCCCTTTCCCTTCCTCCTTGAAATCAATAAAAATATATTAAAGTGAGAATAAAACTCTTCTCTGGGTCTAGTGTCATTTGGCCCAGAGTTATGATGATACTCTGGCTCACACTGGTGTGAAGACAGATTGGGAAGTCAGTTGGGTCAAGGACTCTAGAACAAAGGTTAGAAAAATTTTCTGCAAAGAACTAAAAAGTAAATATTTTGTGTTGATGGCAGTATGGTCTCTATCTTAACTAATCAACTTTGCCATTACATAGACAATCGTATATAATAAATTGGTAATATACAAACTGACCGAATGTTGGAATGACCAGAATGCCTGTGTCCCCTCCCCCTGACTGGCCACGCCCCTGAGCAGGTGCCCTCACCCTGATCAAAACCTCCCACGCCCCCTCCCCCGAGCCAGCCCCGCCCACGGCCACCATCGGGGGCAGGCTGACTGGACCCCACCAGTGCACAAATTCATGCACTGGGCCTCTAGTATGTAAATAAATAGGCATGGCTTTGTTACAATAAAACTTTATTTACAAAAGCAAGCTATGGGCCAGATTTGGCCCACAGGCCATATTTAGTCAACCCTTGCCCTGGTACAAGTCTGGGACTTTGAAATAGTGTAAATTATTTTAGTTTTAATTTCCTTCCACTATCATTAACATTTGGTAGTTTCAGTACAAGTCACAGCATCATCTTACTTACACTGTGTAAGTACAAGTATTTCATTTACTGCAAGTCTGCTGGGGGGGGGGGGGATTAACCTTAGTTAACTTTACCATCTGGAATCATCTTTATTTTGCTTTCATTTATAGAGGATAGTTTACTGGATATGGTATTCTGAGGTTGTCCATTTCTCTTTCATCACTTTAAAGATGTTTCTCCACTGTCTTCTGAATCATCCTCCATAGTTTCTGATAATTGAATCATTGTTCTCCTGTGTAAAGTGTATCATCCTCCCCCCCGCCCCCGATAGTTTTATGTTTTCTACTTATCTTCAGTTTTAAGCAGAATAATAATGCTTTGAAACATTACAGACCTCTAGCAGTTAATATTTACCTGGCTTATAAACTGAAGCTGATATCTCCTTATTATTGTTGGAAAGGTTTTTATTACAAAAATATCAGAATTACAATCACTACTTGACCCACAGTCTTGAAATATTGACATGTTCTATTAAGAAGGATGAATTTTGATGTGCCAAAACTAATTAAACATATGAAGATGTCATAAAAAGTATGAGAGGAAGTAAGTGCCATCTTCAGATGTGCAGATGTGGCATTCCTTGTCATTAAAACGTTGTAAAAATGTAGAAGTATAAAATGTATAATATTCTAGACGTGTTTAGTATAAAGTATAAACACTGAGGCAGAGTGGTTTGAGTATAAAGACCTCAGATAAGGTTTCCTTGAACTTATTACCTTACAAATCTAAACATGAGTCTAGGACCCTCACACGGGCTGAGGCAGTTTATTATTATAAAGTGGCACAAAGATGTAATAGTCAGGGCAAGTGACTAAATCCTCAACTAACCTCACAAATTAAAAAAAACTCAGCCTCCTGGTTTAGTAGTCAAATAATAATTCTGAATTATAAAAATACTAATATATAGTGATGTGTAATCTGTCGTTCTTATGCAAATGCTTTGAAAGTGGGAAGGCAAGTGAAATTAGTCTGGAGACAATGTATGAGAAGCAGAAACCCCCACTTCATCTTCTCCTCTTTCACAAATAACTTGAAAAAAGGCTAAGTTGGGAGTAAATATATGGCAACATGGTGGAGAAAGATGAGGTCTCAAAGAGGTTGAGGAAACCATCAGTATTTGAAAGTATTAAGAGAACTAGATTTTCATCCCTTAGCAAATACATGTTCTGGTATCTCCTGAGATCAATTCTGAAAATAGAGGAGAGGATCAGTAAGAAAAACCTGCAGGAGATTTGAGAAAGAATTAGGCAATAATGTATGTGCTGGCCTGATAGCCACTGCCTTTTTGAACAAAGCATTCTTTAACATAGCTAAGAGAAATCAGTCAGATGAAAAAAGTCAAGAACCATATTCCACTCACATGTGGGGTATAAAACAAAGCAACAAATGAGCAAACAAGCAAACAACAACTCATGTTGGTTACCAGGGGGAAGAGGGTGAGAGGAGGTAGAAATGGTAAAGGGGGTCAAATATATGGTGATGAAAGCGGGTGGAGTTAGCAGAGGAGGCAAGGTGGTAAACGAGAAGGAAAAAATAAGCCACAGAAAAGTGTGTCCATTAGAAAGCACAATTCAATCAAATTAATGACATTTGCAAAATAAAAAGCTATAGTTAATTCCAAGTGACTGAAAAATAATTTAAGCAACTGTGGGGCACAAGAGCAGATACCTAGGTGATGTAGAGCCTAACGTACTGTGTAAAAGGAACAATGATACTCTTGTTTCCATTAATTTGCTTATTTAGGAAGAGGATTAGAAAAACTAGAAATATAAAAATTGGTAAAAACAAGTATGTACTATATATTTACAAAAAGGAATTCTGTTCTTACTACAGTTTATATCCTTAGAATTTAAGAAAATAATTTAATATAGTAAAGATCTTGGCTAACAAGCAATCATATATATTCAGATTATTCACAGCCTTACTAAGTGTTGCCCATCCTCACATGTAATAGAAGGCTTGTTACCAGATCATATGGATGCCTAACAGAGATTAGGTAACCACAATAAGCTTACTTTTTCTTATTTCTTTAATCAGGCCCATAACATAGAAAATTTACCTTAGAAATTGAATATAATATATATATTATGTGTTTTCATCACCATATATTTGGCCCCCTTTACCCTTTGCACCTCCCCCTACCCCCTTTACTGTCTTTCACAAATCTTAGGATGTGAATGCACCCTGCATCTGGCTACCCTTATTTTTCTTACACTATATCACTACTCGGCTTCCTCCCTTTTCCTCCTTGTCCAGAACACTTTCTTTTGATTCTGTTCCTCATGAAGATGTTAGATAATTATTAATGTTTGCATTCTTCCTTTCCAAGAAAGTTGACATTGTTATGCTTTACTGTGACTGAACTAACAATATTCTATAATTTTTTTATGTCTTAACCTTGTGTAGGTATTTATGCCTCTGCCTAAATGTCACTGAGGTGAGGTGGGTGGGCCAACTGGGGACAGGGACACCTGGAGGAGGTACCTGGGGAGGTTGGCCTGCTGCCCACCCCTGCTTCATAAACGTATAACACTACTGCAGGTAGTTCTACCTTTAATAAAAATGGCTCCACATGAAGATTAAGAATTTTTCAATTTTTAGTGAAAATATTCATCAATTTCATGTTAAAAATAACTAATTTATTTGTGAGAGCATTCTTAAGGGGAAAATATGTTCTGATCCCCAATTATTCAGTCTATAGAACTTTCATTAAACGAAGTTATTATTCAATTTGCCTGAATATGTATGTTATGACTTAATCAACAGATACTAAAATGTTTAGGTGTTTGTGTTAGGTTTTATGAAATATCTAAATGATAAATTAAAGAAGGAAGAGTGCATAGAAATGAAAGCAGAAATGCAAAGAAACTATGCTTTCCCACTAGCATTTGCAAAACTACTGAGGTTTTCCATTTATGGTAATAGGCCTGATTAACTTATATTCTTGCTCTATAAGAAAATGAAGTATTTATTTTTGTCTTCTCAAAAGGACTCTACTTCTCTGTTATGGAAATGCAGTTTAAGGACATCTGTCAAACTTACTAAAATAAAAATTTTTAAATCTGATATTTCATGCTTTTAGGTTGGTGTTTACCATGACTCCCTTCCTTCAAAGTCACTATTTAAGTTGTTACTGAAATTTTTCTTGACTGATGCTTCTTAAGGAATTGAAGATATGTGAGCATGAGCAGGTGTGAGGGTGGGTGTGTGTGCACACTAGCTCATGTCTACCAGCAGTTCTCAGAGCTTTTCACGTAGGATCTGATTTCCATGCTCAGCTTCGGAGTCAAGTATGCCTATTACAATCAAAACACAGTAACAGCAAAGTGACTTCTGTAATACATAAAAAGTCAAACTCAATGAGAATTTTGTGCTATAGTTATGGGGAAAATGTCAATCTCTTACTTCTTATTTCAATACAGTAGACCCCCTCTCTTTAACCATGGTTGAAGACCTCCAGTGAGTGACTAAAACCTTGGATAGTACCAAACCTTATACTGTATCTATACTAGAGGTCTGGTGCACAAATCTGTGCATGGGTGAGGTCTGGCTGGCCTGCCCTGATTGGGGCCAATTGGGGCTGGGCTGGCAGGGGGCAGGGGGTGGGGGGCGGGGGGAATAGGGGATGGATGCAGGAGGTTGGCCCCCAGCCTTGCCCCCCCGATAGAGGTGGGTGGGCCAATTGGGGACAGGGACACCTGGAGGAGGGACCTGGGGAGGTTGGCCTGCTGCCCACCCCTGATCAGGCCTGTTGGCAGGCCACAGTGCACATCATAGTGACCAGTCGTCCAGTCATTCCGGTCACTTAGCTTTTTTATATATAGACTAGTAGCCCGTTTGCACGAAGATTCGTGCAATAGACCTTCATTCACCTGGCTGCCTGCACCAGTTTTCTGCCGGCACCGGGGACCCAGGCCTTGGCTGTGGCCACTGCCCTCTACCTTCTTTCAGGGTCCGGGCTTGGCCCTGGGCGGTGGCCTTGGGCTCAGCTGCACCCAGCGTCCCTGCAACCCGATTGCAGAAGCAGACCCCAGGTCGGCTCGCTCCTGCCATCAGAGCAGGCACCCGGCTGGCGCGCAAGGCCCGGAAAGCCCCAGGCGGCTTTCCAGTCCATGGACTCCGCCGCACCGCACCCCAGCCGGGTCCCTGCGATAGGGGGCATTCCGGTCCTTGGGCTCGGCCGCACCGCACCCCAGCCGGGTCCCTGCTCCGATCGGAGCACGCACCCGGCTGGCGGCTGGCGCCCAAGGCCCGGAAAGCCCAGGGCGGCTTTCTGGTCCTTGGGCTCGGCCGCACCGCACCCCAGCCGGGTCCCTGCTCCGATCGGAGCACGCACCCGGCTGGCGGCTGGCGACCAAGGCCCGGAAAGCCCCGGGCGGCTTTCCGGTCCTTGGGCTCCACCGCACCGCACCCCAGCCGGGTCCCTGCTCCGATCGGAGCACGCACCCGGCTGGCGGCTGGCGACCAAGGCCCGGAAAGCCCCCGGCGGCTTTCCGGTCCTTGGGCTCCGCCGCACCGCACCCCAGCCGGGTCCCTGCTCCGATCGGAGCACGCACCCGGCTGGCGGCTGGCGACCAAGGCCCGGAAAGCCCCCGGCGGCTTTCCGGTCCTTGGGCTCCGCCGCACCGCACCCCAGCCGGGTCCCTGCTCCGATCGGAGCACGCACCCGGCTGGCAGCTGGCGACCAAGGCCCGGAAAGCCCCCGGCGGCTTTCCGGTCCTTGGGCTCCGCCGCACCGCACCCCAGCCGGTCCCTGGGATCGGAGCAGGCGCCCGGAAAGCCACCGGCCCCAGCGTCCCTGTAACGGTTTCCTGGTGGGTGTGGCTTGGGCGTAGCGAAGGTGCGGTCAATTTGCATATTTGTCTATTATAAGGTAAGATGTCTGTTCTATATATATATACAGACCTATGATAAAGTTTAACTTATAAATTAGGCAATTTCATGGATAGAAGATTTGTTCTTACTGTAGATCTTAGCAACCTCAGCATACAATTTTTCTTCTTTTCTTAAGTCAAGAACTTTCACCTTTTCACTTAAAGGAAGCACTGTATGGTTTCTCTTTGGCATGGCCATCATCACTACTCTTGCATTTTGGAGCCATTGTTAAGTAAAATAAGGGCTATGTGAACACAAGCACTGCAAGGCTGTGACTGTTGATTTAAAAAGCAAGATGGCTAAGTGACTAACAGACGTGGAATGTCTACAGTGTGGATACATTGGACAGAGGGATAATTCATGTCCCGACAGGAGGACGTGTGAAGGTGAGAGATTTCATCATGTTACTAAAAATGTTAAACAATTTAAAACATAAATTGTTTATTTCTGCAATTTTCCATTTAATATTTTTCAGGACACTTTTGACCACAGGTAGCAAACCAGGCAAAGCAAAACCACAGAAAATGGGAGAGACTACTGGACTCAAAGCAGGCCCTACATACAGGCAGAAATCCCCAAGGTGAGGTTTAGGAGCCCTGAGAAAGCCCCTTGCCTTAAACTGCCTCAGACTGAACTCTCCCTAACATCCGAACATCAACATTTTTCCATCATTCCCATGGGCTAGTAGCATTCTCCACCCCATTTTTTCCTTTTTTTTTTTTTTCTTTTATGATAACAAGAAGCCAAGGGTTCCTGTAAAAATCCTGGAGATGAGAAAAACAAAAAACAAAAACAGGTGAAGAAATATAACTCTAACTTTGGTGTTGTAAGAATTTAATTATATGCCATATGAATATTTGGACTGGCTCCTGCCAATAAACTTTTGGGCAGTTCCAAAAAACCTTTGGACATAGCCATTCACAATTTATATAAAATAAACCTGCAGGAGAATTTTCTTGGACAATTAACCAATCCAATTTTAAATGTATTATTTAAACAAATTCTACCCATATTTTTCACAAATCAAATGCAAAGTACTTACGGGAATTTAATCACCTTACAAGTATTTTTCTGACACATTTATTTTTAAGACATTTCGTCCAGTTGAATGCAAAGAAAACAGATCCTGCTCCTTTCCAAATCATCTGAGGCTGAGAGAGGATGAGAATGAAAAGACTGACTATGACTTGGCACAGATCAATGGCTTTGTTGGGGATTTAGGAGATAAGAATAAGTGCTTTGATAAAAAATTGTCATGCTTTTTCTTAAAAAAGACCTAGCCCAATGAGCTATGGCTGAAGATACAGAGGTCATTTGAGTAAGAATCATTTTGTGAAGGCAAAATAAAAACCACTTCTCATGCTGTAGTAATGGCAAGAAAAAGAAGTCTTCCCAAGAGAGTTTATTATTTGTCCATTAGAAGGCTTAGCATCAAATCCCACACTGGGGAGATCTAAACAAGGGTTATATGATAGCTAGGTCCCCCGCAGCAGTTATTAAGGTGGGCAGAGACAGCCTAATTACCACCCAAGCTGCTCCTACACTGGCTGCCATGTAACATGGAAAGAGCAAAAGGAAAGGGAAGGAGAGACAAGTAATATGATCTATTATTTTGCAATTAACTGGAGACTAGCCCCTGTCCACTGTCAACACTCACACCACACACACACACACACACACACACACACACACACACACACTCACACTCACACTCACACACAAATACACACACATGGCTAAATCTCCAAATACCCTAAATTAGTTCTCTGCCTCTCACACTCAGGAGGCTAAGTCAGCCTCACCTCTTCCTGCATGAAAACTTGGCTCCCAAGACCCTGGAGGACCAGGGCACCAGGTCCTTCACTCGCCTGGGAGAATGTTAGTTCGAGATTTCATTTATGTTCACAGGGTTGTAAAGTATAGCATTTACCCATATTTCTTTTCCATCACTGTTTCATAATTCCTGCTTTATGACATGAGTTTAATCATGAAAATTAAATGCAAATGATTAGAAAATCCAAGTTTTCCTAACTCATTATCTTTGTCTTTAATTACAACTACTAATTGGTCCAGACTCCTAGAAAAAAACAGGTTGGCATCAATTATATAATTTTACCAGAAAAGCAGACCAAATGCTTATTAGTTTTCCATGCCAGCTAATTAAATAAAAATTCATTGCTAAAAACTTAAGCAGATTAACATTGTTTGCATATAAAAATAAAAACATTTGCAAATATTATAAAATAGAATATAAGGTATTATTGTTCAGCCTTATCTGTTTAAAAAACAACAACAAAATCCAATTGTAAGTAGAGTTTTAAAAAAGGTAAAAAACATTTAGGGAAATATTTGCAATATTGTATAATGGTAAACAAATGGTCAATCAGTTTAATATTCAAAAAAGCTTTCCAAATCAATAAAAATGAGACCAACACTTGCTATTTCAAATGTACAAAGAATAATAACTGTTAATTTTCAAAATAAGAAAAAAATAAATAAAATGCTCAAACACATTTTTAAATGTATAGTCACATTGTAAAACAAATAAATGCATAATGGTATTCCCCAACTGATGGCAAAGGTGTAAAAAAGTATATAACCTAATTTGAAGAGGATATTGGGCCCTGGCCAGTGTGGCTCAGTTGGGCATCATCCTGTAACCTCAAAGATCACCGGTTTGATTCCTGGTCAGGGTACATACCCAGGTTGTGGGCTCTATCCCCAGTGGGGCCTGCAGGAGGCAGCTGACCAATACTTCCCTTTCACATTCATGTTTCCATCTCTCTCTCCCTCTCCCTTCCTCTCTCTCTAAAAAAATCAATACAGACATATTTTTTTAAACATGGAACTATGTATAGTGTATATCAGTATACCAAAAATAAACAGTTTAAAAACAGTTTTATCATGTGGTCTCATTTGTGTAAAAAATGTCATGTATCTAAATATGTATGCACACACATAGATAAATATAATGGGAGTATATATACCTGATTAGTAGAAATACCATTCTTTTCATTTTTAATAATATTTATTAGTAGTATAAGAAGCAATAAAAGTTATTAAGTACTGTTAAAAATCTTGAATACATGATAAAACTTTATTTTTATCTTCCTCCTTCCCTGAAATGTTTGCACACTAATTGAATGTGTCAAACATAAAGATATTGAAAGAACAATTTAAAGAGATAAATTTAGTTGGAAGGTTGGATGAACCCTTCCTGATAAGGGTGACATTTGAGATGTCTAAAAGGATAAGTAGAATTTTGAGTGAAAGAATTAGGCAGGCAAGAAATGACAGAGGGTGAGTAGGGAAAGAAATAAGCTCATTTTGAGGAGGGACAGATGTGGAATTGTATATTAGAAGGAAGCTGAAGGGTAGGTTGGGGGGAAAAAAGCAATACGTAGCCCTCTCTAGACTAATGAGGAGTCTTATTATATTAATAAGGATACTTTGCACATCACTGTATCACCTAGAACAAGGCCTGGGAAATGTCTTTGACCTCAGTTATGGGTCATGTGCCTGGAGCATTGTGAAGAACTCTGAGCCTGGTACAGTCCCATGCATTAGATGGTCACAGAGATTGACCCAGGTGATTCGTTTATGAGTACAAAAGAATTGTCACTAATCCTTCTTAGTATGCTTTCTGCTCACAGAAATCATTTTTTAATTGATTTACAGAGAGAGAGAGAGAGAGAGAGAGAGAGAGAGAGAGAGAGAGAGAGAGAGAAGCATCCATCAGTTACCTCCCATAAACGCCAGACCTGGGATGGAACCCATAGCCTGACCAAAATTGAATCCACAACCTTCTTGGTGTATGGGACAAGGTTCCAACCACTGAGCAAGCTGGCCAGGGCTGCCCATAGAAATCATTTTGAAAATCTATATTGAAAAGTTAGGTCAAAGGAGTATGAAGTACCAAATTCCTTTGCCCTGGCTAACATTACTGGTAAATGAGAATTGACATTTTGTTTTCTTTTCAGCCCACATAATATTCTTGTAAGTTACTTTTCTCTGGAATGTGTACTTGTCACTCTTGAAAGTAAGCCCGGACCTTGAGACAGATCTAGCAGCTTAAGATCTGTGGGAATCCATCTCAGCTGATTTCTATGTGTGCTCCCTTCAGAACCCACCTCCTGGTTCTATGAATCTTTGTCTAAATATACACATGGTTTACCTACATTGATTGAAATGACCAGTTGTTTCGAGTCAAAAGGAATTTATGTTGCTTTAAAAAAATACACTGTCTGCCCATTTTCATGGAGTCAATCGATTCGATCAAAATTGTTCAACAAGTTTGTACCTGCCTCTGAAGAGGATTTTTATTCATCAGGAGAAATAATTCATCAAGAGAAGTCACTGTGTGCGTCCCCCTTCACAGGCAGCTCTGTGTGACAAGACAGGGCCTGTGGTTTGTTATTACTTCACAGAACTTCCATGGAATGCTAGAGTGCATCACTTTAGCTATAGACACTTAAGAGTGGGAATGAGCCCCCCCAAAAAATAATGACTGTATGTTCACTGATGGAATAGAAAACAACATCACTGACAATCATGTTTAACCTTTGTCTTCTAATTAAAAACAACACAAAACAATAGTTTTTTATTATGTTTAGGGATCACCATGCATACTCCTGAAATAATGTATCCTCTTCCCACCCTCTCCATTCTAAGTTTATCCATCCTCTGTATCATTTTCTCTAGTGTTTTAGATGTTTATTCAGTTAATGCAAAATGCTACTAAAGCTATGCAACAGCCAAATATAATTATTTTAAATATTTATCTTCTAAATTAAAAGTATCTCTTCCAAATAGAATTTTCTATTTAAACAAACCACACAAAGCAGTAATAATGAAAGCGTTATGACCTTGACTAGTCCAGAGATGATCACTTCTGCCGGGTTAGTCATTGTCCAGGCTGATGACAGACAAGCTCTGCTTTTATTTATGTATATTGAGGCAAATTCTAGGAAGAGTAAAAAAATATGTCAAAAATTAAACTTTGGAAATTCAGTATCATGAACTATGAATCACAAACCCAAGAAGCCAGAAATATGATGAATGGTGTCTTTAACATTTAAGAAAGCATTGACTTGACATCACCTCTGTCCAGAAGCACAGCTACTTGTCAAAATCAATATCAAAATTATGTACAAGTGTGAAAAATGCATTTCAGATGTGTAAGTCTATAAAGATGTTAGAGAGAGAGAAATTGTGAAAATTATGTGAAATTGCTTTGCTGGGTTGTGAATCAATTTTCTTAGTGTTTTTGCTTTACTGTCTTACTGCTTTCCAAAGTTTGATATTTCTCATTTGCAAGAAATTGGGATATAATTCATTTTTTTAAAAAAAGTTGGATTTAATTCTATAATTTGTAAATATTTATGCATATTTCCAAAGAATACATGGGTTTAACTACATTTCCCCCTGATTACTTATATGCCTAATACATCATTTGAGATCTCATATTTTGTACTTTCACAATAAAACGTTCAGATGAGAAGGGGATAACCCAAACAGCCTGACAACAAATCAGCAGACACTTGGAAAAAAATAAAGGCTGAAATTAGATATAATATAAAATTGGTGACAATTTCATTTGAGGGCTACTTTCTACTTGAACTTAAAATTTTGTTTTGTTCAAGGATGAAATCTCAGTTCAGATTTTGCTGAGGGTTCATAAACAGCCTAACAAATGACCAGCCGGTGTCAGTGACCCTACCCCATTTCTCTTCCACCTTCACTCACATGGCGAGTGGGATATGAATGCGTTGTCCTGCATCGTATTCAAAGATGACACTACTGACAGTGATTGCTCCATTCCCCGTGTGTGACTGAGAAGCCCAATATGGTACCCGGACTCCTTCCTGTACTTTGCACATATGAAGCTTGTTGGGAGACTTGTGACGGCAGCTGCTTTTAACAGAGCCTGCCATTGTTTATATCTCTGCCTCCAAAATACAAAATGGGCCGTTGCTAGGAATGAACCACTTCATTTCCTGACCACTGCAAGCCAGATTGATGTCTCTGTTGTTTCTTCCCAGATGTTCCCCAGCACAGCCATGTTGCCTAACATTGTGCTTCAGGGATGAACACGTCGAGTTCACTTCAATGATACACATTCCTTTGGGTGAGGACTAAGTACACTGCAGTGATTCCACAATAAAAACGGAGAACTGATTCCAAGTACCTACTCTGTGTTAGCTCATTGTGATAAGTGGTGGGCAGAACACAGGCAAAGCAGGAGGCCTGGACAATGTGTTGACTCGGTAATCACACTCACAAAATAGTGCAAGTCAATGATTTGACAAGCAAGGAATTTTATAAAAGTTAACCACTTCAGGTTTGGGTGCGAGGGAATTCTTCATGGAACAGAATATATTTGAAAAATAAAAACATGACCAGAGAAGACACTTTGATCATGGGAAATGTGAAAAACAATACCAAAGTGGCAAATTGACAATGTGTTTGGGAGATAGTATGGCTACTGGGTGGGCCCAAGGGAAAGACTATGGGATAGAAGAAAACAAAGTAGATGTAAGGGTTCAAACCACTATATAAATTTCATAGAAACTTTGAAATCGATTAGATTAAGGACCAATCAATCCATGAGCATAAGAAGTAGTCCTGATTCTGGCACAAACTCATTGTGTGATACTGAACAAAGAATTTAACCTCTCAGGTGCCTCAATTATAAATCTGTAGATTGAGAAGACTAAACTAAAATTATAGCTCTCAAAACCTGGGTACAGAAATATTCAGAAAATTAAAGGAACAATTATGACTCCCACAAAGATCTGAGATAAGAGCATGAGTCTGGCATGTAACAGACCTGGCCCCAGGTGCCTGATGTTCTGTTACACATAGGACTGTCTCACTGGGAAATGTCTCCACATGTAGGGGAAAACCCTATATGTTAGCATCTAAGTCTAGAAGCCAATTCTGTTTTGTATGAAAATATAAATTATGTTAATCAAACGTTAATATAATTGTTTTCCCCAAAAGTGTAAAGTTCTTGTGGTGTTTGAGTTGCTAATAAAATACAACTACATTTTACATTATCACCTTCATGATAAATCTAAATATTCATGAGAATATAATTGTTTAGCTCATATTTTAAAACGCCAATATGAGAGGAGGCATTGACAATATACACTTGAATATTATCTTCATTTACATCCACGCTCTTTCATCCTAAGTGGAAGCAAGCTTCAGACTACTTCATAGTATCTTCTAAAGTGGTTGTGCCTAAATTGTCACATTTTGAAAAGCACGTTGTTTTATAATAAATTACTATTTCTTTTATTTCCCCTTTTTATGATAATTAGGGTGTCTGTTAAAATTTTTTAAATGATGTGTGCAGGTGGAAACTATCTGTGAATTTATTTCAGCTAATAAAGAGGATGGTACAAAATATGTAATTCCCAGGGGCACTGTGTCTGCTGGGATTGAGCACCACTAGATGAGATGATCTCTAAGGCCCTTCCTGATCACGCCTACTGTTATCCTGCTGATGTCAGAGAGTCTGAGGCTCAGAAGCATCCAGTGAACTCTCAGAAGTTTAGTGTAGTATTTTTTTTAACAAATGCAGCCAGAGATTAGTAAATTATTCCTTAACAGACTGAAAATGCAATGTCAAAACAAATTCATCTTTCACCCACAAAATTATATTCATCCTTAGGATATTTACCTTTGGGGTAAATATAAACACGAAATCCTTGGGCTTTTTCAGTAAGTTCTCACTAAAAGCAAAGGGTTTTTCCCTCTACTGTCCTGAAGCGTGCCGCTGGTACCCTACGCCTGCTAAGCAATCCCTTATTCATCTGATCAATTTTCAATGACATTTGAAATGTCACAATACACATTTTCTTGCCCCTTCCCCTTCTCACACTGACTCTTGTGTGAAACAGTCATGGCAATGGTATTTTTCACCATGTATTCAGTTCAGCAAATGTTGATGTAAGGCTTTTACACTTTCAGCATGTCCTGGACTCTCTCCAACACACCTTGAGCAACACCCTGGCTGGCAGTGGGTGCAGGCATGATGCAAGCCTCGACTGTCAGGATTTTCTGTGGTCTTTGCTGCTGTAGGATGTTTGCAGGGGCCCCTGGGAGATGCTCTGCTAATGAATTACAGGCTGCCTCATCTATGCAGGGCTTTGACTATCTGCCCAATCTTTCTAAGTTCCTAACCTCATGTTTCCTCTTTCCTCCTACTAAATGTCCTTCTGGGAGACATTGGATATGGGGATGAAATATTCTAATCCCGGGGTCTGCAATCTTGTCAGTGTGGACAACCCAGGGGTCTGTTGCTTTGTTTGTCTTTCCTACTTGTCTAGTGGGAGGTTTGACGAAATGAGAAGGATTCAGATTGTGAGTCTTGGAAAAATATCTGAGTAGTTTGTTGTTGTTGTTGTTGTTGCTGTTGTTGTTGTTGTTTTTAAGTCCAGTCATTAATTACAGAGAGTTCAAACTATCTTAATGGAAAATGAAATTCTGTTCATTGTTATAGGGTTCTTTTCACTCTGATGAAAGGAAGATCTTTCACATTCTGATATGTTATTTTAAAACTAACATCAGGGGTCAATTAGAGACTACTTCATGCAAATTGAGGGTAGCAGCCAACAATGTAAGATATCCTTGTGCTAAAGAAGCGAAGATGGTATTTCTAAAACAGAATCCTATTGACCCTCCGTTAAGCCATGCTTCAGTTTTGATAGATCAAACAAATTGAAGGAAGAGGAGTTTGGGGATAGAAATTTTAAGGATACTTTCTGTTTTTCTAACAATAGAAATTTTTATTTCATGTGAGAATCTATGATACATAGAACTCTAACCAAGTCAGATGATGTTCTCATATGGATATGAAATGAAGAAAAGGACGCCCCTTAATTGAGAGCAAATGTTATAAAAACTGATCTTTGTGCCCTGATGAGCTTAGAAGGACTTGCAAGTCCCACTTCCTAGTCAATAATAATGTGGCTATCAGAATGATTCCTGACCCTCAGTGTGGCCAAACCTCTTCCCTGTTCACGGAGGAAGTTTTTGGTGAGGGGGAAGATGAGCGAGGTCTGGGACACTGGTTGAATAATTTCAGTCTCAGTGGAGCTTTTCATCACAGCTATGCTTTGTGAGTGTTGGAATGATGTGTGTGTTATATGTGGGGAGGGTCTGAGCTTCAAAGACTGTAAAACACAGTATGTGGTATCTTACATCACTTCTCAAATCTGTGCAAATTCCGATTTCTCTCTGACAAGGTCTTCCCGTTAGAATGGGAAGTTCAAAAGTACAGTGCGGTTTAGATCGACTGTTCAACAATAAACATCCCTGTGAATGAAAAAGTCAAAAGCAATTAATAAATATGCTAGTCCTTGGGGTCGGATACAAACCTCTGTCATTTATAAGATAGCACTTATCCATCAACTATAATATACCTTCTTCCTTCGACTCATTTCCTCTTATCATGTATGATAGCTGATTATTATCATTATATCTTTGTTAACCTGAACTCCAGGATCTGCAATAAAGGTCTTGTGAACTGAAATAGCGCAATTTGTCATGCACTGGAATTTTCCTGTCTCACAAAGTTTTGAATTAAACACATAATTTCAGAGCTCCCTTATCTAAACTTTATCCACAGCCATAAATAGGGAACAGAAAGGGCTACAATGATGGTGTTCACTTGAAATGAAAACACTGAAAGTATTCTCTAGTTCAAAAGACTTCTTGAGTAGATAGCCTATCACATGTATGCTAAGCCATAGTTATGGTTAAATAACTAGTTCTCACTGCTAATCTATAGGGTAGTTTATTAATCACAGAAAGTGTAATCAGTTAACCCAACCAAGAAGTTGGTGTTGGATATCATTCTTCTGCTGTATTATAATCATTCAGTGTTTTCAACAGCTCTGCGGACACTCAGTTCATGATAAGGTCTTTTCTCATAAGATAAGCATTCTTGAAAGAGTAGACTGAGAGAAAATAAAAAGCATTTAGAAAAAGGTTTCTGCCAACATGACTTTCCATTAGGTTGAAGAGTTTTTTCATTTAAAAACTTAAAAGCAAAGAAAAAGAGTAGAAAAAGAACTAACAATAACAACAAGAAAAATCAACCATGGTTGTGGGCTTCTAAAAGCAAAAGAAAAAAATATAGCCATTGAATCTGGAGACCTGGGTCGGTAGATTAGGCAAGTCATTGAGCCACCCATTCATTGGTGGGATAAGAGAAGTAGGAAGGTGTCTAGATTATTAAGGCCACTGAAAACTAGAAAATTCTATGACTTAAACATCTCAGGTTAACTTGAGCCCCTTCATTTGGGGCCAGGTTGTAATTGGTTGTCCTTACAGCTCAGCCTGGTTGAGGAAGGGCCACGTTTTCTAGAGAACAGTTGTGTAGTGAACTGAGCCAGAACTGGGCATGTTATAATTAAAACAGCTGCACTCTAGCCTCATCTTTAGAAGTAACAAATAACAAATACAATGAATCCTGGTGCTTCGGCATGTCCACTAGCAAACATGGATTCTGAGTAATTTATTTTGTTGACTTAATACCCGTTCTTGCATTTTAATATAACAGTGACATTGAGAGCCCTTGAAGGTCTAAAATATGGCTCTAGTGACATGTTTGGGGATTCCATTTGGTGATGATCTTTGATATGCTACCTCTTTAATTATTCATACTTTCAAATGAGTGGGGTTTTTTTTGAAACAACATACTTTAGAATTTTAACAACTAAAAAATAGACGTCTCTTCAGTTCTCTTGTATCTATTTACTCTTTAAGGCAAGAGGAGAGATTACTGTCCCACCTTCTATTCTTAACATTCTCTGATTTCACCAAAAGCTGGAGAAGACAAGCACCTTTGTGATTGGTTCTACTGGGAAAATAACCTTGTAAAACAAGACTTTATGCCAACTGATTGTCAAATTGCTAGTTTCAGTGGGTAATTACATTTACTGTCTTCCATAACTCTATTAAGGAAAATTATATTCTGTAGAGTAAAATACTTTTTGAAAGCAGAATGCAACAAGAAGGAAAAGAGCCAGCAGTCATTTCATTCCCCCACATTGTTGATGGCCAAATGCTATGAGGGGGAAATAGCTGAAAGCCATGTCTTCCTAGCTATGAGAGTTGATTCACATGCTCAGCATGGAATGGAAGTCCTGAGAGGCCAAGGACTCAAGTTCTGAAAGGTCTTACCTCATGAGAAAACTTGGGCCAGGAAATATTACTTGACTTTAAGCTACATTCAAAGGGATGGTTTTCAAATTATTGAGATGAAATCTGATTGAGAGTGACAATTCTTTATGGTTCAGGAACACAAGTCTTAACCTCCTTGATGATTTCTTTACTCTTTTATTCCATCTGCGTCACCTGAGTGTCTCTTCTTTCAAAAAAAAAAAAAAAAAAAAGCAGTAAAGACAGGGAAAAAGATTTTAAAAACCAAACCCGAATTGACCAATTGCATATTTTTTGATGTTGAAATGCTTAGAAACTACACTTTTTTTTGTCTCAAAATGTTTTCAAGGTCAAGGGGTCAAAGGACTTTGAGTGAGCTCATGATTTAGAGAGTACAACTAATTAAACTCCTTCTTAGAATGTCTATTATAGTCTTTGAGTATTTAGTATAATTTAAAGCAATTGTCCCCATAGGGGGGTCTAATATTTTGCACAGTTTCATTGAAATAGTTGTCCTGCCTGAGGAAACTAAAAGAATTTCAGAGGTACATTTCAGGACCTTGTTTCTGTTGATAAAAGTCTTCCAGAATTTATATTTATTAATATTGCTTTATTTTGGTCAGACTCCTACAGGAAATCCTGAGGAGTGTGTGTTTCTGGCATATTTTATCTTAGCTAGTTCCATCCCTTTGGTCTTGCATCCTGATTGCTGGACTGAAGAGTACCTTTGAAAGCCTCTGCTCTTTAAAAGAGCTGAGGATGACAACAAGCAGGAACTTCAACACTCTAGGAAGACAATCTATCTACTCTCTCTAGTTATCATTAAAATGTCTTTTAGACGTAGGTCATAACTGGAAACCTATAAATGATGTCTGTGTAGTAAGCACTTCCCACAGAGCTGGAGTCCCAAGTGATTAAAATTTATCACATTGTTCTTATGGTTACAAATACTGCTGATATGTGTCATTACTTAGAAAGTACTATTCATAACATTTTGAGTTTAGTCCAAATAGTTTTCTTTCTGGATTTCCCATAAAATGCTCTTGATCTTTTTTTAAAAAAAAGGTCTAATCCGCTTCTCCTTTGAAGGAACAAAGAAAAGGAGTTGATTGTTTTCTAGTTTAAATTTTGTTTGGTTTGATATATTTATTGCCTGGTGGGGTGCATCTAATTTTCCACTGGCTTTTCTGACAAAGTAATTAGGATGGAACTATTCAACATGCAGGATCTAAGCTCTTTGTCATGAATTAAAAGTTATGGTGCTCAGCAGTGGTGGCTCTATTAAAATGATATGTAACCATGAGACCTCATATTTAGCAGTGATTTGTTTTTGCAAAATTGCATGCTCCAAATGTACGTATGTGCTCTCTGATTAACCAACACAGTACACACTGAGATGCTTTCAAGTGCACCCGTAATATGGTAGGAGTTTGTCAGAACACAGGAAAACAGGCAGCCTCTTTTTGTCTCCTGGAGAACTAAAGCTCTAAAGTTCTTTCAACATGATTTTTCAACCCTCTTAAATTTGTCAAGTCCCTGAGTTCATATCTCAAGGCATAGGATTACTGCAGAGTATCCTATACATTCAACTCTTACACAGTATTTTATTTGGAAGGCAGTGGGTTGAACTGGCTTGTATTTATAGAGAAAATAAGCCAGTGAAGACAATATGCCACCTGCTTTTCTGCCTAAAAGTGCCTGGCTGGACAAATTGAGTTTTGTAAATTGATTTCTAAATTCTGGAACTAAGTGTACCTTGTAATAATATTAAGATATCAAGAAAGGAACAAAAGCAAGATATTAATGGAATTAAAAGCCAAGAGGTTTTAACTAAGGAATACATCCAAACTCTTGTCATGATTTTGACTCCTACTTACTAAAAGTTCAACATCATCTAACCATTTAATTTAGGTGACCAAATATATACACTATCCTATCTAATAAAGAGGGAATATGCTAATTGACTGTCATGCCCTCACAAAGGTGGCAGTGCCTACAGCCAATAAGGAGGGAATATGCTAATTGACTACCATGCCCTCAAAGATGGCAGCGCCCACAGTCACAAGATGGTGGTGCCCAGTCCCCTCAGCCCCACCAGGGCGGCAGGCTTGCGGCATGGCCGAGCCTGCCCCCAGGCAGGTCCGGCCACTCTGCGCACCTGTATCTGGAGTCCCCCAGTCCCCTCAGCCTCCCAGCCGCCCAGGGCCACCTGAGGCTCAGGTAACCAGGGCCGGCTGAGGCTTGCACTGCTGGCAGTGGCAGCAGCAGAGATGTGATGGGAGCATCACCTTCCCCTGATCACCAGGTCACCTTCTGCCCCTGAGGGCTCCAGACTGTGAGAGGGGGCAGGCCTGGCTGAGAGATCCCCCCTCCAGTGCATGAATCTTCATGCACCGGGCCTCTAGTTGTACTATAATTTAGCATTCTATATTTTACATTTTCATGTAATTTATCAATGGAAGGCATGCTTTATAAAGATGTCCATAATTTTTATCTCATAGTTTTAGAAATAAATGAAAAAAGAAAAGGTAAGCTTCTTCACTTAGAATTCTGGAGTCAAGAGTATTTAGGATTTAAGTAGGCCAATTGCCGGATCTAGATTTTTTTATTTTCAAAACAAAATGTACTAGTTCTTTCCATTGCTGACATAGTTGGCTCTGTGTAACATTTGGAGAGAATCTCTTTTTGTAGAATTATCTTGCAGTTTTAAGTCATTTGTGGTGGGGAAAAAAAGCCAGCTGGTGGCTAACAAATATAAACTAGAGGGATTGTTGATAGAAAGGGGGAAAAAGATCATAGAATTGATTTTATGAATCTTATTAAAACAAACTCTAAACTGAGTTATTTTGTCATATGGGTATTTTATATCAAATATTCTTGGAAGCAAGTAAACCATTGGCTCAAACAATACAAGCATTTGTCATCTAGAGATTTTTCACTGAATGTTAAAAGTCTAGAAAGGAACAATGGTACATAAATGCAACCAACACAAAATTTCTAATGGTAATGGAATTTTATAGCTAATATACTTTACAAACTGTTTTGATCAGAGTTTTATGTGTATTTGTAGTGGTTCATTTTGCCTGTTTATATTGAGAATTATATTGAAAGTCATGTATGTAGGCAAAATGACCTAATAACCAGGAAAATAAGTCATATCTTTTAGATAATTAGAGCATCAAAATTAAATTGTCTGGTCAATCAGCCAGTTGCTTTGTCTACATAATAGCAAAGTCTAGCCCTGGCCGGATAGCTCAGTTGGTTAGAGCATCATCCTCATACACTAAGGTTGCATCCCCAGTCAGGACACATACAAGAATTAACCAATGAATGCTTTCATAAGTGGAACAACAAACCTCTCTCTCTCTCTCTCTCTCTCTCTCTCTCTCTCTCTCTCTCTCTCTCTCTCAAAGAAAATCAATAACAAATAACAAAGTCTAGTTTAGTTTTGGGGGGGGTTTTGGTAATGTCACTAAGTTTCCTAAAATACCTGATTGCTGATTGTTGTAGAAGATAGTCATACTCAGAAAAACGTCCTTAGAATTGTAAAATACCATATTAAAAAGGGACTAACTATGAAAGTCTAGATCTAGATCCAATGTATAACTCATCTCTCCCCAGCTTCTCCATCAGGTAAGAGGTTCTGGCCTCCTAAGACAGCACATTCTATCTATACAAGATGGACTATAAGTAATTCCATCTCTATATGGAAACTTCTATTTATTGATCCTTGTATACACTTGACAAAAGGGAAAATAAAATTTTCCCTCTTTAACAGTAAAGCTCTTTTTCCTCTATATAAAATATCTTGTGTTCCTGTAGTTTTTCTTCTTTTGACATACGTTTATATCTATCTTCTCACCAAATACATCTTTTGTTTTTAAAAGCATGCTCTCTCTCTTGCCAGAGGGCAGGAGTATATTGGGATGCTGAGTGAAAGAGATGAAGGGACTAAGAAGTACAAATTACTAGTTATAGAATAGTCATGGGGATGTAAAGTACAGCACAAGAAATATAGTCAATAATACTGTGATAATTATGTATGGTGTCAGTTAAGGTACTGGAAATATTGAGTACTATGTAAAGTATATGATTATCTAACCACTAAGCTGTATGCTTGAAACCAATACATAATTGAAATTTAGCCCAGCCAGGGTGGCTCAGTGGTTGAGCATCAGCCTATGAACCAGGAGATTGCAGTTCGATTCCTGGTCAGGGAACATGCCTGGGTTGCGGGCTCAATCCCCAGTGTGGGGAGTGCAGGAGGCAGCCTGATCAATGATTCTCTCTCATCATTGATGTTTCTATCTATCCCTCTCCCTTCCTCTCTGAAATCAATAAAAATATATTTAGAAATTAAAAATAAATAAATAAAAGCATGCTCTCTTAAAATGTGGTTCCTAGATATAAACTTGGGATTTAAAAAATGTTTTGACAATGGTGGAATGTTGAGTGGGTTTATCAAAACAGTTTGTAAAGTATATTAGCTATAAAATTCCATAGCCTAAAAAGGTTTCTCTAGAAGTGACCTACGTAAGTCCTGTGAGACTTATGGCAGCCTCTCCACTCTGCTGGCATTTTGAACTCACTATTACCTAAAAGCCCTAGGCCACTTTTACCCAAAATTTTTAATATGAACTAGCTTTCCAGTCGGTTTTCTGAACCCAGATACAAAGTTATGTATTTATTGTTTATTCTTATTAAACTTTATTCTGTGAGATTCAGCTATTTGTCCAGTTAGTCAAGTTCATTTGAAGCTCAGTGTTGTCACCATCATATTCAGTAAAATCCCAGCTCACTTGCCAAGAAGCCTACCAAACTATTGAAAACAATATCAGGAAGACATTCCATTCCAGTATGGTAAACTCTTGCTCCTAAACCATTCTAGATGAAGTTTAAATCCTTTCTCAAGTAAGGCAAGATCCCAAATAGACCAAGATTTAAAAGCAGACTAACTTCTTATCAATTCACATTCATGATAACTAACAACACTTTATTTTAAAGTAAGAATATCATGCCTAACAGTAAAAATAATCCAGGAAACACAGTGAATTAAAGTAATTAATTATGACCAACATCTACTTTTGGTTATTTACCTGGTCTTTATATGAAAGTGTTTAATGATGAAACTCATATCGTATTTACTACAGTTAGATTTCTGTCTTTCCTTTACCTCACTTAAAGTGAAGACAGGCTTAAGCAAGGACAGTGGAATTTCTATTAAGTAAAAGTGAAACCAACACAGATTCTCCATATCAAATAGAATCTTTATATTTAAAGTTTTCAAAATATGTTTGTTTACGGTTCTCATGGGATTTATGCCATTGTTCAATAGACACTATGAAATAATAAAAATAAAATAATATTGCTGGTAAAATGTAATGATTAGCATAACTTTCCCCAGAAGCACACACACACTAGTCATAGAGAAAGAAGTATTTGCATTTAACTTTGAAATGTACAATCACCGAAATGCTTGAGCAGCCACATGTGTAGGAGTGATAGGTCTCGCACATATTTACGAGCTGCCTTAAATCCTTTCTAGAGCAAGGAGAAACGTAAATAAAAGACACAGTCACATATTTAATGAGGAGGGAGAGGAAAATCTAAATTGGTATGCAGTCACTGCTCTCAGCAACCATTTTATTTTCGAAATGTTATTTCGAAATGTCTAGATGCCTCCTTTCCGTGAACACAATGAATGTAGAAGA